>NC_138057.1:66830991-67490447 GCF_964194185.1 Rhinolophus hipposideros
AATGGGAGTCCTGGGCATCATTACAGGCCTAGCTAAGGCTGGAGACCACGAATAAGGACTGTTTCTAATTCAGAGTGATTAACCCCAAAAAATTACCCAAGTGCATGTATGGCAAGGTGGCAAGTTGAGTTTATTCAGTAGGTTTTAGGTTTTATATAGACTCACAATAATTGCAAAGCAAGAAATGGGGGATTTTGAGACAAGCAATTGCTGTGATGGTTGGTGATATGGATAATGAAGGAAGTGAAAACAAGGGAGTCCTGGCAGGTGAGGAGAAAGTAGAGGGGTCTGTTGACCGAAAGTTCACAGAACGTTTATAAAACGGTACAGACATACCTTGCGACCACCGCAGTTACAGACCACTGCAATCAAGTGTCACACTCACGCAAGTTGTAATCTTTTTTGCTGGTGGAGGGTCTTGCCTTCAATTTGTGAAAAAAAAACACACATCTGTGAAGTGCAATAAAGCAAAGTGCAATAAAATGAGGTGTGCTTGCATATTGTAGATAACTGAATTGAGATAATGTGGCTGACTGGTGAGACGGAGAAGATCAAAGGAAATGAAGAAGGTAAGGGATTCGAAAGACCAGGATTTGGAAGGATCATCCACTGCTGGGGTCACCAAAGATGAAAGCAATATGTGTGGTGGGGAGAAAGACTGGAAGTCCGAGGTGAATCCTGAATTACGAGGAGGAACCAGGGCAGAAGCTCTTTAGATGGTCATGTGAAGAAGGAATGCAGCAAGGCAGAAATACAGGCAGTATCTCAAATGAGTCGGCACTCTATAAAAGGACTGAAGAAATCTAATCCACAGTGGTTGTTAGAAGCAAGAACAAATGTCTAACCTTTAATGACAGAAGAGATGAAAGGAAGAACAGCCTCCACGTGAGGGGTCTGTTGTGTGGCTTGAATGGGCAGGCTCCATGAAGACTTTCTGGGATCAACACTACTGATATGGATAAACAGAGTTTTGGGTGATAGGAGGCCTCCTTTCAGGGTAGATGAGTGAACAGATAGTGAAATATGCTCTATTCTCCACGAATAGAAGTGGCCATGTCTCAACTAGGAAAATTAGTAACGTAACAGCTCTGGAATCAGTCAGCTCTGGGGTGAATCCAAGTTCTGTCATTCACGACCCATGGGACCCTCTCTGAGCCTTGATTTCTTTTACCCTTATTAAGACTTCGATAAGATTATGCTTCTCAAACAACATGGTGTATTCAAATAGTAAGTTCTTAACAAAGACTATTGTTATTATCATTATAATTCTGGACATATGTGATGCTGGAGCCCAGAAAGAAAGTATTGTGCTTAATGAGATAACCTTTCAGTTAATCTGGGTAGAAGGAAAGGTGAGGGTATAAGAATTTGCCAAATGGAAAAGGTGAAATCATTCTGTGAATGAGAGCTTTATTCCTCAAGACAGATCTTTAAACAATGTCAAGTGTCAAATAATCTAATCCAGGGTGATTTTCCTACTTTTTTATAAGAATGGGTCTGGAAATCCAGGATGAATGAATTTTCCTTTTGAGAGGAGCAAAGCCTTTCGAAAGGGGAGCATGGGATGAGAACTGTAACTCCCTCAAAGCATGAAGAAGCCCCAGCCCTGGTTGGTTACGCAATCTGCTGAATTTTGAGGACAGAGTTGTATGCTTATAACAGATATCATTGTCCAGATGTAGACACACTACAGTGGTTTCCAAGTAGAAAAACAAGGACTCTTGGAAGTGGAAACTTTCCTGAGTTTACTCCTCTGATGAGGGGTCTTCCTCTGCAGCAGACTTCCTCTGAGTCTTCATGTGATGCAGAGAGCTCCCCTCCTGTCTCTGACAACCTTTATCTCCCCATAAGGGACTTCAAAAGGAAGCAGCCTGCTCAGTGGCTGAAGCGCTTTTCCTGCAGGTATGGGAGATAGATTATAGGGCTTAAAACAACCTCTTTCCCTGACCCAGTTTAACCCCTACACGTATATTCCTGGAGCCTGGTCAATGCTCCTGGTGATTGCTTGTCCAGGGCTCTCTCTGTTCCTTCTGGAACCACCCTCTTAGAGCTTACTTTTTTTTTTTTTTTAACCCTGATAGTTTCTGGCCTACTTTTTGTTGTTTATATTTTATACATTTTCCAAAACCCCAAGGTCTTGCTTCATATTCTACTCATTCATTTATTTTGTAAATAAATTCATTGTTTTATTTTGTAGTGAGTTGGGAGGGGAAAATATCTGGCTGCTGACCTTTCTATCTGATGAGTATATAGAAGGGAGTAGTATAGACTCTGGAACCAGACTGTCAGAGACTGAGTCAGAGGCCTACCTGCCACTCTCTATGTGACCTTGAGCAAGTTGTTTAACCCCTCTGTGTGTCAGTCCCCATTTGTGAGTCGGGAATATAATAATAATCTCATGGAGTGGTTGTGAGGATTAAATTAGCTCATAAACACAAGTGCCTAAAACAGTGCCTGGTGCAACATAAGAGCTATAGACACTTCTGTTATTAATTATCTAACGATCTTAGCATCCAGCATTGGAATGCCTTCTGGGAAGAGGGGTGGGTGGAGCTCAATAATCCTTCTGAGGTTGGTGAGATCTTCAAGGTGTGGGTGGTGACATGCTAAACTATCATGGATAGTGTCAGCTCTCCATGTGATAGGAGCATGATTTATCCATTTTGCTCCTTAAATGGAGTAAGTGAGAGATGAGTAATGAGACTAAAATAGGGAGGAAGGGAATGGAGAAGTCAGTCAAATTGAAAAGGCTGATACTGGCTGCTATGAAGAGTTTGTGAAACACCTTCGTAGTGAAGTGGCCAGAGGATATTTCTACTCTTTTCACAAGTTTGTGAGTGGGCATTTCAGAGACTCAAAAAAAAAAAAAAAAAGTTTTGTTTTCCCCAGCTGGGTGTTTATGGAACAGAGATACCCATCTAAAAACAAGACCCTCGGAGACCAGAAGCTCCTGGGTTCCTGAAAATTTGCTAGGAGATTGAAGAAGGCTTTGGATATCCATAGGGGAAAGTTTCAAGCTAATTTTTCTGAGATCTCAAAGGTCAGAAGACCCCAGTTGATTTCTCAACTAACATCTACTGAGAAGCAGTTTGTAGTTACTGAAAGACATGCAAGAATCAAAACTTGTATTAGCACTGTGACACAGTGCAGTGACATGGCTAAGTTGCCAGCCTGGGTAGGTGAGAGTGGTTTGTGGGGAAATCAGGGGACACTCTGCTTCCCTCCTTGACCTATCCCCCCATACTCTGTTGCTTTGAACTGCTCCAAATGGCTGAGGCTTCAGACCCAAAGCTGGTAGAATTTCATAGACAACCACATAAAAGGTACATACGGATAGATTCATTAAAATAGGATTCACTTAATCCTTCCTCAAACTGCAAGAGGCAGATCATGCTGCCATTTTGAAGAAGGGAACAGTATGGTGAAGAGATTTGTAATTACAGCTGTGAATGGGCATCCATAAGCCAAAATTTGATTGACTGATAGCTTTGCCACGTTCTAGAATCTTGAGCAAAGTTCTTAATGTCCAGAAGGTTATATTTTCTCTGAACAAAGAGATCTTACAGGATCGTGCAAGGATTATAAAAGCATACTGATCTCTTGGTATAATAAATACCAATAAATAGTAGTATTATTCTTCTGTTATTCGTCTGTTGACATTTTTTTTTCATATCTGTCAGCATTAAATACCTAAGAATTTAGAGAGAAAAATGAAATAAAATTATCTTCCTAAACTAGGCCACCATAGTAATGTTAACTCCTGTATACAATTTATAATGAAACCTTATGTTCCTTGTGTGGAAAAACCTGCTTAATTTATCAGCTCTGCCAAGTTCTTATAAAAACAAAAAAGGTGAGGAGGTAGCAGAGAAAAATATCCTTTATGCAGCCTTTTGATGTTAACACTATATATTCCCTCTCCAACCAAGAGAACTAAATTGAAACTTGAAAACTGGGATGGTTCATGCTCAGAAGGAACCAGAGTTGGTCTGGAATTAGCTGGTTCTGAACTGGAAGGGGTAGGCCACCTCAGAATCTTGCATGGACCAGCACAAGCAGGTTCTCTGGTTTACTGCTTGCTTTTTAAAGACAGGAAGCTCCCTCAACATAGTCTGGCTTTGGGCCCCTGCCACGGTCATGTTGGTGGAGCAATGGAGTGAAGGTCCGCTGCCCAGACACACAAGCAGAGGATGGGTTGCAACCTGGACTTTTAATTGAGAAACCTTCTGTCTGTGCTTTTGCAGATGAGGGTCTACTTCCTCCCTCTTTCTTCCCCCACCCTCTGAAATGGGGAGGCCCTGAGGGCCTCACACAACACTGACCCAGATGAAAAGGTCTTTGTGAAGAGAAGGCCATTTATCAACTGCAGGACCATTTTGGAGAGTGATTTAACTGTAGCCACAACGCTGCTTACAGCAACTTTATTTCCAAACTTACAGTACCATCTTTTCCAACCAATTTGAAAGCATATACCTGGTACATACCTATGCTGACCTGGTGTCCTGTGGGTCTTTCTCTAGGTTTCCAAGTGTTTAGTTTTTATTGCATTTGATTAACTAGGAAGGAGGGAGAAGGGGGAAGAAAAACACACAAAAAACAACAAAAAAACACTTAAAAAGGGAGACTTTTTCAGGGAATTTAGCCAATGTTCCAAAGAGCTGTGTTGATGAAATGAAGCAACTCAAGTAAAAACAAATTGAATTTGGAAAAAAAAAATTTCCTCCACCCAGTGGCAGTTAGAGCTTCCATTCCAAGTTACTTCTAACTTTCTGGAGCCACGTTTACTTTGCTGAACAGACTAAATCATTTAATTTGTCAGCTTCTCCTTGCCTTGCCAGACCTCACTCAAGGAACTCTTCCAGGGCCCTGGGAGCTCACCAAGGCCTTGTCCTGCCTGAGTCACTCCGTGGGGGCCACGTGGCCACAGCACGAGGCTGCCTGTCCTAATTCAAGGCCACTCGATGTCAGGGGACAGCATTTGTGTTCCCATCCACAACACAGGTCAGAGGATATGTAATAGCAACAGCTAGTATTTTATTGAGTGTTGCTTGTGTGTATCAAGCACCACACCGAGAGCTGGATTCAACTTCTGTCCTCCTGAGTTCTTCACAACAATGTCACAGGGAGAGCTATAATAATATTCTTCGGGCTTTACAGATGAGGTGCCCGAGATTCAGAGAGCAAGCAACTTGATCAAGGTTCTACAAAGCGTCAAGTGCCAAAACCAGGCGGTCTGACTTTACACTTGGTTTGTAGCACTCAGCTGTGTTTCTCTGAGGACACGGAGTATCACCGCAATGCCTCACTGAGCAGCTCATTCAATACTGGGGTGCGTGCAGGGTGGTGGAGACACAGGGACGCTGCTCAGAAGGAGCTGAAATTCTAGCGCGGAGGCCAGCACAGGGACAAGCTGTAAGACAGAGACAGTGTGACAGTGTGGGCCAAGTCTAGATGCCAAGAGCGATGTGCAGTTAGTTAGCTCCGGGTAAGGAAGGGCCCGACAGAGATGGACTCGAAGAGAAGGCAGTGCTTAGACAAGAACTGAAGGATAAACAGGAGTTCACCTAACGTATTACTGACAGAGAGACCAGCAGGGTCCAAAGCAGGGACCCGGACGGTGTGATTGATAAGTAAGAGTCTAGAGTTGCTTCAGTGTCGGCTGTAAGGGAATAGGACAAAGCACGCTAATGATCACCAGCCTCTACTTTTCCAGCCTCCTTTGTAGTTAGGTAAAATAATATTCCGATTTCATTTCCAGCCAACAGAATGGGGTAGGAAGTGATAAACGCGTCTTCCATGTCTGGACCCTAAACCTTTACCTGAGTGATCTTTTCTCTTTCCCCATATTCTGGCAGACAGAACTCTGAAAACCCAGAGGAGAAGGGTGACCCACTAGACCAAAGGAAACGAGGCCTCTGAACTATTGCCCACAATGATCACCCTTCTCTCAGCAAACCCAAATCAGATAGAGGCATAAATGAGAAACAAACTCGTATTGTGTTATTCCACTAAAATTTTGGGATTACTTCTTCCAGCACTTAGTCTACCCTGATTATCCTGTGGGTCAGGGAGAGGGAAACCACAGTCTCGTCACTGAGAGTCTTGCTCCGGGGGATGAAGAATATAGGTTTCTTTAAAGTGGTTGGGAACTATTGGAGAGTTTTAAGGAGCGCCTCAGATCTGCAGTTGAGGAAGTTCTCTGTGGATGCAGTTCGTGCAGTGAGCTGGAGAGTGAGGCAAGACGGCAGGAAGGGGAGGAGGTGTGTGTGTGACTACTGGTCTGTCTGTGCTGCCCACTGCCGTGGGCCTACCTCTTACCGTCTGAGTCCACTGTTGTGCACTGTGCACATTACAGAAACAAGGCCCTGTGAAAGGGGAGAGGCAGACGATGGCACGACTAAATGAATGAATGAATGAATGACTCCATCACTGCCCATGGCTTTACCAGTCACTGCGCTTGGTGCTGATATGCATTGTCTCCTTTAAAACTCAGGATTGCTGCTTAGTGGGTGAGGAAACAGTGCTTAGACATGTTGTGCTACTTTCCCAAAGACCTGCAGCCACTAAATTCTAGAGGTGAGGCTCGAACCCAGGCCTCTCTGACTCCAGAGCACACACTTCTTTCATTACACTCTGCTTGCTGAGCAGTCTAAGTAGGAAGGAGCTTTTTGAGTTGAGCTTAACACCCCCCCCCCCACCTCTGGTAGAGAAGCCCTTTTACTACCTGCTATATATGTAGCTTCTCCCTGGTCTAGGTCGTGACAGCAAACAGCTTCACTTATCATGGGTTCATGACATGGAGAACCCTGTGGGTCCTCAGATAGGGTGAGCAATTTTACAGATGAGGGAGCTATAGCCTAGAGAAGTGGGGAGGAAAGGGTTACATAGGCCTGCAGTGCATTCTTTGCCTTTCCTGGGGTTGCCCTGGGAGGAGAAATGTGACCTGGTCAAAGCTTCTTGTAAATATGCTATTAAGGGTTCTAAGGAAAATCACGATGGTATTTATTAGGGGCAGAATCTTTATCTTTGGGATACTTTTAGCAACATGTGCCTTATCACTCCAGGATTGCATCTGGTAAATAAACCTAGAATCCAGGGTTGGCTCCCTGAAAAATGTCACGTAAGCTTTGTAATTATTATAGTATGAAACGGAGATGTTTCGTGACCCAAAGATCTGGCTTTCATGTAAGTGACGTGCTTTTATACATGTTTTAGAGGACTATATGTAAAATCTGGGTCAGAGCATGTCCCAATGTGGCAGGACAGGGCCTGGAGAGTAGCGTTGGCAGTCCCGGGCCTTTCCCTGCTCTCCCTGTATTTTGTGATTACTTATAGCTTTGGAATTATTCACAAAGCTTGATACGTGGTGAACTATTTGTTTCTTGTGAGCCTACTTTGAAAATCCCACCCTGTATTATCTCCAAAAGAATCTGCTTTATCTAACATCACACAGTTTGCCAGCAAATGGAAAATCTGATCCCCGACCGCTAGTCTCCTATATCCCAAACCAGTTTACTGTTTCGCTTTCCTCTATTTCTACGTGTCCCTCATCTTCTATGTCTGCCTGCACGTTTTAGGAGGAGGAGGATGATGACGATGACCGACGGCAACAACGACTACCTTTTATAAAAACCGATGTATAACACTGAATATTGCACAAGTCATCCAGTGTGAACAACACTAATGTGTACAAACTCACTATTCACACAGGCCAAGCAAGTGCAGAGCTTTTACTAGGTTGAACCTTACTAAACTTCCGGTGTTCAACCTATGAAACAGTAATTTCATATGCTTCAACCTGGTGATCCAAATGAAGTGACCAGAGAAGGCCTCGCTGAAGATCTTTGATCTGACTGAAAAGATGGAGCCTCGGATATAAAAACCAGGAAGGAGACGATCCCAGGAAAGGGGGAACTTCTACTGTGAGGGCTCTTAGGAGGAAAGCAGTTTGGGAATTTGCTAACCTGAAAGAGCACTGCTGTGGCTGGGGCAGAGAGGCTGGGACAGAGTGCTAGGAGTTACTTTGGGGCAGGTATGCAAGAACAAAGCCATTGGGCAGGACTAAACAGTTTACGTTTTACCCTAAATGGGTTTTGACTGGGGGGGTAGGAGACGGGAAACTGAGATGTGGTTTACATTTTTAAAGTGTCTCTCTAGCTGCCCGGGGAAGAAGGAATCATAGGTGGACGGGTGGTGACAGGTAGGCCATGTGAGATGCTACTGCATGGATCAGGTAAGAAAGAGCTAATCGTGGCCTGGGCTAGAGTGACAGCAGTGGGGTGGGAATCGCCCATTAGATGTGGGCTTTATTTTGGTTGCTTCTGATAGGCAGATGTCCCCCATGCGGCCAACAGACACATCATGAAAACTCTTGTTGTTTCAGAGAATGTTTGCTAACAACCTCTCGGTTTAGAGAGAGCTGTGGCAACAGACAAGGGTTGGATACTTACTTTGATGGATGACTTATGAGTCATACATGAGATATTGTATGCTAATTAATTCTCTCCTTTGTCTCCGAGAAGGATTTGCTTTGGGTAGGTGGGAACCCTTGCCAGGAGATACTGACAGCAGCTCTGTTATCTGAGATCCTGTCCTTGGTAGCGGGGAAGCTGGACAGTGGAGCTCAGATGCTCTTTTCCAGAAAATGAGACTGCTACCAAGTCCAGAGATAATTAGACAAAAGTCTCACGGCTGCAGGGAGCAGAAAAGAAGGGCTATGATGGGCAGATTCTTGGCATGGGTGCTCAGACACACAAGGGCTTGCCCGGGGACCAGGAGAGTAAGGGCCACTGAGGAAAACTGGCTGGGGATTAAGTGAATGATGAGGAGGAAGATGAGGACAGCAGCCGGGCTGCCTTTGTGGCAAGTTCCCTAACAACGCGTCTGGGGGGGACGTCCGGGGCTGCCTGAAGCTTAATTCAGATTCTCTGAATGTGCCTTAAGGATACAGACTAAGGAATGATCTGATGAAATGCAACGGGAAGCAACAGTTGGCAAAGGCACAGTGGCAAATGAACTGAGAATATGGGGGATATCCTGCCAAGAACCCCTTCCCCTGAGGACCACCCTCAGCGTATCCGGAGAAATCAATCAATTGGAAGGGACTGGATGGCTCCCACAGAACAGCAATGGGGACCCCTGTGAGGGTTGGGGGTCTTCCATTGACAAACAGGATTTGAGTCTCAACAGAGCATTAAGATGGGTCAGTGAAGGCATAGGGGAGGCACTCAGCGTCTCTCAATATCCTGTCGGTGACTCAGCGGTGCCAAATGCTATGCCCACTCCTGCATTGTGCCCAGGGAATGATAGCCCTGCCTCCCACTTCCTGTGAAGGCCCTGCAGCGGGAATGTGACATGATTTCAATGTCCCACCACTTTGGGGAAATTTGTCAGAACCTTGCAGAGAGCTCACAAAATTGAGCGAGTCCCCAAAATATCGCCTGCCCCTGCCCTTGAGCAGCCCACTTCTTCCCTCTCTTAGGTATTCATACTGCTCTCATCTGAAAGGCCAGCTTGATACATTCACGCCTCCACTCAGGCAGCCAAGTGTCCAAGAATGTCTTCCTACAGTCTACTCACAGTGTCATTGGCCAGGCTCATCAAATTTAAAGTTGCAAAGAATTTCATATCTATAGACTCCTTTTAATATGCAAATGCTTTCCTGCTCTTCTTGTCAATTTTACAAGCAAATTTATTTTTTAAAAAAGCTCTTTACAATATCCAACGTGCTTTTCTCAATGTATTTTTGCATCTCACTCTAATTTTGTGAAGTGGCTATTATTATCCCCAAATGACTAGTGAGGAAAGAGGCTCAGAGAGGGAGAGATTGGCTTAAAGTCACACAGTAAGTTTCATGAAAGTGAAGGGCCTGGAACCTAGGTCTCCCAGTTTCCATCTGGCTCACTCACCCCTATGCAAAGCTGACTCTATTATCTTCTTTTCTTATTCTGTCAAAGCAATGGGTGAAATAGAAAAAAAAAAAATATTTCCTATTCTCATGTCCAACCAAATGTGGACATAGCCTCTAGTCTGCTTTCCTTTAGCTCAGCTGAGACAAACTCTCATCTGGAAAAAATTTGTTTCTTAACATTTCCAGTCTCATTGACTGCCCTTTCCAACCTCATACTTTTAGATCCAACAACCTTCTCATACCTCAACTACTCATAATGATTAAAAACAAAACAAAACACAAAATTGCTATTTCATACTATAATCTGTTCCTTTTTCTACAGATCTTTTCCCTATTCCATTTGCCCTCCCCAGCCTTTGACAGAAAACTTCTTTTCATTCTTCAAGCCTCAGGGATCTACCCTTGACTTCCTCATGGGGTGAATGGGCTGTCTGCTCCACGGCCCAGCTCTATGTTTCGCCCATCATAGCACCTAATTGTCTGTTCACATGCCTTACCCCTTCCTCTGGCCCAGGAGCCCTGGGAGGGCAGGGACTTCCTATCTTCAGCATTTAACACAGATCTTGACCCATAATAGGTGTTCAGGAACGATTTTGTTCCCTGATCAGAAATTACTTACTACAGTAGTTAGATTTCTAGGCAATTAGTTTCTAATAATTAAATAACCATGTTCTTACTTCTGGAAACAATTTCATTGGCATTTTCTTATCATTTTCCATCCAATCAACACACAGTTCTGAAGTATTCGGTTAGGCGAGTTTTCACTTTTATATATACTTGGGTAACCACCACCTCAAACAAGTCATAGACTGTCTCCACCTGTTTTCTTCCTTGCGTCTAGCCTGTAAGAACAGTGTGCTGAACACCTTGGCCAAAGCTAAGGATCATTTTTAATCAGTGTCTGAATGTGAGCTGTCCTCTACAAGTATAAACTTTGGCCCGAGGGACCACGGTGGCTGCAGCCAACTGGCATGTCATGGTCAGTGACGCAATGCTTGGCATTACTCTTCTGAGCAGAAATGGCACTCTCGGTGATGTACAGTTAGCTGAACAACATTTTGTATCCCTCTCGTTCATGGTCAGTTGTCAGTGTAAAACCCTCCGTTCTGGCCTAAGCAGAGAAGTCCCAAGGAATCCAAATTAGGCAGGGACAGATAATGGAGCCCAGGTTCTTAAATCATCCTTAGGCTTGTGGCCTGGTTTTCATTTGGGCCTGGAGGATGTCTTTTCCTTCCAGGGACTGTGAGCCAATGTTTCTTTTCCCGCTGATTTATGACCTCCTATAAATTAACAGAGGCCTTTCAACAGGGAATTTCACATCCCAAAGGCATGAATCTTCCATATGTAATTCCTCCCCGAGGAAGCCAGAGTTAGCTCTCAATTACATACAGTGATGGAGATACATGGTGGCTGGAACGATACAAACGCTACTTATACTCAAGTTGGAACCGTCACATCAAGTCATAGAAAGAGAATGGTCACATTTGTGTCCCTGAAGCATGAAAGCTTTGCCTGCTCAGTGTAAAGGAGGGGGTCTTACCATGCCTTTAGTTCCAGTACATATTAGTGTATTGAACCCCTCCCATGAGATGAGAGGTGCAGAGACGTAGGGACGTGTTGTCTCCTCTCAAAGCATTCTCCGCGAGCAGTGAAGACAGATACATCCATAACTATACCACAGGCTCATAGTTTCCACTTGTTTGGAAATGATTTGTACTAACATTTTAGTGACTGGGGCATTCAAAGTCATAATAAAATGGAAAAAAAAAACCCATTAAATCACAATTTTTACTACGTCTGGTATTGAATTTCTTTGGTTCATTCCTTCTTTTCTTCAGGCATCCACCAAGTGCTGCGAGGTGCCAGACACGGTGCCAGAGAACGGGACGAATGCCATGATGAAGAAGCGGTGGCCCTTGACCTCACGGGGTCCATAGTCACGATGTCTGAGGGCCTGTGGGCTGTGCTCCTACCGCCTGACTGGACATCAGGTGTGGAGTGAAACATTCAAAGTCTGAGGTAGAACATGTACCTATGGGTTCTTTCCCTTAAGGTGATTTTTTTTTTTTTTATTAATGAGAAAGAAAATAATGGGTTAACGCAGGAATCAGGAGGCCTGATGTCTACACCCAGATCATTTTCCTGTTAACTGGTGATTTTATAAAAGTCATTTAAACTCTTAGCCCCAATTCCTTCATAGGTACAATGGGGGCGATGCTTAACTTGAAAATTGAAAGGGGTGTGTGTGTGTGTGTGTGTGTGTGTGTGTGTGTGTGTGTGTGTGTGAATGTTTGACAAGATTCATCCACTGTACAATTCTTTCATTCTTCCATACATTCACAACTCATTCATTCTTCTAAGTAAACATTCATTTATTCTATGTACTAGCCTTTTTGTGACTATTGTAACAAATGATCCCAAATTTGGTGACTTAACAGAAATGTATTCTCTCAAAGTTCTGGAGGCCAGAGGTCCAAAATTCTATCAGTGAGCTGAAAACAAGGGGTCGGCACTCTGGAGGATCTCTGGATGACTCGGTTCCGTGTCTCTTCCAGCTTTTGGTGGCTCCAGCACTCCTTGGCTTGTGGCCACATCACTCCAATCTGTGTCACTGTGGTCACATTGCCTCCTGATCTTCTGTTTGTAATTTCCTTCCACCCCTTCTTCTAAGAACACTTATGATTGCACTTAGTCCCCACCCCAAAACAATCCAGGATCATTTCTCCATCTCAAGGTCCTTAACTGAATTACATCTGCAAAACTTATTTTTGTCATATAACATTCACAGTTCCAAGTATTAGGGTATCTTTTATGGGACTATTAATAAGACTACCATAGCCTGTAATCATGTGTTTTCCTAGCACTCTGAGAGTGGATAAAATATAAGAATTAATAATATGGGTTTTGGAATCAGAAGGACTTATTCCTGAGTACGGTGTCTGCCACTTTCGGCTGTGATCCCGGAGAAGCTACTTGCAGTATAACAATACGCATGACACGGAATATACATATAAATTATTTAGCACAGTGAGTTCAGGGTATTATGTACGCAACAGATATCAGAAACAGTCAATAATAACCATTCATGGTCTAGAGTTAGACGTCCTTGTCCCTTCCACTGGATACTTCAAAATCTGGTTGAAAAAATGTAGAATAGTATTAATAATTTCCATGGAGTTTAGTAACTGTTATTAGCAAGGGAAGTTGGGGCTGTGGGAGCCCAGAACTGGCCCCCAGTTCCTGCAGGACAGGAGGGAGATGGTGTCTGGGATGACCCTTGGTGGAAAAGAAGTAGTGAAGCCACAAGGAAAAGCGAATCTAGTGAGGCAGCACATGCAAAGGAAAGGCCCGAGAGAGCGCACGGCTTCCTGGGGAGTCATACGTAGTCTGGGCAGCACCGGAGAGCTGCCAGGGGCTGCTTCACGTGGGGCCAGCAGTGCCAGGCACAGTCTGTTTCCTGGGCAGCTGCACACGCCCTGCACTTAGAAAGGCCTTGTGTTTTGTTTAATGCTTTGCTATGGCTGTCTTGAAATTCCTAATGATTTTTTAACAAGGAGCTCTGCATTTTCATTTTGCACTGAGCTCTGCAAATTCTGTAGCCAGACCTGGTGCCAAGGAAAAGATTTGAGGCTGTTAGTTAAGGGTAAGAGCTTCCTATGAAAGGCTTTTAAACAGAGGAGAACATGATCAGACTTGGGGTTTAGAAACATCAGTCACAAGTTGCTCCTGGGGAGAATAATGAATGGACCGTCCATGGAGAAGGTGCTGTAACAATGAGGCTGGAGGGTGCTGAGGGTCTGCCCTCCAGCAGGAAGGGCAGTTACAGGAAGGAGGCAGCACCACATCTGACAGATTGAGTGAGCAGACGCAGTGGTAATTAAATGCTGAATGTAAAGAGCAGAGAGAAGATCTGGGTAATTCCCATCATTTTAGCCAAAATGATGGAGTGAAGCAGGCCACCGATGAGACAGGGACCACAGGTGGCGAGAGGCAGAACATTCCCTAAAGAATAATGCTATTTAGCTGTAAGGAACTGCGGAATTCCCCTCCTCCTTCTCCATTCTTTCTCCTCCTTTCCCTCCTCTTCCGTCTTCTCTCTTCTCTTTGCCATTCCTCCTCTCCTCTCCCTCCTTCTCTTCCTTTTCCTTTCTTTCATGGAGCTGGGAAAGTCAGTATAAGCCAATAGGAACAAGTGAGACTTTAGAGAAAGTGTCTTTTCCTGGCTGTCTCCTAAATGGCCTTCAGGGTGCCAGGCGATTTCCTTCCTAGTGGTCTGATGCTTGTCAACCTGATCCCTCTTTCTGGAAGGCTCTTGTCTAACTACTCTTGCCTCCCTTCCCTCTTCCATGCCTTCACACATAGACATTTAACCTACTTATGTCCTCCTCATTTTCCAGGCTGTCTCATTGACACGTCCTCAGGAAAGTCTTCACTATTTCTAAGCACTGTTTCCCAAGCCCACGAGCATGGACACACACACACACACACACACACACACACACACACACAAGTCATTCCCCATTATATCGTGCCCTGATTTGCTGTCCTTTCCATTTTTTTTTCCAGCACTATCACAACTACAATAAAATATTTTAATGATTATTTGTGTAATGCCCTTCTCTCCGGTTAACATATAAGCATCAAGAGACAAAAACTATGACTACTTTGCCCACTGTAGTATCTCTTGAACATGTCACAGAGCCTGGGATATAATAAGTGATAAATATTTTCTGAATCAGTAATATAGACGAATGAATGAATGATGAATGAATGAATGCAGAAGATTACAATGATGTACGGAGCTACCTCCAAGCATCAGAAGGCATAAGCCAATCTTTGGGAGGTTTATGTACCCAAACCCTGTAAAATGGGTCTCTGGTTAGAAAGATCAAAGAACAGTAGCTCTAATAGTGAACTGTTAGATTACTTGATTATAATGAGAATTACTTATTGGCCAGCACGTTACAGCTCATAAATGGCTTTTACTTGGATTATCTCACATGAGCCACACAGCAATGCTGGATCAGACAGAATGATCATTCTCAATTGCAAATGAGAAAAAGGAGGCTTGGGGAGACCGTGTAACTGCCCAAGATGTCAAGAAGACTAAGTGGCAGAATTAGTGTTCAAATCCACGTGTATTTAACTCTGAAGCCTGTGACTTTTTCTCCATAAGCTGGTGCTTCCTAAGCCGAGAGGCATTTCCTGAGCACCATCATCTCAGTGTCAGGCAGGCCCTGTGTTGTGTGCTCAGGTTACAGAGATCAATCTGACTGCAGGGAGAAGTAAATGGGAAAGGAGCTAGGACCTGCACGTACCCAGGTAAAAGGAACTCATAGGAAGGAACCATTGAGTCAGCTCTGCTGTTGGCTCAGTCTCTGGGAACCGATGACACAGACCCGGGCAGGGCAAAGCCTTCCTGAGAGGCAGAATTGATCCCTGGAGAGCCAGGTGGGGGACTACTTAGGGAATGATCTCAGAGCACTCAGGGAGGGCTCTGGCCCTGCTCACTTCACTGCCGATGTCACAGCTCCTGGGGCTGCCCACTAACAGCTGGAGACAGGTGGGGGGATTTGCCCTCATTCCTCCATCCTTCCACGGCCCTTTGCCTTCTTTCCAGTCCTCTCTCCCTTTTTCTCACAGTTGCTCTTCCTAGGCGCCTATCTCAGACATCATTCTTTGTCCTACTTTTATTAACGAAATAGGCGGCCAGGATTTGCAGTAATGCTCCTACAGAGGAGCAGGGAAATGAGTGCTTTAAGAAAAGGTGATGTTCTATGGAAAATTCACCCTGACTTTAAGAAGTAAAGCACTAATTGTTGGGTGCCACTCAGCGTGGTTGTGCGTTTATGTGCGTGTGTGAGTGGTCCTGGAGGTGGAGTGATGTGGGCTGTCACAGAGAAAGCTAATTTCTTCATTCACTATGGAGCAGGGGGAAGAGCATGCCCTTGGAGGGGGCATAATTTCGTGGACTGCCCCTCTCTACCATTTACGTATGGTCATGGTAAGTTGCTTCCTCATCTTAAGGCTCAGTTTCCTCCTCTAAAGTGAGGACAACACAGTACGTACCCTATGGTGAGAATTAAATCAGAAACATACAGAAAGTGCTTGGCCCAAATCTGTTATGTCACTACATTTTGCCAAAATGGAGCTGTTCCTACAATCTTTCATTCAACAGACATTTACTCTGATCTTCCGCATACCAGGTGGAGGACATACTAACAAGTCAAGCCCTTGCTCTCAGGAACAAGTGGAGGAGTGGAGGCATACATGACAATAAGTATCTGATGAATGAGAAGTACTAATAGAGATTAAAAATAAAAGAACTGTGGGACCACAGAAGAAAAGGGGTGAACTGTTTCTGTGTTGTGGGATGCAGAGAGTCAGGGAATCCCTCACAGAGAGAGTAACAAGTTCAATTTCTCTGCCAGAGACATCCAAGGGGAGGGACCCTCCTGCACGAGACCACAGAGATGTCCTGTGACTCACAGCAGCTGGTACCCAGTGAATGATCACTGTGTGTGTGTGTGTGTGTGTGTGTGTGTGTGTGTGTGTGTGAAAGAGGGAGGGAGGGGAAGGATGAGAGGAGAGAGAGAGAGAGAGAGAGAGAGAGAGAGAGAGAGAGACTTTCTGCATACAACTTAGCATTTATTGAAACTGGTAGAAACCATGCTAATTATTATGAGTGCATGAGTGTGTGAAATGGACTCTACTAAGCTCATTCTACAGATGAGAAAAACAAAGGTTCAGGGAGGTTAACTGATTTCTTGGGTCACATTACTAGAAAATGGCAGAGCCAGGACTTGAGATTTAAACCAGGTTGCTTGATGCAAAGGCAGTTAAGTATAACGTTAGTTGTCCTTCTAATACCCAGTCAAGTGCAAGCTGCCTCTCTTGGCCGTCAACCTCTCCCTGGGGCTAAGTTTCCAGTTCACATGCAACCCAATTAGAATTAGACTCTTTGAAGCATGAAGTCCCCAAAATAGCAGGTTACGTTTCTTGGGGGAGGAGAGGTCCCACCCAAAGCTTGCTTCCGAGCCTTGGAGGAAGGAAAAAAAGGGAGGAGAGATGGCTTTACTCAAAAAAGGTGACACACCTTTTCCAGGGGCTGCCTCCAGAGATGGAATAGAGATTCTGAGCATACTGGTTTTAAACTTTTAATTCAATTTTTAATTCAATTTTTCTTTCTTGCTTCAGGACTTGGCAAAGCTGGACTATTGCGTTTTGAACAAAAAATGGAAAACAAGAACGGCTTTAAACTGTAGGTCTAAGGAAACCATTTTTCTGTGCCTGTTTCACTGGATGCTCTGCCTGTGCTTGCCAGCAAACCAAACTCTACCGCCCGGTTTATCCCTGGAAAGGGGGCACCGGTATGGGGACGCTGTAGGGAGTGAGAGGGGAGTTTGGAAAAAGATGGGCTTTAGCTTTAAAAAGAAGGGCTTGACTTTGCACAATTAATTTCTTAAATTGCTTCCCTTGATTGTTCCCTTGTTTGAGGGGTCCTGTGTAATAGGGATGGGGGGCGGGGCTCCTACAGTAGAAATTTCTAAATGACCTGCTAGAGGAGTTTGTCCAAAGTATAGCACGAGCACAGACAAGGGCGTTGTGAACTAACTCTAGGTCAATTTTCTCCACTTTCAAGTCTTATTTTATACACAGAAGGACATATGTCTTTTAAAATGATTATCTTTCAGTGAAGGAGTGGAAGGAGTGAACTACATTGGCAAGTTCAAGCATCCGTCTTCTTTCCCCTCATCAGAGCTACAGCTTCCAGACCTCCTTCACATACTCATTCTGGCTTTGCTCTAGTTGGAAGCAGAACAATGGGAATTGTAAGGGCACTGAGGTTCGTTCTTAATATGAGGGCTGTTGAACATTCAAAGAAAAGACTTTGATTTAAAGATTGGGGAATCTTCCCCTTAAATCCTCTGAAAAGGATAAAAAGGAAAAGAAAGACAAACAGAAGGAGAAATAAAATCTACTCTATCTTCAGTGACAGTGGAAACAGTTACAATCCCAAACCACACACTTTGATATTTTCCTACCCAGTACTGTGAAATCTGGTCCATGGCAAGGGGCTGAATGCTGAGAACATGTGTGACTCCCGGGACCTGGCAGAT
Organism: Rhinolophus hipposideros; assembly: GCF_964194185.1. Lineage (NCBI taxonomy): Eukaryota > Metazoa > Chordata > Mammalia > Chiroptera > Rhinolophidae > Rhinolophus > Rhinolophus hipposideros. Next base: position 66,849,022 of record NC_138057.1, read on the forward strand.
TTTCCTAGAAGTGTCACAACCCTAAAAAGACGATTCAGTCATCCCTGGAAATCTAAGATTGTAGAATCAAGGAGAATCTAAGATTGGGGTTGGCCATGGAAGAAGAGAGAGATAATGCTGTGGGAAACTTCTGGTCCGCAGGCAGTCTCTGTATAATGACACTTATAATGGTTATGATTGAGCCCACCAACTCCTCCTTCCCCACCTAGTAGTCTTACCACTCCATCTATGAAATTGGGGAATTGAAGGACAGAATGAAAACAGAGATTAGATCACAAATCAGAAGGCTCGTGACATACAGATTTTGTATGGGAGCCAAACTGATCTCCCAGTTACCTAAAACAGAAGGAATGAACCCATGCTCCCAGCAATGGAAATGTTCAATTTGGTGAAAGTATTCTGGAAAACCCATACAATAAAGATGTCTACCACCTTCAATGAATTTTCCTCCCATTTTATACTTCTGCACCCCTCACCATGCACCATATTGTTCAGCCAATACTTTGTCAGATTCAAAAAATTATCAGAATGAAATAAGCACAAAAACCCGTGCATAGATACTGAACAGTCAAAGGAATCAAAAACAAACAAAAAGAACATACATCACTGGAAGAAGAGTTCAAGCAAATAGTTTTCCAGTCCCCCATAGTTTCGAGGAAATTACTTACCTTGATATCTCTTGCATAAAAAATAATGATTTATAAGCTGAAAACAAGGACTTTAGTAAAAATTAAATCATAGATGGAGAGAAGAGCTCAAGAAATAACCAAAGAAAAAATTTAAAGTATCACTGAAGTGAAATGCTCAGGAAAAGTCTTGAAAGTATAATAAACTCAACTGAAAACCTAGTCAACGGTAAGATAGTGCTGGAAAAATATCACATAAAGATGTTTCATAAAATTAACATGGTTTAATAGAAAGAAATATCCCTGTATCCTATGCCAAGAAAGTTTTATGTTGAATGATGAGCACAGATCCTAGTAAATTTATTATATTCCAATACTACTACTACTACTGAAAAAAGTCATACAGAAAAACAACGTTCTGGCTTGCCTTATGTTTTTCCACAGCAACATGTAATGCCAGAAGACAGTGAAAGAGTGTCCATAAAGTTTGGAAGAAAAGAAATTGGACTCATTAATTTTATATCCAGCTAGACTTTGTCACTGGAATATTAAGCTAATAGCTCTACATCCTCAAACATGCAGAAAATCAACCTACATATAGCATACATAAACCTTCCCTAAACTTAAATAAACAGACACTAGACAAAGAAATGTACCCAGTGAAGAGATGAAATTAGAAACCTAATAGTAAGAAGTCATAGTAAAAATGACTGGTGGTGAACATTAATCTATTTAAATATATAACTAATATTAATGATTCTGAATAATATTTTTACCGAGTGGAAAAAGTATTATAAAACTTGACAGTGAAACGTAATATTTAAAATCATGAAATGGGGAAAGGAAGGATTCAAGAGATGCTACTTAGGGTGGAAGCATACGGTTTGTAAAAATGTCTCCAATCTCAATGTTTTAAATAATATTCCCCCCTTTATCTTTAGAGGAGATTTTAATAAGTGGAATCTATTTTTGTAAAGAATCTTTAATTTAAAGTTCAGTAACTCCATTAGTTTCAGGTTGGGTTCTATTTTCTGTTAAACTGAAGAAAAATGAAAGTGATCCTTTATATTTTAAATGGCTTACATTGGATGACTGTAATTTCAGTGAGAGGTGACATATGGGTCATGACTGGTTTCAAAATGTATTTATCTGCGAGTTTTTTTCTTAATCAAAGAAGACAAGCTAATGAAACAGTAAATAGCAACCAAGTAGAATTAGGTTGAAATGGAAATCTATGGAAGTGAAAAAGGAAAAAGAATAAAGAAGATAGAGATGATGATTGGAAATTAGGAAATGTAGTATGCTTTTAGAATACTCCATACAATAGTAAGTCATAATCAACAGTGAAGGACAATGAATGTTGTAGGAAATATGCGTTACAAATGTGAGTTCTCTACAGCTTAACAGCTCTCATACTCTGTACACCTGCCTCTTATTAAATCTGATACTAGCAGGCCTTTTGCATTCAAAAGGCATCAATTTCCTATATATTTCACCTTTTCAAAGGTCATCATCAGGTCATCAGTATTCACATTTGATGGAATACACTTCTATTTTCTAATATCTGTAACTAAGGAGAACTATATTACTCTTTCAAGAGTGCTATCATTGGTCTTCAGACTCTTGATATCTTGCCCTGATGACTATAAGCTTTGTAAAGGATATGGAGTGTGTGTTTTTGTATATTTATTCACCATCCTTCAGAATCTGGCAGGGTTCTTGGCATATAGTAGCACTTAGTAAATATTTAGGAATAGAATAAATGAATTAATAATGTATGAATAAATATTAAGCCCAGTTCCCAAGGTCACCTAGCAAGGGAATGACAGAACTGGAATTTGACCCTTGGCTTGCCTAACTCCAAAGTCCCTCTGTTCTCTGCTACACCATACTCTTTTCCTAAGCTCTGGAGAAAGGAACAGTAGAAATTCTAATCATGAAACCCTTTGTCAAGTGCCAAGTGACACTCTGGCAGCCCACACTGGACTGTGGACCTGCCATGGACGATTATCCTTCTGAAATGTTATGTGTTTAAGGAAAGAAAGGAAAACTATTAGAAGAGGTTACTTCTGAAGATACAAAAAAAAAAAAAAGAGAGAGACTATGATCTGATATCCTCAGCCACTCACACTGCTTTGACACAGGGCTCACGGGTTGGAAAGAACTCACGACACAGTCTCCACTCAGCTGTCCTTTCAATCTGCCAAAAGGTGGGAGCGCTGGCATTCTATCTGCCTGGTGGTACTGCCTGTCACACAACTTTAGGGGGTACTATCAGACTTCAATGCAGTGGTGACTTTGGTGTTGTGGAAGATTGCCTTCTGTGATGAGATATTAAAATGGGACCTCTTCTGAATTAGTTTCAGAATACACAGTGCCAACTACTGCTATATTCTAGAGTGTGGTATGAGATGACCAACATGGAACTTGTAAAAGATCAGACCAAAGGGTATGTGACCACTAGTGCAATCTTTTCCAGGATGGTAGAAAAGTGAATGAAGAGAAGATGTAAAAAGGTAGAAACATTTTAATTGAAAAATGTTGTTACAGATGTGGCCTCTTGCACATGGAGGGAGATGAGCTCCTTCCACCTCAGTTCAGGCTGAATGAGCAAAGTCTTAAGGGGACTGGAATCTGTAGGCACAATGGGTACAGGTACCAGACGCATGCCTGTTCAAGCCTAAGGGAGAAAAAGTGTGTCTGGTATCTGTTCTGGTGATGGATGGAAAGGGGGCAGCTATGTGAATGACCTGTTCCCCTGGAGGTCATTGGAACAAAAAATGGAACAAAAACGTGCTTCTAATGGACCCAACAGTGGTAACCAGAAAAGAGCAGGCTACGAGTCATCCTAAAAAGGCTTTTCCCAAAAGTGACTTCTGGATGGGTGTTGGGACCCCATAAAGACAGTTTTGATGAGACTGCGAGAGGCCCACATGTAGGTCACAGAAGGTAAGATAGTCACAAGCAATAGGGACTGTCTGTAAAGAACACACAAATATAACACAGGAAAGTATTAGTTTTAAATGTCCACTGCACCTAGTCTCAGTTTTCATCCCCCATTATTCCCAGAGGAAACCAATGCCAGATTATATCAGCATTGATGAAGGGAGACTTTTCCTGGCCTTTTTCTCTTCTCAGACTTCCACATCAATCCTGGAAGAACCAGACGCAGCCTGAAGGGGTGGAGGAAGAAGAGAAAGGTACACCTGATGTAGGCCTGATCTGGGAAAGGAAGAAACTTAAACTGTAAATCAAGTCAAAATTATGATTCATTCTATAGAATTGAATGTATTAATCATTGAACTGAGGCTGTTCAGGGGACATTTTTATTATTGGAGAGCAACCAGACAGGCCATCCAGCCAACTCAATATTACATACAGTCACAGGAGAGGAACTGACATCCAAAAGATATCTGAATAGGAAATGGGGAAAGAGAATAGAATCCTTTTGATCCCTGTCATGCCATTAGAGTCCTGATCTGTCCATGTCTCAGTTATACTTTTATTGTTTGCAGGAGGGAGCTAGAGGGTACAAAACTCACTACGATTTGAATTCCATCTGTTCTTCTAGTCCAGCCCTACCCTATGCAAGATTCCCCATTACTATAATTAAAACAACTAGTATCATTTGCTGCTGTCCATATACTATGCCAGGTGCGTTATCAAAATTAAGTAATTTAACCTTGTTATTAACCATCTCAAGGAGGCAGGCATCACGTCCTCCTGTTACAGATTAGAAAATGGGGGTTAAGATAGGGGAAGCACTTTAACACAACTAGTGAGTGGCAGAGTCCAGGTTTCAGTAAAAAAATCTAACCAGTTCAAAAGCTTCATCAATTAACCATGACGCCACTTCCCACCCCTTAAGGAGCTGTTAAGAGACACTTGTAATAAAGACTTCCTTAATCTCTAAATACCACATTAAAGAAGTTTAAATACTTGAATACATGAGAATCTTTCTGTGACTACGGCTCTATCTCTTTTAAATTTCCCCCCCAATTGAACCATCTCAGCAATTGCTAACATTTGTCATCCTTTAACTTGTCCTTAAACGATACCACTTAAACGTAGCTCCCCTGACCCCTTTTTCCACTATGAGACAGCATTTTGCTCACTATTCAATATTGTGGAAAATGTAAACATCTACATACTGTCTTCAATAGTGAATATTTGACTGTTGGTTAGATGGATGACCCCTTATCATATCCTTCTTTAATCCGGATTCTTTAATCTAGACTCCCAACAGTTTATTAATGCATCTCTAAAACTGTTCTGATTATATTAAATCTAAACTTTGCCCCTCCAGGGATTTGATGTTCTGTTTTGCTGCGAATCGGGGCCTCATTTGAGTCATTGAAACAGTTCATGCTTCTGCCTTCCCCTGAGTGATCTCTTAATTCATCCTCAATATATTTGAGCTTGCCTGCTTTTGGACGTTCTGCTTTGGCTAGAATCCCATGAGCTTCAAATGGAGTAGCTTTGTAGACATTAGAAACGGAGGGCTAAACTTTAAAGGGAATGTTAATGATAGAAATTTTTTGCCTGTTCTCAATTTAGAGATGCATCGATTTTAAGGGACTATATGAACATAAAAAAATAAAGTTAATCAGGGAAGGAAGACAAAACTTGACAAAGGGGAGGGAGTCATCTAAACAACAGAGCTTAATAGTAATGATCCCTGTTAATGAAAACTCTCATTCATTAAGTAATTATGACATTCTGACTCTGAAAAGCATGTTACATACATTAGATTATACAATTCTGGACACAACATTTAAAAGTAAATATTCTTCTTATCATGTGACTGAGACAACTGAGGCTTGGAGATCTTAAATCACTTGCTACAGGTCTTGTAGAGATTAAGTTGTAGAAGTAAGATTCACACTCAGTTTCTTTTTAATTTCAAAGTCTGTCATGCTTCAACATCCACTGTGCAATACTGCCTCCTAAGTCAGAAGGAAGCTAAAAGAGGATGCTGTGAATAAACAAACAAGCAAAACCCCCCAAAGTCCCTGACGTAGAAGAGAGGTTGAGAGAATACAAGACAACTGGATTTAACTAGATGGCTGAACTGGAGGTAATGTGACCAACGTTTCAGCAGTGTGGAGCAGAATGCTGGTCTGCACTGTACTGGGGGTGTTAGAAGACGGTACTGCCACTTTTAGCCTTAGAACGCAACAGTCGTTTTCAACCTGGGGCAATTTTGTCCCTCAGGGGATACGTGGCAATGTCCGGAGACATTTTTGGTCACAGCTGCTGGGTGGAAAGGGAAAGGGGTGCTAGTGGAATCTAGTGGGTAGAAGCCAAAGATGCCGCTAAACATGCTGCAATGGACAGGATAGGCCCCTCTGCCCCCAACAATTACTTGGCCCAAAATGTCAACAGTGCTGAGACTGAGAAATCCTGCCGTGGAATAAAGTCACTCATCTTTGTTAAAATTACGTTTTTATCGCATTCACACCAATAGCACCATCACGTCTGGAGGACTGAGATGTGAGGCTACAAGTACAAAAGGAAATGGGTTTGCTGTGAGGGAGGAAGGGGAAGAGGGATGTGCTCTGCGCAGGGACCAGGAGCCCCGGGAGGAATGTGCTGAGCAGGAACGGGTTGTTGCTAATACTCAGCCCTGGCGCAAGACTGCATGCCAGCCATCCTTTGCATGGGTGGCTTTTGGGTGTAGCTGACAGAATTGGTCTTTGAATTAATACTCAATGATTGCAGCAGATTTGCCTGTCACCTGTGTTTTTGCTATTTCTTCTTTATGAAGAAAATCAATGTCCATTTTAAGTTTTAAAAAGGAGGATCTGTTACCTGCTATATTTAGCATTGCGAGGGAGGAGAACTGCAATATTTGCTTTCCATAAATTTGCAAAAAAAAAGAAAGGTATTTTCCACTGGCCCTACCCATTCCATGATTTTCCACTGACAGCTGCATATATGGATATCCTGCCATATATCTCCGGAGAGAAGGAGACCTAGGAGGCGTGGGCAGGCCCATGAATGAGGCCATTGACTCAGCTGTTCCTCGATGGGGAGGCGTGATTGCTTTCAGGGGCCAGTTCTCCCGCTGTGACAGCATAGCTAGGGGCACAGCCAGTGGATGAGCTTTGCCCAGCCATTCCTGGCTGATTTACACTGGGGTCAGTGATGCGTGCACAATGTCAGATGTACCCCCAGGCTCCAAGGGTAAGGCTCCAAAGTGGGACTCCTAACAATCACGCCCTGTTGACGGAGGAGAGGAACTAGGGTGGGTCATTCCAGGCATGAGTAGGAGGGGAAAGGAAAAAGAAGGCAATGATGTCTGTGAGTTATTGAGAGGGCCGTTAGAAAAATAAAAGCATGTGTTGGAGGAGGGCGCGGAGGAACTTCAGGATCATGCCACTCCTAGTGCTCTTAGGAGAAGTTCGGATTTCCTAATATGGCCGACTAGGCTGGCACGACCAAGTGTGTCTCACTAGCCTCCTCAGGGGCTACACTTACCTCCTCCACCCAGGCTGACCACCATCTTTTAGATTTTCTAATAGGGCATTCTCCTTTCCTTGAGGTCTTTGCAAATGTTTTTCCCTCATCCCGGAAAGGCTGGTTGGTGCCCTAACCGTTTCCCTCACTAACTCTTCCTCATGCTTAGGATGTAGTTGAAACAAACACAACTCCCCTGGACTCCCACACTAGGTTGGGTTCCTGTTAACAATTGTTCATAGTAACTGGGTCTTTTTCATTGCAGTTACCCCGATCGTGATCCCATAGCTACGTTTCACCTCTGCAAGCTCCGTCACAGCTGGGACATAGCTGCTTTGGTCATCCCTGGAGTCACTGTTCTTAGCCCAGCACCTGGCCCTTTGTAGGTATGGCTGAAGGTGCTATTAAATAGGAAGTGATGAAGGAGAGAAGGGGGGAGGAAAGACAGGAAGGAAGCAAGCAAGGAAGGAAGAAAGGAGGAGGAAGAGAAAGAAAAAAGGTAGGAGAAAAGTCCATATATGAAAGAAACGTTATCAATCATCACGTTCCACTTCTGGACTTATCCGTAAGTCAATAGAAGAACTGAAGGCTAAACTCTAGACCCCTGAACCTAATAAAATAAACAGATAAATAAACACAATAAATCTAGAGAGAGTATTTAGAAAAGAAGTCAACTATCCTCCTACTTGGAGGAAGTACTGAATTTGCTGTCTCCGTGAGAGCCAGTTCCTTGGGTTATTCCATCCAGTGGCTGAATGTTGCGTCTCTCAGCATTATTGAAAGAATAATTAGGGACATCAGTATTTATCACGCAGGAACTCTAGGCTCAGCACTGTGCAATGTACATCAAAGACATTTTCTCACTTCAGCCTCCGAGAACACACATTGAGATAAGGCTTGTTCCCAGTGACCCTGATGGGAACTCAAGGCTGAGCCTCAGGGTGTATTAGGAGAAAGCACACTGCCCTGATTACCTGGAGACCTTATTCATTTATCCCCTCCTCATATCATGCCTACCTGATGACTTTTACTTGTACTTCACATCAACTATTACTTTCTCAGGGGAAGTTCTTCTTACTTCCTTCACTAGGTCAAACGGTCTCTTACAGGCTTGCATCTCTTCTTTGTACCTGTCATAATTCTCATCGGACATTTGTAAGTGACCAGTTGGCCACTGTTTGGAGGCAGGCACAAGTCTGGATTGGACTGCCCTTGTTTCCTCAGCCCCTTCATAGCCCCTGGCACATAACAGGTTGCCAGTAAGCACCCATAAGTAAATGAATTAGATGCTTTTATTATACATTTACTGTGTTTTGGGCCCTCTGCTGGTCTTTCTGGATACAGAGAAAATTCACACATGGCCACTGCTTTAAAAGAGCTAATAGTCACATGGGAAAAAGGTACTACTACAAAAATAAGAGAACTGATGTGTTATTGGTAATTGGGAGCTCAGTGGAGTCCCTGGGTGGGGAAGAGGGCAGAGATAATCAATTTTACCAGGGACTAAGTTTCAGGAAAAGTTTTCTAGCAGAGACGAAGCCTGGTGGGTGCCCTTCAAAGTGAGAGGGCTTTTGCCAGGTGTGCAAGATGGGAAAGGGAATGCAAATGGAGGGAGCGGTATGAGAACACACAAAAGAAAAGGAGCTATGAAATCATATTGTATGTTCAGCAACTGCAAGTAGTTTGGTTTGCCGGGAACGCAGGGTTGGTTCAGAGGCACGGCCAGATGAGAGTGAAGAGGCAGATGTGGGCTAGATCATGAAGGGGTTTTCATGTTTGCCTTGGCAGTGAACGCTTTACTGTAGGTGACAGCAAACACGTGTTGACAGTGAGGCGGATGGAAGAATATCAAACCATAGATCCCTTATTTGAATATACATTCATGGAGTATTAACACCATACCAAACCCCATGCTACCATACTAGGGAATGTGGGTAGAAATGAATACGATAATTTACCTCCCCCAAGAAGACTGCAGATTAAACATATAACAGAAGTCAGGTCCTGATCTCTGTTTGCCTTGTGAGATAGAAATGCAAAAGTCAAGCAACCTGAGAAGCAATCATCATCATCTCCCCTGCAGCACACCCAGAACGATCTGAGGGGGTCGAATGAGCAGTGGTGGGAGGGTGTGAAGAAAGGAGGGATCACTGTGGGAAGAGGGCCTGAAACTAGGAGCTTTTCCTGGACAAAGTGGATTATAGTAGGAATTCTGCAATGCATAGAGAAAAACATATTTTCAACGCACATATTTTCTTTCTGCTCTTAAATATCTTTGCAATGTTTTTACAACACTGGCCTGAAAAGACTTTCCATCTCTGACTCAGATAACTCTTCCAATTTTACAATCCTCCCATATCCTCCAATTAGCTAATCTTTCCTTGGCACCTACTGTTTGCTGGGCATTTTCACAAGCTACCATGTGCGATCAGTTTCACAAACATCATTTTATTGATGAGAGATCTCTAGCAAGACTAAGAAGTGCTCCAGCACACATTTCTTTCCATAAATGTCTTACAACAAAACCTAAGAATTTGCCAATATAGCATAGTACATAACATGCATTGGAGTCAGGATTGAAGGGTAACAAAATGGGATTATTAAAACACCATTTTATGTTGCAAAGGAATTATCCAGTAATTATTATCTCACTATTATCCATCATTCCCCACGAAGTCAGGAGACTTCATGCAAACCCAACACTCACATCTTCTACAGTAGGAAACTGAGGCCCAGAAGAATTCAACACTGGCCCAAGATGATAGTGTGTTAGGGGCAAAGCCAGGACTGGGACCTATGTTTATAGTACATTCTCCTGATCTTGCCATTATAAGTTGCAGATTCTGATGCTAGATTCAGACTCTTGCTTCTAATTTTATTTTCTCTTGGCAGTAAGGTGTGCAGGGCCAGGTATGGGTTTTGCAGCCAGCTGGATCTTGGTCCAGATTCCAGCTCTACCGCTGACTTACTCTGTGATTGTGAACAAGCTCCTCCCTGTGTTTCAGTGTCCTGTCAAATGGGGTGAAAAATCTCTCTCCAGTAGGTTTGTGACGAGTGTAACTAAGGTGGCACACGTAGGGTATCCAGCACAGAGTCCAACCCATAATGTAACTTCACACATGTGGGTCCTCCCACTTCCCTTGCTGGAGGATTGAAGGTGCATGCGCCAGCATCACCAGGCTACCAGAAGGCACAGTGCTATCAAAGGATGCGAGCTTTCTTTGTTCCCTCCCCCCACCATTATTTACCTTTTATCTTGATTACTGTGGCATCTGAGGGGGGGATCTGATTAGAAATACGTTCTTAGAGTAGAAAGACTGTCTGGGATTCCAGGAATGCCTCTCTAGAGTCTCCATGTCAGGAAGCCTTTACACTCACCAGTTAAACAGACAGTTACTATGCTGGGTAGATAAAGCAATTCCATTATTCATCTGCCCATAAAAAATATGTCCTTCCTTGTCAGGGCTGAGGTGTTAGTTTTATAATATAAGGGCAGTTTTTATGATATTGGGTTGAGGCTACTCTTTAATCTCTTGTTTCAAAGAGGGGCTTAGAAATGGCAGGAACAGGATTGTCTGTTCAGGAAAGGACCCTTTGCTGAAATAGTGGGGCTTTGTAAGTCCCTGTAGGAATGGAGGTGGCTGAATTTCTAGACTTGGATTTGGTTAAAGGAGTTCCTGACAAACATATCCCCTCAATGGTAACCTTGGCCTTATAAGAGCTTTGGGAGCAAAATGAAGCATGTTTTGGGCTTTGGAAATTGAAATGATGCCCTCTCTTTCCTCCCTCCTTATTTATTTAGAAACAAAACAAAACAAAAAACACTTCACTATGGCTATATGTGCGGAAAGACTTGCATATACATTCTACATTTATAGTGGAAAAGAACAAGATTCAGACACTTCTCCAGATGTCACCAACCCTACAACTTTCTGGAATTATGTGATCCCCACCCCTAATTTTGAGAAGTCTCCTTGCCCAGATGTTTTCAATACACAAGTGATATCTTCTATTTTTTTCCTTTTCATTTTCCTCTAAAAGCCTACTCGTAAGTACTCCTGAGTGTGTCTGTAAATAAAATTTTGACCTGCCTACCTCCCATGATGAGACACTGCATAGTACGAGTGAATGACTGGTGTGGCATTGACTGGGATGAAATCGAAGACCATAAAGTAATGGAGCATTTCCTACTTAGTCAAGGAAGGCTGAGTTGGAAATGCCTGACATGGCAGACAGTGCTGGGAGCTGAAATTGTAGCAGAAAAAAAGGAAAGACACAGCCCTGGCCCATTCAGGGTTACATTCCTATTATATATATATATATATATATATATATATATATATATATATTGCTGAATTTGTGAATTAGGGTATTTATATATATATATATATTTATATATTATATATATTTATATATTTAATATAATTATATATATTTATAATATATATTTATAATATATTTATAATATAATATATTATATATATTTATATATTTTATATATATATATTGCTGAATTTGTGAATTAGGGTATTTTTTAAATTAAGACTTTACTTTTTAAAGCAGTTTCAGATTCACAGCAAAGTTCAGAAGAAAGTACAGAGAGTTCCCATATACTCCCTGTCGCCATACGTTCATAATCTCCCCTATTGTCAACGTGCCCCATCAGAGGATACATTCATAACAACTGATGACTCTACTTGGACGCATCGTAATCACCGAAAGTCCAGAGTTTACACCAAGATTCGCTCTTGGTCTTGCACATTCTATGGGTTTGGAGAAATCGATAAATGAAGGTGTCTATCATTAACAATCATACAAAGTATGTTCACTGCCCTAAAAGTCAACTGCACTCTATTTATTCACTCTTCTCTCCCCTAACCCTTGGCAATCACTGATCTTCCGACTGTCTCCATAGTTTTGCCTTTTCCAGAATGGCATGTAGTTGGAATCATATAGTATGTAGGTTTTTCAGATGGGCTTCTTTCATTTAATTATATGCATTTAAGTTTCCTCCTTGTCTTGAAAGCTTATTTCTTTTTGGTGCCGAATAATATTCCATTGTCTGGATGCACCATAGTTTATTTATTCACTTACCGAAGGACAGCTTTGTGGCTTCCAGGTTTGGACAATTATGAATAAAGCTGCTACACATATCCATGCACGGGTTTTTGTGTGGACATAACGTTTTAACTCCTTCAGAAGGAGTTAAAGGTAAATAACAAGGAGTGTAATTGGTGGCTCACATGGTAGGAGTATGTTTAGTTTCCTAAGAAATCACCAACCTGTTTTCCAAAGTGTCTGTACATTTCCCACCAGCAATGAAAGAGAGTTTCTGTTGGTCCACTCTTCTCACCAGCATTTGGTGTTGTTGGTGTCCTGGGTTTGGGCCATTCTAATAGGTGTGCAGGGGTGTCTTGTTTTATTTTGCATTTCCCAGATGACATATGAGATGAAACATCTTTTTATGTGCTTTTTTGCCATCTGTATATCTTCTTTGGTAAGGTATGATAATTTCTTCATTTATAAAACAAATAAAAGTAACTAACTGCTGGGCAGTTATGAGAATTAAATGGCATGATATACAGAGGGTGCCAAGAAATGTATACACATTTTAAGAAAGGAAAAACTATTAAAATTGTAATACTCAAAATACACCAGTAACAAAAAATGAATACAAGTCACGTTTGACTTCTGCAGTTACAAGAGGTGCTCAAAGTGGTTACCATCAGCGTCCAGACACTTCTGATTATGGTGAACTACGGCTTGAGCAATGCTGACCAAAGTGTCCACTTGTAGACATTGTTTTGGCACCCCTGGTATATGAAAGCAAGGGAACGTAGCCAACTGGATAAGAGGGAATCTCTGAAACCAGAATGCCCAGGTTTGAATTCCAGATCTAAGTACCTAAACCTCCTTCTGCCTCATGTTTCTCCTCAGTAAAATGAGGGGATAATATTTTTCATATAGTTATTGTAAGGGAAAAATTAGATGAATTATGAAAGACATTTAATGTATAACATAAAGTACTCCATAATGCTACTTCTTGAGTACATAGTGAAGTCTCAGTTAAATGTTGTTGATGTAATTCACTGAAGCCCGAAGAAAATGAAATTTTGTGATGTAGGTGGACTAGGATTGCTATTCGAATTGTGACTTTTCTAAAACAATTAGGTTTGAGTGGTGTTGTTTCCAACAAATACCTTAGCAATATTGCACAACTCATGGGAATTTGGGAAAACTTATTCATTCTTCCAATTCATCTCCCTGAAGACAAATTTTTTTCTCCCAAGTTTTTGCTTTTTTCTTGTGGAATTTTTTGGTGTGGAATTTAGTCAGAGAGACAGATTATTCAACTAGGTCCCTGTAAGCCAAGTCTCTTTCTTGAGTTTGCAATTGAGCACATAATTTCTTAAGAAGAATTTCTTTAAATGAACTGATTACTCAGATCCCTAGAACTCTGTTATCTTTTAGGTTCTCTCTAGCCTCTGTGACCAGAGATTGTTCCTGGTGCCTCTCAATCGCATCTTCCTTTCCTCTCAGTCCCACCTTCACTGGTCGAAAGATCACATAGCTAACTCATTCATTAATCACATATTTTTTTGAGCTTACACCGTATATTAAGCACTAAGTGCTAAGGATTTGGATAATGAATCTGTTATCATCCTGGCTCTTATGAATGCTACCTTCCAGTGGAGAATTAGAGAACGAGGCAGGATATTTCAATTGAGTATAGCAGAAGGGATGGTGACACAGAATCAGAGCTGGGACACCAAGAAAGGCTCCCCTTGTCTTTTAGGGGGCCAGAGCACAGAGGACGAGTGGTCTGAGGGCTGAAGCTCGCATAAATGTCAGCCAGGCAAAACAGACATTTTGGGGTACATTTCAGCCAGAGGTAAGAGCATATACAGACCTGGGATTAGCACGAGCATGGCGCATATAGGAAATGGCAAAGAACATATGCAGGCTGGTGTATAAAGTTGGGTGTAAGAAGAGCTAATGTTGGAAAAGCAAGCAAAAGGCAACCCTTGACAGCCTGCAGGTCATCTAAGGAATACGAGCTAGCGACTGCTTAGAGCATCGGTACATCTTTGTTGAGAGACTGAATGGAACAATAAACTTTATTCCGAGGGCAATGAGAAGTCCTTAATTGATTGTAAGTCAGCTTCTGATTTGTGTTAGGTGATCCTATGACTGAGGTAAACAAATGCTTTGCCCAGGGCCTCGTATGGGGACTGATGCCACAGGAACTATCCTCTTCTGTGTGTTTCCATCACTGGGGGTGTGGGAACAAGGAGGAGGAGCCAGACACGAGGTGGTTCATCCTTGTGGGCAGACTAAATAAGGCACGTCTGTATCAAGCCCAAAGAAACAAAGAAATGATCAAGTCATCCAGTGAGGATAAGCAAGTGAATGGAAAACGTGTGGCTTATGCCTGCACAGAGAATGGGGTGCCAATCCTGTCTCTATTCCTTACCATCAATGGGCTTTAACCTCTTTGAGATGCAGTTTCTTCATGTGGAAGATGCGTTCATAAAATCCCGACACAGGCTTGTCGTGAATACGTGATGTGTTCATGTATAAAATTCCTAGCACAGCAACCATACTTCTGCCGGGATAGTCAGAATAGATCATTTAAAATAAGAAGTCATGACATAATTTGGATATTTTCTAAACTGCCACTAAGAATAACTATATTGAGTGCTGATAATGTGTAAGACACTAGTTGAAGGATTAAAAGTGATACTTCATTTAAGCCTTCCAAAGGCCCGTTGAGACAGGGAATTCCATTGTCCTCACTTTACAAAGGAGAAAAATAAAAGCACCGAGGGAGAAAGTCTGAGTTCACACGAGGATGATTACCAGAAGTGGCAGGGCTGGAATTTAAACCCACGCTGTCAGCTCCAGGGCATGCTTTCTTATATTGTTAAAAAATAATCTGCCATATAATAAATAAAATATCAAAATGTCACAGGTTAAGTCTCTGAATCTTGCAACCCTGATCTGATACTGCATAGGGTCATAAGCTGAAGTCTCAGGGCAACTGTCTTTTGGAACAATCTTAAATGATCTTATTTAGCCCCCTCATACGCAGTTCAGACACAATCCTATTTTGTGTAGACTGTTAGACAATTACCAATAAACAAACCACAGTTTTGCCTAAGCCTCTGTTTGAGTCACACAGATTTAGCTGGAATAAGTTACGGTCTTGTGTAACCATTTTTTATTATCTAGCTAAGAATCGCCTTCTATGTACAAAGAAAAACAGGGCTGTTTGACGTGAAGAGACTTGCTAAAGTGTCTGGGATCTGTCCATGAGACTGTTTTCCTAACTGAGAAGATATTTGGGGCCACGGAGTTTGACAAGCAGGAAAGGATATTCAGGTATGAGGTAGTCTTCATACGTGGATCACTGCACTGTTTGGTGGGATACAACAGAAATAAATCAAACTTGTTTAGATAATTAAGGGAATTTATTGATGGTAGTATTCCAAAGTTGAGAGGAAGAGCAGGCTTTCTGTAAAGCTCACTCTAGTGGCTCAACATTATGACCAAAGGCCTGTTTTCTGTTTCTTCTGTATGCTTTCTACCTTTCTGTTATCTTCTTAGAATACAAGATGGATAAAAGATAGTAGTCAGATATCCTAGGCTTGCATGTTTACTCATAAGCAGGGATACAAAGAACTTCACTCTCACTAGCTCTCTTCAAAGTGTGAGAAAGCTGCATTCCCAGAAGTCCTTAGCATGTGCCTCCTTGCATCTCATTGACTTAAACTGAGCTGCATGCCATTTCTAAACCAACCATGTAGCCAGGTAGATAGGCTTCACTGATTAGCATATGTCAGTCAAGGCCTACCTCTGGAACTGAGAGTGAATCAACCTTCCTACAATGCATTGCTTGGCATGGCAGAGAGTCAGTTCTTCAAAGGAAATCTGTAGAACTATTAATACTCGGTATTACCCTCAAGGAAGGGAAATGGATGGTAAATAGTAAACCAAGGTGGACATGGCCATGTCTTCCTCAGAGGAGAGAATCTTAGTTCAAATGTCCTAAACATTGTATTGAAGCGACAGTTGTGTAGATCCAATCAACATGTACATTAAGAACAGACTCTTCATCTATTGGTTGAAATAACCTGAGGTCACTTAGCAAGACTGGATCATCAGGCCCATTTCTCTCTGGATATCATTCTCCGAGCTTAGAGGAATATTAAAGTGTGGATGTTTTATTTCCCAGTTAGAAACACTGATGCTCTGGAAGAGAAAGTGCCTTGTCTAAATTCCCCAAGCTGGTAAATACAGAGCAGGCATGAGCACAACACAATTTCTTGCCGTCTGTCTTAAGAACACAGAGATAAACAAGAGAGGTTTCAGCTAGTCATGACAAGCACCAAACTAGTCAAGAGATTACCCAAACAACTGAGCTAATTCCCGATTACTTTAAACACTAACTCACAAATGGGGCAGGACAAGAGTGTCAGAGCTACACACATGCATTTTAGACATGCGCGTGAGTGGTAGCATGTTTGTGCTATCATTTGTTTACAGGGCTTAGTATCCAAGGGACATGCTGTATTGTCATTTATCAAGACTGGCGCTCGAGTTCGACTCTGGTTTAAGTTTTCCATGATTTGCTTGCTACATTTCTTCCTTTAGGCAGCTCTTCCACAATAGTAAAAGCATTAGGTGACAGCTTCCATCTGACTGGTTCCAAGTTAACTTTTTTTCATATAATTCATCATTTTAAGAAGTTAGCTCCCAATATGTTGAACCCAGTTTGACAAGCTATGGCTTTTTATGAGACATCATTCTAACTATCTTAGCATCTTAGGAGGAAGAACTCCATAATTTATCTTTTATGGAAAGACTTGGGACACACATTTTGGAACTGTATGCTCGGGACTTTATGTGCCGAGGAATCAAGGTATCATATTATCCAATGTCCCTGGAAAGTTCCCAGGACTAAAGTTTATGCTACAAGATGTTTGATGTTCATCTCAAAGGTCAGCTTTGACCACGTTTATTAAATTTAACTTGCTTTTCTTTTGTCATTAGAAGATGGTAGGAATTAAGTCTTTCTTACGATGGCCACAATGCCAATTAGAGCTAAAAACACCTAAAGCAATTAGAGTGACCAAGAACATTTAACAAAAAACCTAATAAATGCTCAGTGCCCTTGGGAGGCCCCCCACTCTATTTGATACAACACAGAAACGTATCATTTGTTAAAATAATAAAACACACCAAATATCAATTCTTTTCTCAAAATAAATTAAGCCATCAGTACATGAGCCCTCCTGCCACTCAGCTTGCCTCTTCTAGTTCCTGCCCCAGTGGCCCTGATCTGTTCTTACCACTTTTACAATCAAACGATCTTAATGGGTTTCCACTGCCTTCGTGATCAAGTTCCACTGTCTCAGAATCTGTGCAAAGCCTCCTCTAGCCCCATCTTCTAGTGTGCTTCAAGCTCCCATTTGATCACCAAACAAAAAAGACAACTTAATTTTCTGTTACATACTATACCACGTCACGCACTTCAGCTTTGGCAAATACCATTCCTTCAGCCCTGGAATGCCCTCCCCTATTTGTCCAAATAATGACATCACCCTTCATGACTTAGCTTAAGTATAAACACTTTTGGGAATTTTATAGTTATGTGAATTATATCTCAAAAAATTCTATAAAGCAACAAAAGTTTGAGAACTAGTTTCTGATCAACTCCTCTCTCTTACCTATTTCTACCACACACAGGCACCTTCAAGCAGAAATCATGACACACACACACACACACACACACACACACACACACACACAACACACATGAGCGCGTGCGCAATATCAGGTTAATTTGCCCTCCTCAAACACTCTATATACAAGGTGTGATAAAAAAAAATACTATGAATGTTTAAATAAAAAAAAACTTATCACAGTAAAAGACACATTGCCATTAATGCCCCTCAAAATACTCCCCCTCACTTCAAACACACACCTCGTTCTTGCCATTTTCTGAAGCAGTTCTGCAAGTCCTCTTTTGTGAGTGTCTTTAGTTGCGCTGTCGTGGCTGCCTCGATGTCCTGAATCAATTCAAAATGTTTACCTTTCATGGTCATTTTGACTTTGGGGAAGAGCCAGAAGTCGCACGGTGCCAGATCCGGTGAATAAGGTGGATGAGGCCACACCGTAATGTTTTTATTTGACAGAAATCGCCGTACCAACAGAGCCTTTCTGTTGTGATCACAAAATACGGTGAATGCTGCTGCCGAGTGCCATCCAACAGAAAGGCAGGGATCTTCAATACAGAAAGCGGTGCATCGAACCTTAATAACAGTGTGTGACAAGTTTCAGCTTGTTCGGTGCAGTCAGTCGGGTGTGAGCTATGGCTAAGAGAAGGTGTGTTTTAAAGTGTGCCCTAAATCATCCTCCATCATGACAACGCTCCATGTCACACATCACTTCTGTTATACAGCAATTTCTGTCAAACAAAAACACTACAGTGTGTCCTCATCCACATATTCACCAGATCTGGAACCTTGTGACTTCTGGCTCCTCCCCAAGGTCAAAATTACCATGAAAGGTAAACGTTTTGAATTGATTCAGGACATCGAGGCAGCCATGGCAGCGCAACTAAAGACACTCACAAAAGAAAACTTCCAGAACTGCTTCAGAAAGTGGTAAGAACAATGGGATAAGTGTGTTTGGAGTGAGGGTGGGGGGATTTTGAGGGAGATTAATGGCAATGTGTCTTTTACCGTAATAATTTTTTAAAAAAATTTAAACATTCACCGTATTGTTTGATCATACCTTGTACTTATGTATCTTCTGTGTTTATGGGTTTACTTGTTTAATTTCCATTTAGACTTGGGCTCTCCAATATGGTAGCCATTAATGACAATGTAGCTGTTGAGACTTGAAATGTGGTGGTCCAAATTTAGATGTGCCGGAAGTGTACAAATCACACACTGGAAGTCTTGATAGAAAGAAGAATGAAAAATGTCTTATTCATAATTGTATAACGATTTCATGTTGAAATTAAAATATTTGGATACATTGGGTTTCATGAAAACACGAAAATTAATTTCATCTTTTTTCTTTACTTTTTTAAATATGAAATTTAAAATTAGGTTTGTGGCTCACATTATTTCATGTGGACAACAATGATTTAGACTGTGAGCTCCTTGAAGGTAAGGATAGTGTCTTGTCAGTCTCTGTGTATAGAATCTGATCCACTGTTGGTATTCAAGAATACTTCTCTGCAGAAGGAGAGTGAATGAATAAATCAGGTCCTAAATGAATAGTGCAGACACCGAGAACAATGGGACAACAAGGGAGAGGACATGATCACTATTTCCATACAAGGCCAAGAAGGTCTGTAGAAAAGGAAGTAAGACAGGAGCCTTGAAGCTGGGAGTGGTTTGAGTAATAAAAGAAGAAACTATTATGTGACTTTCCCAAGTCTCTCCTCTCTGAACTTGAGTTTCCCATATGAAACAAAAGGGCAGGGCAAAATGGCTTTGACACCACACCATTCATAATCCATGATAAAGGTGATATCCAATAGCGGATGATGGCCATGCCATTTGAAATATTTATTTTACCTTGCATTTCACTTTACTGATTGGCTCCCAAGGCATGTAGAGGGTCCAGGTATGGCTGGATTTTATATATACACGTGATTGGTTCAGCTGATGAGCTGGACAAATCAAATCAGTCTAAGGCCTCTTCTACACGAGACATCATGCCCACAGTCTTAATTCATGAACATCTCTGAAGGCTGCTCTTTGTCCCTCTGATTGGGCTATAAGTGGACATCTGATTCATGGCAGCCACTGGCTGATGACCCAAAGGTGATGTTTCTAATTAATCCATTCAGAAAAGACTACCTCTAAGGTTTGGATTGGAAGATGCAAAGGAAGACAGGATAGCTATATGCAAGAGACACCTCTCCCAACTATGAACATAAATTGACATAATATGCAGTATAGAACAAATGCCAATAATTACAGCATTTACTGAAAGTTTACACTGCATTAGGCATTGCGTGCTATTTACATGATCTCATTCAAACTTCACAAGAATAAAGTTTGGACTGTTATTTCACATTTGTAGATGATGTAGGTGGCTCAGAAGGTAGAAACAACTTGACCAGGTCGTAGAGGAGGAATTAGAACCCTTGTCTGTTTGACTTATTTTTACCACTATACGATGCTCTTTTTCATGTCCCAGGTGTAACGCTGGTCCATGCTGTTTTGCTGCTGACTTGGTAAATTGGTCCCACGGGTGGAAATGACCTACACACAAAACTCTCAACTCATTCAAGAAAACAGAAGCTCAGAACTCCGAGTTTCTGCTGAGTACTATGCTCGGTGCTGAACTGGAACCTGCAGGCCTGAGGGCTCTCCTTTCTCCTCTGGGACTGTGAGCCCATCATTCACTCCTCCTCATGAAGCCAGCTCTTCACAGATCACCTTCAGTCTGACTCTTTTTTCGGGAAAAGGAGCCTGTTGGCTCAGCCCGTTAAACTGCTGAGGCAGCCCTTTTTCCCTGGGCCCCAGGAATTTATTTCCACCTTCATTTTCTATTTTGATGGTCCCACACAGACTGACATTTGTGTAGTGACACAGATAAAATAAAATGAAAACCTGGTTCTGAACCACATGTCTGACTCTATAAATTGGACTCTTTCCTGGATGTGTGGAAAATATAACTGCTGTTTCCCCCTCCCCCCTTGGACTATGAATACAAAAATCCTTCTTTTAGAATGGGAAGGAATGTTTATAAGGAGTTTTCTCTTTTCCCCGACTCTGCTTTTTTTCCAGATTATAATTTATATCTGAAAACATTTCCTATGGCTTAGAATATTTTTAGAAGTAAGAGGGTGGCCTCAAGCAAAATACAAAATACTCTAATTTTTTCTTTCAACTTCCAACTTCATAATTTTTATCCTTAGCTTCCAGTCTGGACCTTGACCTTGCTCTTGCTCCTTTCATTATCCCAGTAAGTTTTCCTTGTACCCTGTTTAATTCTGTCAGGAAACACCTGATGTAGGAGCTGGTAGCTCTGATATTCGTCACTGATAAATCTCCTCCTTCCAGAGATCACAATTTCATTCTCATTGAAGTTTTTTTTCCCCTTAAATCAGAGGAGTAGCAATTTCAAGATTGAGAGTCATAGACACTTGTGGACTGCATACTTCACACTACAGTGTTACTTTGTAGGCCAACTCCTACCTCGTCTATGGGCACGGAAAGGCAGAAGAGACATTTATTGTCGAATCTCTACGGGAAGGTGAGATTTTAGCACTGAAGAGATGTCAAACCAAGGCTCTGGTTAATGTTTAATATCCATTATACAGCATCCCTCGCAAAGGACCATCAGGCTTCTATTTGAATACCTCTGGTGGTGGGGCGCTCACTACTTTAGAAAGCTTGCTGTTATTATCATGTGCTTCTTTCTCGTCAAACAGCACATTCTTAGAGCCCACTATGTGCTTGGAGGATCTCAAATCATTTGGAGAAAACGTAGTGCTCTGTATTTGTCCTCTAGACAGATTACCTTCCATGCTGAGGTCACCATACCTGATGCAAAACTGAATGGTGCAAAAGGGCAAAATGAGGTCCGCAGCATTTTCACTCACTCCTGGTAGGATTCTGGAGATCTGGGCTCAAAGACAATAATATATGAAAAGCAAAGTGTGATGGACATGGCCTCAGGATCCAGACCTCCTGGGTCTGAAGCCCAGCTCCACTACTTGTTATCTGCATACAGTTGGTCAACCGACTTAACCTCCATGAGCCTAGGCTGGTTTCAGCATCTATAAAATAAAACTAATAGTATTTGTTCCATAGGGATGTTGAGAGGATGAAATCATTTAATACATGCAAAGTATTGAGAACACTGCCTAGCACATAGTAAGCACTCAGTAAATTCTTGTTGTTGTTGTTGTTGTTCTTGTTGTTACTACTACTGCTGCTACTATAGCTCAACCATATGCTGAGGAATCCTAAATTTTCAAGTGAAGAATCGTCTCATAGAGGGAATTAGGATTTGGATGTTAAACCCTTCCATTTGCAAGGATTTTACTGTATACTAAGCTATTAACCTTCACAGTCCCATTTGCTGTCCCCAAAAAACCTATTACTGATGGGAAATCTGAAGCTCAGAGGGATCAGAGGTTTTTCCCAGGGTCTCAGCTTAAAGGCACATGCTCAGATGCTTCAAACCACCCAATATAAAGCAGCCATCTACTCCCTCTTTACATTTACTCTAAGATTATTATCTGCATATTATTTGTTATTATTGTCTGCATAAATATTTCTCTTTATGATTGCATTTATTTTCCGCCACCTCCTGGCTAGAACACGGGTCTCTATGTAGAGGAGCCGTTCTGTCTCACCACAGAATCACTCCCCAGCACCTGGTTCATTGCAGGCCTTTGGTAAACATTTGTTGAAGGAATCAATGAAGGACACGAGAAGGCATAACTGATAGAACAACTATTCTTTGAGAGCAACTGAAGGAGCTGGCTTTGCATTCTAGAGTGGTCCCTGATGTCATGTCCTTCGGCAACTGGTCTCCTGTCTCTAATTAGGGGAATGGGGATAATCTCTCTACTTCCTGAAGCTGTGGTGAGGAAAAATGAAATAAAGTCTATAAATCACTTAGCATAGTGCCTGCAAATTGTGAGGGCTCAGTACATGCTGTGCTCACTCATCTGAGGAGACAGGATTTGTGGGGCTTGATTCAGAATCCTTCCTGCCATGGTGTCTGTATACATAGGAAATTATGAAAAACAACTTTGTTGGGCAAAGGGAAGTTCAATAAACGAAAAACCATTATCTTTTTGTTCCTTTTAACTACATTATTTTTTTCAGCTACAGTTGACATTCAATATTATTTTATATTAATTTCAAATGTACAGCATATGATGATACATTTATATAATTTATGCAGTGATCCCTCCATTTGTCTAGTACCTACCTGGCACTATACACAGTTATTGCAACATTATTAGCTATATCCCCTATGCTGTACTTTACATCTCCGTGACTATTTTGTAACTACCAATTTTCATTTCTTTACCTTTTTCACCCAGCTTCCTAACCCCCTCCATCTGCAACCTTCAGTTTGTTCTCTGTATCTATGAGTCTATTTCTGTTTTGTTTACAATCTGACAGTTATCTTTTAATGGAGAACTGACCCAAACATTCTTATTATTTTCCTTTCAGACCAAATGTTCCTTCTTAGACTATGTCTCTCAATTCCACCTCATATATAACCATTTTATTTCTCTTCAAAAGCCAACAGGTGTATGAAAAATAATCCTATGATGTTAAACTTAGAGGAATTTCAGAGAGGGCTTAGAAGTCGCCCAATGTGACTCCTTCCTATGTCAGGGGAAACTGAGGCCAAGAGAGGGGAAGAGATGTACCTCAGATGACACAGTGGACAAGCCAGATCTTTAATATACTTCCTGCCACTTACCACACACCTCCTGACACTTCTGGAGGAAAAACAGATCCCCAACAGTTATGTCTCCATTTCCTCCACCTTGCATTCTCCATAACCACTTCCAAATGAAGAATGATGGCATGTAGGAATACACTGTTACTTTGCCATTTTGAAATGCCATCCAGGGCCTCCCGTTTCTATTATGTTCATGTCAAAGATTAGGCTACTCTTTGCTCTAATTCGTCATTTTTCCACTGAGAAAGAGTTACATCAGTGTTGCATTAGCCCAGCCTAAAGCAAGCAGGCACACTGACACACGTATTTTAATCTGTCAGGGTCAATGAGGAAAGAAAACTGCTATTTACTTTTGTTTTTACCTCACCATTTAGCCATGGCTCTTTGACAGAGGACTTTATTTACTAAACACACTGCTCAGTAGCATCAGTAACTAGTTTTAGATTCTTTTTAAGAGGACTTCATATGACACTCAACCCTTGGTTCCCCAATAAAACAACACAGCTGTTGCCTTGCAGCTCATCTCTCAGCAGGACCTGCAAAATCATATTTAATCCACTCTGCTTTAAAAGCCATCCCATTTCCTTTAGGGCTCTGGCTGCTTCACCAGGCCAGGATGGCCCCTGCTGGCATGTCAGCAGCAACAGCCAGTCTCAGAGAGCTGCCCTTTGCTGAAACTGGCCCACTCTCGGGCACTTCATATTTACGACTTTATTTAATCCACCTTGCAGTCCCATGAGGAAGGGATTACTGTGGAATTTAAAGACAAGGAAACCAAGTCTAAGAAGTGTAAAACCATTTGTCCAATGTCAGAGGAAGAAGAGAGGGAATTGGGATTCAGCCAAGTACTCTCTAATTCCAATATCTGAACATTTTCTATTTTTCAATGAGGCATTCTAGTATTTTATAGATGTGATGAACATTACAATCAGTGGCTTTAAACAAAGGTGAGGACCCTTGATAATATGTCTATCTCATCTCATCAGTTGATGGCCTGAGAAGCAAACTAGGTTTCCCAGAGAAGAAATTCTGCCTAAAGACTGTAACATATCATTCCTGCCTGAGTTTCTACTCTAATGGCCTGTCCTATAGACTGAGACTCAAGAGTGCAATGTCAGCTCTTACCTGCATTTCTGGCCTGCTGGCCTGTCCTGCAAGCTTCAGACTTCCTCACTCCCACAATCACATGAGCCAATTCCATACATATATCTCCTATTGCTCTGTTTCTCTGCAGAGCCCTAACACAGGGGTGACGTCAGCGAAATGGCATTTGACTTCCTTGGCTTTACATGAAAGTGGCAAGTTGGCTAACGTTAGGTTTCTGAAAGTCGGGTCTATAATCAATTCGGGAAGGAATTCAAGAGGAGAAAGAGATGAGTTTTGATTTGGAATTTTGTGTTTTAGATGTCAAAAGGCAACTAAATGGACATCCACTAATAGTACATTCATTCAGGGGTAAACAGACGTCAGCATTTTTTCCAATGCATACAGATAGTTTGGCAAGAAGGCCATGTCTCCTTTAGAATCTTTTTTTTTTTTTTGGACAAGTATATCTGTCTGTCTGTAACAGTTTCCTGAGACTGAAATCTGGAGGAAATGCCTCTAGCGACACAGGGACAAAAAGAGCTACTGTGTCCAGAAAGGAGGCAGGAGTCATTTGGGGCTAAATGTCCAAGACACACCTGAGTGGGGTGTGAAACAAAAGAGAGGAGAATGAACACAGAGAAAGGAGGTGAGATATGTCACTAGGGGAAAAGCTGAATGGAGACAAGTCCTTGTGTGACTAAAGCATGACTAAGACCTCCAGGGTGATGAGTGACGGTCTCATCTGTAGGAGAGTGGAGTGGTTAATAATTCATGTGTACATGGTGAGCCACTGGATGTGAAAACCACAGTGAAAGCTCTTCATTGTAACAGCTCAACGGTCATCTACTGATTTTCCACAATACTGCAGGCGTTCACTGAGTACTGGCTCAGGCAGGGGAAAGACATGAGTCTGGTCTCATTTTGATTCTCTCTTTTCTGTGTTCTAATAGCACCCTGAACTTAACTCTCTCTCACCAAGAGGTGTAACAAGGTAGCTTTGTTCTTATATTCATTCAACAAGGGTTTGTTGAGCTCCTACAATAAGCCACGGGAAATATTTGTATTTGACATGGGAAATATGTTAGTAAACAACAATGGCAAAACTCCTGGCCCTCACTGAACGAACATTTCGGTGTGGGTAAGAGAAAATACCATGATAAAGAAGCAAACTATGTAAGATGAGTTGTGATGATTTAAGGTACAAAAAAAAACCCAAAAACAATCTGTTTCAGTCAGGAGAGGCTGGGTTATTACGATGTAGTAATCAACTCTGCAATCTCGATGACCTCCCACAAGCCCCATGTGCATCACGAGCCAAGTGGGGCCTCTGCTCCCTCATCCTCACTGTCTTCCTCACTCTAGGGCCCAGACCAATGGAGCAACCAACATCTGTACTATTGCTGGGAACCTTGGCACAAGGAACAAAAGAGATCCCTGATGGATCTCACCATGGCAATGCCTGGAAATGACATATTATTTCAGCACATAACTCATTGGATTGAACTGATTACTTGGATTAACCCAAAATATGGACTCAAGAAGTGCAGACCTATCATGTGTCCAGACTCAGGGGGACCTATAAATTGGGCAAACAACAATAGGGCTGTTTAGATCATAGTAAGGGCTTGGCTTTGCCCATGAGTAAAATGAGAAGCCATTGTGGAGTATGAACAGAGTAAATGTAGAATGAAACAGACTTTCATGCAGATCTTAGCTCTGCAACTTATAGCTTGTGTGTTAGGAGACTATGAATTGGGATAATAAAACCTACCTTGTTTGGCTGATATGAAGATTACATGAGGTATATGTATACTATCTGGCAAGGAATAAATGTCTATAAAAAGAAGGTGATAGATTGAATTGCCTATATATCTTTATATAAGGTTTCTTTAATAAGGTTTAATTTTTTCGAAAGCAGAAACCATGTCTTAGTTATTATTGACCTCCCAAGGCCTCACGCAGGGTTTGATCCATTTTACTCTCTTAATATGTGTGCTTCATTCTTCAAAAAAATGACTGAGAGGAGAGGAAATATGCAGTGGGCATCTGTATGCGTCCTTTCTCGTCATTGGTCACATTTTGTAAAAAAAATAGGGAGCTGTCACCTTAAATACGGAAGGTCAGGAGAGCAATTAACAAGCCACAGTTAACAATCAAGCTCATGGCATTCCAGGTGCTGAGTCTGGTAGAGGCATGTTCTCTGTGATCTCATAGCTTGGGGACTGTTTGGAACAGGGTGAGCTGTCACATTCTGTTTCTGAGAAAAGATATGACCTGCCCATAGCTGACACATCTGTCAGCCCCACCGAGTCAATGTTCAAAGAGAAAGGCAGGCTAGCAGCAGTTACAATGCCTCGAGATAGAATTACAAGAAACCTGAAAAATCTTGCTCTGAGTGTGTGTCACCACTATAAATAGAGGCTCCATGGTTCAGGGTCAACGTCAACGCACAATGGGGAAGTTATAAATGTTTTCCTTATCCTCCTCTGCTTGTGTCTCCTCTCACCGCGGAAACGTGTTCTGCACCCCTCCTATCTTGATCTGGCAGTAATGCTATCTTTGGGCCATCCAATAGGCTCTTTTCCCTACCCTCACCCTTGCCTTTTCTCTAGAGACAGCCATCTTTTATATTATTAAACACAATCAGCTAGTAGCTGTGAATTTAGAGAGAGAAGCGTGTCATAGCGATGAAAATCAGACTTCTTGGTCTGCCCAGTACAATCACGGCTTCTGACTAATATGCAGATGCAATTATTTATTGTATCTCCTTTTGTTCTCAAATTTTCTCAGTTTGGAAAACATATAGGCTCATTAATCATAGCAGAACTTTATCCTTTTCTAAAGGGTGAAAAAAAAAACAAAAAGACCAGAAACGATCAAACTTTTCCAACAGAGTAAAACTAGAGTTAGCTTCAAGACTCATCTAATATTAGAACTGTAAAGGGTTTGGTGGTCAACCAGAATAAGTTTCCTAGGCCAGGGTATGGACGGGATGGTCCTGGCATATCTAGTTAGTTAGCAGTCTACGTATTCTTCTACTCTGCTGCCAATCCCAACTGGAGCTCGACCTATCCATCGAGGTCTGGTGTCACATTCTTCCTCTCCTGGAGAGGTAACACCCAGCCTCTAGCTTTTGATGGCCCTGGGTTCAAAACTTGACCTTGTCAATTAATCTATAACAGTTATCCCTTAACTTCAAGTGTGATGAGAATAATAATACAGGACGTAGCCAGATTGTTGCAAAATTTAATGACATAATGTGTGAAAACTGTTTAACATAGTTTATTGATACTGAATAATTGAGAGTATTTATTAATATTATTAATAAAACATTTCATTTTCATGTCACTGATATTATCTGTATCTAAAACCTAGTAGACGGTATATGCATTGGTGGATTTGACTGTTGGAATAACCATAGCAAGCTCTTCATCTTTGATCTTGATATATAGACAGCATAATTGGGTCCTCAAATTATTTTAGTTTGATTAAGACAGAAGAGATTTTGGACGTGGAAAAGACAAAAAGAAATTTGAATGCAGCCTGGGCATTAGAATGAGAGGTAAGATATTCCCCTGACCTGAGATCTGCATGTATACCATAAATAATGTATATGCTACCATCCCACTGGAAAATGGGCAGGGGATGGGGACGGTAAAGGCAGTCCTGGAGAGGTTAGTACCGCTGTCAACTGGGAGCCATCGTGGAAGTAGAGCAGCTACCATTTTAAGTGAGAAGGAATGCAAACAAGTCCAGTTGTTTATAACAGGTCAAGGTGAAACCAAACGAACGAAATCTGCTGCGATTCTAGTAACGGTTGGGTACGCTGCCCCAAGTCCCTGGCAGAGGTATGGTGAGCCCTGTGCTGGGGTCTCCTACCCAGTGTTGCCGCAAGATGGTGGTGGCTCCATCACCCGCAAGCTGTGTTCAGATCTGTGACTGCAATGGATACATTTAACTCATGACCACTCCAGTCCAAGGCAAAGCTTTTCAAGCCTTGGTCCTGCCTCTTGTGACGTTTTCCCATGTCAGCCCAGCTTGACCGTCCAGGGGTGAGAGCACACCATAAGATTTGCCCCTAAAGTACTAAAGCATCACCTTGAATTTAGGATTAACGTGTTTTGGGGACTCATGTGTATCTAGGGAGCTGGAATGTGTATTAGAGAAATGCAAAGAAACACTGGACAGAGACATACAATTATGGTTTCCAGACCATTTGGGCTAAAATCACTTAGAAAGCACCTTTAAAATACTGATTTCTGAGTCTTATCCTTATGTAATGGGACGCTACCTAATTAGACTATTTGGGAATTGCGTCAAGATTTACAAGCTCACAGGGTATTGGTGTCCTCAGGGATATTTGGAAACCACTTGGTGAGTGATTCCATGAACAGTTCAGTGTGATGAAGGAAGATGCCCTTCATCAAGACCCAGTAATGGTAGGTGTCACCATCTTTATACACCCACTGACAAAACTGAGGGTCAGAGGAGTTACAACCAGCACGGGACCCAAAGGACATGGTTACAAATCCAGATGGAGATAACTGTTCTTTGCCGCCTTCCAACTGAAGTGGCAGTAAGATGCCTGCCCAGATTCCCACCTCCCCAAAACAACAATGGTGGCCATTTCCATGGCCTGGAAGAGAGAAGATTTCAGCAAAAACACAAACCAAAACCAAAACTAAAACTACTTTTATTATTCGGGGAATAGTTTTATTAAAAATCTTAAAACAAACAAACAAACCAAAAAAAAACGATAACCAAGCACAAAATAATCCTATCACTTTGAATGAGTCCCCGTGGCCCCTGCCACCTCTGAATATATCTAAAAAAAAAAAAAAAATCAGAGGCATTTTCCAGGGACACATGCGACTGTTGCCTAAGTTTGTATGTTTATTTATGTTAAAGGAATTGGAAAAAGCTTAGATTTTCCGGGAAATAGTAACTCACAGGTTACTGAGCAGATAGCACTTTCCTGTCTGGCTCTTGCCTAAATACACTCACTGATTGCATCACAAGCCAGGCCCAGCCTGGTTAGAGCTCTATTACTGAGTCCTGAAGTGTCTGCTTCTGTATTTATCATGCAGCTGAGAGTATAAATACAGAGCTTAGACATTTGTAGTAAGGTGGGTTTAGGGGCCTGCAGCGGTAGCAAAACCAGTACAGCATCTGCAGAAAGAGCATCCATTTTCGAAATAGGTTTAATTTATAGAATGGACACTGTGATCCCTTCCCTTAGAGTACAGTTTTCATCTGACCAATGTATTTCTTGTCATTGCACAGAAAGCAGTCATTCATTCACCTCTTTGGTTATTCAATCCACAGAGAGCATAACATGCTGACTTAGAGCAAGGTTTCTCAAACTTGAACGTGCAGGAGGACTTCATTAAAATGCACGTCATGATTCAGCAGGCCTGAGAGTCTGCGTTCCTAACCAGCTCCCAGGGGATGTCACGCTGCTGATCACGGCACAACAGTAAGTGGCCAGGTCTTAGAGCATGGTCATTTGCCCACGTTCACCTCAAGCTTTACCACTCACTAGCTCTGCGACCACAGAAACAAGGAACTTCTGGGTCTCTAGCTCCTCGGTTTAAACATCTGTATATCATGTTAACAGATAATGAGTGTGAGTGCCTAAAATACAGGACTGTTTTAAGGACCCAGTAGTGGCAGATTCTATGGTAATCCATGCACAGTATTAAAATAATTTCTTGTAACATCATGTTATATGAATAGATGTTTGCTATCATTACAATTAGGCATTTATTATATATTTATCATATTCTATGGCTCTAGAGAGAAAAGTAGACTGCATGGTTCCCTTCTTCTTAGAGCTAATAGCCTGCAAGTGGCTGATAGACTAGATAGGTAAAATACAGGTACACGAATCTCTCTGTGAGTTTGCAGATGGACCAGTGCATGCTGCGATGGCAGAAATGCCGGTCATGGATTGGGAAGCCTGGGTCCCCTTGTCTTTGTCATAAAGCATTTTGCACAAGTCCCTTTTCTTTGATTGCTGTCTCCCAATTCCTAACATAAAAAGTTATATCAGAAGACAGAGTCCCACATCCCAAGTCATGACTTACTAGCTTTATGCCCTTGATCGAGTTTCTTACACTCCCAGGCCTTATTTTCCTCATTATCAAGTTGGCGCCAATGTGAGGATTAAACATGTTAGTGTAAAGTATTCCAGTAATTACCCTGATTCCTTGAACACTCAGTAAGTGTCGTCATCAGGGTCATCGTCATCATCATCCTGTACTGGCCCTTTTTTCTTACTCCTTCTGACTAACTCTGTGACCGTAGCACACTCATGTTAGCCACTACTCAGGGGCTTTCTGAAATTGCTCAAATAAATACTGAACTTATTTTTAAACTTCATTGAGAGGGGTTCATGAATTCTGTTAGCAATTTTTTTTTTCTGTTAAAGGCCAGACAGTAAATATTTTAAGCTTTGCCACAGACAGTATATAAACAGATAGATGTCCCTGTATTCCAGCAAAGCATTACTTACCAAAAAATGGAGGGAGGTGGCTGGATTTGGCCCGAAGGTTGTAGTTTGCTCACCCCTGCTTTAAACTAAAGAAACTGTAAGTGTTCTGTGATTATGAGGACGTTTCAGTTTCACCCAGCACAAACCTTTGCTCCATAAAATGCATTATATTGTAGGGAAGTTCACAGCTCTGTGCTCTTCTCCATGTATCGTCAGCCCTGCCTTCACTCTGAGAATTCGCAGCCTTAGAACTGCAGGGTCTCATCGTGGAGAAGGCCTTCTGAGGTCACACCTCTCTTTTTCACGGCTAAGGCTACACTGAGGCCCAGACACGGGAACTGATTTACTCAGTCAGCAGCACCAGGGCCTTGGCCTCCTGACTCTAAATCATGGACCGCGTATTTTCTGTCTTTAGCTTGAAAGAAGGAAGAAATCATTTCCTTCAGGGAAAAACACACACACAAAACAAAACAAAACAAAGAAAAAAAAAACACCACCTTTATTTCCACAAGGGTTTTAATACAGAACTGGATATTTTTCAACCTTTCTGTTAATGGATATGCCATGATCAGACATGAAAACACCACTATGTCTGCTTAATGGAAATACCAGCTCCCTGTCCTTGTCACTTGGACCTCATATTAAAGGTCTTCTTTCATTTCTAGTAAAATAGAAAAACACCCCCTCCCTCCACTCACATCGACTCAGATTCCAGCGTCATTTCTTTGGCAATAAATCAGCAGTGAATGAGAACCCTGAACACATCCATCCTCATCCTATCCCCCAAAAGAAATGCGAACAGAAAGCCCTGGAAGAGAAACAAGTTTTCTTAGGCTAGAATCTAAGTGGAAGTATTCCCTCTCCTTTTAATGTGTCATTTGTGTGAGTTTCCACGGACTTCTTTTTCTGATTTCTTTATCCCAGCCTTGCTAAACTATGCTGGGTAATAATAATAAAAATAATCATGATAACAACAACATGATGTATCGATCACGTACTATTTACCAGGCATTGCACTCAATGACTTAATCATCCAAGGCAGGATGATGAATCTCAGTTACAGATGAAGAAACGGAGCCACAAAAGGTTATTAAGTCATACAAGAAAAGGATTGTGTTTCAAGTCTCCCTCCAGATAACAAATGGGTACAAAATTTTGACACGACAATTAATGATGTGAGCTTGTATTATTCCATTCATAAGAAACATCGAGAGAAGGTAAATCTATAGAGACAGAAAGCTGAGAAGTGGTGCCTGAGGCTGGGCTGGGAATGGGGAGAGACTGCAGTAGTCATGAGAGATGTTCTGGGGGTGATGGAACTGTTCCCATATTGTAGGGTGTGATGGTTGCACAACTTTATAAATTTACTGCACAACACTGATAGTTTTATGCTTGATATTAGTGAATTTTATGGTATGTAAATTAAACCTCACTAAAGCTGTGAAAATTAATCATGTAATGCAGACATTGTACAGACTTCCTTCATCTTCATAGCCGCTCCTCTCATGTGGCTCTCTTCACATCTCTTTACAGCCAGTCAGACCGGAGCACTGCAAGGCCCCTTCTTACCCCGGGTATTCAGCTCCTGTTGCTTAGTTAATGATGGGATGTAGAGGGATGAGTGCTGACTTCTTCAATGCTAACCGATTGCCAAAACAATAATAGTGGAATTTGAGTGGGTGCAAGGAGAGGAAGAGGGTGCTTCCTTGCTTTAACAGAAACGAAAGGAGACTTTTATTATAAATGGAATATGACAAGAACAGGGGACTGTTTTTCCTATTAAGTAGACACAACCATATTTTAGTATATTAAAGAAATGGTTAGTGCAATAAGCTCATCTATGTATTTGTTTATTCACTCAACATATATTCGTCAAATCCCTGTTATGTGCCAGGCACCTTTCTTAACTCTGGAAATAAAACAACGAATACCACAGTTTCCCTGTCCTTCTAGAGCCTGCAGCCTAGCAGGCAACTGTCTCCTTCTCTTTCCATCGTTATGAAAACCCTACCTATTTTCCCAAGCTCTGACTCTCATTTGGAGTTAACCTCTCCCACATTATTTTATCTACTGCACTCTTACGACTCCAGTCATGTTGAAATTGCACTGGGATTATAGATGTTCATTACCAATTACTAGAATCACCTTCTCTATAAGTCTATAAATATTCCTAGTAGATGCCGTAATTAATTCATCTCTTGTTCCCCAGGGTACCCATCACAATATTTCACATATAGCAGACACTCAAGAAGCCTCTATTTTTTTAATGTGTTAACTTATTGATTAACCAAAATGAATAAACACAGTGGATAACTTCCTAGGTGACAGATACTCTTCTGGGCATTCGGAGATTTAGTGGA
Source organism: Rhinolophus hipposideros (assembly GCF_964194185.1). NCBI lineage: Eukaryota > Metazoa > Chordata > Mammalia > Chiroptera > Rhinolophidae > Rhinolophus > Rhinolophus hipposideros. Next base: position 66,882,507 of record NC_138057.1, read on the forward strand.
GGATGAAACTGGCAAGGTCCCTTCCCCTTAGGAATTTACCTTGGCTGAGATACAGTGACTTCAGCTAATGAAGAATATTACAAAGGAAAGAAGCAGAGGGCACCTTACTGGGGAATGGGCTGCAGGGAGCTGCTTCAGCAAGGGTGGACAGAGAAGTCCTCTTTGAGGACTTGGCACGGAAAATGAAAAAGAGCCAGTTTTACAAATAATTAGATAGAAGAATATTCTAGGTCAAGAGAACAACAAGTAAAAAGACCCAGAGGTAAGATAGAATTGGGTTTTCTTGGGGGAAAGGTAACCAGGCCAGTGGCTGTAGCCTAGTGAGGAAGGAGGGGAGCAGAGAACAGGGAGGTAGTCAGGGTCAAGTCACTAAGGGCCTTAGAAGCCACTACGAGGAGTTCAAATTCCATTCTAAGTGTGACAGATGAAAGATCCTTAAGGACTAAGTGACACAGGTTTGATTTATAGTTAATGAGATCATTCTGAATTCTTCATGGAGAATGTACAGGGGGAGGAAGCACTAAAGCAGTGAAATGATGAATAAACATTTGGAGTGTAGCATGCCTTGGGTACCAGTCTGGAGACCTGGATCAAGATTATAAAGTGATCTGAGTGTTATCAGACATGTGCATTAGAGTTGACTGTTTTCAAACCCAACTCACTGAGTTTTCGGGCACCAAATCTTCCTTGTTAATTTCGTGCATCTCCTGCACATCTGAAATTATACACACGTGCTACAACTAAGAGTCATCCAGGAGGTCGCCCAGACTTCTGGGCATCTCGTGATATTGTATCATATATTTGGGGAGCTTAGATGCACTTCCTGTCACCCCAGTCTAACTCTAACTGCAGCTCTCATTACCGCCTTTATTGGCCAAACTCTGCTGGTTTTGGCACTCCACACACTTCCTCTCATTAAGAGGAATCCATTTCAATTCCAGGCTCCTCATTAGAACAAATATTTCATGTGGGCAGCTTCCCATTTCATGCATCCCAAGATGAGGAAAAGATAGAGAACCCTGGGCTGGAAGTCAAGAGACGTGGTCCTGTTCTCTATGTGACTGTAACTCATTGTCTGACCACTCCTCTTCTCTGTACCCCAGTTTCCCTATTTGTAAAATACAGAAATTGAACTTAATGAGCTGTGAGGTAAATGTTTCTTTGCTGGTTCTCTAGAATGTGCTTGTCTTATTTCCTAACTGGCTTTGCTTAGTATTGTGTTTTCCTCTCTACTGTAGTCTTTAGGGCTGTCAGGGGTTGTGGATTATTCCACTGCCTAAGCTTCAGCATCTGCAACAAGTCATTGCAACAATTCTCAAATGTTGTTCCCTCCAAGTACCCAGCCAGCAAGCCATATGCTCATTTGTGCATCTCAGAAACAGCCTTAGAATGTCTATGGTGCATCACACACTGTGTCCAGTGGTGGGATGCCATACGTATAGGGTATAGTCTCTGCACTCAAGGGCTTCAGAGTCTGAGGGGGGAAGGAGCCGGGCACATCCCCCCACAAACACATGTGGTACAGTGAGCACTATGGTGGGGAGAAGCTCAGGATATGGAGGAAGTACACAAAAGAGCATCTAAGCTAAGCTTAGAGCAACCCAGGCAAAGACTCCTGGATGAGGCAACTCCTAGGCCAAATCTTGAAACCATAGAAGGAATGAGCTAAGTGAATGGGCAAGGAGAGGTACTCCAAAAAGATAAGACATGTGATAATGAGCCAGAGGTGAGGTAGTCTGTAAGGAGTGTCCAACGTGGCAGATCATAGAATAAGAAGGGTAGATGGCAGGCATCAAGGCTAGAGATTCGGCAAAGAGCAGCCCACACAGGGTCCTATACACCATGCGACAGAGTCCGTATGAATGAAGGGTTGAAGGAGGAAAAAAACACTCACTACTTACTGCATTAAGTGCTGCAGCATTGGACATGGTGTAATACGAACTATCCAGTACAACGTCTGCCACCTCGGAGGCATGATGGCCTTGTGGTCTAACACGCAGGTCCCCTGGGCAACCAGCTCTGGGTCTGAATCCCATCTCTACCACTTGGCAGCCATATGACCTGGAGAAATTTCTTACCCTCAGCAGGGGCCATCTTTCCCATTTGCGTTAGGGTTTTTGGACAATTAAATGAGATTACATGTGTAGAGCTTCTAGTACAATTCACTAACTAGTGCAATTCAATGAATGGTAACTACTATTACAAATAAATGCTACTTTTTCTTTCTCTTCCTCATTCCCTCCCTTTCTTCCTCTTTTCTTCCTTTCTTCCTTCAATTCCTAGAAAAATAGACAAGGATGAGACCGAAAAAGCCATGCATTGAAAGCCCTTCCATTTTCCTAATATGTGTAATAAAGGCACATCATTTATTTGCCTCAAATGGTGTCTAGATATTGGTCCATTCAGCCAGGACTATTCAGAACAGAATGATTCAGGTGTGCACTGCTGACTGGGGAGAGAAGATAGCCAAACCCAGTAGAACTGGAGGCTGTAGCTCCAACTTGAACCTTTCCTTATGCTGATTCTTCCATGGAGACAGAAGACCAAACCACACTCTGTTCTCAGGTAGGGTTTACCTGACCACATGGATGAGAAAAGGAGCACAGGGGTTCAATGCACGGTGCTCCCAGTGAGCTCTGGGCATTTATCCTAACGCTGGTCTCTATTAGCTGTATGACATAGGCTAACCTTTGGAACCTTAGTTTCCTTATGTGTAAAATGAATATTACCTGATCCACTCACAGCCTCCTAGAGATAGCATAAGAGAAATGTGTAGCAATGTTTTATACAGACTGAGCTTTCAATATATGTGCATGTTATTATTATTATTAATGTATTCCATTTTTAAGTGATATTACTAATAGAAACATGAATTTATTGGTAGTGCTATATAACAATATCTAACAATATTGTTTAGTGCTAGTGTCAACAGTTATTTTAAATGTTCTTATTATTTGTATTCATATTATTAAGTAAGACAGAAGACAAAATCACCCAGAGTCAAAGTCTATAGATGGACCGTGGTTTCCATGGTGAAGACCAATGGCTGGGCAAAATGAGATAATCTTTTGAAAAGATGGACCAGGACTAGGTTTTATGTTCTCTACAAGGTCAATCCTCAGTAAATCAGACTTGAATGTGTGATGATTTATTGAATCAGAAATCATCTGGGAGCTCTTGTCATTGGCTGTGGGCTAGAAAGACTGGCAAATGTGCTGTGTGTGTGTGTGTGTGTGTGTGCACAAGCATATGTGTGTGCGTGCGTGTGTGTGTGCCCACGCGCAGCTGCAGGTGAGTGGTGCCAATCCTCATCCACTCAGATTCATGGCACCTGCCAAATCAGAAAACACAATTCTTCCCACACACGCAAAAAAACAAAACAAAAACAAACAAACAAAAAAAAACATGCAACAACATTTTCCTGTGAGGAAGGAGCTCATGAAGAAGAAATGAAGGGCAGGGCTTGATTGTCTGGGTCAGGAAGAATTTGTAGGGAAACAAACATGGTTAACTTGTGAGATATCAGAGGGAATTATATTTAAGAGAAAGACAGACTTGGTTTAACTCATCTTTCCATGTGGTTACATTTTATTGGTGCTTGCTCGGTGACAAATCATCCATTTTTAGCTTTTATGTAGCTCTAGTTTTGATCTTATGAGTTAAGAATGACTAATAATCCAAGAGGGTATGACCCTGGAGCAAAGCATGGTGGGAAAGCACATTTCTGGGTGCATGTTCCCTCTGTGCCTAGAGACACAGATGCAAATAAAAGTCAAGACTACTGTCCCACCAGGAGCCATTGCTTTGGAAAACAAAGCAGGACTTCTGAATACATCTTTGTTTGCCATTCTTATTCAAGGTTATCCAAAGACAAACCTGCTTCAAGAGAGGAGAGAATAGTAAATTTAATTGGAATTTTCAAGCAATGTTCAGTCCAAAACTAAGAAACTCAAGGTCAAATAAGTAAAACTGCTGGGCAAAAACCAGAATGGGTGTCTTCAATGCGCGTCACTTTCTGGGTCTCGCTGTCTCAGAAGAGCAAGTGTAAGGGATGAGAGTCTGCTCATGCTTAACTCCCTTAAGGGTCAGGCTCTTGTGGGAGAAAGCTAATAACCTCTCAGCCTTTCTTAGTATTTTTGTTGTCTGGAGTTATGCCCATAAGAGGTCATCTCTCCATGGCTTAAAAGAAGGGAGCATATCGGACATCTGGTTGTGAATTTTTGCATGTACAAGCTTTGATGGACTAATCAAACTCTATCTGTGGGGCCCATTTGTTCCTCTCACTGATCCTGGAAGGGAAGCATGGTCGTTATCATGTCCATTTTATAGACAAGGAAACAGATTCCCAAGGAGTTAAGTGACTTACCCAAGATCACACAATAAGCTAGTGAGAGAGCCAGAATATGAACTAGAGTCTCCAAATTTTAGATTCTACAACACAGTTGTTTGAGAAGCCAATGTTCTTTTTCAAGTTTTCAAAAATTAGAAAAATGTTTAGTGACCAGACTCTGCATCTGGCCTAATTCTCTTGTCCTGTGGGCTGAGATGTCCCCAATTTCTCCTCTTTCTGAGCCATAGAGAATCGCCAGCTGGTAACTTCTCAATAGGCTTAGTACCAACAGTTATATGAGAGTCTACAAACTGGGAAGTTTCCGCAAGCCACTTGCTGCCATCATTTGCATCCTTAGAGCCTAAGGGTGTTGAAGCAAATGAAGCTTATCCCCATCACATTATTTCAGAATGGGAAACTGAGATTCAGAGAGGAAGTAGGGATAGCTCAGGGTCACACAACTGTTGTGACATACTGCAGATCCCTCAGTGTTCTCCAAGAAATGATGATGTGGCTGATAAAGGTAGTTCATGGAGAAGAGATTAAGAAAAAAGAAGTATGCATTATTATTATGAGGCAATTTCTGCTACTTCCTAGCTGGGCAGTCTCAAATAAGTCTCTTAAACTCTTTGTCTCTCACATCCTTCTGTGTTAAATGTTAATAATAACAGAACTCCATAGGGTATGTGAGGATAAATGATGCATGCAAGTCTGCGTACTGGGCCTGGCTAGTGGTCGGACTCAATACATAGGAACTGTAATAGGGCTTCTCAGTTCAGAAGTGTGGAGAGAGGAAATGAGTTTGGGAGACAGGGACAGTGCTGGAGGGAGCGGAGGGAGTGATTTATGTCTGTCTGTTCCCACATTCCTTTCTATTTAAGGAAACAGAAGGGTGAAGATAACAGGAAAAGAGGGCATGTCCTTGAGTAAGTTGTCTATTGTTACTCAGATATCACTCTGGTAACAAGGAAACCCCCTGAAATCAGTTTGTCCACAGCTCCAGATACTACTCCCCAGGCCTTTCAGTGACAAGTTCTGGGGTTCCAAGAAGGATCCAGGAATGAGGCGGCTCCAGATGGGAACATTTATTTCTTTGGGAGTCTTCCTTTTCGAATGTTCTCAGAGCTGTGGATGAACTGGAAGGATCTTCATGCTAGAACTTGCTCCTGGAGGGCGTTTTCCCTTCCATTTTGCCCAAGTTTATCTTACTCCCATCATGGGGCTGGATGCCAACTTTCCTATTCAACCAACTGATTAGGCCCTGTGAGTTTAGAAATAGCTTCTGGAAACCCTTTCTGAAACTTCCCTTAGGTCTTTTAAACTCTCCTTTATAAGGACAGATTGCAAGAGAAAAGAGAAATAATTTGCTACAGGCAAATTGACAGGGTAGAAAAAATGAAAAGATCATAGATAAAAGTCATAGTAAAAGTGGGAATTTGGAGATGGCACGCTGCTTAGGAATTTTGCTAATTTCAAGTTTATAAATGAAAGTGTAGATGAACACTGAGACAAAATGTGCTTTAGATTGAGTCCTTCAAGATAGAGAATTTCCCCACATCAAAACATAACTAGTAATAAAACCATATGGAAAAAATAACCTTGTCTGAAGGAACACATTTTTGTTTTGTTTTTTTCAAGCACATTTAGGCACTTATTCAGTTTTAAGCAGCTACAAACAATCCTTATCTGTTCAGTTACAAATAATCCTTATCTATTTATGGCAAGGAACCATATACTTCTCACCAATTTCTTTGACAACAGTGTCCTCCATTTAAGGGGTGACATTCAAGTTCCACGATAAAGGTGAAGCAAGTGTGTTCTCTCTAAAATTGAGCAGAATTTTACATGAGGACAGAGACTCACAGAGGTCAGATAAAGCACAAAAAAAGCTTTAATCTCCAATCCTACTTCTTAGAGTTCATCTGAGTTGCAACAGGGAGGAAAAAGTATTCTTAGCCAAAAAGAGGCCTCAGGAATGGCCATTTCTTTGTTTATCAGTCCAAACAGAATTCCACTTTGTAGCTCAAGTTGATTGCAGTGAGGGAACAGAGTAGGTGGAAATGTCAGACAAGCTAAGGATTCTTTGTTTCTTGACCATAGAGGAGACACTTCTTTCAAGAGAAAATCCCAGCAGGTACACGGACAATAGCACTGGCCTGGTGTGTCTCTGGTTGCCATGGCTGTCTTGAGAGAGCCCTCAATCCTCCTTTATAGGCCTCTCTATGGGACCAACTAGGTGCAGTCTGGTTCTTCTCAGGAGTAGCCAGGCAGGCAGCGGACAAACACTGGGCTCTTGGGGGACTCTCTCTGGAACTCTTATTGATCTTCAATCTTCAATCAGATCAAGGTAACATATTCTCTATGCAAGAAGCAGAGTAACCAAACCATATCTCTAGATAAATAATCCTCATTAGTGCTTCTGTTGTTCAAATGATTTCCTTTAAATAATATCTTAATCAATATTTCAATGTTTATAGAAACCTTAAGAGGTAGATATAAGACATGGTGAACATCCTTATTCTACAGGAGAGAAAAGGGAGCATTGCCAATATAAAGTGAATCTACTGAGGTCCACAGCTATTAAGTGCAAAGCCCAGGACTTGAATCTGTTTTGAAAAATGGACAAAATCTTAGGGCCTTTTCATAGGACTCATTGATTCCATTCAGTCACACAATTTTCTAACTTATTCTTTCATTCTTTCAGCAGCTATGAAATGAGTGCCTGCCACGGTTACAAGCACTATTCTGGGCGATTGGGTAATGGAACAGAACAAGACAAACAGAAATACCTTTTCCTGCAGCTAGAGATAAAATATGTGTAATGTTTCCCCCACCACCATCTACCATCTTGTGCAATATGGATTCCAACTCAGAGTGCTTACTGTCTAGGGGGAGAGGGGCACAGAATAGAGACAATCACCATAATACTAGTTTGAAAACTAGATCAGAGGTGGTGAGTGACCTAGAAGAAAGAGGGTAAGATAAAGGGGACCAGAAGTATTGGGGAGAAGGGCAATTAAAATTTTGAATAGGATAATTGTGTGAGACCTCATTAAAAAGGTGACTTTGAAGCAGGTAAGTGATAAGGTAAGAGCCTTCCAGGCAGAGTACACAGCAAAGGGGGAGACCCTAAGGAGCCCAGCGGGGCTGGAGCACGTGAGTGAGGGGGAGCGTAGTAGAAGCTGAAGTTGGCAAAGTAGTGGGGGCCAAGTCAAGAAGAGCCATGAAGGTCACTGTGATAACCTACCTCCCGCCCTCCTCTCTATCTTCTTTTATCTTCTATCAGTTTTGTGATGTTTTATCAAATATCACTTACCAGAAAAATCCCAAAGTCAGAAACCTAACTGGCCTAATGAGAGGCAGAACTTTTCTCAGTGAAGCCAGAATAATTCTCCCCTTGGACATAAGCAAGTGCAAAGGGGATTAATACACCTTTCACGTGCCAGGAACTGCACTGGGAACATTGTACCCCAGAATACCTCATTAGCCTTTTCAGGATCACTGCCCGTGGATCGGGGATTAAGGTGGAGGCTGTCAGCACTGGTACTATCTCCCCTCCGCTAATGGCTGACTAGACTGAGAGAGGTGAGGTGACTATCACACGCCACACTGCCAGGCAGAGCCTCTCTAGATGCGAGGGACCGAGGGCCTGGCCAGGTTCTCCACGCCACTGCAGGTATTGCTTCTTGTAAAGCCAGTGAGGCCAGACGCAGAGGAACACTGCCAACCGACCGTGACCACCCCCAGGATGCTCACGAGCCTCGTGGTTTAGGAAACCACTTTGATGGCAGCCAGAACTGGGTGTGAATCCTGCTTTTGTCACATCCGAGAGGTTGTCCTTGACAGTGCTGCTTAATCTCACCTATTCTTTGTGTCCTTAAACATGTGTCTGCAGTGGCTATAAATCATCTGGCACAATGCTTTGCTTCGGGGTAAGTACTCAAATGGTAACCGCTGTGGTTACTCTAATGCCACCAAAAGCTCTGATTCAGAAAGGAGCTTCTGAAGAGCACGGCTCAGCCCACTTATAGATTGTGAAACATCACACTACAACCCCAGCGACTACTAAGTGCTCTCAATACAGTGACCAGGCAGGCCCCCTTCCTGAAGGTCAGAACCCAGCGAGACAAGGAGGGTTCTTCAGGGGTTCAGAGAAGGGCGGGCATGTTCCTGAAGCAGAGAGGGCACCACCTCGGGCATGTCCTGACTTTGCTTGTCTCCTCTCACAGTAGTGGGTGCCTCATCCTCTCCACATACCCCACTTAAGCTTCCCCCATGGGCAGGGAGGGACAGATGGCAGGACAAGCCTGGGAGAACCAGGGCAGCAGGGAGCATGCGTGACACTGTTTGGTCACTGTTCTAGGTAGTCCGATGAGTTTGCTGAACACGAAAACACAGTTTTTCATCTTCACCTCTATAAGCTCTTTATGGTACAACTGTCAGAAGGGACTTGCCCTGAAGATTTCATTTATCACCACCTCTTACAGGGGATGGTATGATTTCCATGGGATCCACAGGATAGGTTGGTAAGGGAGAAGGGAAGCACATTTAGAAAAAAAAAAATTACATAGCTAGAAAGTGTCAGAGCCTGGAGTCTACCCCAGTTTGTCTGCTCCCATCTCATGACTGCCCTCATCTCCAGATTTGAGACAAAGCCTGTGGTAGGTGGTCCTACCCTACCAAGGGACGGCTGGGTGCTTGCTGTTAGAATCCCTGAGCGAGACAGGCCCTGCATCCAGAGAGCTGGTGTTTGGCCTCAGACTGTGCGGGAGGAGAAAGCACACATCTGTTAGTCTTCAGGACGCATCACTGAAATTCTTGCAAGGATTCTGGTTGGATCTGGTGGTGTTCCCTTTGCGTGACTCAGGCCAGCCAGAGGCTAGCAAGAGAGAAATACACCGAGCTTCTCAGGGAGGCCTCTGATGATTGTTGTCTTTCCCGGAATCGCTCCTCTAGCCCAGCCTAGTGTGGAAGGAATGAGGTGAGTAGTGGGACCAGAGAGACAGTGTACAGACAGCCTCTTCGTGCCTCTATTATCTTTGGGCTTTTGGTGATGCCTCCTGCATCACCAAAGGAAAGTCTGTAAAGTGGCAGGCAGGACCCTACAGCAATGGAGAAAAGGACTGTGCTCTATCTCTGGTTAGGGAAAAGCTGCAAAGGGGCTTGGTAATATGCTTGTCTTAATCAGAGTGTTTCAAAATATGCCATCATTTCATCCTATGAGGCACATATGGTTATCCTCAATTTACAGAGGAAATGCGACGAAGCTGGGACCCAGAGATGCTTGCTTGTTAGTTAACCTTGATGATTTCAGACTAGAATTCAAGTCTCCTGATTCCTGGGTCAGTGCCCTTTCCAACATTTGTATCTTAGGCATGGCAAGAAGAGAAAACGCTCCTTCTTTGAGGTTTGCACAAAAGCTTGGGGTGTGGGCTTGTGCTTAAGTGGAGTCAATTGCAGTCTATTTTCTTGGCTTTGAAATGATTCACAGTTTATGACTCTCCTTTCCCTGTGTTCTAAGAAGTGGATAAACATTCTGACCTTGGTTACTTCACATTTAGGATCAAAACAAAGGATTATGTGTGCTGATGCTTTGGGAATCCACAAGAAATAGGCAGGGTGGTTCAGTAATCAAGTCTTCAGATGATAACAGTATTGACCATTTACAATTTAGCTATAAACTCAGATATTAGAAAAAGCTCCTAACAAACAGAAATTTACTTATCAAGAAGTTACAGCCCCCAATGTGTTTTACTGCACAGAAAAAGTCATATCCCATGGATTATCACAAAGCTTTGCACAAAGGAAGCCCGATGAATATCTGTAGATGGAATTTAATGAATAGAGACACAGACCTTCTAGCTCTCCAGCTGGGTCTCATGGAATCTTATTAAAGACACTATTTACCAAGCTTGGTCATTTGCTTTTTTTTTTTTTTTTTTTTCATCCCCCAGCAGATTAAATATAAGCGACTTGGCAAAGGAAGGAGAGTTTTCAGAAACAGTGAAAATGTCAATAGAAGACTTGACAGCTTGAGAATAGAGGAGGAAAACATAAAAGCAACGCAGACAAAGAAATTTACCTCCTCCACAGTATAACATTGAGCTGCTGAACAAACAAAAACTCAATAAGTTTAGGATCATCAGAGGTGTGCACAGACGACTTTAGCGTGACTTTGCACTTACAATAGTTTACTTCAAAATGTTTTGACACTTTAAAGAGGGGTTTAAGCCTTAAGTTATTGCTTATTAGGAAGGCCTCTTTTGATGAGAAGGTACAGATGAGTTTCCTCTGAGTGTTTAACTGGCTTTCCTGTAGGGTAGATGTACAACTGGGAGCTGCAGAAGACCATGACTTGGAAGACATATGTCTATTGTCTGTCTGGCATACCTGCCCTTCTTTTCTTGATAGTCTGGTGAATTTGAAATCAGAGGAGGAAGAGAAAGAAGGAAGGAAGGAAGGAAGGAAGGAAGGAAGGAAGGAAGGAAGGAAGGAAGGAAGGAAGGAAGGAGAGAAGGAAGGAGAGAAAAGAAAAAGAAAAAACACCTTTTTCATCTCACCTCTCTATGTTTCCTATGGAGCAGCCGTCAGAAAATACTTGCCCCAAAGATCTCTTTTATCACTAGCTCTTACAGTGAAAGGAGTAGGTTTCCCACTGTCCGTTCTGACAAGATCTGGTCTCACATCCTCTTTTTTGTTTTGTGATAAACAAAAAACAAAAACAAAAAACAAACCAGCAAACAAACAAACAAATAAAGGAACAGACACTGACTTATACATAAAGATACATGTGTATATCTAGATACAGATACTATAGATTTAGAGTATCGGTTGTTAGAGATGAATGATGGGCAAATTGTCTGCAGGAAGCCAAAGACAGAAAGAGGCTCTGGTTCCATGCTGAGCTCTTCCTGATTCTTAAGTTCATAACATATATTCATTGGTCTGTCTCTGTCCACCTGCAAAGCCCTGGGTTTGGCTGAGACATAAATTCAATGTGTGACTCTAATCTTCCCCATGAATGAATGGATAAATGCCTCTCCAGTGGATCATTGGGGGACATAATAGGTGCTAAGCCATCAGGGTTTCCAGTCGAGTTAATCAGAAGCAATGTTTAATAATGTGGACATATGATGGTAATAATAAATGAGAATTGCCTTTTATTGGACATCTGGCATTTGTCTGAAAGTACTCTGAACACTTCATCTGCACTCTCTCAATTAATTCTTACAAGAACATATTGAAAAAAGAAGTCATTAACTGCACATTATTGATCAGGAAACTGAGGTTCAAGAAGGTTAACTCAAAACCCCAACTCATACCGCTAGTAAGTAACAGGCCTACAATTCAACCTTAGCTCTACCTGCCTTCAAAATCCAGTCCACTCCTTTACCATTTCCTTCTCCTCCTCCTCCTCCACCACCAAGGCCATCTTCTTCATCTTCTTCTACTCTTTAAGGCTTGCCAAAACCATAAATATCCTCTTTGATCCATCACTTCCTAATACCCTTTTTAGGAGTAAAAGGATTCAAAATAGCAATGAAAGTTTACAAGTATCGACTTTTTACAAGGCACCACAGCATAAAAACTCAGTTTATAAAACAATCGAGGAAAAAAGCACATATTTACTAAGTGCCTATGATGAATGAGGCACTATGTATTTTATTATATTATGTCTTAATTTTCTCAAGCACAGTGTGTATTTTATCTTCCTTTTACAAGTGAAGGGACAGCAGCCAAGAAAGTTGAAGGAAGATGCTTATCTAGAATCACACAGCCAGCAGAAGCTCTGACTTGGCTAAACACTCACTAATCCAGGTGAGCTGTCTAGCTGGACGGAGCTACACAGCCCGGAGCGGTGCTCTGAGCATTGGGGCTCAGGCACATTCCCAGCCTCAGATGAAAGTGTAAATTCTGGGGGGGCACTTTGGTGATAGCTATCACCAAAAAAGTGTATTCTTTGACAAAGAAGTGTATTCTTTGACAAAACAGTTATACTTATACAAATAATAGGACAGATGCTAAAAATGCATAATATACAATGATCCTCATCATGTGTGCTTATGAAAATAATAGTAAAAAAAAGTAGTGTAAAGTAAAAATGTAAATATCATAAATAATAACTTTAGTAAAATGTTGTCATAACCAAAAATGGAAAAAAAAAGTAACTGCATTCATATCTATTGACATAAAAAGATGTCTAACATACAGCCCAGTTAGAAAATAATTCAAAAACTATGTATTACATGCTAAATAAATCCATATCTCTGAAATGGAGATCCCCACCCCCAACAAACACACATCCTGGAAAAATATATATACAACTACAACTTTAATTGTGTTTGGCTTTAGATTGTGGAACAGAGGATGATCTTTATTTCCTTCTTCAAATTTTCCTAAATGTTCTGAATTCCATTTGGCAATAATAAAAACTAGCATTTATTGAGTGCTTACAGTATGAAAAAGAACACATTCATTTCTCTAATCATCACAGTAATCCTATCACAATAATCCTATCACTTTAAATAAATCCTATCGCTTTACAGATATGCAATTTGAAGCTCAGAGAGGCTCATGATTTGCCTGTGGCAGTGTTGGAGCTGAGATTTAAGTGGATTTTTTTGCTCCTATGAATTTATGCTCCTAGCTACTATTCTACACTACAATGCAACATAACAATTTTGATATAAAATAACAACACAAATATAAGAATAAAAATAATTTATATATATTTTTTCTTTCTGGAAATGCACAATTATCTGTGCATTCTACCCAATATATTAAATTGTGTTTCAACTATTTCATCATTTTAGGGCCCAGCCACTCTTTATTTTCAGGCACCTCCCTTTCTTTATTTCTAATAACATGCTTTTCAATAGAACTTAAAATAAATATGGCCTAATGTTTCCTCCACTCCTGAGAAAGACTGTTTTGCAAGAATTATTTGGTAGCGAAGATGCCATGGGACCTTTCAGAGGTAGAATATGTGGTTTTCTGGGGGCGTGGCTGCTTGTTTTTGTAAACGAATTCCTGGATTGCCAAATGTCAATCAAGAGATTTAATTGAAATTTAACCTCTAAGCCACAGCCTTTGAGTGAATTTGGCCTTTTATAAGAAATAGCGCTGCTCCTCTGAGACCCCACAACCCTGTGGGGTGCCCGATGGTGGTACAGACCATGGAGCCTTAACACAGCTTGGTTTCTTATCTAGAGGACTCATTGGATTGAAATTTGGATCTGTCTTGTCAACTGCTGTGTCCTCAGAGTCTAAACACTCCGTTTCACAAGTGCTTTTTCATATGCTCAGAAAGCCCTCAAAATGCTAATACTGGACATAGGATGGCACCCCTTCCCCAAGCCCCATTAAGCTAGCTCAAAATTGCTCACCCACTCAAAATTGGGTGGTTTCTGCATTCTGTAGAGAAAAACGAAATCTGTCTCCTGGAGGAGATTCTTTGGTGAGCCATTGTGGCCTGAGAGATGCAAGTTTTCACATGTTGTTCTAGGCAAAGTTAGAACCAAAGTAGTCATAAGGAAGTTGTGCTTAGCCTGGACTGTAAGGTTCTCAAACAAACGACATTCGTTGTGAGCAGGGTACATCTCTCAGGGATTATAACGAAGTTCATTGATTTTCATTCTCTCATTCTCCTGATGGGGTTAGGTGACTGCAGCTGGAGGCCTGAGATTCATAGAGAGGTGACTTGAGAAATGGGACTGTTTTTCACGATGTCTCAAAAGAGGGACTAAACCACCTGCTAGGGAGAAAGATGGCCATTGGGGATGCCCTATAAAGACAAACGCTGTGCACTCAAGGAGAGAGCTGTGTGGTGTTCAGGTCTGGGTTTCTATTTTCTGCATTGTCGTTTATCACCCTCAAGCTTTAGTAAACTTGGATACAGTCACGTGCACTGTCTCAGCTGTGCTGACGGGAAAGATGATCCTTTCCACACGTAGAGTTAAAGAGAGAGTGACAGCAGCAGAGAGAAATGGTGGCAAAATGTCTACAGGTGACAAGAGAAGCTGAGGGCATTTACCTGGAATGAGAGATGGCCTAACCAAGGTGAATTTATGGAACATATAATCACTTCTTAGTTGTTTTCAGAAACACTTAGGAAACAAGCAGCTCTTCATACACTTGATATCGGGGCTTGGATTACGTCATTTGGATGTGAAAGAGGAAGCTGCCCTAAGAATGGAGAGCTCTGGGACCCTTGGTTTACTCTTGGTTAAGAAGTTTGTTTCCTATAGGTTAAAGGGAACAGGAAGGTATTTGTCAAACAGCTAATAACCACAAGTAATCAAATTCTTTATTCTTTCCAAATCTCTATAGCTTTACAGCAATGCTTTAATTTTATATTCCGAAACACGCAATATAGGGTAAATATTTCATAAAGCTAAAGTGTCTTTGAGAAAACGAGTTTTCTGAATCCTGATCTCAGGACAATTGCATTAAAACACAATAGAGTGTCAGCATGGAAACATCAAAATCACGATCAGAGAACTGTGCTTGTACACCGGGCCTGATCTGCATCTATTATGAAAATGATGGAACAAGTTTCATGCATTCTGAGCACAGAGTGCAGACATCCCAAGGAGATATTTCAACACATCACCAACTAGAAAATAGCGATCGGAAATGTCAACTGGGAGGATGTTTTAGACACGTATGATGGGCCAGCCATAGCCACAAGTCTCCTAGACTGATATGTAGAAACCCAAGACTTGGAGAGGCAGTGGCAAGTGAACAAGCCCACTCAGAATCTTCCTTCCCATAAACACGTGGGCACCACCTGTGGGCACTGCTGTGGACCACCCCTCCCCTCCCATCAAAGAACTGTCTGTGACATAGCCAAAGATCTGAATGGGAAAAGGAGGTAATTGATAGTCCAACTGATAGGATTTCCGGAGCAGAAGCAGAGGCCTCTGAATACTGACTCTGTTTCCTTGACGTCCTCTGCCACCCCCTTTAGTTGACACAACACTCAGTGGCCCCCAGAGAGTTCCCACAGAGAAAGTCATTTCTTCCCAAGCATGTGATTTCTGCGTGCCCAGCTCTGAAGTGGGCTGCCCCATCTGTGTGTGATCTGAGCTGGGGTCTCCAAAGTCCTAGACTCCCAAGGAAGAATGCAGATCAAAGATTTTGAGAGGACAGACCAGGCCAGGAGTGAGGGGAATCCCTTCTGGAAGGAAAAGGTAATCACTTCTCAAGACTTCATTTGCCTGAGTCAGTTAATAATATTTGTATCTTCAGGAATTCTGCTAGTGGTGCTTGGCCAATTTGACCTTTTTGTCATATTTTAGTGTTTCAATTCTAAATAAAACCAAGATTATTCATATGACTATTATGTACAGAAGAAATAAGAATGACTTTTAATGTGTGTTATGACTAATCTACTCAGTTTTCAAGTAAAACACACAGAATGACATATATTAAATTTAAAATTTTACATGAATGTTACTCAAACTTTTGGAGTTTTGTTTTGCTTAGGATAGAAATGTTCGTTTGTGTTTGTTTTTTTTAATAGTTACCACTCCCATTAGACATATGAACAAAATATGGATTAGATTAGCCACAGGCTTGAAATGGGTCAAAGGTAAGATCATGCAAGGTTAGATGAGATGGAGGCAGTGCTTTGCACTAGCAAGTAGTCTGACATTTGGGCCCCTGTACTGGGCTTGGAGACACAGTGGCCAGAAGAACGTGTCCTTTGCCCCCAGGGATGCCATTGCAGACCTCTCTGAAGCAGAAAATTAGAGCAGAGTAATACAGCACGGTGAGTGCTACAAGGGGGAAGAACGAGGTGCTGAGCCATCCTACGAAGGCCACCTTCATCAGGGGCAATGTGATGACAGACCAAGGGAGACCTCACCATGGGCTGCGAAGACGGAGTTCTGCATAGACTTTAAGTGGATATTTAAGTGGCTGGGGCACAAGCTATGTGAGTGCAGGCCAGGTGTAGCGTGGTGGCTGCGGAGAGAGAAAACTCAAGAGTCAGTCAAGGATGAGCTTCTGAAAGTCTTGAGTGCTAGTGAATGTGAACTTTATTCTAAGGCAATAGAGAGCCATCAGTGATTACGGGACATTTATTTATTTCTGCATTCATTCATTAAATATTTACCACCTAGAACTTTTTATTTAAAAAATATTTACTGAGGTCATAGAGGCACTGGCGATAAAGCAGAAACAAAGAGACAAATCGAAAACCAGACAGATATCCTGCCTTGAAGGAGCAGATAGGATTTATAGATACAGTGGGCAGGGAAAGCCTCGCTGAGAAGGTGGCATTTGGGCAAAGATGTGAAGGGGGTGAGAGGGTGAGCCATGTGGATGGATAGCCAGGAGAAGAGCATCTGAGGCAAACGGAAAAGCCAGGCTGAAGATCTGGAGGCAAGAAAACTGGGATGTTTGAGGAACAGCAAGGAAGCCCAGGGACCGGAGTGGAGTGGTCCATTGTGCGGGCTTTGGCTTTTATGCTGAATCAGAAAGGAAACCACTGTATTTTTCTGAGCAGAGACATGAACTGCCCGGCATTCTGGTTTAAAAGGGTTCCTAGGGGTTGGGATGGGGCAAGGATAGAGCAGAAAAACCAGTTAGGAGGCTAATATACTGGGGGTGCCAAAAAATACACACACACTTTAAGAGATGGTATCTATGCAGCAGTAATTTGCGGTAATCAGAAGTGTCTGGACGCTGATGGTAACCACTTTGAGCACCTCTTGTAATTGCAGAAGTCAAACGTGACTTTATATTGAGTATTACAATTTTAATACAGTTTTGTCCTTTCTTAAAATATGTATCCATTTTTTTTGGCACCTTCTGTATAGTAACCCAGGAAGAAAAAAGGTGGTGACTTGGGTGGCGAGGAGACCAGGGGTATGGTCAGAAGTTGTAGGGAGACCCAGTGAGATTTGCTGATCAATTGGAAGTGGTGTGAATACCAGGGGGGGAATCCAGAGAATGACTTCATATTCTGGGCTGGCACACCTGGGAGGACGGGTTGCCATGAGCTGTGTTCCCTGGAGAAGAAGTTGGAGGAAGGTGAGGAATAAGTTCTGGGAGAGCATCAGGAATTCGTTTGTGATGTGTTCTGTTTGAAATACCGATTCTAGAGATACACGTTCAAAAACCAAACCAACAGATGTAAAAGTCAAAGTTCTGGGGAGTGGTGAGGTGTGGACACATACATTTAGGAATCTTTGGCCTACAGAAGGTATTTCAAAAGAAGAGAAGGAATGAGAACTCTGAGGGAGCAGTGCCAAACACCGGGAGGCACCGGGCACCCCCATGGAGAAAAAGAAACTAAATCCTTGCCCTCGAAGATCTCACAATGAAACAAAATAAATAAATAAGACAACGCTATACAAAATACGGATGAAAACTGCATCCAAATGAATTCTGGATGCCAAGTAGAAAACAGAGTGGCAGGGAAGACCAGAGCAGGGAGTGACACTGTCCAGCAGGCAGCTGTCACAACTCTCAGGGAAAGTACTATCTTGAGGTTGGTGTTGGCAGTGGGGATGGAAAAAGACTCGGGACACACTCAGGAGGTCGAACCCGCAGAACTGGGTAATTGTTTAGTTCCACCAAAGAGCCTCATTCCAAAGACGTGAATGAAAACAGTTTTGGTGTTTAAAGGAAACGACAGCAGAGTGAGTTTGCAGCCTGTAGGACTGACTTCAGGTATAATCCCAGCTCTGCTGCTCAACCCATTTGTAAGCTTGGGTGGATTTTCCAGTTTCTATTTTTTCAGTGTCTTTACCCGTGAATGAGATAAATAACGACTCACAATGTTTTTTATGGAGATTAAAGGGGGAAGTTACATATGAGTATAAGCTCCTAGCAGGGTTAGTAGGGGGCACTTAGTGGGTGTGGGGAGGGAACTTTTTCTTTTCCGCTACTCATTTTAGGTTCATTGGCTGGGGCTCTGCAAATTAGACTGACGAAAACCAGATTAATAGGAGAAACACAAGCTTATTAATATACCCGCTGGGCATACATACAGGAGAACTCGGTGATGAGTAACGCAACGCGGTTGGTAGAATTGGGCTTATCTAACATCTTGGCAAAAAATAAACTTCTAGAGAAGTGATCGACAAAGGAAAAGGACTCTGAGCTTCTGGGGTTCACAACCTATATTAAGGCAGATACATGGGGAAACTAATGAAAGAGAAGGGCTAGCGTCAGCAAGGTTTGTTTTGTAGAATCCTCTGGTGCCATCCCGGGTGATGAAAGTCTAGAGTTGTATACTTTCCTGGTAGGGAGGAGACTGGGACACCTTTATAAATGCATGGCCTACTTTTAGGCAAATGGGGGAGGGGCAGACAGTTTTTCTTATATCTGTTTTTTCTCACTTTTCTTCACGTAAAAACAATCAATATGCCAAAGCGGCATTTTCTGCTACCTATCACAGGTATTATTTCTTTTTCTATTAAGAAGTTTTTTAAAATCAATACAATAAAATGACACCAAAATTCATTAGCTCATACAACTAAAATATATATATATATATATATATATATATATATATATATATATATATATATATATATATATAAATGGATATATTTTGGCTGGATGGAGGGTTTTCAGAGGTCAAGTTGACTTCCTGACTCACTCTGCTTTCAGATCTATCAGTTTTATTATCAGAGAGATGTTAGCTTGATAATGTGAGAACCTAGAGTCGTAAAGCTGGACCCTGGAAGTGTCAGGCTCCAACCTGTGAACTCTTTCATCATCACAGCTCCTTTTATCCTACCTCAGGACCGGTGTTTGTTAGCGATCCCACCACCCATGTCCTTCTGATACTGAGTTGCTGCTTTGATGCCTGGCCACCTCAGTGGAAAGAATATCTCTTTTCTAATATCTCCAGCACAATTTCCAAGCATGACCCTTCCAGGCCCATCCTAGGACACACTGCATCTGTGACTGGACAGGAGGTTGGAATTCTCTCATTTACCAAGGGCTGGCATCAGCCCCATCCAAACATCATAGAATAAGGATAAGGAAGGAACGAGCAGGCCCAAACACAGGTCCACTGCTTTAGCTTTTATTATTGGATTATGCTTATAAATATCTCTGCATTCCTAGCCATCAGGCCCTCTTTCTTTTTATCTCGTGATCATACTGGATTTTATGGCTCAAACACTATGATAACTTGCAAACTCCTTGAAAACAGTGACCTTGAGCTTGAGGAAAATTTGCTGAGTACATGTCCTCACCTCCTCGCACCATTCCCAGCCTCCACCCATGCACAAACCCCCTATTTGGTCTCCTTCCACAGTTATCCATCAAAACTGCCTTGCATTGAGAAACAAGACAAACACTCCAGTTCCACCCAGCTTCCTAACAATTAAAGATGGAACTACTGTAGTTAACTACAGAATAAATAAAAGGATTCCTAAGGCCCTAAGTTTAGTAGCATGACAAATGAGGAAGCACATGGCTCTGGGGAAGGAGGGAGCTTCCCACCCAGGTCGAATCACCAGCTCACTGTTGGGAACAATTTACTTGATGCAAATGAAAAACCAAACATTTATAAACCAGCTAAACAAGAAGCTTAGAGGGAGAGTTTCTAGGACTTGGAAAAAACAATTTTATTCTTGATGGAATTAGAAGACTGGAAATCTATCAGGACTTGGGACATGCACACATCTGGTGTGTGTTGCGGGTCCCTTAGTCACTTAGGGAAGCCTTGACCAGTGTGAGGCTTTGTTTATGGGCCTGGCTCTATTGCCATTGGAAAACCTTTCCCCTCATTTCAGAAGAACATGTTAGAACTGTCAGTTCTACCTCCAAAATAAAGTTCAGATTTGCCCCCTCTGTCTTAATCCCTCACCATAGCCCACTCTATAGTCAGTTAACAGGTTTCCCTGGTTCTCCTTTTTAAAAATAAACTCTTTATTGTAGAATAATGTTAGAATTATGGAACTGTTGCAAAATGAACATCAAGAGTCTCTGTAGATCCCTGACCTAGTTTCCCCAATGCTGACATCTGACATTACTATGCACATTTGTCAAAACAAAGAAACAAATATTGGTACGTTACTGTTAACTAAACTTTGGGCTTTGTTCGGATTTGACTAATATTTACAGTGACGTTCTTTTTCTGTTCCAGAATCCAATCCCGGATACCATGCTGCATGGAGTCATCGTATCTCCTTAGGCTCCTCTGGTCTGAAACAGTGTCTACGTTTTTTTAGGGATTTTTTATTTATTGTTTTGTTTTGTTTTCTTATTTTTTAACCCTCGACAGTTTCGAGGAGTACCTGACATCAGGTATTTTGCAGAGTGTCCCTCCGTTTGAGTTTGTCTCACGATTAGACTAAAGTAATGGATTTTGGGGAAGAATTCCACAGAGTTCGTGAAGTTCCCTCTTTCTCACATAAGATCAGGAGTTGCTTATTATCGGAATGACCTCTTGCTGATATCTTAGTCCGTTTAGGCTCCTATAACAAAATACCGTTTATAAGATGGCTTATAAACAACAGAAATCTATTTCTCACAGATCTGGAGGCTGAAAGTCTAAGACCCAGGTGGCAGCAAATTCAGCGTACAGTTAAGGCCCACTTCCTGGTTCATAGACAGCTGTTACCTTGGGTGGAACTGTTCTGTCTGGGGTCCCTTTTATAAGGGCACTAACCCCATTGGGGAGGGTTCCACCCATATGACCTAATCACGTGCCAAAGGCTTCACCTCCAAATTCAGTATACAAATTTTTTTTTAGGAGGGCACAAACATGTTTAGAGAGCTGGTGACATTCATCTTTACCATCTGGTTAAGGGATTATCTGCCAGGTTTGTTCTCTGTAAAGTTACTGTTTTTCCCTTTTCCACACGTTCTGGATGTGATCACTAAAGTACAAACCACCCTCAAGGTGGTGGAGGTTGGGTGGAAGTTGGAAGAGGAACTGCCTCCTCCTACTTTTGACCCAAATGCAAATCCATTACGGACACTGAATAAAAAAAAAAATCCAGTATATACACTTAAAAAAAAAAAAATCAGGCGACATTCTTATCTAATACTTTCAATGGCTTCACTCTGGCTCTGGCAAAATATCTTATTCATTCTGTTTTACCCCCCTAGAAGTTGCTATAGAATCCCCTGAAACTGATGTTAGATCCTCCCTAGTATTGCTTCTTATAGATGTAGTTTTTCTTCATAGAGATAATTACATGAAGAGATAATTATCTCTTCAGAGAGATAATGACAAATTGTCACAATTTGTAATTCTGTATTTATTTCATTAATGTCTGCCTCCTCCCTGAGTCCCTAAGTATCACGGAATCAGGCCCGTGTATGGTCATTAATTGCAAAAATCTCAGCATATATTGATTCGTATACATAGGCAGCAAAACCCAGCTCTGGATACTTAAGCAGAAACTGGTTGTTAGAAGGACAGTAAGTCATTGCTCACAGTCCTGTTGGGAGTAACGGTGCTGGAGAATCATGATAAGACCTGAACTTCCAGAAACAAATGCTCTAAACCATGCTGAAGAACTGAGATGAGAAGAGCACCTCTGTCCTTACTGCTCCCTTTTGGGTGTTCTATAGAGAACACCTCCATAGTTGACCTTAAAAATACTCCTGCCATCAAAAGTTGGATGCCTCTGAGACCACTCTTGCCAACAAAAGGGATGCTGGGTGGTGCTTCCTTCCATACTTGCTGATTTCCCCATCAAAGCTTAGTAAGGGTGAATCTCGTTGGTAGGGAGGTGACCTGCTTGTGACCCACTCTTAGGAGGGGCCTAGGGTATAGAACTTTTTCCATTCCACCTTTGTGAGACAGGATTAAGAAAGCTAGAAATCTCTAAACACATAATAAGGGAATTCAAAAGGTGCTGAGTAGCAAGAAAATATGAAAAATGAACCATTCGTTAACACGTGGTTTGAGTCTCGATAAATATCTGTCAAAGGAAAGAAAGATTACAGGATTGCCAGGCTTAGCAAATAAAAATATAATATGACCAATTCAATTTGAATTTCAGAAGAGGAATGATTTTTTAAATATAACTATGCCTCATGCAATATTTGGGACATATACTACAAATTTATTTGTTGTTTACCTGAAATTCAAATTTAACAGGGTGTTCTGTATGTCATCTTGCAACCCTAGAAAGTAGAAAAGGAAGAAAGGAAGAAAGAAGCGAAGGAAGGAAGGCAGGCAAAGAGGGAGAGACGGACAGAAGGAGGGAGGCAAGACGATATCAGTCATGCTACCTTAAGTTTGTTCCATTAATTTTTGATTCATCTAACTCCAGATTTACCAAGAGAACATCTGTCATTAATTTACTATTTCATGAGGAACTAGCCACTGGGAAAAAATAAACCGATCATATTGCCTGGAATTTCTCACCGTTAAGTGACAAATTGGCTTTTGCCGAAGATGTGGTGTACCCTGAAGCTTGGTACAGGGAAGGAATGTACTGACTTCAGGGACAGTCATATTCCAGTCCATGTGACAGTTCGATTTTGCAATACAAATTAAATAAGTTAAAATTCCAAGTTTACAGTCCATTCCCAAGAGTTGATTTACTGTGACGCCAACCCTGAGAGATGAATCTGCTCTGCACGAGTCTGCTAACTGATGTGTATATAAATATATATAATCATGTTAGCCGTGTTTTATTTCTTACACTGGATGGTAGGTCTACGGGTGCTCATTATCTTATTTTTGGTAATATTCTGTATATCAAAACATTGTATAGGGTATTTTCAAACAAAATGAAATAAAAGGCAGATTGGTTTCATGGATGAAGGCTAGATTTGCTTTCAGAAGATATTTGCTTGAGCCCAGATTAGCCACTGTTTCATTTCCTTCTGTTTGACACGTCAGCAACATTGAGTTAACCAGATGGTTTTCCATTCTAGCTCATGCTATACTTTTTCTTTCACATTTCCACGACTGAGTCTTTGCCCTTTGTCTTGGAAAACCTTCTCTTATCCTTTCCTACAGCCACTCCCACTTACTTATTTTAAACACAACCCCTAATCATCATACAAGACAATTCAGGAATTCTCTTACTGGCAAGCCTTGTCTTTCAGTCTCCCCTCCCAGTACTTATGGGAAGAGCATCTACTTCTGCCTCTGCCTTATTTCTCTCTCTCCCAATCATCTGTGTTAGGGCCTCAGTTTCTCCCACTATATTGTGCTATGATTATCTTTTTGCAGGTCAGTCTTCTTACCAATGGGAAGTGCCTCAAGAGGAGGACCTGAGCCTTAGTCACTCCTCTATCTCCTGAACCTAGCAATAAGCCTAACCCATGTTTACCCATCTGAACGGGCCCTAGGAAATGTCTGTCTCTGAGCCTTCGATCCCTATGTTAAAAGTTGCTGGACATACACAAAGAAGTGTAGAGTAAATTTGCAGCCACATATTAGCTGCTTAAAGCAAAGCTCACTTCTCTATATTCCCAGAGCATCAGGAATAACCCAACATCCTTCTCTGAACAGTGAGAAAAGCAAGGCCCAAAGAAGGAAAGTAACCTGCACCAGCAAGAGTTGGGTAGTGGGGGGCTGATTCAGAGCTAGAACCCAGGTGTCTTCCTGTGGTACCTGTTGCTGGGTGATGATAAGCATGTTGTCCAACTTTCCAGCCCCCTAACTCTTCAGCAAAATCAGGTGAAAGTGCTGCCCTCCGCACAGCCCCTTGGCCAAACCAGACCTCCACCAGCAGCTTGTAGAAGTGTCTACAGTCAGGGGCCATTAATATGGCACTGGCACACTTCCCAGCCCTGACTCAACCTAGCAGGCCTGCTGCTTCGTTGGTCAAAAATTTCACTGGCACATGTAGGAAGTAACATCTGTGGACGCTCTGAAAGCTTCCCCGAGTCTCCTTAGTCTTGGCTACTGGAGGCCTTGGCCAAAGCTGTCCTTTCCATATTCTGCTGACCTGAAGTCATTTGGTGTGAATGGAAACAAAGGAGCTGGCTCCCTACAAATGCTTCTTGCAAAAACAAGTTGCTTTCTTTTCAAGCTGTGGATTTCATTAACGAACTGGAATGGCCTTTATGGATTTGGCATCAGATATAAGCTTGCCCATCTCCTGCCCCTTCAACATTTTGGAGGTAAAAATGCTCTGCCCTTGGGGGTTTCCCAGGCCAACCTGGAGGGAACATTCCAGCATGGATTTCCCAGACTGGCTGTCCTCTCTTTTGGAAAGTGTCATCCAATTTATCACCTGTCTCCCATTGCTAAGTTGGCAGGTGCATGACTAGTTCTAGATCATGATCCTAAAGGGAAATTCCAGGATTGCCCCACTTGGTTCCAGAGGGATCACAATAGGAACATTCTCAAAGCTACAAGGGCCTTTCAACTTTGCCCGGGTGAATCCTTCATTTTTACAAATGGAGACACAAGACTGAGAGAGGAAGAACTCTGACAAGGTACCCACAATATTAGAACTGAAACTAAATCCAGATTTTCTGGCAGCCCACCCAGGTCTCAGAATTTCAAGGAATTCTCAGACAACAAACAAATAAAAAAATTGGCCTCAAACACTGATAATATTTATAAAAATTCCCCACCAAAAAGAACAAGACAAACAAATGAGAAACAAAAACTCATAGACACAGACAATAATTTAGTGGTTACCAGCGGGTAAGGGGGTGGGGGGTGGGTGATGAGGGTAAAGGGGATCAAATATATGGTGATGGAAGGAGAACTGACTCTGGGTGGTGAACACACAATGGGATTTATAGACGATGTAATACAGAATTGTACACCTGAAATCTATGTAAATTTACTAACAATTGTCACCCCAATAAAATTAATTAAAAAAAAAAATCCCCACAACTTGGTTCTTTCAGATTTCCTCTCTCATTCCCTTGTTTCCTTTGTTTATTCATTTATTCCTAATTCTTCATCTTTGTTTCCTTTGTCTACAGTCTTTCTTTACCCCCCTCAATTTGTCCTTCAAAACCCAGCTCTGTGAATTTCTATGAAGTAAATGAAAGGGAGGGAGTTTGGCAGATTGAATTACTGGTCTCAATTTTTCATTCCCCTGTAATAGTATTAATCACCTACACTCTTTTTTTTTAATTTATTAGTTTCAGGTGTACAAGACAAGGTAATATTTAGGCGTTCATCATTTATATCCCTCACACTGTGAACCCCGCTCCCCTCATCCACTATCCCTCCGACCTCACACCGAGCCATCACATTATATATATAAAATTATAGTTGGCATTCATTAATGTTTAGCTTCTGGTGTACAATGCCATGATCAGGCATCCACAGTATCCCTGAGGTGGTCTCCCAAATAGGACGCATGTCCATCGGATACCCAACAAAATCTTTACAACATTATTGAATACGTTCCCCAAAGTAATTTTCAAAAAACCCTGAGGCCATCTTGTGGTTACCAGCTGCTTCCTAATCCCTTCACCTTTCCCCTTATCCCCAACCCCCCACCCCCCGCCCATCTAACAACTCTCGGTTTTTTCTTTGTGTCTCCAAAACTGTTTCTGATCAGTTCATTCACATATTCTTTTCTTTAGATTCTGCATATAAGTGAGATCATATGGTATTTGTCTTTCTCTTTCTGACTTATTTCACTTAACATAATGTTCTCTAGATCCATCCATGTTGCTGCAAATGATAAGAGTTCTTTCTTCTTTATGGCTGCGTAATACTCCCTTGTATAAATGTACCACAGCTTCTTAATCCAGTCATCTACCGATGGGCATTTTGGTTGTTTCCATATCTTGGCTATTGTGTAAAGTGCTGCAATAAACATAGGAGTGCATACAGATTTTTGAATTGGAGTTTTGGATTTCTCTGGATAGATGCCTAGGAGTGGAATTACTGGATCATAGGGTAGTTCCATTTTCAGATTTCTGAGATACCTCCATACTGTTTTCCATAGTGGCTGCACCAATCTGCAATCCCACCAACAGTGCACTAGCGTTCCCTTTTCTTCACATCCGCGCCAGCATTTGTTGTTTGTTGATTTATCGATGATAGCCATTTTGACTGGAGTGAGGTGGTATCTCATTGTGGTTTTTATTTGCATTTCTCTGATGGTTAGAATCACCTACACTCTTGCTATGGCCTCAAGATAGCTGGAATGCATGCTCCACTCAATGACTTTGGGATGTTCATTTGTCATCTACATGATGTGACATACTTCTGTCATCACTGTGAGCACACGGCCTGGGTGTCCACTGCCTCCAGGGCTGTAGGATGAGACAGGAAGTGCAAGCCTGACACAGACCTACAGCTGGAAGCTAAACCCAGCAAGGCCCAACAGAGCCAAACTGATGCCACCAGGTGTGCCTGGAAACTTCTGGAAAAGAACTTCTGCCTCAGAAGGGAAAAGTACAATCCAACTATGCATATGAAATATCCTTACCCCAAGGTAAAATAGGTTTCACTATTTATTCATTCAGTCATTCATTAAATAATCATTGAGCGCCAATTATAACAGAATCTAAGCCTGAAGTTCTTAACTCTCTGAAACTATATGTCAAGATTTGTCCAAAAACGCATTTTTCTGAGGAAAAGTTTTATGGCTTTCCTCAGCTACTCAAATTGGGTCCTTAACTCCAATTCAATGAATAAAGGCCCCTGGTATAGGATTCACTAGGGGTTTATTTGCCAGAAAAGGTCAATATTGAATGGTAGCATTATAGGGCTGCTCGTCTATGAGTGCAGACTAAATAAAAAGTTCTGCCTAAATCATTTGAATATTAGTAAAGGGTTGACCAGAGGGTTGAATTTTAATGTGCTAATTACTAAATGAGTGCATGAGTCATTTGCCATGATCACCCAAACATACCATTTGCAATTGACACTCTAACTATATAACTTGTACCCTAAAATTATAAGAAAAATACTAAATGTTTGTAAACACCATCTTAAATTTTAACTATCACCCTAATAATTTTGTAATTAGGACCCTAGTATGTTTCTGTTAGCACCCTAACAACGTGTACTTCTGTAACTGTTTCCTCCTGTGACACTAATGCAGCAAGCTCCCCCCTCCCCACAACACACACACAGACACAGACACTAATGCAGTTCCCCGCAGTTCTTCTATGGCTGAGTTCTTTCTTTTTTTCTTGTATAGTGTGATTTTAAGATCCTTTACTGTTCTGATTTCTCTTCTCTGCATTTCCGCATTTGTCACGCATCTTAAATACATCAGTCAAAATTGACCAGACTCCAAATGCGATCAAATGCTTACTTTCTGCTATGAACTGGATTATATCCTCTCCCAAATTCATACGTTGAAGCCCTGACTCCCTCAGTGTGATGGTATTTGGAGATGGGACCTTTGGGAGGTCATTAGGTTTAGTTGAGGTCATGAGGGCGGGGACTAGTGACTTCTAGAAAGAAACACCAAGAGCTTGCTCAGTTTCTCTCCACCATGTGATAACAAGTGATAGCAAGAGGGCAGACATCTGGAAAAGTGCCCTCACTAGAAATGACCACGCTGGCACCCTGACTTCCGACTTCCAGCCTCAAGAACTATGAGAAAATAAATTTCTGTTGCTTAAGCCACCTAGTGTTTTGTTACTGCAGCCTGAGCAAACCAGCACACCTTGCTCCCACTCCCTACACAGTATCTAGCACGGTGCTTGGCTTTCATGGTGTGTCTGATAGACTGGCCCCTAGGATGCCTGCCTTAGGAGACCATTCTTAGTTTGCCCAGAATCTACACACACTGATGAGCCCAGCAGGCCCCCGAATTCATGCCAGACTCTGCCACTGCTGGTCTGGATTTCTGGGCTTCCCATGTCTGTCTATCTATGCCAGCCTTTGGGGAGCCAACGGCTTCTTGGGGAAGGTACCACATGCATGAATAACATGACAAGCGTTTGAGTTGGCAGCCAGGGGTGGCAGAAGTTTCCTAGGAGGAGGCCAAGGGTGGAAGATTTCCTGTCTGCATGCAGCTCCTAGAGGCCCAGCCAATTCACATGGCTGGGCCTGGTGCTCTAGGACTCACTGGAGGGAAGGTTTAGACACAGCGGGCATAATATTCTCCTCGCAGCTGCTCGTCAACCGACACAGTTCAGTCATCTTTAGGACCCCTTCAGGAAGGACTGATGGATACCTGCTGTCACCTACTCTTCCCTATTGTGTGCCTTGTGCTACTCACAAGAATAGGTGGGGAGGACAAGTAAGTTTCACCTTCAAAATGGGGATCATAGCAATACAAATAAAAATACTGCTCAAGACTGTTGTGAGAATCAAATGAGATAAAGAGGTCACACTTAGAGGTGAAAGAGAGTGGCCATTGCTGGGCACTGCTCTCAGAACTGTTAATATACTGTTTCCAATAACACTGATGACACTAGGAGATAGACTGTATATGTTACTGTACAGAAACCGAGGCTTGGGGAAGTCACCGACCTACAGAAGTTCACAAAGCTAGTGAGTGTAAATTCCCTTCCCAGTTCCCTTCCCAATAGGGAGAACTCATTTTGTACTTACCGAATCAATAAAAGTAACAGATTTTGTTTTTTCATTCAGGCTGACTTCCAAATCCATGTCACCAACCACTGTGCTAAATACTAACTCTAAACTGTAAAGTGCTGTTCACCTGTGAGGAACTGTTTCCATTCGGTTACTGGTTCTTATCTGCAAACTGATTAACCTGTGAATCGGATCCCAGCAGACCCTCTGGACCTCACATCCTGTCCATTCACATCTTTTGTGGGCTACAGATGTAGAACAGGTTTCCATGTGGGCCAAAAATAAAGGGCATGCTAATAGTGACCCTGTGCTGGAGGAGATTATGCTCCAGAGGAAGGAGGGGAATAAGGAAAATGTCATTCAAAGAGAAAAGGTAATAACGGGCAGACTCACTTACTGAATGTTTATCTATGTCAGGCACTTTGTTAAGGCATGTCTTATAGAGAGTATGATTTTAGCCTCGTACAACCTCATGAAGTAAGGAACTTGACTGTATTTCTTTTGCAGATGAAGAATCTGAGGATATTAACAATGACTCCATGCAACGTTCTGGTTCCTCGGAGAAGACAATCATGGTTAAGCCATAATTCCTGACTTGAAAGTCAAAAATTTAGCAAGTCGCCAGCAGGATATAGAAGTTTTGCCAAGGCTTTGGACCTCGGGCGACCTGAGTTCAGATCCCTCTCTGTGAGGGAATCCTGACAAACCAGAAAAAAGCATTGCCACGTCTGATTCTCACATGTGAAAATGGGATAGTTATTGTACAATAATAAGATGTGAGGTAGCTGTAAAGACTAAATTAGATATTGTCTCTGAAGCATAATTGCATGGCGCACATCAAACACTTGATACGTGTTCAGTTGACATTGTTATGCACATGTAAAACAACAAACCTAAACTAAACTAAGCCAGAAGATTCGAAGTACAGATGAGGATTTCACACAGTGAGTGTTTTCAGAGCAATGGGAGCCTGCTTCCTTCCAGCTTGGAGGGGTGGTGGCTGCAATCATCACCATGGTGGCCTCAAGGAACAAATCACTGTGGAACTTGTCTTCTGTCTAAGGCCCTGGGGCTAAGTGGGAGCAAACAGAGAAACAAGGAGACCCCGCGTCTCCCTTCTGAAAGTGCTAGCAAGTTAGATGACAGCATGTCTACATGACATCTTAGGGTCAAGTTTATATTGACTACTGGTTTGGAGGGTACAGTAATACTGCCGTATATATGTTTAGCACTTTCACGATTTCCAGGGTTCTCTCACATGTACGATTTCACTCCTGGGGCTCCCTCTCTGACCTTGTGAGAGCCCCATCTCCTCCTTGTGAGATGAAGTAATTCAGTGGTCAACCAAGTCACCCGAGTGTTAAGTGGCAGAGTCAGGATTCAAACTCTGGTCTGCCTAACCCCAGGTCCAGTGCTGTGGCAGCTCCTAGAACGTGAGTGAAAGAATTGCCTGGTTCGGGGTGGGAGGGTTATTCAGAGAACGTTCCTCAGAAGAGGAGGCAGGGAGTCCCAATGACCCCAGGCCCACAGACGTGTTCTGGTCGGTGGTATTGCTGGGCAGTGCTCCACTTCAGTGGGAACTGTTGTGCAGTGCTCCATGTGGGAACTGCTGGCCCAGGGAAAACCTTTTTTACTCTACTCCACTGCAGATGGAAAGCAAGTGTTTCCAAACAAATTATTTTTCTTTATTGATTCTGCAAGTGCTAGATATCCTATTCTGAAATATTAAGGACCTTCACAGAGTGGGAAGAACACAGGCTTTGGAATCAGAAACATGTGATTTCGAAACCAGCACTCTGACCCTTACCAGCTGCGTGACTTAGGACAAGCCATTAAGACACTGAGATCCTCTGCCTCTTCATCTTTGAAATGAGGTCAATGATACCTATTGCAGGACTGTTGGGAGGATTGACTATTTAGTGTATCCAAGTTATGTAGATCAGAGTAGATACTATTAAAAAAATCACAGTTTTTATCATTACTTTTATGTTAGTAAATTAATAAATTGCAGTTCCAAAAAAATTTTGCTTTCTAGATCCAATGACTTCACACATGTCGCCTTATGTTTATCATATCAGAGATTGCCATGCAGTTAGCTTGATTCACACCGTCAAAAGGAAAAGGAAAGCTGTGTGTGGCGGTAGGAGGGGAGAAATGCAAAGAATTGAGTCAGCATTGAAAGGGAATTAACAAACAAACACCAGCTGGTACAATTAATTTCATAGCTCTCCATGTGACAGCTGGCATAGCACTCTCAGAATGTGGCACTGGAAGGGTGACTGATCGAAAAGTACCAAATAAATTAATGTATTATTTTTGAAAAGCACAGAATAAGTTGTGGCTTTATGTTTTGCAAAGATTTACAAATGAGAGAAGTCTCTATTTAACCAAAGTTGATATCCCCCAGAGAATAAACCTCACTGTAGGCAATGAAGGGTAGGAATGTGAGGTAAATTGGGTATTATTTTGTACAACATATTTACTGAAGACATAGGAAAATCGTATCATAGAAGCAGGAGAGACCTGCTCATAGTCCTAAAAAAAATTAATGAAAAAGTAGTAGTAGGGTCTTCTGAATTACAGTCTTTTATTTTTTCAATTGATCTGGGACCTTATCATTTATAAAAGTGAAGAACAGACACATTATTAAAATAAGCTATTCCCTAGGGTAACATTCCTTAAGGTATGTTCACTCAGATGCATTTACTGGTAAATGGTAGTAGCTGAGGTGTGTACATGTGTGCATGCCTGTGTGTATGTGTGTGTGGTGGGGGTGGGGTGTTATTTTAGTTTCACATGTTTGGAAATAATGGTAAAATCAAAGCTAAGCAGATTCCTTTATTACAGAATGTTTAAAAACTTTTAATAAGCTAATGCATCTTTAGAAATTCTAAAAGGAGTATTTCCATCATCCTAAGGTGTTCATCAGATTGATACGCTGTTTTCATAAATTGCGCTCATCGCTCATCGTATTGACTCTTTTAGCATCTGCAGGATTGACATGATAATTATGTATCATTTGAAAAGCTTTTAGTGTTTTATTTGCATTTCCTATTATATACTTAATTTAAGTATGTATCTCTAAAAGTTGAATAGCTCTTGAAATTCAGCTGGAAACCTTTGACAGTTGAATGCTTAAATAAATCACATCAGCTCTCTCAGCCTTCAACATTTTATGACCTACTTCCGAGCGATCTGGCAATGTCTACTACCTTAAATTGGATTGTCTTGTGACTGTCAATCTTCTGCCTTCATAAAAATGTTTCAATGCAACATCGAAGAGTAATCTTTTATAAGCAAAACTTGAGGATCTAAGTTCAATTCAGCCACCGGAGGTACAACAACTGCAAATAACTCCACTGACGTGACCATCCGATGAAAGGGTCTGATCCATGCACAGCTAAGTTTGCCCACGCAAGGCCTGGCCGTGAAAAAATATCATTTGACATTGCGTACCATTCAGAGACATTAAATTGGGGGTGGGGTATATGTTAGAGTTAAGGAACTAAAAATTTTGCAGCTGTTTTGTACACCACACTTTGGGAAGGGCTGTTTCCCTCGGACAAGGAACAAAATGCCCTAGACGCCTGCCAGGTTTTCTCCACTGCGTAACCATTCCAATCTGAGACTCACATATGTCTTAGTCCCTTCAGGCTGCCTAGCAAATTACCATAGATTGGGTGGCTTATAAACAACAGAAATTAATTTCTCACATTTCTGGGAAGTCCAAATTTATTTCTCACATTTCTGGGAAGTCCAAGATCAAGGTGCTGGCAAATGAAGGCTCACTTGCTGATTCACAAACAGCTGCCTTCTTCCTTCATCTTCACAGGGTGGAAGAAAGGGGAGACCTCTTTGGGGTCTCTTTCATAAATTCACTAATCTCATTCAGGAGAACTGCACTCTCATGACCTAATCAGCTCCCCAAGACCCGGCCTTCTAATGCCATCACACTGTGGGGTAGGATTTCAAAATATGAATTTGGGGGGAACATAAACATACAGCCTATAGCAACAGATATTCAGATAAATCTTCGGCTAATTTCTCAAAGGCGTACTTATATTTCCCCAAGCATAACCACCTTGCCTCTAAGGACTCAAGCTACCCTGTTTCCCCGAAAATAAGACCTAGCTTGATCATCAGCTCTAATGCGCCTTTTGGAGCAATAATTAATGTAAGCCCTGGTCTTATGTTATATAAGACCCGTCTTACAGTAAAATAAGAGCGGGTCTTATATTAATTTTTGCTCCAAATGACGCATTACAGTTGATGGTCCGGCTAGGCCTTATTTGGGGGGAAACACGGCATTTCGAGTTTTAAAATGAGGAAAAAATTTCAAGATTTTAAGATCTCTGATACTCAAAAAGTATGATCTAAAAAACATAGGAGATAATTGAGAATGTATGCTCTAATATTAAAAGTAATATACAAATCTGTTTTTATTCTTAAATTTTACTTCACTTTTTCATTTTTAAAATCTTTTCATTCATTTTCCCCACAGTTCTATTTTCCTTTTTGTTCAGCTGACATATCTGAATGGCATTTTAAAGCCTGTCAAAAGACAGAAAACAAAACATATGATTTTAATTAAGCTCAAATGAGTGTTTTGCCCATTCCAAGTTGTAGTTAAGAAAGTTAGTCTTTCATTTTAGAGAGGGAAAGTGGAAGTTTACAAGTCTATTCTATTCTTGCTCTATTAAGTCAAAACAAGCCTACCCCTAGCTGAAAATTATTTGTCTTCCTCAGTCAGAATCCTTTATTTGATAATGGCCCCAGGGCATTCACTGTGAAGAAAATGGGAATGACCTCCATTAAGGATTGTGTTTTGAACACCACTAAGTTTCTTCTAAAAACCTGAAAGAATTTCCCTACTTACTTGTAGTGGGTTGAATGGTTCCCAGGCCTCCAACGCCTCCCCCCAAAAAACATATGTGTCCATGTCCTAAACACCCAAAACCTGTAAATGTGACCTTATTTGGATGTGTGTAGGAGGAAGGTCTTTGTAGATGTAATTAAGTTAAGGATTCTGAGATAAAATCATCCTGAATTAAAGTAGCAGATCCTCTTCCAATGATAAGAGTGGGAAAACATGCAGCCACAGCACAAGAAATGCCAGCAGCCATGGGAAGCTAGAAGAGGCAAGAAAGGGTTCTCCCTCGGAGCTTTGAGGGAGAGACTGATCCTGCTAAAGCCTCGATTTCAGACTTTTGAACCGGGACAGAATAGATTTC
Organism: Rhinolophus hipposideros; assembly: GCF_964194185.1. NCBI lineage: Eukaryota > Metazoa > Chordata > Mammalia > Chiroptera > Rhinolophidae > Rhinolophus > Rhinolophus hipposideros. Next base: position 66,916,483 of record NC_138057.1, read on the forward strand.
AACCACCAAATTTGTGGTAATTAGTTATGGCAGCCATAGAAAACTAATACACTATTCGAATGCTCAATGACTTCCCTTTTCTGAAATCATTAGAGGCTAATACTACAGGCTTAAGAATGGACTCCACAAACATGCCGACAACGACTTCTGTGTTCAGTGATTTTATCGAAGAATGGGGGTGGGATAGTCTTTCTGTTCTTCCTGCGATTGTTGGGAGGGCTTTTCCAATAAAGCACATCGTGAACTGGAAGCACTATATAGGAGGTAATAATAGTTAAAGCGTTTTTCTGTGCCCTAAAAGTTAGTATAATACATCGTATATAACTTTGTCTTATTTGCAATTAATCAAGTGTTCTTTTTAAAATTTCCAATAAAAGACTGAATGTGATGAAAACGCCTTATAGCTTCCACTTTCTTCACTGTGCCTCAGTTTTCTCATCTGTAAAATGCAGAGGTTGAATAATTGTGGATTGTTATCATTATCAGTGTTATCATTATTATTATTATCATGCTTATCAACATGCTAACGATGAAGCGGAAACCCAAAACTTATAGTCTGAGTAATTACCCCGCCTGTTTAAATTTAATTGAGCTTGAGTCTCCCTAAATGAAACAGTCTATGTACCCATTATGTATGGAGAATCTGTCATAGTCTTTCTTCAGACGCCTAAGAATGACAGCTTCATTGTGTCGTAAAGGCATCTCAGACTTCAGAGCCAGACAGACCTGAACTCAAATCCTTATTCAGTAGAGAATTTGCTTTGTAACCAGTGAACTTGCTGGCAGTAGTAGCTACATCTTAGATGGTCTGCTCAACCTTTCTTTTCTTCTCTACCTGCATGTTGAGAGTCCCAGCAACTTGAACTAGTTGGAGGTCACAGATGATTAAATCCATATTGAGCACATAATGCAAGCTGAGCCATCACAGTGCCGTTGTGGAGATTTAGAAAGTGACCAAAGAGAAAGAGAGATGAATTCTTTCCCAGGATATGAAAACCCAAAAGTCTGGAGAAGGATGGAGGAAAGAGGAAACAAAGCAATGAGAATGAGATGCAAAGTAAAGCAAAAAGAAAAGGAGAGGGCTCTGTTTTCTTTTTATTTCTTCCACATCTTTTTATTATTGTCATGGTCCCTTTACTCTCATATAAAGATAAAACAAGACAACACAAATGACTAAATTTGTATTTGGATCATGGGAAGGACATCAAATTTTTAAAATAAATATATAGGGACTATATATTTATTTTGTCTATTCTCCAAGGCTTAATAAAGCCCGTGGATTTCATTATATGTACTTTCTTTTTTTTTCTCTCTAAGACTTTTAACTAGGATTAAAAGATATCAAAGCATTTAGTCAACCATATTTTGTCTACATTAGTCCAAATGAGCAGATGTTCCTACATACTTCTCTGAAATTGTTTTGATATGTGCATACATCCTTGCCTACTAGATGGATGGTTCTGCTTAGTTTGGTCAATTGCGTCAAATAATCAATCAGTCATTCAGTCAAGCAACCAACTCACCTGTTTCTACCTTTCTCCCCTAACCAAATTGGCGTATTTGATTATATTGTTGGTCAGTTTTACATTTATTCTGAATGTATTTCCCCTTAAATAGAAGACTTAGGCATTACAAAGCATAACATAATTTTCCCAATGCAAAATAAAGATACAGCAAGGAGGAGATGTGGTATTTTCTGATTTTCAGAGTAGATACTTTTCCACTACAAATTACGCACATGTGCACACATGCACACATGAGACAGAAGTACCTTCTTTTGCCCTGAAGTACATCAAGTTATCATCACTTTACAGGTAGGGAAACTGAAGTTTAAAGAGAAGTACTGTGACTTCTCTGATGTCGCAGAGCATTAAGACACAGAGTACCTGAAGGGACAAGCCACACACCACATAGCCTGGATCTGCTGTTCAGAAATCGTACCTACATGACAGGAGCCTGACCTGGGGATCCAAAGAACGCAGTTTTTCCGACAAGATTGAATGAATCGAAACTTATGGTGGACAGTTTCTGATAAAAGAAGGACTAGAAAACTCATTCCCAAGAGGGATGGTCTCCTCTGCGGCCCAAGCATAACGTGGAAAGAACATATGGACGGAAAACAAACCTGAACAAGAAAGGCTGCTCCCTGCAGCCTGCCTCCTTTACCTTTATTGAAAAAAAAAATGAAAACATAATCCAAGAAGCACCATCTATAGACAATGAACTGGATGGGCCATTTGCCTAGAGCTACATAAAATAACCCAGAGCTCTGTTCACTTCTAGCTACTTCACATTAAATTAATGTTTTCTCCAATGGTTACATGAGGCAGAAAACTCCTTGAGTCAGGGACGATGTCTTCTTTGCTATGTCCTTGGGGTTCAGCAAAAAAACAAACACCAGAAATATTTGTAAGATGCTGCATAGATAATTAGGTAGGATATTCCTTCAGCTTCAAAATTTCCTTGCTATGAACTCTAAAAGGTCTAGTTTAAAGGTCATATCCTCAAATAAGGAATTATTTTACTAATTTACTATAGAATTCCTTATTTTACTATATGGAATTTACTATAAAGAATTATTTTACTATAAGTTCTTATTTTACTATAATATAAGACCGGGTCTTTGAAATGATATGATATGACATGACATGACATAACATAATATAACATAATATAATATACCAGGTCAAATATAATATAATATAATATAATATAATATAATATAATACAATATAATATATAATATAATGTAATACCAGGTCTTATATAAATGTTTGCTCCAAAAGACGCATGAGAGCTGATGGTCCAGCTAGGTCTTATATTTGGGGAAACACGGTAGGTAGGGAAACTCTATGGGAACAGGTTATTACAAGGAAGGAAAGAAGGGATAAAGAAGAAAGAAAATGAAAAAGAAAAAGAGAAAACAGTCAAGAGTTAACCTGAGCACATTAAATATACGTCATTAACTGTTGGAAAAAATAGACATATCCCACAAAACCCAAGTGCATAGTAACCGACATAAATATTTTTTTGCAGAGATTCACTCCATCCTAGGTTTATGTCTGTTTATGGAGATGGCAGCTACGTCTTGGCCTAGAGGACAATCTTCATTCACATCACTCAGCTGGGCTGGTTTTAATTGCCTAAATATAATTCAATCATTAGAGTTTGTATTCTTAAGTAGGTAATGTTAACACTGGACTTGGCCAATGGGACATCAATAGAGAGACAGCTACCTCCTTCTGAAACTTTCTCTTAAGGTGGATCATAACCAGAACCTTCTACTGACTTTTTTCTTACTTTTTTATCATCTTTGGTTTTCATAGGATAAGATTCTACAAAAAACAAATATATTTGTCAATTATTTACTTCCATCCTTCACTCTAATTTCTAGTAATCAGAAAATATTTAATGTTAATTAAATATTGTCCACTGTTAGTATTTTGATCTATGTGTAGGGTACTGGAATTTATTGGCCAAATACATTTTTATTCTCACAATGACTTAAGCAAAGGCATTTTTCTGTTCCTCCCAAACTTCGCTACCACCACATTTTATAGATGAAAATTCTGCCACTTAGGGAATTTGATTAGTTTACTCCAAATCCCAAGCCAGAAAATGACAGAGCTGAGATTTCTGTGTAAGTCTTTTGGACTCCAAAATGCATGTTCTTTTTTATTACCCCACCATAGATGTTTTGATCCTAAATGTGACATAATTCCTTAATGAAAAAACTACAGCAAGTATTGTCTGGAACATTTTCTTTAGCACTTATTCATAGAGCTATTTGGTAATAAAAATTTGCCACAAGAAAGCCTTTCATCAAAATTATTAACAACTAACATTTAGCATGCTTTACTCTTTCCAAAACACTTGACAAATACTTTCTCTTTTAATCCTTCAACAGCTGCTTAAGTGGATAGGATAACCTGTGACGCAGTGACAAATATACCCTTAATCTCAATGGCTTTACACAAGAAAAGTTTATTTCTTACATATGCCAAATCAGATGGGGGACAGGCAACTCTCCTAGATAACATTTTATGTGACAATGCAGGCAGCAATGGTACTTCAACTTGTGGCTCTGCTATCAAGACACATTTTTTCTTGATTGCTACAGCTGGGGAAGAGAAAGTGAAGAGAACTCACCCTCGCTTCTAAAAGCTCTTATTGGCAGTGATGTTTGTCATAGCCCATTGGCTCAAATTAGTCACATGACCTCAGATTAAATGCAGGACAGAGAAGAAAACCAGATATAGTTGGTATTAGTAATTTCTACTACAGTAAGCTTGTATTTTTCCTTCCATTTTACATAACTCTACCTGATGCTTCCCTGAAATGTCTGGATTGCTCAGTAACAAAGAATTGAGTCCTATTCATGACCTTTCACAAGTCAGTGCATGCACCATAGTTATTTACTCTTTTCCACAGGTGATCGGAGTTGCACATTCATAAATGTCACTGTCTTTGTCTCCCTGCTTTTCTTTTCTTCTTTCTTTCCCCCCCCCAGGATCCCAAAATATCTTATGGTCACCATCTGTTTTCAGGCTGCCAGTCAGGTTTAGCCTGGAATCTCAGTTCTTTAGACTGGCTCACCGACAGCATAAATGAAACTCGAGTGCTATATTAATAATCTCTCATTGTATAACACTGATGTGTCACTACCTTTTAAGAAGTCTCACAATCAAGAGAGATTGGGGAGAAATAGATAATGCGAAGAGAGAAGGAGCCCTATCTTCCCACATACAAAAAGAGAACTAAAATTCAGTGATTTGAAGGAATTTGCCTAAGGTCACAAAGCTGTGCAGTGTGTCTGGTGTGGGGGTGGTGACATTTATGAGCAGAAGAGGGGTGGGCAAGGGGGCCAATGAACTGCACTAAATCCTCTTCAGCAATTTTGTGTTCTGGGAGAAGACATACCTGTGTAGTTCATTTTTGTGCTCCTCAAAAGCGCCACCATTTTTTTGGTGGAAAAATGAAAGGACACCTTCCCCCATCATACAAGATTTCCTTCTCTTGACGTTCCACTCACATACACTAACCTCTACCTGGTGAGGCAGTATCACCTATTTGCTTATTTTTTTAAACAAATATTTGTTGAACAGTTACTATGTGCAGTATTTTAGATGCTAAGGAGACAATGCCCACTAAAATGCTAACCTGCATTTTTTGAACAAAAATACTGTCTAAATCATCTCTACAATCTTCAGTTCAGCTCTTCCCACTCTAATGTATGTTAATTCACTCATGAAGACACACTGCTGCAAGCTGACACTTGTCACTCAGTGCTCCTCTCCCCTTATGATCTGTGGTAGGACACTGCTGTTGCCTTCCCCTGACTGCAAAAGAATCCAGGAATTCCCCCAAATTAACACAACAGTAAGCACAATTAGACTTACTTAAACTCAGAAGAGACATGTTTTTCTCATGAAGTAGTGGAAAACCTGACATCATATTTATACTCAATCCAACTGCAGTCAGATTTCTAAAGTTGAGAACTGAAATGTCAAAGACAGGAAAGAAGTGTTATCCCCATAGCTCTGGTGCTCTGAGCTAAAGATGACTGCTGGAAGGGTGTGTGTGTGTGTGTGTGTGTGTGTGTGTGTGTCGTCCCTCAGATTACTAACCAATTACCAGCACCATGAACTTAGAAATTAGAATATGATTGACAACTAGGAAATATGGACTAACCTGAAATTTGAATTCTCTTTGGGTGGCTTGGACATTTTCTTGTAACATGTACAGAAATAAAAGTAAACTGCAGACAGAAGGGTTCTTTTTGTTTGTCTAATGAATTCTTTCACATAGCATTTTTTTTAAGCTTTCTGGCTTCCACCTTGCCATGGTTAAAATATTTATAAGCAGGCTTCCTAGGAAGCTTTTCTGGGAAAGGAGTCTTAGATTTCAAATTATGAAATGTGCTAAGAAGTAGTTTAAGATTTCTTTTTTCCTAAATCAAGGAGTTTATCTATTAGTAAACAGTATACATTTATATCATTATTTTGTATCAGTAAAGAAACAACGTACTGAATTAAGGCATTGGAAATTCATTAGTTTTAAAATGCATCCCTTGTTTGCATGTTCTTTTCCTTACTGAGTCAGTTTCTCTTTCCTCCTCTTCCTGGCTCCTCACTTGTGTGTCCTCACTGAATTTTGAAAATTCTTACCTAGCATCTCCTATGTGCCAGGTACTGGTATGTCCTAGAAATGAAGTTCTTAGGGAGCTCATGATTTTACTAAAGAGCAGGTAATGAAGCGACAAGTGTGTGAAGTGTGATGTGGGTGTCATGATGAATGGAAAGAGGAGAGAAACCCTGTCTAACTCTGTTTCGGAATTTGGGGAATTATTTCACAGAAGTGCAACTCATATTGTGTTTTGCAGGAGGAACAGGGCTGCCTGGCCGAGAGAGCATGAGGCCACCGCAGGCAACAGATACTGCCTATATATGTTCACAGATTCAGGAGAGCGGTATGGCTGGAATGCAGGGCAGGGTGAGTGAACTGCCCTGGGAGAGGAAGCCATAGAGAGAACAACTGGGACGAGCATGGCAAGCCATATAAGGAAGGTTTTATTTGTGACTCTGAGTGTGTATTTTGGCCTCTCTCTCTTTCAACCTATAAAATTAAAGCAACAGAGAAACTGGTTATGTTTGAAAATAGGAGGTCAATATCATGTGTCCGTGTAACTCTCAAGTGGCACACACCTGGGTGAGGAGCTTTGTGGCTTCCTAGCGAGTTTCTGGCAGTTTGGTAAATAAAATGATTTGCCGAGCTCTACTGAGCACTTCTTACTATACATCCAGCACAGAATCAGAGGTTGTAGAAGTGAACTAAAAAACATCAAGTAAGTTATATTCAAGGCAACACATTTGACGACCGACGCTATGCAAACCATTATGATGGGAATAGGGGGTACAAAGATAAATAAGACACCGTTCCTACATCTAGAAATGTCAGAACCAAAGGCATGGAATAGAGGCGATGGAACGGCTCCAATTCCTTCAATTACTCACTACATTTGTTGAGTTTCTACAATATGAGACTCATTGAGTTTCAAACAGGGAGGGACACAATCACTGCATCATTTACCGACACACCGCCTGTCTTCTAGAAGCTCATGCTGTCCTGCCTAAATAATGTACATCAACAATAGACATGTAAGGAGAATTATAGATAGAAGGGTTTTGAAAGAGTTGCCTTCATGATAATTTGGATGAAGGGAAAAGACTGGATATTTATTGAGCATCTTCTAGAAAGCCAGAAGTTTCACAAATCCAATCCCGTAATATTCACAACAATTAACCAAAATTCACATCCTTATCTCCATTTTATGGCCCAGGAAATAGCTTTGAAAAGTAACCTGCTTAGCAATAACCACTACTACAGGTAAGGGCTTGAACTTAGGTGTTTCTGGGTAGGTTGTCATGTCTGCCTCCCTCTATCTGGGCTATGTGGAATTCGGAAGAGTTTAGACAAAGATGGCACATTCAAGAAAACCTGATTCTGGAATTCTCATAAAGACACAGCCTCATGTCAGAGACTTGGTTCTTCTGGGAGAACTGATCGATCTGCCTCATTGTCCAAAGAGATAAAACTCGGATGAGAACAGAGCAGTGAGAACTCTCAGACTTAATACGTTCAGATGGCCTTGTGTGCGGACATGAGAGTGCCATGGCATGTAATGTGTATGTATCCTTTCTGGCTCGTGTGAAATCATCTGGCGCCATTTGTATGGCAGGAACCAGTTTGCAGTCATTCCTATTTGTTTTCGGAACATTTATAATAACATTGGATAAATTAATATTAGCCCGTGTGCATTGGTCCTTGCCAGGGAACACATTAACAGAAATCTCCAGTACTGTCAAGCACAGTTTTGGTTGAGAAGACTTATCATAGTCTCTGGTATTAAAGATGTTAATATCTGAAAGCTTACGATATGACAAGACAGAGTGTACGTAAATGACTTATTTTGAAGGCCTGTCACTTTCAATGGGGACAGAGCCATGAGAGGCCTTAGAGAAAAAAATAAACTTGGGATTGTAAATAACGCCTGACCTGACATTTCCCTTGTGGGGACGCCGGTAATGGGGCCCAGCTGCCAACCCGATGCTCTGTTGAGCTGTAAGGGAAAATAACATTTTTTCAACCCGATATTGTGAGTTAAGATCTACGCTGAATGCCATTTGTTTTTGTACTTTACAACAATTCAAACCAGATTATTTTATACGAAAGCCACAGAAAAACAATCTCTGCTGCCAGCCCCCATCGTTCCTCCCTCCTGACAATTCTGCTCTTTTGTTCTCAAAATACAGGTTGGAAATGGGAGTTATATACGCGGACTGAATTTTTCTGACTGAGGTTGCATGATGAAAAGCTTTTCTAACTGAGCCTGAAGTGCTACGGATGCTTTCAATCAGTGTGTAGGATTTTAATTAATCCCAGGGTTGCGCCCTCGCCCAGAAGTTCAGGTGCAAGGCTACATTCTTCTAGGGGGTTATGTTTGAGCGCAGGCTAAAAGACCCCTTCAGAAAAAAGGATAGAGAATGCAGAGATCTGTGCTGGGAGACAGAAGACTGGATTTTATCATCTTTCTGTTATTGTGGGTTCATTGTCTCATCAGCAAAATAAGGAGATTTGAGGAAAATGACTTCAAAGCTACTGGTCCTTACTGGAAGATCCTGTGAGTATACGCAGACAGGGTTGGAATTTAAGCTTCTATGTGCTCTGTAATCACTGAAGGCAGAGGCGAATGTTCTAGTCTGTGAGTTCTACTCACCTTTTCAGACTTCATAAAGTCAAATCTAGACAGCTATAGCTAAATGGGCATTTGATTATTCTGTCTCAATGTCCTCCTCATTTGTAGAACAAAAGGATGGGCCTAGTCATCTAGGTAGAGACTTTATGGCTTTCAGGAAAGAGTTCAAATTCCCTGCTTTGGCACTCAAATCCCTTCACGGTTTGGCCACTTGACATTACTCCAGATGTACCTCTTCAAGCCCTCTGCACATTCCCATGCCCTCAATTTTGACCTCAGAAATCTATACGGTATTATGTTTTTGTGCCTTCTGACAAGTTACTGCCTCTGCTTAGAATTTCCTTATTTCCATCATTAAACCAGAGTAACAAATAGCATATTCTGTAGACAATGACATTTTCTTACGTAAATTCCATGGAACCAATGTCATATATATATATTTTTGATGTTGAACATGTGTTTTGGAGAACAGTCTCGATCAAGAAATCAGGAAGAATGTTTATTCTACCAATCACTTGAAAAACCATGAGACAGATAAGTAAAATAAAGGTTCTGAAAATTCCTGAAAAAAATAAATATACTGAAGCCTACATTTTCCAAGTGCATATGATGACAAATTCTTTCTCCTATGTAAGAGCGACAAATACTCTCTCCATATCACAGTCGGAAATACCTGTTCAAATTAATATAGAACATACGTCACAAGCAGATTATAATTTTCATGGAATTATGGTACACGTTCTTCTTAGCAATACATTTTAATTATTTTTTGTGCTTTTGAGGTAATTGTGCTGTGACATGCAATTGTAGGAAATTAATAGAGGCCTCATGTACCCTTTTCCTAATTTCTCCCAATCAGAACACCTTGCAAAACTATAGGGCAATATCTTGACCAAGATATTGACATTGACACGGCAACACAGTGAAGATATAGACCCGCTACTCTCTCCTTAATCCCTAGCACCACTAATCTGCTCTCGATTTCTAGAATTTCATCATTTCAAAAAGTAACATGAATGGAATAATACAGTATATAACCTTTTGAGATTGACTTTTTTTTACTGGGCATAATTCAACTGTATTAGTTTCTGCCCTATTTCTCCTCTCCTTCCAGTGCTCAGATGGTACAAATATCCGATCTTTTATTATAGTCCCACAAGTACCTGAGGCTCAGTTCACTGTTTTAGATTGTTGTTTGGACTGGTCTATCTTCCGTTTTTGAACTATTTCTTCTGTCTCCTGCATTCTGCTGTTCACCCTATCCACAATTGAGTTTTTCATTTCAATTACTGTATTTTTCAATTCTAATATTATCATTTGCTTCTTTAAATCTTCTATTTTTGTGTGAAGACTTTCTATTTCTTTCATGAGGTTTTATCTTTTATCATTTTACTTCAAAACTGTTTGTAGTTGTCCATAAAAGTGTATTTATTAGGGCTGCTTTAACACCTATAATGCTCTGTCATCTATTTTGGCAACTATTGACTATCAGTTTTCATTCAGTTTGAGATCATCCTTATTGTTGGTATAACGAGAGATTTTCAATTGAAATACAAATTTACATTTTAAACTCTGGGTCTTACTTAAATCTATTATTTAAAATAAGAATTGGCTTTCTTTGACCCTGTTCTGGCAGAAGGGAGGGAGCACTCCGTACCGCCTTGTCACTGCCAGATGGAAGTAAAAGTCCTGGTTCCACACTTGGTCTCCACTGATATTCAAGACTGAGAGGCTCGCTGTGACCGCGAGGCAGGAGTCTGGCTCCCTATGTGATCGCCATGCACACTAATGTGGGGTGGCTTCAGTGTTACTGGGTGATGGTGCAAGTCCTCACTCTCCACTTGGCTTTCTCTGACATGTCCCAATGGGAAGGGAAATGGTGGACTGGGGTAGAAATCCGGTGACACCACTAGGACGGCTCTTTATCAGCTGATGGGGGATGGAAGACCTGTTCCCAATTTGGCCTTCTCTGATATACCCCAGTCTTGGGTATTGGGCTATTTTGTTACAGCATTGTGAGGGTAGAAGTTTAGTTGTTCCTTGCTTGGCATTTGTTGGCATGGATGTGTGTGTGCGCCACACTTTACTTCTAGTATTATGCTGCAGTAAACTGGTTATTGCCTTGGAGAATCTTTGTCTTGCTAGTCTGTCCCTTTATGAACCTTTGATTGACAAAAGAAGCTTTTGTTGGGCGTTTGTTTGTTTTGTCTATGTCCATTGACACTTCCAGGAAGCTCGCTTTTTCATCTCCTGGTTTTGGATGTATGAGGCAAAAAGAATACCCAGAGAACTCATCATCGTGCCATTCATCGAGTCCTGATGTCCCCAGATTGTCTGCCTTCTTCTCTTCAACATTCCAAATCTCCTTACTCATATGTGTATCATAGGTATACTGTCTAGAGTTTTCAATTGTACTTATTAGTAGAAAAGTAGGTGTAGCTCCGTCTTCTTGGAGGTGGAAGTAATTCATCAATAATTTTAAACCATTCATTTCAAAAGTTTATTACCTCCAGAACAATATGATATTCTCTTTTTTCAGACTTTATTTTTTATATACATTATTTTACTTTATCCTTACCAAACAGTGGGTGAGATATTATTATCTCAATTTGGCAGGTGGGGAGTCAAGTTCAAAGAGAGTAAGGGACTTAGCTAAGCAAAATACAAATTTAGGATTTAACCCTGATCTCTTGCACATATTCCTTTCTTTACAGAGCTGACTCACTTTTAAGGTCATACAGGACTTTGGTCTACCTTTGGAGTTTTTGGAATCCTTGATGACTGAAAGAGAGAATCATAAAATGGTAAGACATCCAGGAGTCAGAACATATGAAAGATAACTGAAGGAAAATATATATGGGAGAGAGAAGACTGTGTCTTCATGCATTTGAACAACTCTCAGATGGATAACATATTTGACCTATTATGTGCGTCTCCAGAGAACATGACTAGGACTAATAATTAAATGTTACAAGGATACTAAGTTCAGCTTCATTACACAGAAGAGCAGTTACAGATGTCGGAAATGAAGATAAATCGTTTTTGGTGGTAATGAACTCCCATCTTTGAGTGAGTTCAAGCAGGAGCTAGATTAATGTCCTGTTGCTGAGAAGCATGCAGAGGTGTGGCAGATAGGACCCCAAAGCCCGTCTACCTCTTACTGTCTTTAATGCAGGCTCTACAGTGTGCTAGCTATGTGATAGTGGGCTCATTACTGCTTTCTGAGCTGAACTTTTCTATGATGTGGGGATAATAATAATTCCATTCTCACAAGATGATTGTGAGGATTAGGTAAGATAGTGGGTTTAAAACGTTTAGTGCTATGCATGCCAGTAGAAAGCAATGAATAAACATTAGTTGTGATAATGATAATAATATTGTTGTTTCTGAAGGTACTGCAGGATCTTTGAAGGGTTCAAATTATTGTTGTAGAGAAAATAGGTTGAGGAACTAATTAAGAGAGTCAATAAAGTTAGATGTAAGTAACGAACATTTTACTATACTCAACCTGTCCACGAATATTTCATTACTCTAAAACTGACCTGAACTTACCATTGATACTTAAGATGTCTTGAATTTGGGACATATCCCTGAATAGAGCGAGTACACAATGAATGCTGGTCATTTATCAGCATTCATTTACATGCTAATTCAAGTCTTTCAAACTTTGTCCATCACGTGAGCCAATGAGTCTCCACCTTCAAATTACTGTTTGATCTTTGGCAAGTCTCTTAATATCTTCTCCAACTTTCTCTTTTGAGAAGCTCTTATGTAGGCTGTGACCTAGCTCTGGGATTTGGTTATTTTTCCATTTTGAAATTAATCTCATGTATTTCAAAGGGGTCAGAAAAACTGTATCACTCAATTGGCCAATCGCTTTTCTTCTCATTGCTGGTCTCAGTCAACAGTCAGAGGATTTCACATTATCAAGCCAGTGAAAGACGGCACTCTAGGCAGATTTCATTCCAATTTTGTTTCAGTTCTAGAAGTAGTAGTTCCAGGGACCACTGCCATCCCTGCTGCTCTTCACTTTCTTAAATGAGTTAGCTATTCCCAACACTTCTTCTCACAAAATTCTTATCCCTGTGGAGAAGAGGTTAACTCATTTCACATTCCTTTTCAGAGGAAAAGGCTACAGGAGTTTGGGAATTGTGGCTGGTTACAAATAGACACTTTCACAGTTAGAACGCTTCTGATAATGAAATATTTTCCAGACAATCTGTTTGAAATTTTCCATCCATTTAATCATCAAGGAGGTGACTGCTCCCTACAAAGGACTTCTATAAGAAGGAACAGCCTTCAGCTATATATGATGTCAGAGGGTAGCAGACTTGGGGTTATCACTGTGTGAGGGGTATACATGTCTAAGCCTAATGTGGTTTTGTACAACCTGAAACTCATATAAAATTATAAAAAATATATGAATATGAAAAAACTAAAAGAAGTCACAGTCTTCCAATAACTAGGGGGGATGCCCAGTCATAAGAGCTCGTTGCAACTAACTGTAAGTTAGTCGTGGACTACTTCACTTTGATTGCTTCTTGTCTAGTGGATAGCAGCAATGTTTCCCAGTAACTCAATCCAAAAATCTCCACTCTCATCCCTCACAACCACTGGTGTCCAAGTCCAGTCCAGTCTACTTTCTACATTTTTCTTATATTCAGCTCCTCTTCACTATTTACACTTCCGGTAGGCTGGACTATTCCTGGGACTATTATATGGGCCTGAAATTCCGTCTCTTTGCCCCATTATTCAATCTCACTATGTTCTTCAACATTTTTAACACTACTTGATCACACCATCATTTTCAGTTATAAATCTGAGCACATCTCCTTCCCTGTTGCCAAGTCTTTCAGTAGCTTCCTGTCACCTAGAGGACAAAGTTTAAATCTCATATGCAGCATGCAGGGTTTCTTGTAATCTATCCTGTTCTCCTTTGCTACTTTTGTTTCTCACGAAGAAGAACCACTTTACATCCAAAATGCAAAGCACCAAAGTACTGGCATTTCACAAATATGTGATACTCTTTTCTTCTTTTGTATTCTGTTCCTTTTGGCTGTCATGACCATTCCCTCAAAGTCCTACAGCAAACTCATACTAGTTCACCATCAAGAATCATTTTAACTATAACCTCTTCTGAAATGCCTTCCCTGATTAGCTAGGCAATATTTTTTCCCTATGTATTCATTGTTCCTTTAAAATGTCTGGTATTATTTGATCTTTTTTCACTTATAGACTACGGGCACTAAAAGAAAATAAACAATTTCCTTTCCTCTTTTTATGTACATATCTGGTTCTATATGAATGTTTTAAGAAAATTAAAAAAATATATATCTCTTTGTGGGCAAATAGCTATCTGTCATTCAGATGTGAGAGCATTTGAGAGAAGTAACTTTGGCCCATCAAGAAGGCAACAGCCCCCGACTGGGGTCTCTGCTAGTGAGCAGGCTGTAAATCTGCAAGGAGTTACAAGGGATTCAGTTGAAGGTTGATACTAAGCTACCTGCGGACTAGGGTTGTTTGTTAGTAACCTTGCTCGTGTGAAAGTTTTGATTGGAGTAAATTAGTCACCAGGGAAGGGAGTCATGCCTGTAATTGTAAGTTTATTATTCTCCTGTTTTTGACCATGGAAGAAGTATTTTGGCAGAAATATACAGAAGGTGGCAAACAAACAAACAAACAAAAAAACGCACATACATTTTAAGAAAGGAAAAAAACTGTACTAAAATTGTAATACTCAATATATACCAATAACAAAAGATGAATACAAGTCGTGTATACGTGTTTTTGGCACCCCTAGTATATGCAGAATAAGACAGGCCAAGAGTCAATCATCACTCTTACTCCTGGAATCCCAGGTATAGCAAATCCTATGATCAATCGAAACAAAGCTGCATTAGGTTCCTAACTCCAGGTAATTGAGAGTCTAGGGTCTTTGATCACTCACACTGTGAGGAAGAGAGCACAAGTAACTTGAGCCCAGACACTGCTGTCCCTTCATGGAGTGTCATTTCATGGCAGCACCACTAGACTGCATCTTGGTGGAGGTATAAGCAACTTTGTTGTAGCCTTGAAAAGATGAAATTATAAAGGGAGAAAGAACAACAGAACAAAGGAGAATAAGGAGGGTTGGAGTCTAAAAGTAACTGACCAGAAAAGAAAATGACACTTGAAAAAAAATATAAGGACTGTTTTAGACATCCTCATAGAGGAGGTTTATCATACGCTTCCTGGTTGTCTTGAGTTTCAGTACCTGGGCAGAACCAGATACACTAAGATCTCTCCTTCCTGTTATTCCTCTGTCTTTTCTTTGTTTTCATTCCCCCATAAGAATATTTTGATAATGTTTCATGTCTTAACTCATCCCCCATCATTTCCACAAAGCTTCTCTGGTAATCTCCTCAAACGCTAATACACATCATACCCACGCCTGGCGCAGAGGCAAGTGTTGTGGTTCTAGGAGCACGCCCATAAAATACCTTCTCCTTTGCTAATTGTGTCAAACTGGCAAGTTTTCTTGACCTTTCAGCATCTCAAAAACTTTGACCCACACATATTTCTATGAGAAAACACAGAGACTCCAAATTGCACAAAGGTGCAAAAGACTTATATCAGGTCCTTTTCTGATGCTTGTTAAAGGTGAAAAGACAGATTTTATTCAGATCACTGTAGTAGAGGAGACAGAATCCTCTCTATACTGAGCTCACTTCCAACTAAGACAAAGGTAACTAAGGTTTGTAAAAGGGAGAACAAATAGGGAATAGAAAAAAGGGACTCGGCGGATATGTGGAAATGGAAAATGAAGAAGGGGGTTAAATAGAGAATTACTGAAAATGGTTTGGTGAAGTGGGTTGGGACAAAGTACATTTTGAGGTTTTGTAGCCTTGGATTTTCTTGAGCAAAGACTCAGTCCTGGGGATGGGATTATCTTTAGGGACACATCCTGGGGCAGGTAAAAGCCAAGCTAAAATTTGGTTACAGTGTTTGGGCCACTCCTTTGTGGTACGGGGTTCATAGTTCACAGAAGGTCAGAAAATATAGAAAGAATAAGAGAGGTGCCATTGAGGTGGGTATGGAAGGCAGATTAATGCTCCCAGATATGTCCACATCCTATGATTCCTGAAACCTGTGAATATGTTACCTTCCGGCACAAAAGGGACTTTGCAGATAGGATTAAGGATTAAGTTAGGGACTTTGAGATGAGTAGATTATCCTAGATTATCTGATTGGGTCTTCTAAGAGGGAGTGTCAGAGTCAGAGAAGGAGATGTGATGACAGAAGGAGGTGAGAGTGAGGCAGAGAGAGAGAGAGAGAGAGAGAGAGAGAGAGAGAGAGAGAGAGAGAGAGAGAGGAAGATGGATAAGGGGCCAGGACCAAGGAATGAGGGTGGCCTCTGGAAGTTGGATTAGGCAAGGAGATGGTTCTTCCCTGGAACCTACAGAAAGAACACAGCCCTGCTGACACCTAGATTTTGGCCTTATAAGATCCATTTTGGACTCATGACATTCATTAATCTTTGCTATCGTAAGCCACTAAAAATTGTTCGTGTTTATGGTCATTTGTTACAGCAGCCATAGGACAACACAGGACAAGAAATATGGCCCTCAAGCTGCCCATTTCACCACTTTTCCCAGGACTTGGACCCACATCCTGAGGATTGGAACATCAGAGGGCTGAAGGGAAGTGTGTGCACTGGAGCTTATTCCCAGGAGCATAATTTCTCGGTAGGGCAGGAACATGGTTGACACTCACTTCTCCAGGAATGCCATGGCATTTGCTGTGTTGCTTGTGGTTTTAATGTTAAGGATCTTAATGCAATCATCCTTTTATCATTTGATTGCATTTCCTTGGTGAATCAATGATTCTTAAGCTAACTGACATTTAAAGACAGAGTGTATGCTCCTTACATTGGTTTGCTTAAACAGGAAAAGGTCGGGGTGATTAGCACAGGAGAAAGCTCATTTCTAAGCTATTTCAGTCCTCTTTTCACATCTGCCAATAATCTCTACTCCAAAAGCAATATTGGCTGGGACACTGGAAGAATGTGCTAGTATTTTCAGACAGGCTGCAAACTACCAGCAAAGTTTACTGAGGAGCCTTGTTACAAAAGCCACAGAGATGATAGTTCTTTTCCTCCGGAGAAATCCTATGTTCCCCTTCATGGTTACATCTCGCCTGTGCTTTGCAGGATACAGTGGTCCTGGTCATAGAAACACAGCGCTGCATACTGTATCCGCTTCCCTCTGAGACCTTCTTCTGTTCCCCACCAGACCTCATTCTTTCACATTGATGTAACTGAGTTACAGACTCAGGTTTTAAGTAAGATGTAAAGGTGCAAATAATCACCATGGTAAGTAGTCACAGAGAACAGAGGCCATCTTATGTGCCAGGAACTGCACGAGACATTTTGTATGTATTTCATTTATTCAACCTGAGTTTTCATGAATTCAGTCTGACATTTGGTTACTGCTGTTTGCACTACTGGTTGGAGTCATCGCTGGGCTTGGAAAGCAAGAAGCTAAGATTCCTAATAGCTGCAGGGTTTCGGGAGAACGATGTCTGCTTCAGCTCTCTTTTCTCTAAGAAACAAGGCCATTTTCCTTGGTACAGAGGCAGGGGCAGGGTGAGTGCACTGCACTAGGCATAGAGCATGAATGATGCCCAATGTTTATTGAAGAGCGTGTGTGCACACGCAGAGTAACACACTGACAATTAGGCTTTTTAAACACATGGATCATGAGCTCTGGAATGAGATTGAGTAATTTGGTCCAACCTTCAGTTCATTCATGCATTAACAAATATTTATCAGCATCTGTGAGCACACCTCTGAGTATTTGGGCTACTATGTACAAAACAAAGTTGTTTCTTCCATGAAGTTTATATTCCAGTGAAAGAAACAGGTTAAAACAACAGCAGCAACAACAACAAGACCCATTTATATAATACATGTCAGGTGGTGACAGATATTATGTGGAAAAATAAGCAGGGAAGGAGACGGAGAAACGGACAGGCGCCTTAGAGAAGGCTTCCCCGGAGGTGGTGACGTTTGAGCAGAGACCCGGATGAAGTGAGAGCAGCGTGTTTCTCTCTGGGAGAAGAGAATTCCAGGCTGAGGAATAGCAAATACAAAGGCAGTCCTGACGCTGCAGAGTGTCTAAGGTTAGTGGCTTAGGTTGGCTTTCCAGAATCCCTCATTGGTGGTTCATTAAGGAAGTGCTCTCAGGAGGAAGCTCTAAGGAAGTAGGGGAGGGGGGAACAGAGAGGATGAGAATTCAGGCTAAGTCCTGGCCTTAGCCTGATCTTTTCTGGGGATTAGACTACATTTCAGGGAGCCAGGGAGGAGTAAGCTCCCCCAGACTCTGTCAGGTCAGGCAAGAGGGCTAGTTTCAGTGGTTTCAAGAAGGCACAGGGGTCGGCCTTTAGAGGGTCTGGCTCCTAGAGACTGGAGGATGAACACAGAGAACCCACAGACAGATCCCAGGGGATCTGGGTGGACCATCAGCTGTGTCTGCTGGAAGCGGCATACTGAAGCACACGGGAACAGCAGAGGGTTAGAGGACAGTGTCCAGGATGGGGTCAGGGGCCAGAACACAGAAGGACTTTGGGATTTTACTTTATAGCAAATGAGAAGTCTTGGAGATATTTTGGGGCAGACAGTGGCATGATTTGATTCACACTTTAAAAGAATAAATTAAGCTATTGTTTGAATTTTCCACTCAGGGGAATAAGAGCAGAAGCAGTAAGATTTGTCAGGAGGCTATTGTAGAATTCTGGGGGGCATCATCTTGGATCTGCACTGTCCCACACAGAAGCCACTGGCCAAATATGGTTACTGAGCTCTTGGAATGTGGCTCATTCAAACTGCGATGTGCTGTAATGCATCACATCGCAAAGGCTCAGTGGGAAATAAAGACTGTAAAATACCTCACTAATATTTATGTTGTATTGATCACATTGAAAGGATAATGTTTTGCTCAAATAGTTGCTCAGATAAAATGTTACTAAATTGTTAATAAAACATGTCATCAAAATATGTTATTCAACAGTTTATTTTTATTTGTTTAATGTGGTGACTGGAACATTTTAAACGACATGTGTGGCTCACACTATATTTCTATTGGATATCCCAGTTTAGACACAGACAGTGAAAAGTGCTTAGCTTCTATATAGTATGAAAGTAAAGAAGGTAGGATTTAATGATGGATAGTATGTAGGGATGTACAAGGTGACCACTGGTGCCATTTGGTGATGTCAATGATGGTGACATTTTTTATGACGAGAATCACTGGAAAAGGGGAGAGCATATTAGGGAGGATGGGAAATGGAACTTGGGTTTACAAATTGGAGATGTCTAATGGATCTTGAAATTGAGGTGATGAATGGTTGTATACATAAGTCGGAGTTCCCCGCAGAGATCCGGGCTGGAGATTTAAGCTGAAGGATGTTTACTATAGAAATAGTTTTTAAAACTGTTGGACTGGATGGTATCACCTAAGCAGTGAGCATAAAAAAGAGGCTTACCCTGCAGTGGTCGTCTTTTGGAAGATTAGGACATAGCACAGAATATTAAAAATGCAACTTGCTAGTTGTCTGAACTTGGTCAGCTCTTCTGTTTAAGTCTTTGTTTTCATTACATGTGACAAAGGAATAGTAATAGCACAGACTTCATGGAGTGGATGTAAGAAATAATTGGGAGAATATGTATCCACACTTAGCACAGTGTCTGGTAAATGTTAGCTAGTGTATCATTCTCCCTTTATAGATGTTTTACTGGATCAGTCACCAATAGCAAGAAAGCCTCCAATTTGGGGGTTTGCTCAGTTTTTCTGGTATGGGAAAATGAGTATCTCTGTCTGCCCACTCTGGGCCAGGCACAGAGCTTGTCCCTCTGCTTTCACTGCCATTTGGCACTTTTCCAGATGCAGATACCATATCTACACAGGTTTGGGATGGATCCCAATGGGAAAACCTGCTTGGGTTTCAACAAGAACTGGAAGGAGAAGATTCAATTTGGGATCTTGAGCCAAAGGAAGTCAGGTACCCACACTGTTATGCTGGAGGGGCAACAGAAGTGTCTTCTTGGTTGGCCCAGTAGGAATGTTAACCTACTTAGATAAGTATCCCAAAGGCCAGTCTTCAGGCTGCCACGTTGTTGGGTGGGCAAACAGGAACACTGGAATGGAGATTTCTTAGGGTAATCCTGTATCAGTAACTGTGGCAGGGAGAATAAAGACCTCCTAATGGTGCTCACATCCTAATCCTTGAGATCTGTGAGTATGATATCTTAATGGCAAAAGAGACTGCAGATATGGTTAAGGATTGAAATGGGAAGGTTATCCTAGATTATCCTGATAGGTCCAATATACTCAAAAGTGTTATTGTAAAAGGTAGAGGCAGGAGTTTTAGAGTCATTAGAATGAGATGTGAAGATGGAAGCTGAGATGAGAAAGGCAGAGAAAAAGAGAGAGAGAGAGAAAGAGAGAGAGGCTTGAACATTCATGAAGCTGGCTTTGAAAACAGAGGAAGAGGCCATGAGCCAAGGAATGCAGGCAGCTTCTAGAAGCTGGAAAAGGCAAGGAAACAGATTCTCCTCTGTAGCTTCCTAAAGGAATGCTGACATCTTGATTTTAGCCCAGTGAGATCCATTTTAGACTTCTGAACAATAAGATAATAAATGTGTGTTGTTTTAAGCTACTTAGTTTACAGTTATTTGTTATAGCAGCAATAGGAAACTAACACTGCAACCCGCAAAAGTCATGGACTTTGAGTAATAATTATGCTGAAAATATACCCATTCTAATCATCTGGAACACAGCTAAGGAGAAAATAAACAAAACGGCTTCAGAGCCATTCAAACAGCTGTTATTTATAAGCAAAAATAAAGCCCCCAAAGTTCCATGATGCCAGGGCCCATGCATTACTATTTTAACAAAAATTCCACAAACTTGGCCTGCCACCAATGAGAAGCATCAAATTAGAAAGAGGAGGGCAAGCTGTTCAAGGAAAGGAGCTGGGCAGCAGTGAGAGGCCCAACAGCCCTGGGCCTGAGAGGGAAAGGTGTGAGGCACGTGGAAGAGCACGCTGCAGAGCTCCTCTGTGCAGGGCCATTCCATGTACAAGCAGCCAGCTGCCACCACTGATGGGGGCATCACGGTACCACAGACGAGTAATACAAATAACAGAAATGTCGTCTTTGAAAATCCAAGCAAAAAATAGGCTTAGGGTACTGAAGGACTCAAAAAAGAATTGACTATGTTTTACCAGGTTCCCCCAGGAACATAAGAGTTAAATTTCATTTTAAAAATGTGTTTCTCAAAAGTTTAACCCTAAATAAGCAAGAATCCATGCCATCAGTAAGGTCTGGGTGACTTTTTTCAGTTGTACATGTGCCTGTAAGCCCATGTATACAGATACGCATTAAGGGCTTTAAATGTCTGTTGTTGCTTGGATTTGGGAAAGCTTGAGTGAACAAAGTTGATAGACTGTAGAAAAAGAGAGGCAAAGGGAAATTATATAAATGTGACTTTGTTCCATGCACCATGCGCTACACTTTACATACGTTACTTTCCCTACTTCTCACAAATTTCTACACAGTTGCTGCCAATATTAGAAGCCTTACATAAATTGTCGTAGCTCACATTCCCCCAGAGCAGCATGCTAGGGCTTGAACTCAGGTCTATCTGACTTTAAGATCGAGATGAGTCTTCCACTCCATTGTGAAGCTGAAAAATATTCCTTCCTAACATTATCCCAGAAAGAGTCCAGTGATTAAAATGGTTAATTTCTGCCTGGGGCTAGCAGGTGTGTGGGAATCCCTCTCGCGACTAATCTTTATGCTAAGACTTATTTTTGACTTGAAGGAGGCCATTGGTATCCAACCGATTCACTTTACACAGGACAGAGCTGAAGCCCAGATGTGATTCTCACATCTGAGGTCACATGGTTAATTAGAATGAAGATCAAACCCCAGGATTTTTGTTGTCCCATACTAAACAATGTCGCCTCCTGTCACCTCTCAAAATGAGGCATGTGTAAGGGGCAGAACGTTTAGGACTTGCATGGGCTCACATGAAAATGTAGGAGGCAACCCCCTCCACAGACATAAAGTTTGCAGGGGCCCTACCCCGAACCTTTGATTTGACCATTCTCCCTCCGGGCAGGGCCCGGCAGGGTATGAATTAGGCTCTGAGCATTCATGGCTTCGCCCTGTGCTTTCATTGCATGGGGGACAGGAATGCACAGGCAGGCTGCACTTATTGGAAGCACTTGTTTGCCTAGAGGAGTCTTCCCTTTGAACTGCTCTGGGGACTCTGTCCACATGTCAAGAGCTGATCAAAACAGTAAATGAGAACTCTGACAAGGATTTT
The DNA here is from genome assembly GCF_964194185.1 of Rhinolophus hipposideros. Taxonomy (NCBI): domain Eukaryota; kingdom Metazoa; phylum Chordata; class Mammalia; order Chiroptera; family Rhinolophidae; genus Rhinolophus; species Rhinolophus hipposideros. Next base: position 66,938,605 of record NC_138057.1, read on the forward strand.
CAAAATTGCATGCAGATGTCTCCATTTTAGAGAATTGGAAACACAAATCTTTTTGGATTGCTGTGACAACAGGGGACAGACAAAACAACACGCTGTAAGAAGCCATCCCATGGGGACTGAGAGCAATTCTAGGGACTGGGTCTGGGGGAACTGCAGAGGCTGGGAATCCCACCGTAGAAAATGGAGCTTGTGTTCTAATGGAAACCACCAGTCTCGAGGGCGCGTTCCCCTCAGTCTGAGCCCTGATGTGAGAATGTGAAAATGGGAAAGGCAGGGGGCCAGGAGCAAGGCCTGACCTGGCAATGTTGCCTTTTTGGCTCAGTTTCCATTTGCCCCAACCAGTCTTCCGAATCCAGACCAGTAGAATATAATTAACATGTTCACAACACTACCATTTGCAAAATATTTTCCGCATTCATCATCCGCGTTGTTCATTTCACCATCGCAATGTAGTGAATGGATTATCAGGGCTCAGGGACAGGCCTAGAGTTGAGATTTTAATTTACACCCTTCTGGTTCTAAAGCCCTTGACAGAAACCAAGCTACAAGAATCAGGGAACCCTTCAGCCTCTTCCTTTTTCCCCTGGAATGGTAACTGTCTTCGTATTTTGCCTGTTAGACCTCAACCTCCCACTCAATGGCAAACTGATGCTAGTACAAGAGACTCTAGTCTTTATTTCTGAGTTACAAAGTGGAGAGAGTCAAAAGCTCAGGGGCAAGCAGTTAGTCAAATGTTGGAGTCAATGTATAAAACCCAGTCATCTCCATATTGAAAGGGTCCTTCCATTCTCATTCCCCAGTGAGTGTGATTCTTAAGCAGCACACCCCAGTGGAGCGGCGTCCCAGCCAGACCTGGAACCTTTGCTGATTTTGAATAAAGCTCATGTTTTTAACTGATCACCTGATAAGAATCTGCTGTACCATCACGACTGTGTTTTTGACATTATGACTTTCACCAGTGTGTTTCACTGCATGGCTTCACATCATGATGCCCTGAGTTAATCATTGTATTTGTACAAACCGGGGTGTAAATGAAGAGACTGCTTTGAGGACAGAAGCGACCAGCCCAAAGGACCTGGAAAAAAGTGTTTTAATGGTCAAATAAGCCCCTGAGTCTGAACTCTGGGGGTCATTACAGAGTATATTATCATAATAAAAGCTTTCCTCAGTTAAACATTGGTAGCAAAGATGGTTAGATTTGGTTTAACCTAGTGTTTTCCAAATGAATTTAGTGTCATTGACCTTTCTCTTCAAAATACCTGTTAACATTCCATGCAAGTAGTCATTCTTAAGAAGTCATTTTGCGGAGCCACAAATTAGATAGTGGAACGGCTTCCTCCAGGTTTGCCAAGAGGCCCCAGTATAGTAGTTAGAAATTTTTAAGGAACCAATAGAAATATTTTCAAACCTGTCTTTAGCCAGCCACCAAAGTTCAGCAAGCTGAAACATTAGGGCTCTGAGTGGGGAAGAAGGATGGCTGTTTTCCATTTCCCTCAGGCAAGTCAAAGAGTGTTCCCATTAGAAACCGCAGAGACTTTAATTTCGAACTGCAAGTGATTCATGTCAACACCCCACTACACCTCTGATGGGAGAGATCAAACTGGTTAGAGTTCCGGGTGCTTAAGCATTTGAGTCATATGGACTGGAGGTGGGTGTAGGAACGTGTGTCTCTCCGCCATGCACCTGATTGCCCTTGCAGCTTTGTGGGTTCTTGCCGGCTTGACACGATTAAATCTCAGATGTTGATAGGCGATGGGTGAAACAATTCCTGCTACATAACTATTCTAAAGATTTCATGGGTGGGAGTAGAGGGACAACTCGGTGTGGTGTGGAAACTATGTCATCTAGCAGAAGACGGGGCTGACAAAGACATTTATGGATTTGAAAATGCCGGATGGACTCCCAGGTAGAGGGTTTGGACTGCAGTTGGGACTGTAGGATGCGAGACCTAACGTGATTCCAGGACATGTGCGGGTGATATTATCCTTTACTTTAAATCAAGCCGTACATTGATGGCTTGTAACATCCAGTGTTAAGCCAGGGACATGAGAGATGGACTCACTCAAGGTCAAAATTGAAGTCAAAGTCAATTTTCAAGCTGGAATAGAAAGAGAACCAGAACTGAGCTTAGGAGATCTGGGCTCTACTTTTTTAGTAGCCTGTGTATGACTTTGGCCAGTGGAAGATTCAAATTTAACATACATTTATTTATAGAATGCTTGTTGGTACCCATGACTGAGAAAATTATCAAGATGAAGAAAACACAGGTCTCAGATTCTGGGTGACCACAGTTTAGGGGAAAGGGAAAAAAATATGATTATTGTCTGAAGAAAAATACAGTATGGAAGAGAGAGAAAATAGTACGCAGAATTCTTTGATTTCAATCATGAGTTCTGAGCAAATAACACAAGCTATCGGTGAGCATTTAATTCAAAATTCTTGGATAACAGAATGAGTAGCTTTGATTTTTATTTCAGCTTTATTAAGGTTCCCCTATCATTATTAATTATTTTTTGTAATTGTGTGAGGTGTGTAATATGTTCATGGTAAGGGGCGGAAAACAACAGCTCAGACAGTTGTGTCCAGGATCTAAGAGCTGGGGATGATGGAGCCAGGATAAGAGCCAAGCCTACAGTTTCCAGGTGTCTAGTCTCTTCAAACAACAAGTAGCCATTGCCAGTTCTGGTTTCAATCATGTAACTACACTTCCAATGTAAACAAAGATCTTGAAAAGCAACACTGAACCCCACAGAGAGATCCTGGCGAAACATGCCCAGTGTTTCTCTGTACACACAACACTGTTTCCGTAGAGATAATAGATGTAAAATAAATAAATACAGCCTCCTGAATTTCAGGATGGCTCTGCTATTCTGATGTGATATTTATGAGAAGCTGGTGTGAAGTTTATGGGGGGAAACACTCCTACTTTTGCTCAACAACCCCCTTATAATATTTTTCATTTTAAGAAAATATACAAGAAAGCTCTGAACATCAGGACACTGAAATAATATGGTGACTGGAGACAATTTTGCATTTTTGGTGCTGTTTAAATTGTGTGTATAACTGTCTTCTCTGAGAATATTCTTTGGCAAGCCTTTGCTTCTCATAGCACAAGTAACACTATAAAGTAACAGTGCAGCTTCCCTATAGAAAGTAAATAGAAATCATCCCAAACCAACCATCCTGGAATTCTTTCTTGGAGAACACCTAATCCCTAGAATAGGTCAGATTTGGTATATATTCCATTAATTGTTTTCATATGCTCCTAGGCATGCTTGGCAAGAGCTCTAAGATACTCCATGAGTACATTGCAATCAATATGTACTCTTCTAGAAGCTTCTGGAAGCCAGCAGTACCTTAACTGGGACATAAACATTGTCTACACTGTAGAACAGTGTGTTGAGAAGGAGGGTGTGGCCTGTAGTACTTCCGCGGGAGTATATCCTTAACAGGGGTACCGACTAATTTCAGAGCTATAGAAGCACTGATTTTCCCAAACGCTAGTTAGCTCAAGGAAAATGCAAACTAATGTAGGAATCATATTTTAGATGAATAGGAGGTAGGGAAGTCAAAGGTCTCAGATGAATTCAAAGTTTTTGAACACTCATTCTACTCATATGTACTATCTAGCGGCTGAACCCAAATCATGAATCGCTTCAACAATATTTCTGATATGGGGACGTTCTACATCTGTTTGGCTACTTCTGGAGACTCAAGTCCAGCACTTACCATAATTTCAAACACAGAGTTGACCCTCAATAACCTGTTTCTGATGTAGATTTAACTCTTATTTATTGAAATGTATTAGGTACCGCTGGTAAGCATGTTCTTGTGTGTTTTTGTTTTGTTTTGTTTTCCAGTAAATTCCTTCTCCTGGACCAGAGGCTGAACATTTGTAAGTGTTCAATAAAGTTTTGAAAAATGAGTAACTTTCTTGAATTCTTCAAGGAAAGATGATGTTTGTGTACTTATGAGATTTTTCTCACAATAGATTGTTTCAACATGGCCAGGACTCTGTCCCAATTATCTCTGAATACCCAGTGCACAGCACAGGGCCTAGCTGAGAATAACCTCAGTCAGTTCATGTTTGATAAAGAAGGAGCCCTGTTCCATCCTTCTGGCACATCTCAGAACATAGGCAGAGAGAACCAAGCTATCAATGAATAGGCAGGCAGAACTATGGTAAGGAAGGCAGACCGAACACACAGAAGCATAACAGAATAATGAAAGGGCATTGGGGTGACTGATCACCTAATGCAGTTCCGTTTCTCTTACGCAGACTTTATTCCAGGGCTTTGGGAATTTTACTCAGGCTCCAGTCATGTTCGGTAAGGAGCTTTAGTTCTAGACTTCAACAGATCTAGGTCTCTCCCTCCTTTTTGAATTCATCTCTTCTCTACTTTATTGAACAGTGTTTTCTCTGGTTCTCATTCATGCATTGCAAGAGTTGCTTTGGCATCTACCAAGTGCCCAGCATTTTTGATACAGATGCCACTCAATTATCAGAAGGGGCCCTCTGTCCTTCACTGTACCAGAGGACTTGGGATGAATGTCCTGACAGAACCATAGCCTGTGAAAGCCCAGAACTTTTGTCACAGTTTCCGTTAATTTCTGAGAGGCTTATATTATCCTGTTTGACACTCTCGCATGTCCCAATGTGATAGCCTGCTGCAGGTCTGCTTTTAGGGACACATCTTAGCCATTTTGTGAGTCTCTGGGAAGTCTCTACCCATATAAATGCATTAGTAAAGACTGGAGAATGTTTTGAAGATTTTGTAGAGATCTGTGGAACACCATCAAGTATACTAACACATGAGAAGGACAAGATAGAAAAAAACAGCATATTAGGAGGAATAATAGCTGAAACTTCCCAAATTACAAATTCAAGAAGCTCAGCAAACTCCAAGAAGGGTAAACACAAAGGCATACACAGTGAAACACATTATAATAACTATCAAAAGACAAAGAGAATCTTTAAAGCAGCAAGAGAGAAGTGAATCATTATGTGCAAGATATCCTCAGTAATAACATGTTTCCCCGAAAATAAGACCTAGCCGGCCCATCGGCTCTAACGCATCTTTTGGAGCAAAATAAGACAGGGTCTTATATTAATTTTTGCTCCAAAAGATGCGTTAGAGCCGATAGTCTGTCTAGGTCTTATTTTTAGGGAAACACAGTATGAATAGACAATATTTCAGCAGAAAACACAGAGGCCAAAAAGTAGTAAGACGGCAAGTTTAAGGTACTGAAAGAAATTTTTAAAAACCTGTTAACCAAGAATTCCAAATCCAGCAAAACCATCCTTCAAAATTAAAAGAGAAATTATTTTTTTTCCTGAAAAATAGAAGGTGAGCACACTGTTCAATAGGAGATCCTCCCTGTAAGAAATGCTAATACGGTTCTTTAGATGAAAATGAAGGACACTAGATCGTTATTCAAACAAAGAAATAAAGAACCCTGGTAAAAGTAACCACATGGGTAAGTATGTAACATAGCTAAATCCAATTTGGGGGCTTCTTCAGGGTTTCTGTTGATTTTTGGGTGTATTTTCTTTCTTCCTGAGAATGGGCTACACGTTTCTGTTTCTTTGTATGCTTTGTAATTTTGTTATTGTTGTTGAAAACAAGACAGTTTGAGTATTATAATGTGGTAACTGGAAATCAGATTTTCCCACCTTCTTTAGGGTTTGCTGGTATTCCTTGGTGAGGGTCATCTCTTTGTTTAATGATTATTCTAAACTAAACTGTTCTTATAAAGACTGTTTTCCTTGTCAGGTGTGCTCTCTAAAGTCTCTGTTTCATCATCTCAGTAGTCAGTTAGTGACCTGACAGAGATTTCCTTAAAAGTCTGGAACCAAAGACAAAACCCAAAAATCATCTCATGGTCTTTCTTGGCAGATTGGCTCTGAGCCAGAACACTCCTCCTGTGCTTTGCCAGTGTGCTTTCAACTCTGCCTTAGTCTTTACCTGTAGTGTGTATGGAGCTCAAAGATCATCTAGAGACACCAGCCTAAGGTTCTCTGGGGACTTAGAGTATGGGTTCAGTCCCAGGCATGAACATTGCACTCTGGATTCCCGGGTATAGACAGTAACCTTTCCAACCATGATGCCCACAGAATCGTCTTTCTCAGTTTCCCCTTCCCAGGCTTTTTGGTCTGTCTGTTTCTTGCCTCATTTGTCATCCCTCGCCCCATGCAGCTATGGGTAATTAATCTTTAATGCTTTCAAAAGATGCTACCTAGCCAAAGGGGAGTAAAACAAAGACAAGCGTCAGGAATGATCCCTCAGGAAACTGCCAGAAAAGTCAAAATATACGAACAAAGTCTGTATTTGTTCCCCATATTCTGGCATCACCAAGCGGCACCCAAAATGTAGGCCACCCTCCCTATGCCACTACACTGAGGAATGGGGAATGGTAGACTGCCAAGCAAAAGTACCACAATACTTTATTATCAAAATGTAGCAGCCTTTTTTTTTTTTTAATTCATTATGATGTCCCCTGGATGCTGTAAGATTTTTATTAGATTCCAGAGTTCTTTAAAACTTGATTCTGTCAGTTTTGGCCCTTTATGTTTACTTTGGTGGAAGGATCAATTCTTGGAACTCCCTATTCTGCCATTTTCCATGACATCCTGAAACACATACACCTCTTGATTCACAAACTTCTTTTCTAGAACTCTATCCCACTGATATACTTGTACACATGGCAAAATGATATTTGCTCATGGTTATTCATTTTGGCATTGCTTGTAACAGCAAATGACTAACAATAATCCCAAATCCACTTTTTAAACCATGTATGGTTTATCTATAAGAAGAAGTGACTGTGTATACAAAAAAAAAAAAAAATCAAGATTTATTTACACTTATAAAGATCTCCAAGATACATTAAGTGATAAAAACAAGTGACAGAACTGTGTGTACAGTACCTATTTTGTGTATACATTAGAAGCCACACATAGGAAGTATGAGGCATGTTTTCTTGGCTGTGCAGGGTACCTAAGAAATCAATAACAACAGTTATGTGGGAAGGGATCAGTGGAGTGGGACTCAGTAGATGGGATAGAGACGGTAAGAACACCTGACATTGCAACCTTCTTAAATTTTGAAATGTGTGACCCATATGAATGCATTAATTATTCAAAAGATGAGTTAAACATTCAAAGGCTTGTCATTACCCTTAAAATAAAATCCTCACGAGCATAAACCATCTTCAAGACCATGTGGGATCCCACCTCTGCTTCCTGGGCCAAGTCTTTCCCCCACTGTCCCCTGATGCAGCATGCTCCAACCACACTGGCCAGATGGTGGTTTTTTTGCCCAGATCCTAGAACTTTCCATGTTGTGCAAAATATTTCCTCTTCCAGGCATGTTAATTGCTCTGAGAGTCACGTGGGTAGTTTTTCCTCATCCTTAGTGCTCAAGGAGACCTCCCGTTAACACTTCTGTCTAGGGAGAGTTCCTTCATCTCCAGTATTGTCTCTCAGCACTGTGCTTTCATGTTTCCTGTGTAGTAATTACTATAATAGGAGATTATTATTCATTTACTTACTTTTATTAGCCTGTTGCTCCTACTGTATCTGTCTCATTCACTGTCAGACCCGCAGCAGTACCCGACTCACTGCTTGATCCACTAACATATTTGAGTTGCGTGACTCAATGTGTTAATGAGGGGGCATATTAAATCCTCACATACGACTGCACAACCTTTCAAGACCATTTTCTTTGTGTCCTGGTGCAGATTCTTAGTGGTCGCATCTGGTACACAGGGATGCTGAATCGACTGGTCTCTACGGTCCCCAGAGAGTCTTTTCACAACAGTCCTGCCCCTTCACGTCTACAACTAGCGCACCTGTGAACTTGACGTTGCTCTTTTCCCCTAGTAAGACAGAGAATTCCCGTTGCCAGCAAAACGGGCTCTGTCACTGGTAGCAGACACAGGCAAGAAGCCAGTTGTCTTGAACAAGGGTCCCTTCTGACGGTGCTGTTCTGCCACAGAACCTTGCATGTAGCATTGCCTCCTGGCACCTCCCTTGTCTAATTTACCTGTGACCGGAAACCATATTTACATTTTTCTCCACTTACCCTCTTATACACAGGGTCCAGACAATAATGGCTTTCAAAACCCAAATTAAAAATCTAGACCACACGTAAAACCTCTGGAGTCATTTATTTGGCTCTGAACCTGGGTATAATAAGCATTGTCCAAAAAAGTACTCAACCTAATGAATCTTAGAAAAGGCTACATCAATCAATAAATAAAAATAAAACGGCATAAAGTTAATACTCTTGCTTCCAAACTCCAGAGAGACAGACCACATGGTTGTGGAGAGACAGGATTCAACTTCCTGGCAACCAAATTCAGGGCAGCGGTGTGGCTAGCATCTCCTCCGAGGTCCCTGGGAGGCCAAACCTCAGGGACCCTAGCCGAGGGGGCTCTGGGTGTGTGCGTACACCGCTGACGAGGACGGGAGGGTACGACAGGACAATGTGGGGCACACTACCTTCCTTTATAGTCCAGGAGGACCCATCCCACTTCCCCTGCCGGAGCTCCTTTCAGGGTAGCCACTGAGGCGTGCTGTTCAGGCTCTAGAGACAACCACATCTAGCGCTCCTGGTGCCCAGATGTCCTTTTGACAAGGTAGGAGATAAGCAGTTATCCAGGGGGCGGGAGCCAGATATCTATTTCAAACCTTGACTGCCAACTTCTTTGTCTGAGAGTGTTCATCTGGAAAGCAGCCCAGTTATCTTCCTTTGGTTCTCTACAAGGATCAAAAAATTCAAGGGCTCTGAAAAGCAGAGGGCCTTGAGAAATGCCACCATCAGAAAGGCAGGAGCAGTTAAACGGCAGGAGCACAGGTTTTCCGATTCGACAAATACATGTTTCAGAGCAGTATTATTTCAAGCAATAGATTAACTTCTTTGTGACTATTTCCACCTTGGTAGAGGAAACAGTTCATTCTCATATGTTCTCATGAATGTTAAATTAGATCATGCATACAAAAATCCAATTCAGTGTTTAGCCAGTAATTGGCTGTTTTATCCTTTCTATAATGTACGTATTTTCATTAACCCCTGTTATTTATTTACAGTGAATATTTTGAAACAGTTTTTCTATAGATAAATTGACACATATTTGCCACCCCCAAAGAGGAGAGGGGTATTCATAGAGCCTTGGGAGGATCCTAAAACTGAAATTGCTGGCCCAGGTTCGCATTTCTACCTTCAAAATTTGACACGTTTCACATTTTCCACTTCAAAATAGCATTTTAAATGTACGTGGGCCCCCACAGCATCAATCACAGTTCTGCTATTTCACATTTTAACATTTTTAACCTTGGGGCGGTTAGCACCATCATATGACACATGCAGATGATACAGAATTCTCAGTGCTTGGCTGTGTAAAGGACTGCCCTTCAGCTTATGTCAGAAACTAACCTGGCAATGATTAGACTGTGAATATATTTCACCCAAATACCCTACATGCAAAAGGCAGATGAAACAATAAAGTTAGTAAATGAAAAGGAAGTGAGTAGCGTTCTAGACAGAGGAAGCAGCGCCCGCAGAAGCCTGTAGGATGGAAACTGCCCACCCCAGGCAGTTCCAACCGCCGCCACATCCAGTCCTTACAGGCCACCACCACTGCTCAGGCCGCCACATTCATTCCGACAGTCTCACCCTCCAAAGACACTGTAAGTCTCGACGCATAGAACAATGACAAAGTGGCTGAAGATCAGTCTCCTAGGGGGGAGGAGTGGTTGTGCTAAAGGCTGGTGGTTCACACACCAGGAAAGGTAGAGAAAAACACTTCCCTGGAGAGTCAAACGTATTGAAAAAGCATCAAGAGTGCAATTCCCACGATTCGGCAGCAGTTACAAGTTATAATGGTGGAGTGTCATTGCCAGACACACGCCTGCAAACTGCAGTGAGCGTTCAGGATGCCATCCACTCTCCCGCAGCCACATCCTCTGGCACCTGCCCGTCATCCCCACTGCAGGGAGTATGTCCTCCCATCTACACACAGATAGCTACTGGTATCCGAGGAAAAAGTCTCAGGTATGCTTTCACTTTGGAGTCAATTGTAAAGAAATAAAGACCGACACTTACTGGGAGATGAATGCATGACATGACTTGAGTTCAGTGAGTCATTAATAGAAGGACCACGGAACGCTGGTGTTGGGTTGCATGGATTCAGATGGCAAGCCTTGGTCTCTTCATCTGTAAATGAGCCAAATGATTATTTTCACTGATGAAGAAAAAAAAAAAAAGGTAGAGAAAGGGAGTGGGGGAGAAGAGCAAAACAGCAGAAGAGGAGAGCACAAAGATGACATATCATCAGATACACCACGTTTGATTTTCAACTCTGGATTCTACCACTTATGTGGTTTCCACCTTCAGGAAAGTCCTGTATCATCCTTCAGTCTCAGGGTTCGTCAGTCAAATGATCTCTGTCATGATTCAATTAGAAATTATAAGTGGGATAGGGCCTACACACAAAAAATTGTTCTGCTCTTAATATTCTTCTATTGTTTTTTCCATTTAATACTTCCAACTATCCTGTGAGGTTAATATTTTCTCCATCTTTCAGATGAGCAAACTAAAGTTTGGAGAACATAGGTCATTTGGTAAAGTTCACCCACCAAGTTCCATATGGGATTTGTTCTCTCCTACTTCAAACCCTATTTCCTTTATTATCAACAGGTCGCTTTGGAAAAGCACTGGGTCTTCCTGGAGACTCAACTGAATTTACATTTTATGTGTAATTACACTGCTCAGTGCAAGAAAGGAAGGTGGAATCTGAGTGGATTTTCCTATTTCCAGAACTTAAAACAAGACAGGCATGGTACCCTGGGCCACAGGCTGTTTGGGACATACAGACACATGATCCAGATGTTAGCCTCTGGGGGGGCCATTCCCCCAGGACCAGAGACGTGGCCCACAGCCCTCTGATTTGCTGCCTCCTAAGCCTCCTGACCCACATTTATAGGACAGCAAATCCTGCCAGATCCCATTCAGGGTCAGAACGCCCTAGACGGGGTGAGGTCACCCTTTGAGGCCTGGCGTGCTTTAATATGCTAGATGCCATCCTGAATAAATGTGTCCACAAATGAACAAGGGAATGACTGCATGGGAATTCATGAGGAGATTCCATGTCAAGAAGCCATTTAAGCTCTTGAAAGATTTATTAGTCTGTCACCGGAGAGCAAAGTCACCTGCCGAAAGGCTTGATGCCAGGGTGATTCATCAACCTAGGCATGGGTGATCTTATTGACTAGTGAGCTCCTCTGTGTGTTTCTGCTTTTGTACCTCCTCTGGGAGACTATTACAGGGCTCAAGTCTCCCTATCAACTACCTTCTGGGGATGTATGTTATTAACTGCTAGAGAGACTAATGAAAATAAAAATGGATTTGAAATTAGACGATGGGATTTCAAGACTACACTTCTTGGCTGTGTAACAAATAACATAACTTCTTTAAATCCTCAGTTACCGTATGTAATAGATATGATCAAAAAGATTACCTACTTTGCAGTGCTTTCTGAGAATCATATCAGGTAGAGGATGAGAAAATATTTTGTAAATGGAAACAAATTTTAAAATTGTCAGTTAAGCTTTAGAATCACTTAACACTTTGGACTCTGATAGCTACATCTTAATTTATTTAGTCATTTGCTCCATCATTCAGTCCACTCATATTATTGAGAATCTGCTACGAGTTTGGGATTAAGCCTGGGAAGAACATCAATATCTTTCCTGAAAAAATGACAATTATTTTATTGCTTTGGACTGTGAAACCCATAGGGGACAGGAAATTCATCTGATTTATTCTTGTGTTCTCATTCTTTGTCCTTGTCCTGACCCTAGCACTCAGCAACATGCCTGTCACATAACAGGTGTTCAGGATATATCGAGTCAATCAATGTATTGAAGGTGGAATATCAAATACCTCTAGTCTGGTCCTCTACAACCATAACCCACTTCATTGGCACAGTGGTATTTCCAAATTAAAACCAGGCATGTCAATTCCTTAACACCCTCCAAAGCTTTTCCATGCTTAGAGGAGAGAGTCCGGATGTCTTGATCTGATGTCAAGCTCCTAACTTTCCTGACCAAATATGAGTACACCTTCTCCTGCCCAGTGTGGATATTTCTACACACACTGTTCCTAAATAATAGGGCTTTGGGAGTAGTCCCAATCTTCTCTCTCTCTCTGTCTCTCTCTCTCTCTCTCTCTCACACACACACACACACACACACATATACAAAAAGACTTATAAGGAATTGAATCACACAATAATTATGGAGACTTTAGAAGTCTCAAGATCTGCAGCTGGAGACTAGGAGGGGTGAGGGTGTAATTCCAATCTGAGTCTGAAGGCCTGAGAACCAGGGCAGCCAATAGTGTAAGTTCCAGTCCAAAAGTCATTGGGCTTGAAAACCAGGAAGAGTTGATGTTCGGCCGGAAAAGGATGATGCCCTACTCAAAGCAGTCAGGCAGGAGTTCCCTCCCAGCCTTTTCGTTCCACTGGGGCCTTCAATTGCTTGGATTCCCCTCCACCCCCCACCCCACCTCCCCACATTAGGGAGGGCAACCTGCTTTACCAATTAAAATGTTAATCTCATCCAGACACACCCTTACAGGCACACCCAGGATAATGTCTGACCAAGTGTCTAGGGTCCCATGATCCAGTCAAATACACACATAGAATTAACCATGGCAGGATAGGTTTCAAAACAAACTGGTTCTATGTCCGAATTTTCACTGACTTCCAGAGTCTGCTTGTTTCTTTTGTCTGAATTTTGCCTATGAATTAAGAGCTCCGTGATAGATGACATACATGCCAAGTGGAAACTTTGTTCTGCGGGGCAACAAGAGCTATGCTTTTAACAAAATGAAGAAGTCTCTGAACTATCTAAAATGTGGTGATTCCTCAGCAAATATGAGGGAGAGAGGTACTCATCACGGAAGGTGTTTATGCAGGTCTGGGTCCCCCAAGGGCAGGCATACCGTAGAGTGCCTCTCAATCACACCCTTCTTCTAATCCAAAACTGGCCAATCTCTAAAACAGGATGAGCCTCAGGTGTATTCCAAGGAGTGTGTCTGCTTTGCTTATGACATCACACCAGTATAGGGCTTGCTACATAATAAACATTGGCTTAATGAACGGATGCGTCAATAGGTCCTTAATCGGTTACCTTGAAGATGTTATAGGGTATGGTTTTTCTCCCCTACCTCAATATTTGGATTAGTTCAAGTATTTTCCTTTAAGGGATTAATGCTACCTGACTAATATCACACAGCCAGAAAGTAGGGGAGCCAGGACTCAAACTCATGTCCTCTGCCTTCTGCTAACTCACTGTTCACATGAAAACACTAATAAATGCAGGCGTGTGTGCAATTTAATGAATATCTGCAATATAACAATCTAATTTCAATATACTGAGTATTAAGAACTGTGAATCAGGAGTAATCTAAGGAATGCATGAAGAAGGGTGTAGAAGATGGAATTTTATCCACACTTCAGAGGGGAAAAAAACCAAGATCAAATACTCACATGTAACCAGATAGCAAATCTACTCCAATTAATAATCAGCTTCAGTCAAATTCCAGTCAGTGATTTCCAAAATGCTAAACACTGCCAAAACCTTACAATGTAATAATGAGCCAACTGCTCATTATAACTGTGTCTTGGGTCTTAAAATGGCAGCCTTGGGAAAATTTGCTAAGATTAGACCTTGAGCATTCTTACCACATTAAAAAAAAATAACTTTGTGAGGTAACAGATGTGTTAATTAATCTGATTGTGATATCATTTCACAAAGTAAACTCATACGGATGTCAAGTGATCACATTTTGCATTTTACGCAATTTTATTTTTCAATTATACCTCAATAAAGTTGGGGAGGGGAATGTTAGCTACAGGCAACGCTTTGGAACAAAAGGGAAAGAAGAAAGTCTTACTTTTTTACTAGTCACATCCTCCAGTTTCCTAAGGTTAAGAAACAGAATAATAAATTGGGTGGCTCAGGAGTAAAGGGGGAATGCTATTTTGACTTAATATTTGCAAATTGCTTCAACATTTACAAATTCTTCCATAAGTGTTACCTTACTTGTCATAACAAAGTTCACAGGTGATTTATTTCCTCTCTACTAGTGGGGAAGCCGAGTCTAACTTAGCAGCAAGTAGCTGAGCTTGGACCTGGATTCAGGGCTACTGACTCTTGCTCCAAGCTCTTTGTCTCCTCCTTAGGATAGGACATCTGGGGATGAGCAAGAGGAACTCATGTTTCTTTATTTACCCCAAAATCTATTTTTTTTCTTTTTTTTTTAATTTATTGAGGTGGCAATTGTTAGTAAAATTACATAGATTTCAGGTGTACAATTCTGTATTACATCATCTATAAATCCCATTGTGTGTTCACCACCCAGAGTCAGTTCTCCTTCCATCACCATATATTTGATCCCCTTTACCCTCATCTCCCACCCCCCACCCCCCTTACCCTCTGGTAACCACTAAACTATTGTCTGTGTCTATGAATTTTTGTCCGAAACCTATTTTTAAATAAGCTTCTTGAGGTATAATTGATATATCAAAAACTGCACACATTTAGTGTATATATCTTGATGCATTTGGACATAGCATACACCCATGATATCATCACCACAGCCAACGTACTAAACATATCTATCACCTCCAAAAAATGTCTTTGTGTTCTTTGTGGTGAGTGTGTGTGTGTCTGTGTGTGTGCGAGCACGCACGCGCATACGCGCATATGTATGTGCTTTGTGGTAAGAACATAAGATGAGGTCTATGGTGTCAATGTATTTTAAAGTTACACTACTCATACAATATTGTTAACTAGAGGTACTATGTTGTAGAGCAGATCTCTAGAACTTAATCATCTTGCATAACAGAAACTTCATACTCACTGAAAAAGCCCATCTTTATTTAAAGAAAGGCTAACTGCCTGTGAAATAAACCCAGACATTCTAGAATGGAGGTAAATCTATATTTTCTTCAATTATCCAACAAAAATGTCACACCCTTACAAAACAGTATATTTTATCTTCTTCTAATTAAAATTAAGTTTTTAATCATGTCAACGCACACATTGGGTTCATCTTTGTGTTTGGAAAATATGTTTATCACAGTTTACCTGACTAGCTCTAGTGATATTCAATGCTCTTCAGGGCCTCGCTGGGGGCATGCCGAGTGTTTTGAGATGAATTAAATGGCGACCTTGTCCTCCATACATGGTAGGTGCCTTAAAGTAATTGGACTGCCATGTAAGAACTGTTGTGACAGAGGCAGAATTGGAATTAGGATGACAACTCTACTCATGGATGTTAGGACAGGGGCTCAGGAAGAGTGATCTGAGGGACCATTCCAGGAAGTGCCGGGATGACTAGGTGGAGAATAGGGAACAATTAGGACAAAGACATGGCACATCATAGGGTATCTGGGGAACTGCAAGCAGAACATTATTACAGGAAGATAAGGAAAAGGTAAGGAGTCAGAGGTAATGAGATGAGGAAACCAGTCATGATTATACTATACCATGTAGGTACGGCTGATCTCTGTTAGCACTTTCCCAGAATCTTCCAACTGTTCCATTAGGAAAACAAAATTTCTTTCAGGGTGAGGGAATTAATTTAAGTGGTTATCAGTTCTTCAATGGGTGCTAGTGATCTTATAGCTGAGGAATGAAGAGATGTCAACATTCCTTCCACCTAGCTTTTTTTGGAACATTTTGTTTCCATATTTAGAGATGTGAGAAGAAAAAATTCACATTTTATGACAATCCCCAAAGAGAAATTAATCAGTCCTTAAATCTTTAGCTTTGCACTTACTTGTGATACTTTTCCTTAGACAGAAGAGGAGAGGGGACCATGACATACTGTTTTTGGGAAACTGAGGAATTGTTTTAGAGTGCTGAGATATTAGTAATTGTGCTTCCTTCCACAAAATTATAGAAATGCTGTTTTTGGTTTTGTCTTGTTTTTGTTTGGCCGCAGGAGCAACATAGAAAATCACTCAGGGAGAAGAACAGGAAGCCATGCTAGAAGAATAAAGAGCTTTAAGAGGTGGGAAAAGGCAGTGACATTCTTTGGCTAAAAGAACCAGTGGGAAGATTATGCGAAGCCCTCAACAGGATCATGCTTGGGAAATTAGTTCTTCCTTAGATCCAACTTCTGGAAAATATTTAATTTTTTGAAACAAGTTGCAAGAAACTCAATCTTTTTGCCAGCAACTTAATAATTATAATAATAGTAACAATGATAATAATAATAATAAACATATTAAACTTTATGGCCAGGAGGACTCTGAAAAGCCTGCCAGTCTAACCCTCTCACTGGACAGATAAGAATGAAACTAAAGAAATGGTTTGCTCAAGGTCAAACATCCTACCTTCTGCATTCTTAACCTGGGCTCTTGGAGGGTTAGAACTCAAATGGAATTCTCCTAAAGTTTCTAAAGTGTAATATAGTGATTAAATTATATTTTCTCTCAAAAAATCGTCTTTCAGTGATTGGAGAAACAGAATTTTGAGAATGAAGTTGCAGGGCAGAAAACAGAAGAGAGAGAGAAGGAGGGGGGAATCTGGGTCAAATTCAAATTTCTAACTTGGAAAGTTTAAAGTTGTTTGAAAGAATTTCTCAAAATAACAGTAACTAAGACCCATCTCCATTAAAAATTTAGAGACATTCCATAATTTGTTCATTCTGTAACAAACTTCATCTAGCAAATAGGGTGGTCTTGGACATCTCCTCAACCTGGGTAAGGAACTTTGTTTGGGATGACTGGAATGTTTATAGGAACTCGGACTAACAATGAGGTATTGGAATGGCCTCTCAACATGCAGAACAAAGATCTCACACTGGCATAGAAAATCAGTCAGTCAAAAAGCTGGTGTTCTGGCCCCTGCTCTGACACCTGCTCTAGAATATTAGGCAAGTACCCCATACCCACACCTCCTCTCCGACCTCTGATACCCTGTTTCCCTGAAAATAAGACCTAGCCAGACAATCAGTTCTAATATGTCTTTTGGAGCAAAAATTAATGTAAGACCCGATATATTACATATTATATTATTATATTATATATTATGTTATATTATACCCAGTCTTATATTATAATAAAATAAGACCAGGTCTATATATTAATGCATCCAAAAGATGCATTAGAGCTGATGGTCGGGCTGGGTCTTATCTTCAGGGAAACACGGTAGAGGTAAGGATCTTAGCTGTAAAATGGTGGAGGCGACCTTGGTGAACCTTAAGAACACCCTGTTGTCTTATCACATCGTGCATTTATCCAAAGGATTCTCTCCTTGGAACAGCACTGTCTTCACCCCTTCTTTAATGGCTTCTTTTCAATTTCTCAGGCATTACCTTCTTCGGGAAGACTTTCTTGTCTTTCAGCTTCACCCCACTCCCCATTCCAGCCTGAATCAACAGCCCCCTTTTAGGTCCCCACACCACCCTGTGCATGTCATGACCTTTATCATAACAATTATAAAATATTCCAGACATTCAAACAGCCGTTAAGACAACAACAGTCAATTAATGACAACCCAATAAAAAAAATGCTTTAAATCCAGTTTTTTTGTCACTGGATTTAAAAATTATATTGAAATTATCTCTGCACCCAGCTCTGTACCCACTATCTTCAAGGAAGTTTAGAACTGAAATGGAACTTTCTTGAAGTTCATGAGATATGGTAGTTAAGGGATAGTTCCTCCAAACCATAAACCGTTTGTCAGTGACTGAAACAATAAAAAATTAAGAATAAAGTCCTCTGCCCATTTTTCAATTGGGTTGTTTGTTTTTGTTGTTGTTGAACTTCATGAGTTCCTTGTATATTTTGGACATTAGCCCCTTATCGGAGGCACTGTTTGATGGAAGGAGAACTGACTCTGGCTGGTGAACACACAATGGGATTTCTAAATGATGTACTACAGAATTGTACACCTGAAATATATGTAATTTCACTAACAATTGTCACCCCAATATTTTTTTTTTAAAAAAAGAATAAAGTAGTGGAGCCAAAAACAGAGTATCTCCCACTCTGAAAGGACAAAGGAGGGATATGAAGGATAATGTTTAATGCATTCTGAAATTATTAGCACCAAACTCTGTGCCTGATACATAAACACTAAGGATGTATTTCAGAAAGTGACCCAAACTATGCTTATAGTCAAGTTATCTAAAATAACCTCATTATTATAATCTCATTATAATAAAGGTCCAATTTCTTAACAGCCCAAGATACAGGGCAGCTCTTCCAGGATTCCTTTTCAATGAAATGTACTTCTTTGCAACAGCCCCATGGCAAAGCCATGACATCACTGAAGATGTTTGTGACTTTTATCTAAGTAACATTTCAATGGTGCTGTTCCCAAACAGTAGCCCAAACAAGCTTATTCTCTGCGGCAACAGCCAAGGTTTGGAAACCCTGGGTGTACACACACTTAAATCTCAAGGGAAGAGTCATGTTTAATTAAACCTTAAAGAACGTAAGTGTATTTAGATCTCCAAAGTTGTTTGGTTTTACGGTAAACAGGATAGGACTGTCCAGAGCAAAGTGAACAGTTAGGGAAGAAGACGTGTGTGTATGTGTTTCAGTGGAGGTGGTAGCATTCTCTGAAATACCCGGAGTTATGAAAGAGGACTCAGACTCACAAGACAGCTTCTCTAGATAGGAGTTTTCTTCAGTGAAATGAGTATTTTACATCTGCATACGTAGAGAAGACAGCCTACCTAACACTTCTGTTAGCTGTATCAGCAGCATTGCAGGCTTAGCATTCCAGATGGGGATCTCTTTCCCCACCCCCCTCCCTGTCTGTGTCCTCCTGCACCTCTAGTATGGTCCTCACCCCAGGAAGTTAGGCTTCCATTGACACACTGAGACTTAGTGCACCCCATTTTCCACCTATCCCTACTTATCCTCCAGGTTGTGGCTCTCCTGTCATTTCCTCAAGGAGACCTTTTTTTTTTGGCCACACCAGATTGTGACCCATTCTCTTATTCTACACTCACCAAGTAGCCTCTACATCTTCATACCATTTAGCACACTTCAAATAATGTATTTACCTGGGTGGCTATGCCTCTCAGTTTTTAGGCCCTTGAGGTGAAGAGTATGTCTATTTTAGGCATTGTTCCCCCATAAACTAGGATAGTCTTTGACTCATAGTATGCTCAAACATTATGGAGGGGGCGGGGATGGAAGAAGGGGGGGAAAGGAATATCAGTCCAAGTGAAGCCCCAGGACCAACTATAAACACAAGAGAGATTTTATTGTATCTAATATTTCTATGTTAGCCCAAAATAGCTTTTATTCAAGACTGTTTTATGCTTCCACATTTGGACTGCACCAATCTGTGAAAATAAAGTAAGGAGGAAATAAAAAGAAAAACCAAAAAAAAAAAAAAAAAAAAACCACCAAAAACCCTGAGTCTTATGTATCCTTTTAAAGAAGAACAGTCAGATTTGGGTCTAGAAATGGATCAAAGTAGAGAACAAGACTTAATTGAGCTTGTTGGGAACTTTCCTAAGTATCTCACTTAATCCTCACTATAATCTGGAACAACGAGTACTACTATTCTCACTTTAGAGATGGAGGTGCCAAGTTTCAGAAAGGTTAAACTCAAGACTAGCTAACTAATTAGGGTACCTAGTGAAAAGTGAAAATGCATGGCTTTTTGTTCAAAAATTATTGGGAATTTCAAGTTGACAGCAGCGGGATATTAAACCAAGCTTGGTGCCCTTTTAAGTGCAAGGCCTTATGTGACTACACCCATATGCCCATAAAGCTGGCCCTGGTAAGCAACTCACCCAGTGTCACAAAGCTATTAAATGGGAGAGTCAACAGTGAGTATTCAGCCATCTGAAATTTAAGCCATGATTTCCACTCCTCTGAATTCCCAGGTCTGTTAGTCTCCCCCTGCCTGCCTCCCCAGCCCATTTAGTGTCTGTTTAGCCTGCCCTTGTGCTGTGGATGAAAGGCCTTTCTTGGAGAGTTACAGTTGATACAATTCTTATTGCATGTCAGCCACACTCTAAAGTCACACATCTCTGAAACAGAAGAAATCTTATGGATTACTCAATCCCATTTTTGTTTTGTGTTGTTGTTTTGGATCATTTTAATTTCTTTTTATCAGAGGTATACTGAGGCCCAGATGAATCAGGAAGTAGCTCAAGGTCATACAGTAAATTAATGGTAAATTTTGGAGTAGAATTCAAGTATGATGAACAAGACACATGAGATTATTTGTAAAAAGTAAACAGTTGATATCTAGATCATCTCATTTTTTTGGTTTGTAAAGCAGCTTCTTCAAGAGTCAGAGATATTTTTTGGTTAACAGATAACCACTTATAAAAGAAAGATCTCACGATGCCTGTTAGGACTGTGAGAAGACTCGGTCTCCTGTTGTTGCCTCTTACTCTGCGACATGGAAAGATGCGTACTGGGCCATGGGGGATGTGGTGGGCACCCCTCAAAACCTGTAACATGCAGTTGTGTGCTTGAAACCTGACTCAGGCCTGTGGAATGGTTTCAACTTTTTTATGACAGCCCAGTGTCTCTGAAACTCTCATTAACTACAGTTTGGAAAGACTTCAGTTGGTGCAAAATAAACAGGAATGGAAAAAAGATGTCCTCTGTTCCTGGGGAAAGCTGGCCATGCAAACAGCTCCCCATCCGCAAGGGACTGTTTAGTGCCAGGTAAAGAGTGGCTCACCGGATTTCTGAATATTTTGTCTATTGGGCAATCAAACACTCAGGCTGTTTAGGATATATTTCAGTGTCCTTTGCAGGTAACAATTACTATTTGGAGAAATGTCCTTGGCCCTAATGACTCTACCATACAATCCTGACTGCATTCTCATAGGCAGCCTTGGTACTAGTGAGATAGTAGCAACAGGCACACAGTAAGTTCATCCTGAGCACCTAGTCAGATACCAATGAACACCATGAAGGTAGAAACTCATTTCTTGGTTGTGTTTAGTGTTCCTTAATTTACAGAGTGAATCTCAGGGACATGTAACTCAGGTCAAGCCTCCTGACAGTCTAATTACCTCATAAATATTTATTGAGGTAAGGAGATGCCAGTCCATGTGCTAGACTTCAGCTAGCCAGTGCCAGACAATCTGAAGTTCACCCCTTTAACATCCCCATCACGTGACTTCATTACGAATTCCCAGTCCCTCAAGGAAGACCTCTTTTCTTCCTTGGATTCAGCATTCATTTGTACCATTCACTGGGTCCTTGAATTCTAAACTCGGTTTGAAGATTACCCAGCCCTGTGTTTCACAAAGCAAGGTACGTGTCCTACTAGAGGTGTACAAGGTGGTTTGGGGGAGTAAACCAATAAACCTAAAAAAATTAGTAAGTAAACATCCAACTATACCATGTGGGAGAGTCACAATCTAAACCCAGTATTAATCCAGACAGCAAAGTTGATTTAACATAATAAAATCTATTAAGATATTTTATCATACTGACCTATGACATTTAAGGATAAAAGTAAATCTCAACAGACGCGGAAAAAACATTCAAGTTAACCTCTGTTTGTAAATAACAATGTCAGCTCTCAGGAGGGCAGTACTTTCTTTGTTTATATTGCACCCTCAACTTTATTGAGGTTTAGACAAATAAAATTGCATATATTTAAAGTGTGCAAAATGATTACTTGAGATATATATGTGTATGTGTGTATGTATATGTGTGTGTGTGTGTATATATATATACATATATAATATATATATATATGTAATATATATATATTATATAATATATATATCGGGAAATGATTACAAGCTAATTAACATCTATTACCTAACATAGTTACCCTTTTTTTCGGGTGTGGTGAGAATGATTAGATCTACTCTCTTAACTAATTTTAAGTATATAATACAGCATTATTAATTATAGTCACCATGCTGTACATTAGATCCCCAGAACTTACTAACCTTATAACTAGAAGTTTGTACCATGTGATTAACATCTCCCCAATCCCCCTATCCCATGGCATTCTCCTCTATTTCTTTGAGTTCAACATTTCCTTTTTTCCTTTTTTTTATTCCACATATAGGTGAGAACATACTGTATTTATCTTTTTCTGTCTGGCTTATTTCACTTAGCATAATGTCCTCTAGTTTCATCCATGTTGTCACAAATGGCAGGATTTCCTTTTTCCTTATAGCTGGATAATATTCCATTATATATATGATATATCTATCAATCTATCTATCTATCTATCTATCTATATAGATATAGATAGATATATATGTTATATATATACTTATTGTATTGCATTTGTTGTATTATATATCATGTCATATATTATATAAATATGTAATTTATGTATTTATATATTATAAATATTATATTATGTATAATACTGCGTATGTCACATTTTCTTTATTCATTAATCCATTACTTAGATTGTTTCTATACCTCAATCCCACCAACAGTGCACAGGGTTCCCTTTTCTCCACATTCTTGCCAACATTTATCTTTTGTTTTTGATAAAAGCCATCCTAACAGGTATTTGGTGATTTCTCTTTGTGGTTTTGGTTTCCGTTTCCCTGATGATTAGTAGTGTTGAGCACCTTTTACTGTATCTGTTGGCCATTTGTATGTCTTATTTGGAAAATATGTATTCAGTTTATTCCAGTCCTTTACCCATTTTTTAAATTGAATTATTTGGGTTTTTTTGTCTGTTTGCTATTGAGTTGTATAAGTTTGACATGTATTTTGGAAATTAACCCCTTGTCAGATGTCAGTTTTGTAATTATTTTCTCCCATTCCATAGATTCCCTTTTCACTTGATTGGTTTCTTTTGCTGTGTAGAAACTTTCCTAAGAAGTCAATCCACTTAGCCTGAGAGGATACACATCAGTCAGTACCAGTAGGTTATACACAACATAGTGACAAATTCCCGAATCTCTATGTCTCAAAACAACAAGGATCTATTTCTCATTCACATTAAATACACATTAAGGTTCACAATGGACACCTGCTAACTGCACACGCTGGGGGACCCAGGCTGAAGAAACAGCAGTTTTTGGACACTGCTAGTCACCATGCTAGAGAGAAAGAGCTCTGGAAAGTCTTGAATGGGCAAGTAAATGCTCTGACCTAGAAGGAACACATTTTTTTTGCTCACTGCTCTTTGGCCAGAATTAACCATAGGGCCCTGTACAAGAGAAGGCCAGGAAGCTAATCCCATCATGTACCCAGAAGATGAAAAACTCTTTATATTTGGCAAAAAGCACTAAGGAACCACACAGGAACCTACAAAAATTGTATAGCTCCTTCATGCTTAATGGTAAAACATCAAAATATATTTAACTTTCCCCTTAAGTAAGAAACAGACAGGATTCAATAATGTACTAGAGATCCAAACCATCTCACAAAGGCAATATTAATTAATCAAATTAGACTAGTAAATAAGAACTAAAAATGCTCATCATATAATCTATGTATGAAACCCAAAATAAATAGAAAAATATATGTTTAAAATTATTAAGAAATTATAACAAGCTTGCTTGTATATAAAATTTATATGCAATATTCAGGTACTTTCTTGCACCAGAGACAGTTATACAATTCAATTAAAAGTATTATTTTCTAATAACAAATAGATGAGAACCCTAGAAATGAATCTAACAAATGATGTGCAAGACATTTTGTGCAGAAAATTGTTTTTGTTTTTTCAAAACACTTGTATTGGAAGAGATTTTTAAAAATCTTACATAACGGGGGGAGACATATATTCCTAGATAGAAATACTCAATCTACTAAAGATATTAATTCTCTCTAAATTAATAAATGCAATGCAATACCAAGCAACACCTCTGCAAGATTTTCTGTTTTCTGTGAAATTGACAGGCTAATTCTGACATCTATATTAAAAGCTAAGAGCAGCTAAAACACCCTTAAAAAAAGATGAACAACACAGAAGAACTGGCCCAGGCATAGAGTATGATTTGTTTGAATTAAGGCATTTTAGATTACTGCAGGTATAGAAAGACAAAGTAATGGAATCAAGTAGAGAGCTAAGTGAGGGGACAAGCTTTTATATAAACAGTGTATGACAATAAATGACCTTTGCGGAACAATGGAGGAAAGGATGGATAATTAATAAATGAGGATCACCACTGGGAAGATAAAGTATGTGTTTCCTTATACTACATGTAAAAATCAATTGAAAACTTTAAAATTTTAGGAAAGAGAAATGAATATTTGTAAGCTTAAAGTAAGAAAATAAGAAAAAAAATACATAAGTATCAATCAAAAGGGGGAAGATTGACAAATCTAGCTATATTTTAAAAAATAAGAATCTCTGTTCATCAATAGTTACTAGAGTAAAAATACAAGTCAGAAATTTGGAGAGGTATCTGCAACATTTAACAACAATTAAAAAGTGTTACTATTTAGAATACATATATAGAGAATACAACCACATATGAAAGTGAACAAAGACATGGACAGACATTTCCTGAAAGCAGTAACACAAATAACCAATAAATATTAGAAAAAATACTCATTATCATCAACTATAAAGGAAATGCCTTCGAGACTCATGTAAGCCTAACTATACTGATTGTCGTAAAGGATTCAGACCAACAGCATCTCTCCTATCCTGCTAATGGAATGTAACACATTGAAAATAAATTGACATTGGCTACTAAATTTCAAAAACCCTAAATTCAGCAATTATATTCATAGGAATACAGCCTAAAGAAACTGCACATGTATACTAGGAGACAATCTAAAAAAATGTTTGCAGCAACATTGATTTTACTTGAAACCTTGAAAAATCTCAAATTTCTATAACCATCAGAATGGACACATTGTAGTATAGTTATTATGAGGGAACACTATACAGCGGAGAGAAAATGAATGAAATACCGTGTAAAATTTAGCACAGATTAATTTCAAAACAATATTGATTGAAAGTACTAATTCATGAGGAAATACATCTAGTATGATTACATTTATGTAAAGTTATAAAACGAGTACAACAAACAAAGGGGTATACTTGTAGAAAAATCTGTACAGAAAAACAGGTTAACACAAAATTCAAATAGTGGTCACCTCTGGAGGTTGAAAGAGGGATAACGGAATGCACATAGGGTGACAGGTATCTTCAAAGGCTCTCTAGTGTTCTATTTCTGAAACTGGGTGGTGTATACACGGTTCTTTGTTTTCTTAGAATTTATTATCTATCCATCTATTTGTCTACCTATTACGTATTACCTACCTATCTATCTATACACATTACACATATTTTTATGTACAACATAAAATATAAATATATATATATATATAAAATATATATTTTGATTGTACAATATGTTATGTACAATATATATTTTTATGACTATTTAAGAAGAAAAAATAATGACTAGGAGCTTGCCGGCAAATAGAAAAAAGATAAAGGAAAATGCAGAGAAAAGGACAGCGACACAGGCACCAACCTGTGAAAAGCCATTTATGTGTGTACGGACTTTTGAAGAATGCCACCTAACTCAAGTAAGATTGGAGAAAAGTTCCAGAGTCAACTGAAAAGCTGGTGAAATAATTGCTTGTTAGACGCGTGCCCCTTTCAGGGTGGTAAATGGAAAATGAGTCCCAGTCTTGTTTCCCTTTTCCAAATTATCTAGACACACGATAGGTCCGATCCAGATTCTGCTCTCAGGGGAGAGCAGACATCTTAGAGGCGGACGTGGGCTGAGGCCCCCGGAGCTGTAGCTTCTTTGGGGGAAGAAAGTGGAGTAAGATGAAGAACTCCTTCCTCAGGTTGGCATCAATACCATGTTGCCAGTGCTTACTGCAAAGCTTGGCACACATTTATGCTCAGTTAAGTATTTGGGGGAATAAATGAACAAATGGAGCCTTTGACAATGAGGGGTCCTGGGAACACATCGACTTTGGTTAAGGCTGTCTTGTTCCCTTTCCTCTTTTTGGCTATTCTCACCATGGCTGAGGAAACTTTATAACATTTTTCCCTTTCCTTTTCAGTAGCTGGTAGGGGTGGGAAGACTTGAAGAGGTCCAAGACAAACTGTGAATGGCCTTGATTTCCAATGGTCCTCACAGAGTGCTGACAGATGTCTGACATGAGCGCGAGATTGGAGAAGCTGCCAGCTGGGGCCAGGAGCCAAACTCCTTCTCTGAGGAAACGTCCATAGATGGTGGTGGATCCCACGGCACTGCATGCAATCTCGGGGCTCTTTCTGCCCTCCTCACTATGCCTTCTCTCCCCAGCTCACACTGCATTCCGTCCACCTGATGGTCCTCCTTTGCTTATGTTTCCTAAATGGTTCCTTTCTGTGCCTTTGCTCTGGTTTTCTTCTTGTACTCTTTAGTCCATTGTTTCTCCTTTTGGCCAGGAGGATTCAGGAAGCTGGGGGCATGGCTGAGGCAACATGCTTGATTCTAATCTCATGCTTCTGAGAGTTCAATTAGATTTAGCTTCTCCTCTTTTTAAAATTGTGTTATTATTTTAACAGAAATATAATATGAGTTCATTATAAAGGAAATTCAGAGAGATATAAAATAAAAAAAATAAAAAGCATCTAGCGATAACAGTCATTCCATGTATTTTGGAGAATGCTATTCTAGTCTCTCTCTCTGTTTGATTTTTATGATTATTTTTCTTGCTGGAAATTAAGGGTGCCAAGCATTTAATAGTCTTCCTTTCCAGATTACAACAAGCATTGGGGAAAAGCACAAGGAGTCAACTGTGGACCTACTAATAATAAAGGCTTCATAAGTTCTAACTTGGGAGGCTTCTTCACAAGGCAGGATCGGGGCATATGGCTGAGATTTAATGTCAAAGAGGGTTCCTCCTATAACATGCCCATCAAACCTATGCCCTCAGCTCTACTGTGGAGAGCATTGCATCTGATTGTACTCACCTAGTTACCTGCATGTAAAATGGTCCCTGCCTCACACACAAAGAATGAAAAGCAGAGGGAAAAGGATGAGTAGTGAACCTTGGGGCTCATCTCTAGGAGGCCGCCCCCTAAGTCCGTCTCCAGGTATTGTCAGCACTCAGAAGCAGAAAAACCAAAGAGGAACCAAAGCTCTTCTTTTGAATCTTTGAAGAAGGAGAAGTTTAGTATAGAGTTGCCTCATCCATCAGCACAAGTTTCAGTTGGTATGAGAAGGGTTCAAATTAGGAAAACAGAAACCGTATTAATCTTTGTAACAGAGAGAATGTAGGGACTTGAAGAAGTAAAAAGAGAAAAACAAAAGAATAAATGAGGTAAGAAAAAAGTCACTGTAGGAAACAGGTACCAAGGGTTGAGGAACAACTTGAAGAGGCTGGGGATTATCCACACCAAAAAGCCTAGAGGATGACGGGTCATGTGTTTACTGGCCAGCAGGTACTGGGAGGTCAGGAGCTTGAAGGAGCCTCAAAGAGCCATGACTTAGCTCTCCGAGAAGGACAGAGTCTGGCTGGAGCAGGTCTTTCTAAGGATGCATGAGGTTCTGAGTGTGTGTGGAAAAGTCTGGAAGCTAGAACTACTCGCCACTACATCCACTACATGGATGAGGAGTCATTATTAGTGCTGATGAGTAAAGTAAGCAATCCAGAAGGAACAAGTCCCTTCAGCCTCCTCCAGACCAAGGCTATTTCTAGAGCTTAATGGGAGAAGAAGTGGCAACAGAGATGTGGTTTGCAAAGCATAAACCCCAGAATCATAGTGCAGAGTATAGACAGGTGATTTTGGAGCTAAGGCTCACTTAAAAATTGGAATGCAGCCAAATAGATGTCACAGTCAGTGTTGCCGCCACTTGGCAGAAATGGGATGGAACCCACCCAAAATTTGGTTTAGCTGTAGAGACTGATGACACCACACTAAAGAGGTATGAAAAGGTCTGTTACTCATATAATTTTCTGGGGAAAGCAGGGCAGGCTCCTAAGCTGGTCTGAAGATGAGTCTGAGAGCACAGGAAAAGGCAATAGGCTTGGGTTGTCGTTGTGGTCAAGGAGTGGGGTGGGGTGAGGGTTCCCCTGGGTGGACAGAGGCTTGCACAGTTTGAATCTGTGCCGGCCCCAAGGGAGGGAGGCTTTCTTACCTGCTTGCTCTGACGTGGGGCAGAAGGGGAAAATGGAAGGCTGAGACCTAAAAGCCCTCGGCAGTCAAACATCAAAAACAGGAGTCAGACACTTTACTACACTCAGACAACAGCACAGCTAAGTTTCCTCCTGGAAAGTTGAAAGTGTTCATGTTGGTTTTCTCCACATTGAGGACATTTACAGGTAGGTGGTGGAATGGGAGAAGGGGACGATTCCCATCTCTTTCAGGACCCAACTTGAGTCCACGCTGTACCTGGCATCCAGGAACTTAACACTTCCTACTTAACAGTATATTCTGAACATTCTACCAGGTTATTCACTATTCTTATAAAACCGTAATTTTTTTTGTACATCTTAAATCTATGTAATTTTACTAACAATTGTCACCCCAATAAATTTAAAACAAAAATAAATAAATAAATAAATAAAACCGTACTTTTTGATACGTAGCTGCTTGCTATTCCATCTTTGCATATTTGGATAAACTATCCATTCTATTGTATGAGTTCCTAAGTGATGGGCATTTAGGCTGTTTCTGGGTTTCCTTGTATTTTGAAATATGTATTCTATGCTGAGAAGAGAAATCACTGACCCAATCCACAAGGACTTACTGAGTAGTTATCAGGGGCTAGGCACAGGATAAAACAAAACAAAACAAAACAAAAAAACAGCCTCTGCTCTCCAGATAGAGATGGTCCCACACTAACAGGACTGACCGTTTCACCCAGAGGCAGACAAAGGCAACCAGGGGAGGTGTCCGGTCACTTTTTTCCTTTTTTTTTTCTTAAAATAAAATGCTAAATCATGAATACATGCTCATTCAAAAGATTTACGCTCTGTCAAAATGCATAGTTGAAAAGTTATAAATATCACCTCATGCTCAATTTCTTGAATACCTTGCCTTCTAAGCTTTTTATAAAAAGCACACACAGATACATACACAATACACAGTATGGAAATATACACTCATATAGTTTGTAGGTTCTATGGATATGCGTGGGACTAGCGAATAGAAAGACAGATTTATCGATTATAAATAGTTCTGGTACTTTAAAATGTTCCAGTTAATTTTATATCTTAGAAATTTTCTAGTTTTTTGCAAAGGCTGCGCTGTTCTCATACAAAGAATATTTGTAGATCAACATCACCTCTTCTCCAGTATTGGACATTCAGTTTTCTTATTTTTAATACTTACACAAATGCTATAAGAATATTCTTATGTGTATTTGTATGTAAATGTGAAAATAAAACTGAACATAGTGTCTTAAAAATAAAATTGTTGGATAAAATGATACCTGCAATTTAAATTTTGTATACATTCTCCCCCCCACACCCAAAGAGTACTGATTTAAATTCTCAGCAAGTGTTTCTCTTTTGAAATTATCTTGCCATGATTACTTTTTTATATTTTTAAATATCACCATTTAACAGGAAAAATCTCTCATTCTACTGTTTCATTTTTAGCTCTAAAACATAAGCTTTTAATATTAAAGATCACATTCATGTTATCTGTTTATAAGGCAATTAGATGCATAACGTGTACACAACAGAATTTTATTTCTTTGACCTTCATGTTAAATCGAGCAGAAGCTCTCTTTCCACTTTCTAAATACCATTTTGTTTCTAGAAAGAAAGAGTTAATGGTTTGAATAGTTTTTCAAAAGAATTACTTTTAAAAAACGAGAGCATTTTAAAACAACTAATACAACACAAATTCATTAAAAATCATTTTTATATTTTCCATGGAGACGGGTCTACAAGGAAATCTGATGGGTTATTAAGAGTTATTGAATAGCTACCTACAATGGATTGGGATGAACCAGGTTGGGTTTTTATATCACCTGAGGACTTCTATCTTTCTATACCTCTTTATTGATTTTTAAGGCAACTCAATACATATAGGCTGCCTTCTTAATCTTCTTCCCTGAGATACTGCAATTTTTCCCCCCAGATGAGGTCTGCACTTCCTCTTACAGACTCCCATAGGATCTAGACTTCCTTCATGGGGCATAACCCTTGTGTAATAATCTGCTTCATTTCTGCAGCCTCTGCTAGACCATAAGCCTAAAGCATATATTTTGTTCAACCCTGTCTCCCCAGCACCTAGCACAAGGCGTAGTGCACACTGCAAATGCTCAAATCTGTGCAGTTACTGCTTTGTGAAAGGAGGCACAGCTCTCGCTCCTACAAAAATGTTGAGGACCATCGAGCTGTTGCATATATTTCAAAGTACAGTGAAATCCCACCTGGACTGTGGTGAGAGACACGATCTCAAGATAAGTCACTTCTGCATTCATGTAACTCAGGTGTCATTAGGATTCCCTGCGGGAATCTCCTTTTCTACCCCTCTGATTCCATGATCTGTGTATTTCCTTGCCCGTGGAAGTCAAAGCCTAACCAAATAGTCCCCAGACACCCAGCAGCTAGCTCATTTCTCCAGGGTTCCCCCGACTCCTGAGCTCTCTCTTTCTCTGGGTCTGTTTCCCTGAAAACATGCATGATGTCGATGGTAATGAGAAACTCAGCCCTGTCTTCAGGTTCCCCAAAACCCTGTGCACACAAGGCAGCCGCGGACCCTGAGGAGTTCAGTTAGGATTTCATATCAGATTAATTCAAGTAACGGAATGAAATGCAGTTGTGTCTCCATTTTTAAAAGTTCCTTCTAGAGCACCGAGGACTCCCATTCATCTTTCCTGAACATCTTTATTCTCTTGTGTCTCCAAAATTCCACAAATCCATTCCTCCCCCATTCTTACAAGGAGCTACTCTGCCCTTTTTTTCTCAAGTCCTGGAATCAGCCAACATTGAGGTCCTTGGGACCTTGAGCCTAATACAGATGTGTACTAGGAAACTGAGACCCAATAAAAGATGGCTTACTCCCGAAGAGAAAACTGGTGCTGGTTGTTGAAACAATAACCTTTTGCTGTACTGGTTACACGTACATAGGTTGCATCTAGAATCTGGGAACGTTTTATGGATGTGCGGTTCAGTTTGGCTCTGTAAACAGAAGAGCAGCGCAGTAATTCTGCTCTCCTTCCACACACCGCTGGGCACGGCCTATGTTCTCATTCACAGAAAGAGGACCTGGTTTCTCTTTATCCTTTCAGAGTATGGATCACAGATAAGGCCCAGAAAAACGTGCCTTTACTACCACAGTAGTTGGTGAGAAGGGCAGATTCTGAAGCGTTTTGCTGAGAATTGCAAAAAGAAAAAGAAAAAGAAAAAAAAGCAGCAGCGTGGAAGAATGCAAGTGCAAAAATCATTAGTTTTGAGACAAGTAAAGACTAGTTGGAATTTAAAAAGAGAAGGTATGGATTACATTACAACAGACATATGAAAAACTACCCCAGAGCACACCAGCACAACTTAGCCATCTTTCCTAAACAAGTAATGTAGGTGACTCAGGACAATGTTACTTTTTTCTTTTTTTTAACATTCCATTGAAGTATAACATCCATATAGAAAAGTGCACAAATCATGAGTACATAGCTTTCACAAACTGAACACACACCCATAGCCAGCACCCTGGTGAGAAACAGAAAACTGCCATCTCCTAGAAGCCCCTCTTCGTCCCTGCCAGTGCCCTCCACCAAGGCTAATCACACTCTGCCTTCTGGTGGATTCCTTTTGCTTGTTGTTGAACTTGAAATTGATGGAGTCTTGTAGAATGCATTCTTTGGGGTCTGGCTTCCTTAGCTCAACGTCACATGTGTAAGAGTCCTCTCTACTATTTTTATTTACTATTATCATCATCATTTAATGTTAACTTTATACTATAAATAGCATTTATTGAATCACAACACTGAATTACTTCTGTCAGAATACATTTGTTACATCTTTTTTCTGTGTTTGTATTTTTCTCTTTTTATTTAGGAAAAGTAATTCAAAACAAAACCAGAAAAAAGATAAATCATCTATAACACAGGTATAATTTATGCTGTCTGGACAGTAGAACTGACTTCAGTTGTGGTAGATTCTACAGGTTGCAGGTTCTAAGTCTTAAATTATCCCTTCCTCCTTCTCTCTCTCTCTCTCACAGAAACACACACACACACACACACACACACACACACACACACACACACACCTTGGGCCAGTGTTTATCATGCCAGATCTCTGCTGTTCAGTGAGAGCCAGCATAATAATGGTACACCCTTGATCTCCCTGTGGTTGCATAACTTGGAGCTAAATGAATGACAGGCTTCCTTCTCCCACCAGGACCCTATAGATTGAAGGCTGATGTTACCACAGAAAAGAGGTTACCATTACCAGACAAAGGGGGTTGTACAATCAGATTGGGTAGGAGAAAAATATGGACTTCGCAGTACACCATGCCCAGTGTACATTATAGCTAGTCTATAGATGACGTCTTACATTATGTCACACAACAATAACATGAGTTAGGAAGAGAAACTTTCAGTCAGCTTCTCAGCTAATGCCTAGATCTGAGGGATGTCCCTTCTTGGATATAAATACATTTTTAGCAGGATTTACAGAAAACTTGGCATCGCTCCGAGTTGACTGGTTAGGGAGTCAAGCATGTCCCCATTCTATCTATCTATAGACAGAAGGGGGATGAGCTGTGTGTTGTGGGTCGGCCCACCCAGGTAGCACCCCCAGCACCAGCTTTGGACAAGGCTCAGTGCACGAAGAGCTTCCCTGTGACTGGTGTGTCAACAGGAATGAATGGGAGCCCGGGTTGTGGCTGGAGACACACACCCAGGCTCTCCTGCCGGCGGCAGTGCTGCTGTGTGCTGACGTCCCTACCTCATTAGAGCCGCTGTCCCTGGGAGATAACAGCCTTACCTGGATGGATGAAGGGGTGAGAAGATGAATGATCGGTTTCTCTGGTATCAACATGTCTGGTAGCAGACAGTCCCCAGTTAGTACAATCATTACACGGGCTGCTATTTGTCCACATTTTCAGGTAACCAGGTTAGGCTTGTCTTTTAATGAACGTTGTTCACAGTTTGAATTAGATAACTGGTAATATGTAGACCCTTTTAGTACAGTGGGTTCTTGGTACTGACTTAGAGACTTCAGTCACTGTTTCCTGGGCATTTATAGTAGAAGATGACAATGGAATCCAGGTCCCTGATGCTGTGTTAATTTTAAGAATCGTTGGATCCTATATCTAAAGAGTGGTGAATCTCCATCCATTCATATATTTAATATGATAAATAGATAGACAGATAGACAGAGTGATGGTTAATTTTATGTGTCAACCTGGCAGGATCACGGCACCTAAATATTTGGTCAGATATTATTCTAGATGTTTCTGTGAAAGTATTTTTAGATGAGATTAACATTTAAATGAGTAGACTAGGTGTAAAGCAGGCCACTCTCCATAATGTGGGTGGGCCTCATCCAATCACTTGACACCTTAAGAAAAAGATGAACCTTCCCCAAGGAGAGATTTCTACCAGCAGAGGGCATTCAGACTTGAGCTGCAACATCAGCTCTTCCCCGAGCCTCCAGCCTGCCAGACCACCCTACAGATTCTGGAGTTGCCAGTCTCCACAGTCATGTGAGCCAAATGCTCAAAATCAATCAATCAATCTCTCTTTCTCCCCATCAATCCCTTCCTTTCCTCCCTCCCTCCCTCCCTCCCTCCCTCCCTCCCTCCCTCCCTCCCTCCCTCCCTCCCTCTCTCTTCTTCCGGTTGGTTCTATTTATCTGGAGAACCCTGATTAGGGAGCGGGGGTGGGGAGGAGAACTAAATACTCAGGACTCAACTAAGAAGCCATGAGAATTACTTCATCTCTTCCTTAGAACATGCGTAAGCGTTAGCTACTGATATTAATCGAATTTAACAGATCAGAAGCTGGAGTTAGAAAACATACATTTCTTGTCCAAGGTCTTACAGATACTTAGCGGCAGACCTGAGTTCTAATTATGGGATGTGCCTCCCAAGTTTAAGCTCACTTTTCTATGGTACCCATTGCCTTTGAGGAACTCAACACTTACTTGACTCTTATTCATTGTGCTTTACAGATGACCCGCCTGCTCACAGCAAGAGCAAATGCCACCTGCTCTCTCCACATGCATTCAGAACAGCTCCATCCACACCAGAGGCATTTTTCCCAGATGTAACTCTGGCCTGGAGTTTGTTCACACAGCCCGGTGCTAATAGAGATCCCAGAAGTTCCTGGCTTCCCTGACAACAGCAGAGGCAAAAGAATGCAAAAGAGACGCAGTGAATACTTTCCAGAGGAAAATGGGCTCCTGGCTTCAGCAGACCTTGCTTGACCTTCAGAAAGCAAGAGCTGAATGTGGGAACATGGTTCAGAGAGACAGAATGGAGGGGCCCCAAGCTGCCATGGAAACACGGGCAGGTGTTAGGAGCATTATGTCCTCTTTCCTCACCTTTCCCTTGAAATTCTCACAAATTATCTGCACTGGTTTGTTTAGCCATTCACTTACTTACTTATCCAATCAATATATTTTTTGAGCATGCATCATTTGTCAAAAGGGGCTGGACATGATAGAGAATAAGATAATCTGCTCATTAGTTGCTGGAGTCTATGCTTCTGGTGAGGAACACAGGTACACAGCCAGGCAATTCCAAGACTTTGTGATAGGAGCCATGGAAGAAAGAAGCATGCTATGAAAACACAGGGAGGACACAAACACCAACGCTAGTCCACGTGAGTCAGAGAGACTACTTGCAGCAGTTGACACTTGAGCCAAGACCTGAGGAAATAATGGGAATTCTCCAATATAGGGACAGGGATGGAAATAACTGTTTTCTGGATGAACAGAAAATGTGCTGAGGTCGGAGGGCTGGAGTTGAGAGTGCAGGTAGTGGCTGCAAGGAATTCAGTTATTCAATGTGACTTAGGTGAGACATCAAGGGTGGGGCAGCATGGGATGATATCGGCAGATGAAGCATGGGGGAAACTGCTCGAAGCCAGATTCTATAACAAAGCTGGCCTCAGGGAGCATAAGGAGAAGAGAGGAAATGACAGAAAGCACAAAGAGAACACCATTTGGTCTTCTCAACTGTAAGTGCTGGTATGGGTTTGGCTTCCATTCCTCACCAACAGTTACCACCTATTCTATTCAGGAGCTTGCACTCCTCATCTGTCACAGGAGAACAGCCCTACCCTGTCTACTCTGTGAAGGTCAAGGCAACAGTGACTGGGAAATGACTACACACTTCCTGAATCCCCTCTCTCCTTGGAGGTCTCCAGCTCAGTGTGGAGATAGCACTCTGTGCCCCAGACACCCAGAGGTTTTATTCTTCAGAAGCCCAGAGATTCTTTCTCTGATAGGTTTTCCCATGGAACACTTCAACTCTTTAACCCACTGAGCAAGGCAGCTAGCCTCTCACATTCATTGTGCCGTGAACCCAATGCTCTGGCCACATGGAACCCTGAATCTGGTGTGCCAAAACCAAAACCAAGCAAACAAAACAAACAATAAAACAATTCCTTCCCCTAGTGTGTACATTTGATTCCCATGCCACCCCACGATACAAGGTTAATGAAAAAGACTGAGACATGGCTTTGCATTCAGGCATCTATGCGTTTGCACAGCTTGCTCCCAGGGCCCAGACTTCCCCTTTTTGACCATTTACCTGCATTCACCTGCACTCATTTTTACGCATGTCTCCTTGGGAAGGCTTTCTGACCTGGTGTAGCCGTAACTGGGATCTCTCTTCTATGTGCCCACAGCAAACTGCATGTCCAATACTGTTTCACCTCTATGAACTGCTTCTTTTTTTAATTTATTTATTGGGGTGACAATTGTTAGTAAAGTTGCATAGATTTCAGGTGTACAATTCTGTAATACATCATCTATAAATCCCATTGTGTGTTCACCACCCAGAGTCAGTTCTCCTTCCATCACCATATATTTGATCCCCCTTACCCTCATCTCCCTCCCCCCACCCCCTTACCCTCTGGTACCCACTAAACTATTGTCTGTGTCTATGAGTTTTTGTTTCTCATTTGCTTGTCTTGTTCTTTGTTGTTTTTGGTTTATATGCCACATATCAATGAAGTCATATGGTTCTCTGCTTTTTCTGTCTGACTTATTTCACTTAGCATTATCCTCTCAAGATCCATCCATGTTGTCACAAATTATGAACTGCTTCTTGAACTCAGAGTAAAAAGTTGTCACACGTGTATTTCCTTAATCTCCCAGATCCCCACTTGCTTCATTACTGTATATTACTCCATTACGTTACTTCCTTATTGCACAGTATCATGCTTTTAGAGTACTCTTCCCCGCAAAATTGTTAAAAATAAATAAGCAAAATAGTAACAGCAAGAGCAACAAGCAAAACATGGGCTTACAAAATCCAAACACGGAATCAGTCCAACCTCTAAAATAAAGTTGGAGAAGCAGCATCAGATACAAACATTCTGCCACCGCCAACGGCCAAATCCATGACTTTGGAAATCCCTAATCCCTGCCCTGAGAGGCCACACTGGCTCATCTTTCCACAAAGCCTCACATGTCCAGTCACTGTGCTACCTTCTATGGTTCCACCAGGGACTACATGCTCACATCCTTTGAACCAGGTGAGGCCAAGCGGCCCCCAGTGTTGGGCAGTTTGTTTGGAAGTCCTTGCGCTCAGTTCTTTCAAGCACATAGCCAGCCCTTTCTCAGGTTATCAGCCAGACCCAAGAATTCTGGTCAAATTATGACACCTGATGGATCACCAACTCAGAGTTCCTGTGCCCCTCCTGGGAATCAGCTTACGAGGAGAGGCAGGTTTTCATGCACATAGAATCAGACTGACCTTCCCATTTGTCAAGGTTCCACATCCATCTTTCCACAAGGTGCGACCTTAGTGTCTTAGCTCTCTTTTGAGTCTCTTACCTGAGTGACTCAGGGGTGGTTTACTTTTCCAACGGAGTCTCGTCTAGTTAGTCCTATATATCTCATGTGCATCCACATTTCCAAGGTACCCTGCTCTGCTCCTGTCCCATCAGAGATACTGCTCGTGGTGAGTTGAAAGGAGATTCCTGGCAGGTCCTTGCTGAAGGGAAAAAGACAAACATGCCATCTCTGGCATATATCCCACCACAATAAAATTTATGATTCTGTACTGCAATTTTCTAGGTCCTTGCCCAGATGTGTCATTAAACTGTGGATTTGTTCAGAGCAGGAATTATATCTCGCATATATCCATAAAGTATTACATCATATTTCTATCCAGTCTCACCATTCTTCAGATAAAACCTGAGTCAGCGTTGGACTGTGGTGACATACTTATTATTTAAGGGAAGAAAGAAGAACGAATGAATGTAATGACCTCCTGCCAGAGACCTCTCTGGGTGCTCGTGCACAATGAAAAAGGCCCTCTAGCTCTGGTCACCAGAATGATATTCCTGAAAAACAATTTTAAGCTTCCCTTTGATTTCCCTTACCAGTTCACTTACTATCTTCTATTCAGAAGCAATACACCCAGACCTGTCTATACAGATGGAAACTCTATGTGCAAAAACCTCTGCAGAGACACGGGATGGAAAGACTCACTATGAAGAAGAGTCGCCGTGTCCTACTTAGCGACAGAGGATGAGAGCGATACCAGAAGGGTTTGCACGTGTGCACCTACTTGTCAGTGGGAGTTTTTGCGAACAAGGTGCCCACAGGTCCTGCCTCCAGCTCTGCCACTAACCCACTGAGTGGCCTTGGATAAGTCCCTGTCTGTCTCTTGGTCTCAGTCTCTACTTTGCTAAAAAGCAGTGGCATGCACATACTGTCTCCATGCTCACTTGGAAAACTACATCCCTGTCTACTCAATTCCTTGAAGCTCTTAGGGGACGCTACCTAAAATCAAAGGTGGCATGTCGTTCTGGCTCACACGTCCCTCCCTTCATCATTGGCCGTCAGGGGACGATTTGGCCAGGGGAGACTTGGTGAGTATCTTCCAGCTTGCAGTATCCCGAGAGAATTACTGTGATCTCACAGTGGTTACTGGGTTTCAAAAATCCTGAATATCGGCTCTTTACTGCTCTCTGGTGGCTCAAGGAGGCTTCTGCAGAGGTTCAAAGAAAACGTCTCTCTAGTATACACCCCACTCCTATCTTATGGGAAGGTTTAATGAGCGAAATATGCAATGTGCCAACACAATGCCTGCTACCCAGTAGCTGCTGAATAAATGCATGTTCACTTGTCCCTCCCAAACGAACTGGCTTCATAATGTTGTGTTTACAAAATCCCTTAAAAGTATAATAGTTGTGTAGTAAAAATTTAGAACATATAATAACAGAAACTACAGGAAATAGAGGGTATTTATTAGATAACATCAAAATTTAAAAAGGGACCCAAGCAGAAAAGTGGTAAAGCAACTCAAAAAAAAGAATATTCATATATCCATTCCTTTTTTCATTTGTAGTTCATGGAGGTGATAGAAATAGGGAAAGTCTAACACTTACTAGCTTCTTCATGTCCCATGCTTTATAACTTTTGGCATTTAATGCACAGAAAAACCTAGTGGTGTTGGGGTTAGTCGCCTTATCCTACACAGGAGGAAACTGAGGCTTCAAGGGGCAGGTAACAAGTTCCATGTCCCATGGATAAAGTGTGTGTGGCCAGCTTCTAGAATTTAATCCTTGGTTTGTGCGCTGCTCCAAACCATGGCTGTCCTCTTACATTACTCAGGCTTACAGGAGCTTTAAGATTATATAAACACAGTGGAGTATTATTCAGCCATGAGAAAGAGGGAAAACCTGCCATTTGTGACAACATGGATGGACCATGAGGATGGTATGCTAAGTGAGGTAAGTCAGAGAAAGACAAATACTACCCCTTCTTACTTATATGTGGAATCTGAAAAGCTGAAATCACCAAAAGAGTGAGATGGTGGTTACCAAAGGCTGAGGGGCAGGGAAACAGGAGCGCTGTTATTTAAGAGTACAGCCATCTAATAGTAGGAGACTAAGTCCTGTACAGTATAATGAAGACAGACCACAGTATTGTATTATAGTTATCGAACTTGCTGAAAGACTAGATCTTAATTATTCCCACCACAAAAAGAAAAGATAATTATGTGGTGGGACACAGGTGCTAACAATTATTACAATGGCAATCAGAGCACAACATATAAATATATAAAATCAACTTGTTGTACACCTTAAATTTACACAGTGTTATGCATCAAATATATTTCAATGAAAAATAATTTCACACTTAGCACCTTTTACAGATGGAGAAACTGTGAATCAGGGAGAGATGCTGTTTGCCCAGTGGTGTGCTGGTAAGTGTTTAGCTGCCAGCTCGGGGTGGTGCTGGTGGTGGTGGTGATGGTGGTGGTGGTGGCGGTGGTGGCAGGTTGATTTACAGAATTTGTGAATTTCTGTGGCTTGTTTTAATTAAGCATGGAGTTGGGAAGAAATGTGCACAACTGAGCAAATCATTGATCCAATGTCTTACAGCGAGATATCTTACTTTTTGAGTACCAACATGTTCTAGATGGAAGTAAGAGTTGAAGTGCGTGGCTCCAACTCCACCTCTCTTCTGCTTTCTGATCTGGACAATACGAGCTGACAATTGCTGACGTCGTCCTCCTAATGGCTTCACCAGTTGACCATGTTAGCCTCTGATTCCTCCCTCTTCCTGTGGACTCTGCCTTCACGACATGAAGAGATTAAGTATCAAGATGAAGTGGCAAGACATTCATGGAGGCCGAAACGAGTGGCCGTCCACCTAGAGTAATACCCCTAGGTGCCGAGAAGAGGGGGGCTCCTTCATGTGGGGCTCCAGTCAGCATCAGCCAGGTCTCTGCAAAATGCTTTCTCCCAACGGACTGTTTGCTCGTGGAAGCAAACTATTTGTCTTTTTTTTTATACACATACATTGCATCCTCAGCGCATACAATAATGGACTGCTCCACTGTAGGTACTGAATAAATATGTACTTGTTGAGTGACTCTATCTTTGGCAATTGTATTAAAATTTCACCATTAAGATGAATTCCAGTACTCTGTGCCATTGACAGTTCACTTAAACACTCTGGAAATCAGGGTTTTTTTCTATCTTTAAAATGAAAAAAAAGAAATACTAGCTATTATGAGGGTTCGTTGTAAGATTAAAGTGTATATCAGATGCTAAGTACACAATCAACAAATAACAATTCTCCTTCTTCTCTTCCTTTTCTGTCTCCTCGTCATCCTCCTCCTTCTTTTCTTGCTCCTTCTCCTTCTTCTTATTTTTCTTAGTTAGGCTTTTTCCATTTTCAAGATCCCCATAATATAAAGCAGGATCACTGAGAAAGGGATCTACTAGATCATAATACCTTCCATATACTTGGCAGAGAATTTTTACACCATGCATATAAGTTGATACTTATAACCTCTCTCTGGTATGACATGCATAAAATATTGTTTCATAGATGAAGAAATGAGGTCCAAAGAACTAGTATCTTCTGAGATTTTTTTCCATTACAACGCTTCTCTGGTGAGTAACTCTTTACTGCTGTGTCTTAAAGCCAAACTTGATTGCCCTGATACCTCTTCTGACACCACAATCATTCTACCTGCACAGTGATCCATCTGTCTTATGTATGCAAGTTCGGCTTACTTGCATGTCCTGTAAGCTCCAGTGGAGAGCCTTCATCTCTATCAAT
Organism: Rhinolophus hipposideros; assembly: GCF_964194185.1. Classification (NCBI taxonomy): domain Eukaryota; kingdom Metazoa; phylum Chordata; class Mammalia; order Chiroptera; family Rhinolophidae; genus Rhinolophus; species Rhinolophus hipposideros. The sequence continues at coordinate 66,979,282 of NC_138057.1, forward strand.
TCCAACACCGGCCTCCACTGCCTGACCTTACTCAGTGTTCCTGGCTCCTACCCATCTCAGTCTAAGCCAGCTTGGGTCCAACAGCAATGACCCTTCATTTTCCCTTACCTCGCCATCAGAAACCACCTACGTCAGGGTCCTAGAAGGTGACTCCCACTTGTAAAGCAAAATCTGCCTATAGCGTTTCTTCTTTGTCTTTTTTCCTTTTTATTTCTATCTAGCTTTGCTGAGATATAATAGACACATAACATTGTGCAAGTTGAAGGTGCACCACTTGTCGATGTGATGATACACGTAAACGTCACCACCATAGTGTTACCGGACACCACCACACCACATACTTGCTGTTGTGTGTGTGTGTGTGTGGTGGGAACATGTAAGATATACTCTTTTGGCAACTTTCAAGTATATAATACAGTACTATTAACTATAGTCACCGTACCATACATTAGATCACCAGAACTAATTTATCTTACAACTGGAAGTTTGTATCTTTCGACCAATATCTCCCGATTTCCCCCGTCCTTCCCCTCAGCTTCTGGTAACTACCATTCTAATTTCTGTTTCTATGAGTTTAGCTTTTTTAGATTCCACCTAGAAGTGCAATCATACAGTACTTATCCTACAGTATTTTGAACTCAAGTTTTTCTATGCCATTTTATAGTTCATTTATCAAGAATTGCTTTGGCTCCTAGTAGCAGAAGCCCCCAAACAAGTGTCACCAAATAAATCTAGAGGTAAGCACTTCAGGGCTTCTATAGCTATTTCAAGATGCCAAAAGGAACCCAGGTTCTTCCTGCTTTTTGTTCAGCCCTTTCTGAGCATGTGTTTGTCACCAAAATGGCTGAACCACTCCCAGAATTACAGTCATGGTTTAGACAAGAAATAGAAGAACATAGAATAAAAGGTATATGATGGCTGAATGGACCCTTTTAAAGACCATTCTCTGAAACCCTACCAACAGCTCTGCTCATGTCTGATTGGCTAGAACCTAGTCACATGGCCACTCCCACCTGGTGTGTCGGGCTATTGTCACACTGAGCAGTTACTTATTAAATGTCAAAGTGTTGTCTTTACATTAATTCATCTACCCTTCAGAAAAGCCCCTTTTAAGGACACATTATGGATTGCAGGTATAAAGTAACTTTTCTGTTTTCTAGAGCTATGAGTGATGAGTTGGGTCTTAAACTGATAAGTGCTGCCTATTCCAGTATTCCCTTTTACTTCCAAATATTCTTCCCTTTTTCTTTCAAATATTCCCATTTTCTTCCCTCTGAGAAGCTCTTTAATGAAGGACCACATCACCATTTGGGACCAGCATTTTAACTATACTATAATTAAATTTCCCCCCTGGGAAATCACATGGCTTAACAAGGCTGAGAACACAGAGAAACAGAACATCAGCTAGAGAGGATGTGAGCAGGCTTCAGGAAACTAATCTCACAATGGGGTATGGTCAGGACTTTCCCCCCTACCTTAGCCTCTATAATATTCTAGTAGTTCTTAAATTTAGTAACCAATCATCAGAATCAGTTGAGAAATTTTTAGAAAATATATATTTCTGAATCCCACCCAGGGAGTCTCTACTTTAGGAGACTCAAGCTAAAAACCACTATCTACTTTTTATGTGACTTACGGATTTGTGGTCCCCCTTTGCGTGAAAACTGTCTTGTGTTTTTTAGATATATTGGCTTTGTCAGGCACTTTCTGATTGCTTTGTGAACGCACAGCCTCCCTGGAGCCTAATATGTGTGTGATGTAGGTAGCACTTGTTACTCCCATTTGTCCAGGTAACTCCACTGAGGCTCATGAGTCACTTGGCTGAAGGCACATGGCTGATGCATGGGGTTTCCAGGATCCCTACCTAGGTCAACCTGACTCTGAAGCCCATGACTTTTTCCATTCAGATACATCACCAAGTCTGAGTCTGTGTAGCTGAGGCGGAAGATCACCCTTGAGGCACGTCAGAATCACTCTTTACCAGCATCCCACAGACGCCATGCTGACTAATAAATGCCTACACAAGTCCTGTATCACTGCTTCCCATCAGTTCCTGCCTCCATGCTTTCCCCAGACCGGTTCCCAAGGCCCCAAAGGAGGGGCAAACGTCATCTACGCAGACAAATTGGGAGCAGGTTAAAGGAGGGCAAAGGGGTAGATGGGAATATTGAGCCAGGCTGGAAAATTAAAGTTTGAAAACAAGTTTCAGTTAGCACGAAGTGATTTTTCCTTGGGAATTTTTTGTCTTCCAATTTTGTAAGTTATGTTTATCTTCAGTGAAATTCAGTCCATCTGTATCTGATTCATTCACACTTAATGCATCAGCAGACAGCTCTGTCTGAGAAACCGATTCCCATGTACCTCTCAAGTTTTACTGTGGAATCAGGGTCTATGTGGAACGCCAGGGCAAGGACGCTTGTGAGAAACACACAGAAATCAGGTGAAGTGGTTTCAAACCTCCCATTCCAAGACGCACACTCCTCTGTTGGGTTGTCTGTTTATATTAGGCAGCTCTGACGGTCTTCGCAATTATTTTGTAATCAGGCTTATATACAAATCTTTTGCTCTCTACTGGCTCCTTTTTGTCTGTTCATAAACATGCTCACATTTCTCTCATCCTAAAACACGAAACAGACAAGTTGTCCCCAAACAAAAAGATAACAAACTGCAATGCTTTTCCCACTTCCATTTATCCTCAAGTACATTTCCATCAACCTTCCCAGAAGTTTGCACTCTGTACTTTGTCACCTCCACTTTATTTCTCATATTTCTCATTCTTCTGTTATGTACATTTGCCTGTATTCAGCTGAGACCTTCTAATGAAAGCCACCTTTTAGTTGCCAAATTCAATGATTATGTTCCATTACTATTTGATTAGTTTCTCTGTTGCCTTTGCTTCTGCTTAGTTACCTCCTTCCTCGCACTCTCTGCTGTATCGCTGTATCGGTTTCCTTCCGTCTCTTCCTTTCTTTTTTTTCCCTTCTTTTTGGCCATATAATCCTCTTTATTCCTTTATCATCCTTCCTTATTCATATATATATATATATATATATATATATATATATATATGCAATACCCCTCCCCCCAAATTCTTGATTGAAGGTTCTGGAGCCAGAATGTCTGGGTTCAAAATCTGCTGTGCTATTTCTAAACAGTGTGATCTTGGGTAAATTTCTTAAGCCTTTCTATGCCTCAGTTTCCTCAACTGAAAATTAAGAAAAGTTATAGTTCTTATACAGAGTTGACACAGGGATTAAATTAATTTATTACACATAAAATTATTTCAACAGCACCTAATATCATAACTACTCAATAGATTTTAACTGATAGGAGCAGTGCTAAACACACTCTAACGATCTATAAATACTTATATAGTAGAATTGACGATAGATGGTAATATATTCTAAGGAAATCATTGTGATTCTTTTAAAATTATGTTGGATGCATATTTGACTCTATAGGAGATAACATCCAAGCCTATAGTGTAAAAACAGTCTATATTGTTTTCACTTGTGTGTCTATATCTAAAGATACACACTAAGGTTAAACCATTGCCTACTAATGTAATAAAAGGGAAAGCAATGAAAAAAAACATAAAACTTAACACTAATTACAAGAAAGCTGGAGTGGTCATATATATATTAGTTAAAATAGACTTCAAGGCAAAGAGTAATACTAGAAGAATGCAAAGACATTTAATAATAATAAGAGTCAATTCATTAGAACGACATGAACTCATATGTGTCTGCACCAAATTAAAAGGAAGCAATAAACAAATCCACAACCAGATTTGGAAATTTTAATCCTCTTCTCTAAGCATTAAACAAAAAAAAAAGAGCTAGACAAAAAAAATCAGTAAATCTATAAAAGCTTTAAACTGTCAATCACCACTGGTCTAAATGACATTTACAGAAAACTACATCCAACACCTGCGTAATACACTTTTTCTTCAACTTCACTTGGAATGTTCACTAAGATAGACAAAACACTGGGTCATAGAAAGCCTCAATGATTTAGAAAAAATGTTGTCTTACAGACTTTATTAATTAATCTCAGCAAAATTAAATTTGAATGTGGTAAAAATAAGATATCTTGCAATATGTCTTATATATGGAAATTAAACAGCACACTTCTACCTAACTTAAGAGTCAATGGAAAAATAATGAAGAAAACTAGAAATCATTAGCTGAATGATACTGAAAGAATACATAGCAAAATTGTTGGAATGCATCTAAACCATGGCTTACAAAAAATACTATTTTTATTTATTTTTTAATTGAATTTTTTTTAAGTTTATTGGGTGACAATTGTTAAAGTTACATAGATTTCAGGTGTACAATTCTGTAATACATTATCTATATCTCATATTGTGTGTTCACCACCCAGAGTCAGTTCTCTTTCCATCATTATATATTTGACCCTGTTTACAGTCTTCTAGAGCCTTCCTCCCCTTAATTGAATAAATTTGATGTGTGGCCTTGTGTAAGTTTAAGGGATACAATGTGTTACTTTGATACATGTCTATGTTGTATAAATATGATTGCTGATATAGTGATACTCATCACATTACATAATTATAGTACAAAATTATAGTCTATATTCATTACAGTGTGCATTAGAGCTATACAGCTTATTTACTACTCGTTACAAGTTTATACCCTTCAACACAATCACTTCCCCCTCCTCACCTCCTAGTAAACATTATTTTACTGTTTTTGTGTTTTGGTGGGGCGGGGTTTGTTTAAACACCATATTAGAAAAGGAAAAAAAAGCTTTAGAATCAATTACCTAAATTTCTACCTAAAGATGATGAACAAATTAACCCAAAATTACTTCAGCTCAAAACTACTGAACCAGAAACTGAAAATGATGTTCAACAATTTCTTTTTAAAAGCCCTCTAGGCAATTCTGATGCATGCCAAGTTTTGAAAACTACTTTTTTAAAGAAATTGAATTTACTGTCAAAAATATTTCCAAAAAAATATCTCCAGACACAGCTGTTACTACTCATAAATGCTATCAGATATCTAAGAAATAAATAATAATAATCACAAACTTTCAGGAAATAGGGGAGAAGAGAACAAAACTTCGCCACTATTTTTATGTAGCCATTACCCTGAGTCAAAAACCTGAAAAAGATATTCTAAATGAAGAAAATGACAGACCAGTGTCTCTCAATAAATTTAGGAGAAAAAAATCCTGAACAAAATACTAATAAATTGAATATAACAGTATATAAAAAGGATTAAGTGACCTCTATCCCAGGAAGACAAAGTCATCTTCATATTTAAAAAGTCAAGCAATGAAATTAATTACATAACAAAGAGAAGAAACATAATATCTTAATAAAGTCCAAAAAAATCATTTGAAAATGTTCAATGTCTATTCATGATAGAAACTTTTAACAAATTAGTAATAGAAAGGAACTTTTATCAATATGATCACTGCAAGAAGGATAACACCAAATACTGGTGAGGCTGAGAAGTACCCAACTCTAAAACATTTCCAGGAGAAGTGTAAAATCACATAACTTCTCTGGGGGAAAGATAATTGATATTTTCTTATAAAATTAAACATACTTGTGCTGTGTGACCTGGCAATTCTGTGTTTAGCCAAAGGTGATGAAAATCTATGTTTACAAAATGACATGTAAAAAATGATCAAAGTAACCTATTTACACTAGCCTAAAATTAGAATGGATAAGCAAATAGTATAGTCACATAATTCAATAATGTTAAGCAATAAAAACAACAATTTACTTAGACACTCAGTAACATGGTTAGATTCCACAGACACTGTGCTGAACGCAAGAAGCCAGACACAAAAGAGAATGCACTGTATGATTTCACTTGTATGAATTCCTAGGATAGGCAGAGATAGTCTATGTTTAAAAAAAAAAAAAAAAAGAAAAATCAGAGTAGTCATGCCTCGGGAGGATACTTTAACTGAGAAGTGGCCAGAGAGAAAATTCTAGGTTGACAGTTATATTCTATAGACAGGTATATGGGTTACATTGTATAGATGCATTTGTTAAAACTAATAGAATTGAAATTTAAGATTGTGTATCTCCCAGAATTTAATTTGATCTTTAAAAAGACTGCATTAAAAAAAAAAAAAAGGATCCGTCATGCTCCTTTGAATTGACAGTCAAATTCATGGCTTGGTTTATGTTCAATAGCAAAAATGTTGATTAAAGTCTACCGAAAATGGAAAGATACCTGAATGCAACATTGTAAGGCTCCACAAAGTCTTCTGATAATCCACTGTATTTGATTTTGTGAGGGATTTTTGCTGTCTTAAAGCCAATATGAATATTGCTGCAACTTGGGAAGCCATTTTCTAGCCATATAAATGTAAATATTATTTTCCTCTTGCAATAAATGAAATAAGTCCTACCAATCATTTTTGAAAATGAATGAGTGGAACATTTATTCCCCGATAGCGCAACACCCTAGCTTTCCAACAGTATTAACTGTTTTCAAGTGTGTAGTCTTTCATTGGTGGAGTTATTCATTTCTGAAAATAAACCTCCCTTTTTTTTTGGAAGTTAAAAAGATACCTCATTTAATTTCTATTTTCCCTCTAATTAATTTTCAAAACTGAACATTCCTTTTACTTTATCAATGCTTAGCAGGAAAATGCACCTGGATCATTTGTTGGCACTCACAATTGCATAAATATACAAATGGGGACATTATTACTTTGCTTATATAAAATACTGACTATATTGGAGAATGGAACAAGATGAGGAGAAATAAAATTCTGGTAGAATTTTTGGTGTTGATTTATATTAAAATATTATTAAACATTATACAGTTTTAAAAATTGGAATTTTATTCAACACCTGCTTGCTCTGCATGCCTAGCAAGCTATAATGTTCTGTCACTTCAACAAAGATTTCTGAAAATGTGTTGAGTCCAAAACCTTGAAAACAAAGTTCTAGCTAGGAGGTGCAGTCTAGAGTAGGGGAACAGACAAGCATACTAACAATAGCAATTTTAATAGCAAATGATAACTGCTTATACGTAGAAACAGTGGGCTTGGGGTATAAACGGCAGCTAACCCAATTCTGGGGAAGTATATTTGGCAAGATTCCAGAATTCCTCTCTACTCTTACCTTTCCCTCCCCCTTCCATTACCTCCATCTTTGCCTGGTGTAATTCAATTTATTTTGAGTTTCAGATTCAATATATTTTTACAGACATCTTTTCTGAAGTCTCAGACTATGTGGCATCCTTGTTTTATAATTTCGTAGCACTATGTAATTTTCTTTATAACATTTATCACAATTGTAGTTAATTGGGATAATAATTTGTCCTACACTGAACATGTCTGTGGGAGTGTACATACCTTGTTTTAGCCTTGGCTTTATTGCCTGTGATTAACATGTTACTTGGTACATGCTGGATGATCAAAGATTCTTACATAACAACCACCACCACAACAAAGAATGAGCTAAGTTTTGAGGGACCAATGATTTCAGGGCAGAGCCTTCCAGAGTTCTTTTCTTCTGTTACCTAAACTATAGTATGCAGCTGGTATGACTACTGTCAGCCAAGATACTGATTAGAAGAAGCCTGGAGTGGGTATGCATGCAGTGTGAGCAAAATTAAATGTGTGTCCGTGTAAACTGCTAAGACTTGGAGGTTGTTTGTTATAGCAATATAACTTACCTCATCCTAACTGATACACTGGTTATATTCCAAATTCACTTCTGCTAACTAATGCGGCATCAGAAATGTGCTGAGTGCTACGGAGGTACATACAGATTAGTTAAATGTGGCCCCTTTACTACTTTACCTTACAAGTTCACAGTCCCTTTTTTCCTAACGAAATTGAGCCTCCCCTTGGTTCCAAAGGAATGCCTTCTTCATCTTTAATATGTAATCTTAGATATGAATAGTGTACTTAGACTTTATGAAGTCAGATAGTTCTCAGTCATAAAACCTAGAGGTTAACAAGTTTTCTAACCTCTCTGAAATTTAGATTATTGTTGTTGTCATTGTTAAGATGGAAATAATACTAATCATGTAGGGGTTATAATATGCCTATCTCAAGCCAGGCAGTAAACTGCAGTTATTTATAATAAAATAAGAAAAGGGAGAATCTGATATATCATTATAAGAATTTTATGTTAAGTTCTACATGAAATGATATCGCATTAATTACTAGAGAATTATTTTGTCTTATTTGTCTTTATATATCCAGTATCCAGCGCAAACCTGGACACACAGTTGGGATAGACATATGAAGGTTGACTTGAATTCTGTAAGGATTGAGAGAAGAAAGGGACACATTTTCCATCTGAGAATGTCAGAGTAAATTTCAAAATGTCAAGGAAGTAGAAACATTTGAACCTAACTAAATCTTGAAGGCTGGGCAAAATTTTGATATGCTAGAAAGATCATAATTGTCAGAGAAAATAGCAAAGCAAAGACATGATTTAGGACCTTCTGGAATACATGAAGCAAATCTTGAGTAGTTCAGTTTGGGTATGTGTAGGGTTGGGAAATAAGAATTCTGCAAAGAGGCAGGCTGAGGTCAGAGTACAGAGCATCTTGACAGCCAAGTAAGGCCTTGAGTCTTGTCTACCGCAAGAAAGAACCACTGAGAGCAGTGAAGGAAGAATGAGAGGTGGAAAGAGCAGTGCTTCAGGAAGCCTGCCTATTATGCAGTCTATGTTAAGTGCTTTATAGTTACAATTATCCCATGAGATAGAGAACATTATTTTCATCTTATAGATGAGAAAACAGAGGCTCAGATGTTAAATAACGTGTCTGAGCTATAACCACTCCTAAGTGGAATTGATACCTTATAACTCGAACATGTTGTTTGACGTCAATATGTACTTTTTTCCATTTAAGACACAAGTAGAATAAATTCCATGTTGATATTTTTTGTATGTACAGGAAACATCACCCTTGTAGATAATCGAGCCCCACAGTTTGTTAAGCAAATCCAAAAGAATTTCCTTAATTAATTTTTTTCTTAACATGGATTTTGAAGATAATTTGTAAAGTGTAGTGTTAGAATACCAGCTGCTAATACTAATAATAATTAGATAAATGTAACTTAGAACAACGTTCTTTAGACCTTCTATGTCTTTATAACTATAGGCCTCCCCCAAAAGCTATTATTTGATTTGCTTTCTGACTTCTAATCTCATTTTCCAAAGTACAACATTAACAAGTCAAGAAGTTCATTGATATCACAGAATTTTATCCCAGTGCCCATCTTTTTGGTTTAAGTTCTACAGAAGGTTAAAAAAAAATTGAGGTTATGAAAGTTGAGAAAATCAAAGTGCATGTCCTCTAGTGGAGACCCAAACTGAGGAACACTTCAGTGGTGTGGGCCGTGACCTTTTAGTGCAGTGACACAGGACATGGGCAAGGGATTCATTTGATTAAAAAAAAAAAAGAAAGAAAGAAAAAGAAAAAGAAAAAGGATCTTTGTGTGTTGAGCACATGTCCTCAGTGATTCAGCATTTACATTTAGAGGATAAGTCCTAGCACGGGGCAAATATAGGTGATCACTATAGTAGTGTGTATATATATATATATATATATATATATATATATATATATATATATATATATATTTTTTTTTTTTTTTTTTTTTTTTTTACTAAACATCTACCATGAACTGGATCCTTCATTCATATTATTTCTAGTCTTCACAACATCTTCTCAGGGCATGTATTGCTATTCCCATGTTGTAGATAGACAAAATGAGGATCAAAATGCTTTAAAGCATTGTCTAAACTCTTCCAGATAGTATGTGTCTATGTGGAGATTTTTAACATACATTTCTGGAGTCATAAGCCCAAATGTTCTCTATTCAATCACCTTTCCCAAGGTTCCTTCAAGTTTGACATTCTGTGGATCTACCTATCACCTCCGGTTCTTTCTCACAGAATGGAAAGAGAGGATGATGACAGTTAAGTGCAGATGATGTAGTTTGTTCTAGCCAAGAATGAACTCAATCGGACAATGTCTTCTTGCGCTTTGCTTCCCACGTACGGAGACACACCTGCAATCCCTTGTGTCCTTTTGTTTATGGCCGCTCCATTATACTCTTGATGGACAATGACAGTTGACACTGAGTTCTGTTAAACAACCGGTCAGTCCTGTAAGACCTGAGGAAGTCCCTGGTCCATCCCACCTCCTCCTTCTTCCAAACAAAAAAGATCAGTGTCCTGAAAACGGTGGGGATTTGGCCACTCAAGAGGCTAATGATAGAAAGTGTACAAGTTTCAGCATATAGAACATCTCATCATAAAAACCAAGATCCTGGGGCAAGCTGCATCTGTCTCAAATGCCTGAGGCCCACATAGAATTTGATCCTTGGGCTCAGAGGGTTTGTTTGGCTCAGTAGCGTGGAAAATTTTATAATTATTATTCATGAAACTGGCTCTATTTGTCCAAAGAATTAGAGTAAGGAACAAACTTGAAAAGAACGTTGGTGTCTCAGGACATCATTTTACAGACGAGGAAACAGAAGCTCAGTGTAGTGGAGTCCCTGTCTATCTAGGTTTTCCTGGGAACCTGCTCTTCCGACTGCATGCTCAGACACAGTAGTGCTCTCTCTACACTAAAAGTGGCTTTCTCAGTGTAACACAGAACTAGGTAATTGGATTGTTAATTTATATTTAAATTATTTTTAAAAGACTATCACACTGCTCTATAAGTCATGCCTAGCTTTGTTTAGAGTAGAGGTGGCAGGAAATGCTTGTATTGAATTATTGAAGGTTGTCTCAATAGGGATTAAAAAAAGTAGGGCTGAAATGGCCAGCGTATATTTACATACCTTGCCCTGGGGAAACGGGTCTGCTGAGAAAGTGATGCATGAGAACAGTGCTTCTTTATGCAGTGAATCCTTGTTCATTATGTCACAGGGGATCCCTGGGGCCATCAGACACCAACATGTACTATTTGGAAGCGAGGGTTTGAGGACGTTTCACTGCGGCTGTGTGAGTCTCTGGTGTAACTTTAGGAGGTTGCAGCTGGCCTACGGAAGTCACCATGAAGGGACTTTGACAAATGGTACGTGGCCCTTATAGGAACAATCACCTCCTTGATTCTTTCCTTAGAAGACAGCTGGCAGAAACAATCACAGTGAGGATTATTAATGTTGCACTGATGCTTGTTCTGGTCAATGTGGGCAATCTAACAACTTGCCCTCTGGGCTGTGTGCCTCTGGGACAAGGCCCCAGAGCTCATGCATCTGTGAGTTCCCACCCTGAGCACACAGCTTGTGGTGTGCCTGTAACATCTGACACTCATCTGGGAAGACAAGGGAGGCGGGAGGGAACACATGTGGCCTTGCAGAGGAGACAATGTTAAAATTCATTTTTGAGAGAGGATGGGGTTAATGGGCAAAGCGGAAGTGAAGGGAGACATTTCAGGAAGGAAAAACAGTGCATGAAAGTGCACTGAGGATGAAAGCAAGAGCATGGCAGGTTTATACCTGTATCTGAGATAGGGAGCAGGTGTAAAGGACAAGGAGATAACACTGAGCTTGCTGGGAACTACTTCATGAAATAGCCTGTTAGGTCCGAAGGGAATTTAGACTTTATCCTGAAGGCAAAGAGCAGGCAGTGAAGGGTGTTAAGATGAGGGTCAGATTTACGTTTTGGAAATCTGATTCTAAAAAACCAAAAATACCCAAAAATTTGTATATGGCAAAGGCTATATACACAAAGAAGAAAGACAAGTGAAATAAAGTTTGGCAATGAAGGTAGTAAATGTCCCTAAATATGAACAGGAAATTCATGGAGGTGATCTCATTATACACTTAAGAAATCATGTTCAATCTTACTAGTCATCTAGGATGCAAAATAAAATGCAACTGAAAACATTAGAAACATCTACTGCTGATGAAGTTGTACATACAGTGTTGACGAAATCACTACCGGTTTTTGGGTAAGTTAAAACTGTCATAACCCTTTGAGTTGAGAGTCCCACAACTAGCCTCTAACAGAATTAAAAGTCCAGTATGCGAGGATGTATATATGATATTCATTACAGCATTCCTTATAAAAACCCAAACAGAACAAATAAATTAGGGATGGATAACCATGGTGGCTTGACTCCTTTCTAGATCCATTCTCAGCCTCTACTGGCTACATCACACGTGCTCCTGGCCGTCTTGTTCCAACAGATGTCGGAAGATGGATGAGGGAGAGAAGGGGGTATTTACCCTTCTGGTTGCCCCTGCTCCCTGCAGGTGCTGGTCTTGGTAACAGCTGTATTTCCCCAGTGTGACCACCGCTTTCCGATGGCCAGCTGTCTCCCACAACACAGCTCTAACCAGGTTCCAGTAACTGTGCTCTCTCCCCCGTCCCCTTCAGGTTTTGTAGTGTAATGGCCTCTGTCTCTAAATACTTGCTTCGTTCAACTGTCTTGAACTCCCTTTTGGAGTGTGCCAACTGCTCCCTGCTGGAACCCAACTCAAGAGGAGAGGATGAATTGGAGAGGGTAAAATTGGATAAAATATGTGGGCTCGTCCTTACAGGATTCCTGTGTGACATGAGGGAGGGAACGGAGACAAATGCTAGTGACATTTAAGACAATGGTTTATGGAATACATAAAGTCAATCTGCTTCTGGCACTCCCAGTGAATCGTCAATTCTCTGGTGCTTAGGACACTGGGATCAGGAAAAGAGGATCAAAAGGAATGAGAGGTGCTGTCCTGTCAACCAACGAGAACCTTTCAAGAGACCTTAACTTTCCTTAAGCTCACCCTGCCTCCAGCACCAGGAATATGTCATTATTATTATTATTATTATTATTATATTATTATTATTTTATTATTTTTTTTTCAAGATTCTGGAGCTCACAGAGGTATTAAAGAGAGCTCAGGTTGAGCATGCAGGCCCCGGCAGCCAGCAGGAAACTCCGGCTTCCTGAGTGCACATCCTGATTCCTCGCTGTCTAGTGTGTGACCTCAGCTGCTGCTTAATCTCCCCATGCCTCAGTTCCCTCGTTTTTGAAATGAGGATACTACTAGTACCTCTCTGATGAAGTAGTTATGAGAGGTAAATAGTTACTGCACATAAAGATCGTATAACCAGCCTGGCATATAGTAGAGGCTTAGTTAATACAGGCAGTCATTATTATCTACTCACCGCAGTCCATGGTACGCGTAGACAAAGTGAACACGGAGTCCAGCTGCAAAGATAAAAAAAGAGCAAATGAAAACGGCGATGACCTCATTCTGCTGCTCTGTCTATGCATGTGGCGGTTTGGAACCTACAATCACATAAAAAGAGAACATGTGGAAACCATTATCCAGACAGTTTCATTTCCTTTTTTGATAGGGTTACTAGACTGATGGATTGGGGACAGCTTTGGGAGCAGAGAATCGTGATTTTAGAAAGGCATCTGCCAGGGTTCTCCCCTGTCTAGTCCAAATCTCTCCCTTTCCAGCAAGCTCCCAATGCACCTGCAATGGGGTTATGCCCTCTCTATCTTATTCACCAGCGGTCCTGTGAATTTCCCCTTTGCAGCAGGGAGATCAATTGGCCCTTTGTCGGCGTCATTTATGCATGTCCATGACCTCACCCTAGACCGGAGGGAAGTGGCTGGAGGTCAGTGTCATACAGTGGGCAGACCGCAGAGGTAGCAAAGGCAGCCTAGGCTTTAAAATCAGACCCAAATGAGTTCAAATACTGCTTCTGTCTCTCACCAGTGGTGTGCTCTTGAACAAGTTACTTCGTCTCCCTGAGTTTCAATTCTTTCATCAGTGAATCTGAACTAGAAATCTCTTTCTTATTATAATAGCTAACATTTATTGACCACTCATTCTGTTTCAGATCACTGATCACTGATCTGTTTCAGATCACTCCGTGACAAAGGTACTCTCAGGTATATAATACAACATTATGAGTGGAAGTCTGTGCCTGTTGACCAACTTCTCTCTATTTCCCCCACCCTCAACCCCTGGTAACCACCACGTTACTCTGTTTTCATGAGTTTGGCTTTTTAGACTCCACATAAAAATGAGATCATGCAGTATTTGTCTTTCTCTGTCTGACTTATTTCACTTAACATAATGCCCTCAATTTTCATACACATTGCTGCAACTGGCAGGATTTCCTTCCTTCTTGTGGCTGAGTAATATTCCATTGCATTTATGTACCACATCTTCATCTACCCATCCACTGACGGACCCTTCGGCCGCTTCCACATCGTGGCTTTATGAATAATGCAGTGAACATGAAAGAGCAGGTATCTTTTTGAGATTCTATTTTAATTTCCTTTGGATATATACCCAGAAGTGGGATTACTGGATCATACAGTAGTTCTATCTTTAATTATTTGAGGAACCTTCATACCGTTTTCCATAGTGGCTGAACTTATTTACATTCCCACCAACAGTGCATAAAGGTTCACTTCTTTCTCTCTCTCTCTCTCTCTCTCTCTCTCTCTCTCTCTCTCTCTCTCTCTCATTTCTCTCTCTATATATATTTGAAAAAGTCACTAAGTGAGTAGATGTGATCCAGGTGTTAGGTAAACCTATGGTGGTAATCATGTTGCAAAATGTGTGTGTGTCAAATCAACACATTGTACACCTTAAATTGACACAATGTTACATGTCAGTTTTATTTCCAAAAGCTGGGAAAAAAGAAGATACTATCACTATTACCAACTTAAAGAGATGAATAAATTGAGCACAGAAAAATTTTCAGCAAAAACTCACCCAAGTTTACAAAGCTAGAAGGTGGTACAGTCAGAAGCTTCCAGGCAGTGGAAGCTCCGAGCCAGTATTTCTAACCACCGCACCGCACAGCTTCACAGACAGGCAGCTTATCATTGGTGCCCAGTGCAGTGTGTGTTAAACAAAGGCTCACTGAGACTCCAGCATGTGCCTGGTACTAGATGCTGGGCACAGAGCAGTGATGGCAGAATGAGGACCGATCTCACAGACATTACTCTCTAATGCAGAATATAGACAATAATCAAGTAAATAAATAAGTCATTACAGCTTATAATTAGTGCTCTGAAGAGAATAAACAGGGTGGTAAAATAGAGAAGACTGGGGTAATAAAGATATAGTGCAATATCTTTGCCGTAGTGAGGACTCAACATATTAACTTTAAATAGGCATGGAAAGGAACAATGTGGGGCAGCTGTTCAATGCTAGGTAGATATACAGCGCGTTAACTAACCCTTTCCAAAGAATGCCCATCAGTACACTGCCACCAGTTTGGAAAGGGTGCTTTCTCTGCCCTGGTCCTGAATCATTTCTTTAAAATGATATCTGGTTTAATACCTTACAGAAATTATGAGACTGGATTTTCATATATGGGAAGTTTTGGTCAGATAGAGTAGAAATGATAAATAGCTGCTTTCTTTTTCAAAATATTATGGAAGTCAGTCATTTCAAACACATATGAACATGAGATTTTAAATTGAGAAGCTCCACTTTTTCCAAATTGTACTTTCTGTTTTGTTTCCTCATGTTTCGGCGATTAGCTAAGACCAAACAAAACCACCCTGACTAGCCACGTCTCCCTTCTGGAGCCTCTGCATGGCTTCCACGGTAGATAAAATGTTCCAAGGGCTTCCAGCAAGTTATTTTTCCTGCACACACTGAGTAACTTCTGAAGAAGAAAGGACACGACAGTCTGTGTCAGACCACAGTCATCTGACACACGTTCTCCCCCATGTAGCATGCGTTACTGGAAGCTTTCAGTTTTCTGTCTCCTTAATCTGGCTCCAGTTGCTCAGGCTCCGAATTCCTGGAGAGGCTGTTTTCTTGTGAGAAATGGTCTCAGAAATCTGACACCAAGTAATATCTATCTTATGCAGGTGTCGAGTACTGATCCAATTAAAGGTAGTGGGTCCTGTTGGGTTCTAAAGGTGCATCGGGATAAATCAATTTAGAAAATTATTTTTTCTTCATAGAAACATTCTTCACATGCTTTTAAAGTGCCAGTATTTGTTCCAGAATTGAATATTTGAAATGATATAGAATGGAGAGTACCAAAAGAGAATAAAATGCCTATTTAACAACAGCATATTGGGTGGGGAGAAAAGCTGGGGGGAGCGGGTATGGCAGGAGGTCTGTTCGCCAGAGTTGGCTCTGCCACTGGCTGGCTGTGCCATTCTGGACAGGTCCTTGACACATGCGAGCCTCTTACATACTCAATGTCGCAAGTTTTCTCTTTGAAAAATAAGAATGTGGAATTACGTAAGTGGTTGCATTCTGGGTATATAGGATAGACCATGCTCTTCAGACTTCTGTGTTATTGCTTAGGCGTTTTGGTTAGTTTCGACTGTTTTCATTTCTTTCAAATTTTTGGTAACTTTATATTATTATATAAATATATAAATTACATATTATATATAATTTCAATCTATAGAAAAGTTGCAATGATTCCCCAATCTGAGAGTCACCTGTGGTTATGTTATTGCTGAACCAGTTAAGAGCAAGTTGGAGGCATCATGCTCCTTTAATTATTTCAGTGTGTTTCCACAGAATAAGGAAAGCCTCGTATATAACCACAGTGTATGTACCAAAATCCTTTGCACTATTATTGCCATACAAATTATACCTTCAACTTGGCTTCTTTTCCTTTTTATAGAATCCCATCATGTTATAAGCACTCCTCTACTTTGTAGCACAATATAAGGTTCCAGGATCCTACTTTTCCATGAGTTTTGCTTAGACTTTTTTTTTCCCCCTCATAGAATGGCAGGTGACTCATTTCTTTTGAAAAATCATAACATATTATATTACTGGGTCTGAACTTTCATTCCATGGCCATTAGCTGGAGGCGACTGGCCTGCTGAGACAGAGCAGTGTCAGTTCCCAGTTACCATTACTCACTTGGCCGGATCACTCACTACCTGCCGAGACTCCTGTCTGGTGTTTGGGTTTTGAAGCTTCTATGCAGGACAATCATATAGTTTAACTGGAATTCTTTTGCCAGTATAAGGGAGTACAATTAATAATTACCACATAGAGCAAACTGGTACAATCTGAGACAAACTGAAACCAATGGTCTTCCTATGGCGACACTTAATCTTACGACACTTTGTACTTTAACATTGTAGGTATGCATTTTCCTCCTGTTGATTCATAACTGAAAATGGAAAATGAACATTGGGATCTGAGTGGTACCTTAACAAGAAGTTCTCTAAATAAAAATTAAAAGAGACACATCTGCAGAACATTCCGGGCGTGCAGAATGGTGAGTTTCTTATTTTGATCTCAGCCATTCTTACAGTGTTAAAGGAACCCGATTTCTGAAGCAGGCCAAACCTCGCCAAGCCCTGCATTAACAGACAAGGAGAAAGAACGTCTGTGGTATGTACACTTCTGCTCTTTCCCTTGCTCTTCCTTCCTGATGCTGTAAGATTCCTTCTTTGATCATTTCCTTTATGTCAGATACAGAATGAGTTGGTTGACAGGTGTTTTTTTTTTTTTTCAAAACACTTGAAAAATGTGCTAATTCCTTCTGATCTCCATGGTTTCAGATGAGAAATGTACTGTCATTAGAATTGGTGTCCCTCTAGAGTATGTCATTTTTATTCGTCTCTTTTCAGTATTTTTTGTTGTTTCATTTTCATTACTGTTCAGAAATTTATCCATGATGTATCTAGGTGTGGGGTTTTATTTATTTATGTATTTATTCATGTATTTATTTATTTATTTATTTATTTATTTATATTTGTGGTTTGCTAAGCTTCTTACATCCTATGTTTATGTCTTTTGTCAAATTTGACAATTTTTTTTTAGCTCTTGCCCACATTTTAATTGGGTTGTTTGATTTCTTATCATTGAATCTTAAGAATTCTTTGCATATTTTGGATACCAGTTTTTTTATCAGATACATGTTTTGCAAATATTTCCTTCTAGTCTATGGCTTGTTATTTTCATTCTCTTGGGAGATATGTTTCAAAGGACTCCAAATTAACCTCTAGAGATTAAAACTATAATGTCTCAGATTGAAAACCACACTGTGCTGGACTGACAGCAAATTAAACATGCAGAAGAAAATACACGTAAATTTGAAGAATAGCAATGGAAAATATTCAAAATAAAACATAAGAAAAGTAATTAAAAGATAAGCAGAGTATTAGTAATCTTCAAGTGGCTTAATTGTGCCTGGAACTGGAATCTGTGAAGATGGGGTAACAGGGAAGAAATATTTTTAAAAAATAGAGGTTGACGTTTTTATAAATGTAAAGTTAGCCATGAAGAGATCAAAGAAGCTTATAACCTCAAGTACAAAAATCATGAAGTAAATACAGCACATTCAAACCCAATTCCTTAACACATGTGATAAGGAGAAGATCTTAAAAGCCAGAAGGTTAAAAAAAAAATACAATGCATGGAAAGAAACAGAGATAAGGATGACTGCTAATTTCTCATTGGAAGCAGTGCAAGAGAGAAAACAGTGAATCAATAGCTTTAGAGTATTAAAGATAAACTTGTCAACCCAGATTTATTTACCCAGGAAAAATCTTTCAAATTTGAAGATAAAACTTTTTCAGGCATTAAAAAATAAAATTTGAAAGATGTGTCACCAGCAGACCCACACTACAAGAAATGTTAGAGGAAGTCCCTCAGGCTAAAGGAAAATGATACCAAATGGAAACCTGAATCTACATAAAGGAATGGAAATCTCCAGAAATTGTAACTACATGAGTAAATATAAAAAAGAATTTTCAACTCCATAGCAAAGAGAATATTGTGGTATGTACAAAATATGTAACATATGAATATTAAAATGTATGACAACAATAGCACAAAGGCTGGTAGGGGAGAAATTGAAGCATGTTGTTTCAGATTCTTGAGCTGTGCACGAGGTAGTATAATATCACTTGAAGGCAGACTGTAATAATTTAAATTTGTGTACTATCAGCCCTAAAGTAACTACAAAAATAATACAATAAAGAGTTGTAACTCATAAGCAAAAAGGAGACAAAATGGAATCATATAAAATATCTAAATGAAAACAGAATTTGAGGACAAGCAAACAAAAAAAATGACTGCAAAAAAAAGAAGACAAAAATAAATAATGCAAAGATTTAAACCAATAATGTCAATAATAATTTTAAATGTAAGTGGTTTAAATACCTTAATTAAAAGTCAAGGCTGGTCAGATTGGTTAAAAACATCAGGATCCAACTATGTTACTTACAAGAAAATCATGTTAAATGCAGAGAGACAAATAGGTTAAATTATAGAGTATAAAACTGATAGATCATGCTAACATTAATAGAAATAAATATAGAATGGCTAAAATTAATGTTAACTTAAATTTATTTCAGAGCAGGGAACATTAGTAGGGATGAAGAAATTCATCGATACTGGTAAAATGGTCAATTCATAAAGAAGATATACACATTTGAAAAAAATTAGCACCAAATAACAGATACATGACACAAAACTTGATATACAATTATAGTTTAGATATCATTACTCTCCCTTTAATTATTGCTAGAACAAGTAGGCACAAAATCAGTAAGGATAAATACATTAAGATAAAAAAAATAAGGATACGTAAATCTTAAACAATTCTATCAACCAAGTTGACCTGATTGATAATCATAAAACATACTACCCAACATCAGCAAAATGTTCTTTCCAAATGCACAAAGAACATTTGCCAAGACATACCATATTCTGGACCATAAGTCAAGTTTGATTTAAATTAAATGGTCACATTAAATTTAGATGGATTCGTTATACAAGGCATGCTCTCTGACCATAGTGGAATTATATTTGATATCAGTAACAGGAAGATATTTAGAAAATTCCCAAATATTGGGAAACTAAATAACATTCTTATATATAACAAACAGAACAATCAGGAAATAAAAGGGAGGTTAGAAAGTATTTAGAAATTAATAAAAATATGATATATAAACTGCTGTGAGCAGCCGACCGACGACTGGCCACCGACCGCCTCAGCCCGGGGGGGGGGTGCAAGGCTCATAACACCAGCCTGGGCCAGGGAGCTGTGTCCTACACAACGAGACTGAGAAACAATGGCTTGAACCGGAGTGGGAGAGCGGGGAGGCCGAAAAAAAGGGGGAAAAATATATGACATATCAAAATTTGTGGGATGCAATTAAAACAGTACTTAGGGAAATTTTTATAACAAATAACTTTTGAAAATTATAAATATTTTGGGAAAACATGAAATAAAACTTTAAGAAATCAACAGGAAAAAACAATAAAACAAACAGCTATTTTTTGAGATAATAAAATATAGAAAACTTTAGTCAGAATGATGCGAAAATGTAGACACATTAAGAATATTGAAAATGAGAGAGAGAACATCTTTACAGATTTCATTGATATTAAAAGGTTAGTGAGGGAAATTATGAAATATTTGATGTCAGTAAATTTAATAACTTGGATGAAATGGACAGATTTCTTGGAAGAGAGAAAATGTCAAACTTACTCAGTAAGAAATAGATTATTTGAATAGCCCTATATCTATTAAAGTAATTGAATGAGCACTTAAAAACCTTTCCACACACATAAAAAATAACCCTCTGTGCCTAGATAACTTTAATTGGGGAATCTTACCATGATATTACAGAAAATTGAAAAGGAATGCTTACTTTCCAACTCTTTCTATGAGGCCAGAATTATGCAGATTTCAAAATCAGACAAAGACGATACAATAAAGGAAAACTACAGAACAATATTTCTCATGAAATTGGTACAAAATTCTTAACAAAATTTTAGCTAATCAACAAAAATGATAATCCATTATGGTCCATTGGGTTTTTATCAGGAATTCAAGACCAATTCTACCTTTAAAAAAAGAAAATCACTCAATGTAAGTCTCTATGTAAATAAACTACACAAGAAAAAAATGATTAAATAAATGGAGAACAGGTACTTGGCAAAATCCAAAGTTCATCCTAATAAAAATCTATTAACAAACTAAAAATAAAAAGGAATTTCCTCAACCTGATAAACGACATCTACCAAACATCTACAGTTAACATCACAGTAAATCTCAATAGAATAGATGCTTTCCTGCTAAGATCAGGAATAAGAGAAGGGGGTCTGTTCTTAGCCCTGCTTTTCAACATTGTACTGATGCTGACCATAGCCAATGTGATCACAAAAAAAAAAAAAAAGAAAGGAAAGATTGGAAAAAAATAACTAAATTTGTCTTTAATCATAAATAACATAATCATCTTTGGAAAATCAAATGGAATCTACAAAAACATCTATTATGAATAATAATTGAGTTTAACAAGGATTGCAGTACACAAAGTCAATGCACAAAAATTGTTTTTCTATAAGCTAGCAATGAACAATTAGAAGTTGAAATTAAAATTACTGTTTACAGTAACATCAAATGTAGACATTCTAAGGGATAAATCTGACAAAAGATGTGTAAGACGGGGTACACTGCAAACTATAAAATGTAATTGAGAAAAAGTGAAGATCTAAATAAATGTAGATATATGCTATGTTTATTAATCGAATGGTATCCATGGGTTAAAATATCAGTGCTCCCCGAATTGATCTATAGATTCAAAGTGATTCCAGTTAATATCTCAACATATTTTTTTCTCATAGAAACGTACAGGCTAATTCTAACATTCACAAGGAAATACAAAGGACCCAGATGAGCCAAAACAACTTCGAAAGAGAACAAATTTGGACAGCTTTTGCTATCTGACCTCATGATTTATTATAAAGCTACATTCAGCCAGACAATGTGCTATTGCCATCATGACAGGTAAGCAGATAAATGGAACAGAACAGAGTGTCCAAAAATAGACACACACATATGGTACAGAGATTTTCAACAAAGTTGCAAAAGCAATTGAAAGGAGAAAGAATGGCTTTTTCAACAAAGGTACTAGAAAAATTAGATATGCACATGTAAAAAATTAACTTTGATCCACACCTCAAACCATATCAAAATGAACATAAAATGTATCATAGACCAACATGTAAAACACAAAAGTATAAAACTCCTAGTAGAAAACATAGAAAAAAATCTTTGTGGATTTGGGTTATGGAAATATTTTTAGATGTAATGGAATAGAAGAAATAATAAATAAATTGGACTTTATCAAAGTAAGTTCTGCTCTTAAAAAGAATTGTTAAGAGGATGAAAAGACAAGATGTGGACTTACAGAAAATAATTTCAAAGCATATATATGATAAAGAATTTTTATTCATAATGTATGGCAAAATTTTAAAACTGAATAAGAATAAAACAAAATACCCAATTAAAAATATGTTTTGAAAGACACATGTTATCAAAGAATATATATATTGTGTAAATAAGTACACAAAAAGATGCTCAGAAATATTAGTCCTTAAAGAAATGAAAAATAACACCGCACTGAATACACCAGCACCTATTACAATGGCTAAGATGAAAGTAACTGCCCACACCTAGTATTAACAATGACACAGAATAACTTTCACACCCTTTTGGGGAGAAGGTAAAATGGTATTTACCTACACATTGGAAAACAGTCTGTCAGTATCTTAAAATTTTAAACATACACCACCTATCATCTGACCTACCCCTTAACTCTTACTTATTAATCATAAGTAAATGATTACTTAATCATTTTTCATTTCAGAAAAATGAAAGCACAGGTAGATAGAAAGGCTTGCACACAAATATTCTTAGTAACTGTATTTGTAATAGTTAAAAAAATAGAAACCACCCAACTATTCATCAAAGGGTGAATGAATAAACTGTGATATATTCATGCTACCGAATATAACTTAGCAATATAAAGGAATAAATTATTGGCATATACTGGAACGTAGATAAATCCATAAATAATTATACTGAGTGAAATAAGCCAGGTCAAAACCAGCATATACTACAGGAGTTCATTTATATAATTCTGAAGACGACACACACTAATGTTTAGGGAACAGAAATCAGTGGTATGGTGGGTGAGAACAGAAAGGGGCTGGGAAAGAGGGAGGGATTACAGTGGAACACCGGAGAACTTCTGGGAGATGATATATATGCTCATTATCTTGACTGTTTATAGTTGTATACTTACGTCAGAACGTGGAAAGTAGTACAGTTTATTACAGTTCAATTATACCTCAAAGAAGTTTATTACAGTTCAATTATCTGTGCAGTTTATTACAGTTCAATTATACCTCAAAGAAGTTGTGAACACATATATCAATACATTTAATAAAAACAAACAGCGATTCATAAATATAACAGATGTTCAAGACATCAAAATGTAAATAACAAAACACATGTGAAAGTAAATTAAACCTAAATAAATGGAAAGACATACTATAATCATGAGTTGGAAGGCTTAACAGTGTTAAGATGCAAATTCTCCCCAAGTTGATCTATGGATCCATTGAACACACTTACAGACTTATAAACAGACTTTACGAGGGACTTCTATAAATCAACAAGGAAAAGAAAGGCAGAGAAAGCAGGAGAGCAATGCGCAAAATATTTGACCATGCACTTCCCAAAAAAACAAAATGTACATACAAAAACACGCACAATTTCACCAATCACCAGAGAAATGCAAATCAAAACCAGGAGATGCCTCTGCACGAGCAATATATTGGCAAAAATAAAAGAACAGACACTAGCAAAGTTGGCATTGGATACGGCTTCTCAACCTCAGCTCCCTTGAAGCTTTGGGTCACATAATTATTAATTGTACAGAGCTGACCTGTGCATTGTAGGACATTGAGCAGCCTCCCTGTCCTCTACTCACCAGATGCCAGCAGTGCTCACCCCTTTACCCTTCCACTTTTAGTTATGACAACCAAAAGTGCTTCCAGATATTTTCCAAGAGAGCAAGATACGCACGCCACCCACACGCACACACCAAAAACCGTATGCACTGAGGGAGGAAATGTAAGCTGGTATATCCACTACAGTATATCTAACAAGCCTGGACATATGCATAGACTGGGTACGTATTTAAACCCAAAGACGTGTACAAGGGTGTCCATAGAAGCCCTATTTCTAATACTACCAAACTGAAACAATCTATCTCCACCAATAAGATAATGGAAAAACACATATTCAAACAATGGAATTCTGTACTGTCAAATGACATATGCATGGTTCTCACAAACATAACGTTTAGCAAAAGAAACAGGACTTCAAGAGAGTATATAATTCCAAAGACAAGCAAAACTAATCAATAAGTCAGGCTAGTGGTTGTTCTTGGTAGGAAGAAGGTAATGACGAGAAGGGGGCACAAGAGGGGGTCCTTGGGTAATATCCTGCTTCTGGACCTGGTTTAGGGATACATGTGTGAAGTCAGTTTGGAAAAATTCATTGAGCCCCACCCACACGTACGATTTGTGTACTTCTCTACATTTTGGTTATAATTAAATTAAAATGTTTACCAAAAGGGAAGGAGAGATTCAAGAATTAGAAGAACTCTAGGCAAGCCTGTTTCTTCTACTTCCATTTTCTTTTCAAGGCTAGGCTCAAAACTGCCTCGTTTGCTGTTCTGCGTGGCTCGTCCACAAAATGTCCTGTCCACAGACGCTAGCCGTATTTACATTCAGGGACCACTGTATTATCACTTGAAGTTCGCTGCCTCCCTGAGAGTTGAAAAGCATGGGTCAGGGCACCTGGCAGGGCATGGAAAGAGGAAGCTGAAGTTACATTATGTTATCTAAACATTACTTACATCTGTGTGACTCCCTCCACTTACTGATCAGAATCAACTGATCAGAAACAAGTATTCCCAAGAGTACCTTGTATCCTGTGGTGGGGCTGGGGGGAGGGGGGTCACTGAAAAGCATTAAGTCACAATCCAGCAGAGGAAGGTGAATACCTACTATTCTTTCTGCCCAGCATTCATTCCCGCTGGCTCTGAGTCAATATCCCAAGTTTACTCTGGGAAGCCAGCCTTCCTCTTCTTTCACTCCATGTGGCACACAGTCTGGGTGGCCCTGAACACAATGGTCTCATGGATAGGGTTAGCTAGAAAAGAGGATGGCAATGAAACAATTTACTGGGCATTTTGCTGACCTGAGCTGCCGTGGGATTTTGTTAGGCTGAAGACAGTGGGGGCAAATTTGGGCATGACAGCTAATGGTTTTTTAGGGGCAGTGTCTGCCATATGAATGAAATACGCTTATTTTAAAAGATACACGTATGTATCTAGAAAAATTACTGGAAATACATGCCAAAGTACTGAGTAGCTATAACTGAATGGAAATTTAAAGATGATTTTCTATTTTTCTCAGTTTGTATATTATTAGAATTTAAATACACAGGGAGTACCAAAAAATGTCTACAAGTGGACACTTTGGTCAACGTTAATCAAGCAGTAGTTCGCCATAATCAGAAGTGTCTGGACGGTGATGGTAACCACTTTGAGCACCTCTTGTCATTGCAGAACTCAAACGTGATTTGTATTCATCTTTTGTTATCAGTATATACTGGGTATTACAATTTTAATACAGTTTTCCTTTCTTAAAATGTGTATACATTTTTTTGTAATTACTGATTGATTTGGGTTTAAACACATCATCTTCGGTTCAGTTTTTCAGCTTTATTGAGGTATAATATACAGAGGGTGCCAAAAAACGTATACACATTTTAAGAAAGAAAAAACTGTATTAAAATTGTAATAGTCAATATATACCGAAAACAAAAGATGACTAGATGAATACAAATCATGTGCATACATTTTTTTGGCACCCCCGGTATACACAAAAAAATATTGCACATATTTACTATGTGCATTTTATAGGTTTGGGCATATGCACACATCTGTGATACTACCACCATAGTCAAGGAATAAACATATCCATCACCTCCAAAAGTTTCCTTGCGTGCCTTTTCTTTTGTCTTTTTTTTTTTGAGCCAACGTCTTTCAATTTCAGTTTCACCTTGAGTTCGGAGTCTATCCAAATTATTCACCTTATTCAACTATATACAATTGCACAGGTAATTTCTACAAATAGTTCCTCTTTGCAAGGAGGCCAAGTGTGAGCTGAAATTCACCAAGGCAAGCACCTCTGGCTGCTTGTCTCTTGAGAGATCTCCTATTTTCACAAGAGTTCTATATGCCCTTTTCATGTTCTTGTAGTTAACAATAACAATCAGCAACTAAGTGCCTGTGTATTCATGCAATTCTTCTAATAGTCCTGAAGAAGTTGCATCACTTTCCATGTTTTCCAGATGAGGGAGCTAAAGAAACTTAAATACTTTTCCCAAAGCTGCCCGTCTTTAAATGAAAGATTCTGGATTCAATGTAGATTGGTAGTGTTATTTAAAAATACAGAAAAGCAACAAAGGAGATATGACACTACCTACTGACTTTAGCACCTCTGTTAAGTGAAGCATTACAAGCCTTCCACATTGTCTCCTGTCACTCAAAATATAAACAATAGTAACAACATTAATGATCGTCCCATCACGGCCATCTCATCCTTTACACCATCTATAAACATACTGCTCTCGTGGTTTTGGAGGGGAGTGGCAAGAAGTTTGTCAATGACCTTCCATCTTCTGCCCAAACAGAACTATAGATAATCCCTTTCAGCCAAATTCCAAACCCAATAGACACCTTGCTTTCATGCATTAGGAATTTCTTAGCATGGCCACCGGAAATGAGCTACAAAGAGTAAGGGCACCCCGTGAATTATATGTGCACTGTTTGTTTATTTTTAATAGCTATTTTTTTCTTTTATTTTGAGATAATTTTAGACTTACAGAAGAGTTGCAAAAATAGTATAGCTGTCATATATCCTTCACCCAACTTCCCCTTATGTTAATACCTTATATTATCAGACAATATTGCCAAAACTAAAAAAAAAATAACCTTGGTACAATAGTATTCACTAGAGCGCCCACTGGATTACACAGTTTTTACAGTAATTTGATTTTTTTATTCTAAGATCTCACATTGCATTTAGTTTTTCTGTCTCTCTAGTCTCCTCTAACCTTATTAGTTTTTCAATCTTTGCTTGTCTTTTATGATCTTAATACTTCTGAAGAGTAATGGTCAGTTACTTTGTAGAGTTTTCTTATGTTTTTTCAATTAGATTGAGGTTTTGCATTATTGGGAAGGAAACCACAGAGGTGATTTGTCCCCTTTCAACAGTGTACATGTGTTTCACTTCTTTGCTAGGTTTATTCCTAGATATATATTATTCTTTTGGATGCTATTATAAATGAAATTTCAAGGAAAATTGCCCTTTCCAGGAAAGAGAGGAGGCAGAAACAATTTTGTTTTTAATAAGTCTTCTAACCCTATGTCAGATTGACCTCTAACCATGCAGGTTGGAGCTGATGAAATGTTCCATCTTGTGAGGCTTTCCTCAGACAGCTCTATTAAAAGCAGAAAACTACGCATGGCTTAGATTCCACAAGCTCCCACGACATCATACCAGGGCATACAATGTCAGTATGTATCACTGGTTATGCTAATCTTGATCGTTTGGCTAAGGCGAGTGACAGATGGAATTCTCCATGGAAACGTCATTATATAATCTTGTAATATCGAGGTAGATTCTTTGACACTGTGCAAATATGCCATTTCTGTTTAACTTTCTCTGACCCATTTTAGCATCCTTAGATGGATTTGCCTATAGCAATTATTGCTGTGGTGGTCTAAAGGTGACTTTCTATTTCTCTGTGTCCTTCCACATTTATTAATTGGAATTCTTCTATAAGGAATTGTGTATTTTTCTACGTCTATGTGAAATCTGGAAAACTGGCTGTAATTTTTTTTTTTCTTCAATGGACTTTCAGAAGGGAAAAATGACCTTAAAAAGCTTAAAAACTACTATTTGGCAATGAGAACCAATTTCAAGGGAAAGAGCCCTTTACAGGAAACAGAGGAAACAGAAACAGTTTCGTTTCTAGTAAGTCTCCCAAACGTTGAGTTGATCTCTGACCTTGCAGGCAGGATCTAATGAAATTTTCTATCTTGTAGGCTTCCCTTGGATACCTCTACTGATAGCAAAAGAATGCACATGATTGAGACCTGTAAGGCCCTGATAACAATTCCCCTCCTTTTACTATCCTCCTCTTTTGCTTGGGAACCAAATCTTGCTCAATTATACTAGAGAATTCAAGAATCATTGGCTTAAATTGGAGACATTTATTTCAAAGTCCCAAACCCTAAGATTCTTTTGTAAGCTTCTTTTCCTCAAAAGTCACCCTAATGACAAAAGATGACTTTCAAGATTTGGGGAGAGGGTACAAGCAAGATCAATGAACAAAAATCAGTTGCATTTCTATATGCCAACAATGAACAATCCCCAAAACAATTATAGAAAACAATTCCATTTACAATATAGCATCCAAAAGGATAAAATATCTAGGAATGTATTTAACCAAGGGAGTGGAAGACCTGTACACTGAAATCTATAAAACTTTGCTGAAAGAAAATTTAAGACTAAATAAATGGAAAGAAGATCCTGTGTTCATGGATTGCAAGACTTACTATTGCTGACATGGCAATAATGCCCAGAATAATCTAATATTCAACGTAATCCTCCTTAAAATTAACAACATTGTTTTAAGAAACGGAAAATAGATGAAAAATAGGTGAAAAAATATAGAATAAGAAAGTATCAATGAATTTAAAACATAATTCCAAATTTGTATGGAATTACTAAGTGTCCAAATAACCAAAACTCTATTGAAGAAAACAAACAAATCTAGAGGATTTGCAATTTACAATTTTAAACCTCAGTATAATGCTACAGTAATCAAAACAGTATGGCACTGGCATAAGGAGAAACATACACATAAATGGAAGAGAATTGAGAGTCCAGTAATAAACCCAAACATCTAGGGACAATTGATTTTGGACAAGGGTACAAAGACCATTCAATGGGGGAAAGAATAGTCTTTTTAACAAATGATGTTCAGACACTGGATATCTACATGGAAAGGATAAATTTGGATTTCTACCTTACTGCATGTAAAACATTAACTTAAAATGTAACAAACAATTAAAAATGACCATTTTCCTCCTCCTCCAAAAGAAACATACAGAGAAAAATGACTAGACGCATTAAGAAAAGTCTAATCTACAAATGAGAACTCTAAGTAATGAAAAATAAAGCCATTAAATTAAAACCATGGTAAATGGATTAAACAGCAGATTAGGCATAACTCAAGAGAAAGTTATTATACAATAGTTCTGAGAATCATGCTAGAATGCAGCACAAAGAAACAGGGGGATATAACACATGAGAAACAAGTTGAAGGGACATAGAAGATGGAATGGAATGGAATGGTCTGCAAAACACACTGTTTTGCAACCAAAAACACCACCATCACGTGATACAAAGCACATCTCTAAAGCAGCCATTTAAAATAAAAACCACATATCTGCAAAGGAATAGCAAATGGTCTAAGAGTAGACTTGTCAACAATAAAAATCAAAGGACATTAACAAAATAACTTCAAAGTACTGAGAAAAAACAAATATGTTCCACATGTGTATACAAATGTGTATAATTGTGTACCTAGCAAATTCTCTTCAAGAAAGACAATGCGATAACTAGTCAGATAAATATAAATGAAGTGATAACAACCAACAGGTGCCACTAAATCCATGACTAAAGGATTAACTATAGGAAGAAGAAAAATTATTTCCAAAGGAAAATCTAAGATACGAAAAGAAAACAGTCATGATCTATATACAACAGTAATTATAATACAACAGTAATTAAACAGGAGTTAGAAAAAAAATACCAAAATACACATCAGTGAAGTCACATAATTCAGAGACTAAGTGCCACATTTACAGTGATCCTAGATCCCTGAATTCAGAATACCAATTAAGACACTGACAGACTTCTGACTTTGTTAAGTATGCATAGTAAACTTTTGAGAATTACTATTAAGTGACTAGAAATAAAGTATCTAACATTTAGACTAAAGAGATGAAAAAATATAGAATAAGAAAGTATCAACGAATTTAAAACATAAAAGAATAGAGAAAAAGAAGCTTAGAAAAACAGAAAAAAAATCACAACATAAATTGAGTACCGTGTTTCCCCGAAAATAAGATCTAGCCAGACCATCAGCTCTAATGAGTATTTTGAAGCAGAAATTAATATAAGACCTGGACTTATTTTACTATAAGACTGGGTAATTAATTTAATATAATATGATAAATATAATATTATAATTAATATAATATAATATAATATAATATAATATAATATAATATAATATAATACCAGGTCTTATATAATATAATATGATATAAGACCCAGTCTTATGTAATACAATATAAGACCCGGTCTTATATAATGCAATGTAAGACCGGGTCTTATATTAATTTTTGCTCCAAAAGACACGTTAGAGTTGATGGTCTGGCTAGGTCTTATTTTCAGGGAAACATGGTATGTACAAAGATAGCAGTAATCACAATACTTATATGTGGTTATAAATTCAACAGTTTTATGGTAGTGATTGTTAGACTGGATTTTTTTAACGGTGCATGTTCTATATAAATGAAATACCTGAAACATAAGAATGGTGTCATCATGAAAATGAAACGATGGAAATATATACACTAGAAAAATATTAATCCAAAGAAGGCTAAAGTAATTTTATTAATATCTGATAAAAGAGATCTTAAAGTAATAAGCATCTTAAGAGAAAAAGATTACTAAGTAATAATTCAGAGTTTACCGTACCAGGAAGATTTTTCTAATCTAAAATTACATCCACCTGAAAAATAGCATCAGGATATATAAAGTAAAAAATATTTGGCAGAAACAGGGAAATTTGACAAAAGTTAAAACTGTAATCATTGTGAAGGATTCTAATAATTCTCACTATATGTATAAATAGGAAAAAAAAAGGAACAATATGGAAGATTTGATCAACAATATCAATAAAATTCATTTCATGAAAATAATGGGTGATGTTTCCAATGTCCCAGGCTCTACATATTAACTAATTCACCCCCCTGAACAACAGTATGAGATAGATACTGGTATAAATCCCAATTTACAGATGCCTAAACTGAGGCATGAAACATTTATCTGCCCAGATTCTCGGCTTCTACTGATACAGCTAATAGGCAGAGTTAGCTGTGATTTGAAACTTGGCATTCTGGTGCTACAGTCTGCACTCTTAATTATTCTAGTAGTTTGCATGCCAACCATACACCCAACAATTAGAGAATACATGCTTTTTCAACCATATGTACACCATATACATAATAGGCTATAAATCAATACTTAACATATTTCAAAGAACAGGCATCATACAGCAAATGTTCTTTGACTATAATGAACAATTAAGTTAGTAATAAATAACAAAAGCATTATGTAAAATACCACATGCATGTGGGAATTAAAAAAACGCTCTTAGATACATAAAGAAGATATAATGGAAAATTTTATTAAAGTAGAAGTATTAGTATAATAAAAACACTAACCTATCAAAACTTTGGGATATAGTGACAACAGTATTTCAAGAGACATGTTACCCTCAAATAATCATATTATAAAAGAAAAATATCCGTAGATTAATAACACAAGCATCTAACAAGTTAGAAAATAACAAGACTAAAGAAAATAGAATTAATGTGTTAAATAAATAGTAATGATATGAACCCAAAGTAATGAAATTTAAACAAAGATTAAAAAAACAGGTAACAAAATTAAAAGGAGATTTGTTGAAAATAAGGCCTAGATTCAAGCCAGTAAATGGAGATGGGAAAAGGAGGGCTGACTGAATGCTTTGGATCAAAGGCAGGAGAAGCTTCACTGGGCCTGACCTGCAGTTACAGTTTGTCAGGGCAAAGGATTGCTTCCCAAGGAACATCTGTGGCCCAAGTCAGAAATGGAGCTAAGCAGGGTCCTGGTGGGTCCTGGTCAACTGGTCTACATAGAGGAACAAGAACTCTGCAAAAAGAGACCTTTGAAGCCCAAGGAATGAGAGCAGGTCCCCACAGACATCCCAGAATAGGGCTGCAGAAGCCTGGGGTCAAGAAAACTGCCTGGGAAGAATATTCAACATGGAACCGCCGAGGAGTATAGGAAATTACCCTCAAGAAAAAAACAAAAAGCAAACAAACAAGCAAAAGAACACTTATCATTTTCTACTAGAACTGGAGAGTGAGAAATCAATGAGGCATGAGAAATGGTCGATCTCCTCGTTCCTTGCACACTTTAACCCAGAGGGGAGAACAACAGAAGCTAGGTCATGGAAGATATATATTAGAGTAGGTGAGGATGTGCTGCAGTAGAGAATAACCAAAGATCTCTGTGACTTAACAGAATTGGTTTCTTGTTCTCACTACAGTCCATGACAGGTGAGCGTGGGTCTGCTCACCATCGTTCACACAAGCACATGGACTGATGGAGGCTCTGTCTTAATACAATTTCCAAAAGACACTGTCATTTTATAAGCCCTGCACTGGACCACTGTATGGTGACTCTCATTCTACCCCATCTTTACAATGGAAATTAATGTTATGGTGCAGGAAAAATAACACTAGATCTGCATTTCTCAAATTCCAGGGAGGGAGGGAATGAGTGTGTGTGTGTGTGTGTGTGTGTGTGTATGTGTGTCTCAGATTAGAAAATTTTAAATTTCAATTTCTTGTCCTCTAACATGTATCTCAGACCACACACTTTTGCAAAGGCCAGAATACAAGTAACTCAGTATTTCATGCCACTGTTTCTGTGGTCATCGTCCTCCCCTGAGACTGTCTGGGTGACCACACCAGACAGGCCCTGCTCAAACAGCACCCCATTTTTATGTTTATGTTTAGATTTTAAATTCTGAGACATGGTCCTAAGTATCTTCTTGCTTGAAGGCAATGTGACCACTAGAGGGAAGCAACAGCCAGGAAGGTCCTTTTCTTTACACCATAGATAAGTTCATCTCTCTGGGTCAGACTTAGGGTTTGAGCAAAATCTCTAGTTCCAGCAGGGATTTTGGAGTGAAGGAAGCTGATTTCTGTCAAGCTCTTTCACTGACTCTGAGCAAACCACCTTCAGGCTCTCTGGGTCTCGGGGTCCCTCTGGGCACACAGAACAGTGTCTGGAGGGAACGTGCTGGCCTTCGGGTTTCTTTTCCTAACCATTCCCAGGTATTGTCTTTGTGAGGCCCGTCAGTCTCCATTGAAAAACCTCACCGTGGAGCAATGGCCACTTCGTGGGCTCAGAGCTGACTTTCTCTCAATCCAGCCACTGTCCTCTAGCACTCTGGAGACAGATTGCTCTTCTCCAAACTGTAGGAGACCCTAGGAGACCCCTTTGTAACTAAAGCTAACCCCTCCTATGGGTGGAGAAACAGATCATGATTAGATGCTCCAGGGACCTTAATAAATGCAGATGTTTTTATTTAAATAAATAACTCTTGGGATGTAAATATAAACCAAAACGTACTTCCAATTAAAGATAAATGATGAGTGAATGAGTCAGTCGAGGGTGGATTAAGGCAGTTAAGTCTGTAATCAGAAAGTCCAAATCCCAGCTCTCTCATTAATGATTGATATCTGGTAGGTCATTTAGTCTCTGAGTTTTTCATCTGTACAGAGAAAGCAACAATACCTATATTTCAAAGTTCAACAAAGCCGGGCACATTAACAGCACGTACATGTTTATCTTAAGAGAAAAAGGAAAGGGGAAGGAAGAGTAAACTGTGTGTATCTACTATCTGGTCCAGTGAGAGACAATTTTCCCAATGCCTACAGGTTAATACTACAGTACAATCCATCACCAGTTCTATCAAGCAGGTATTTCATTCCCATTTTACAGGCCAAGAAACTGAGAGTTAGAGACTTTAGTGACTTGCCCAGCAGCACAGTTTGAAAGCAGACAGTGTCTGGTTTCTGACAGGATTATTTTCTTGCTCTAATGTCTCATGGTGCCAGATCTGTGGCACAGACATGCTGACTCGTGCTGACTGCCGGGCCCACTGACTACGGTTCCGTTATAGGGGCTGTTGCACTGCAGTCCCTCTCCAAAGCTTAGGGAGCCCACATTTCCTTTGCCCATCCTTTTCTCCTCTAGTGCCTGCGCTGTCTACATGGAACCACTAGATGGTGCCGGCATCCTAGCTTTGGTTTCCACCTTCTAAGAGAATTAAAAATTTATTTTCTACATCAACAGACCTAAATCTTTACATAAATCCCAGCTTGTGCGACTTATACATTTGTAAAGATTTTTTTAATATTCAGGCCAAACTCTGGAGGCTTAGTTATCTTGCCTCAAAATGCAGACCATTCCTCTATAAATTCACTAGCTGAGGCCCCTCTCTGGCCATGAGCAATTGCAGTGCTATGTGTGTCTCTGCTCCAGGGCTAACTGGAAATTATTAGCAGCTTTTTCTCGGAGTGTATAGATCGATGGGCCTGCGAGAGCCCACCAGCACTTCATGGCTTCTGCCTACTGCTCTGAGTGGAGACGCAGAGCACAAGCTAAGCTCACAGCTGATACAAGAATAAAACAGGACATCCCAGAAGATGTAATGAGTCCTTTACCCCAAACTCTTCCCCACCTAGCCGGTCACAAATGTCCATTATATATCATGGGTTAAGGCATCCAACCCTTTATAACAAGAACAACAGCAACAATAACAACCTCTGAAGAGTCTTGTACAGTATAGAAAGCATGTCTCAATTATTTTATTTAACACATCTGAATTAAGCTCATGGTTATTTACTCCATTTTACAGAAGAGAAACTGAAATCAAGAGAGTAAGTGAATTCCTAAGAAACTACAAACTATTCAACTAAAACGGTAGAACTTGAACCCAAGACTTCTGACTATAAGTATCATATTCATATAACCACATGAGTTAAAAACCTGTAATACATCCTGAGCAATACATTTATAATGACAGTTCCCCTATTGCTACTCTTTCTTTTCTAATTGTCTCTGAATTTCATCTCTCCCCAAATTCAGAGTCCCTGGAGGGAGAAATCCACCCTCCCATTCTTTCTCCCTCCCTGCCATCCTCCCATCCTCCATTCTCATGCCCAGCCCAACAGTCAATGTGGGAAGCAACACAGAAGACACTGTCTGTGTTCAATGTAGAGAAGACCAGAGCTGGAAAGGATCACTGGGATTATCTCATCTAACCACCCCTTTGTATGTAAGGAAACCAAGCCAGGAAGAAGGAAAAATATTCCTATATGTGAAGCTTTGGAATATCTCAAATGACCTACTTTATACTAAAGCCAGTCTACACCTAGGTATCTATTGGTTTGGAAACTATGTTCATGCCCACTGCATTACCCTTGAAATACTGTCTAAGTTTTCCACTAAGGCAGCTGCCCCCCTTCCCCACACACACACATATATACACAATAACCAAATAAACTTTGTGCTGTGAAATCTCATCAGAAGTGAAATCTTCATGTCATAACTCTCGTACCTTAGGGCCTAAAGAGTAAAGCACGTTCACCAGAAATCTGAGCTATAACGGGCCTATCTAGTTTTTATTTTTTTCATACCATCCGTTTGTTTTGAACTAACCACCATGTATCAAGGTCGCCTTTCTCCTCACCTGATTCCCCCATAGAGCAGAATATCCTTAAGGACAAGAACTAAATCTCAGAAATCTCTGTAACTCCAGATGCTAGTATAGTTTTTGGCAAAGAGTAGATGATCAATAATTAATTGCTGAGTTTAATTACATTACATTGAATTGGACTTACACATTACAAACCAGCTCCCTGGTCATGTATCATCAGGATTTTAAAATCCGATGGATGCAGAAAAGGCAACTATTAATGGATATTTAAGGTTTACGATCTATTGAGACATTCAAGGTTTAACAAGCACCTTCTTTATTCTGTCCTCAAGATCCTTACTGTCTCACTAGTCAGATGAAGGCAGGTGAATTAAAGATTAACCTATACAGAGTCAGGTAATGTAGCAAATATTTATTGAGCTTCTTCCATGTGGAAAAGTAAGTAATCAAGAGGTCTAAATTATCAGGGGATCACTTCATAAATTATATAAATGCCTAACCACTGCACTATACACTTGAAACTAATATAACACTGAATGTCAACAATAATTAAAATACATATATAGTCACGGGATATAAAGTACAGTACAGGGAATAGTATTGTAATAGCTGTGCACAGCGTCAGATGGGTAGTAGACTTGTTGGAGTTATCACTTTATGAGGGGTGTAAGTATCTATTCATTATGTTGTTTTGTGCACCTGAAACTAATAAAGCAACAACAAAAAAGACTTCAAAATTCCTATGGGCTGCAACAAATCAGAGCCCACCACCTGGAGGAGGTGGGTAAAGCCAGGCCTTGAATGGCGGGCTGGATGTGGACAGACATGGCGTCCTCCCTCCAGCAGGATTTGTGGCTCAGGAGCCACAGTGCTAGGAAAGCCTGCCTACTGCTCTGGCTCCATGGATGTGGACAGAGCGACAGAGGGCTTTATGGTCATCTAGTTCGAGCCTCCATTTCACGGGTAGGAAGACTGAGGCCCAGAGAGGGGAGAGGGCTTGGTCCCTGTCCCCTCAGTGAGTGAGTGACAGAGCTGGAATCAGTGCCCGGGGCTCCTGATTTCCAGCCCAGTGCTCTTTTCACCACATTTCTTGAATAATCCACTGTGCACGCACCTGGTGATGCTTTTCTTTCGGAATCCAGCCACTATTTCGTTTTCTCTATATGGCAGGCTGCCAAGAGCCTTGAACTTCTCCATGTTACCATTTTGCCCTCTGCAGAATGGGATATTAAAGTATTCACTTGGGGTATGGGTCACGGGGTTCCGTCAATAAATGTTTGTGAATTGCTCTGAGCTCTTCGGGCCAGAGGGATTCCAGAAATGGGAGACCCCAGTGGCGGCGGTGGTGGTATCTGAGCCCTTTTTGAGGTCTTGCCTTTACTCTGCAGAATTAAAGAGATGGTTTAAGTGATAAACTATTCCTTATGAGCTGTATTTGTGTTGAAAGCACAGCATGAGTTCCCTGAGCGCTTCCTCTCACACAACCACAGCTATGCACCAATCCTCCTGGGTTCAGAGATGGAACTTTGGTTAAATGCATGGAATTTATTCTTAGTCCTTTTCTTAATTATGGCTTTATTTTTATTTCTCTGGCATTCTCTAGGGGAGGGGTTAGAGAGGAGCGGAAAAGGAAAGAGAGAGTCAGGGAAACATGTTATAGATTCAAGGCGGGTTTTTGTTGTTGTTGTTTCTGAGCTGCTCGCTGTCAGCAGAGTGGAGGGATTTAATGCATCTTGCAGAGATGGGAACCTCATTGCAAGGAAGCTAGAGCTCAGAAGAGATGTAACAAATACAATGAAAACATAACTTGAGGTGAGGGCAATTATTATTTGACTAATGAATCCCCTAGGCTAATGGAAAAAAAACACTGAACCTTTTCTCCACTGTCTAATTTAATAAACAAAAGGGGTGAGGTCAGGGGAAGAGGACCATGTGGTCATACTGAGGATCTCAGCAAACTGCTTTGTAATAGCCAACACTGTTGCTGCTCTGCTTTAGTCGTGCCGCTTCACCTCCTGTGTCCAACCTGCATCTCAAAACCCTGAAAACCCTACACTCTCATGCTCTGTGCCTTTCCTCGTTCAAAATCCAGGTCAGAACATGTCCCCTGAATAATTACACCTATGTCCTATCTTGGTGAGTATCCCTCGATAGCCGGAGCTCCTTTAAAGTACATAAATAACTTGTGTGTGGGCACATTTGGATTACCTTTCCTCTTTCTCCTCTTCCTTCTCATCTGTATCTTCCTTCCCTTCTTCTCCCTCCCCCCACCGCCCCTTTCTTTGTTTCCTTTTCACCATGGTCACTGTGCCATGTGCTCTAGGACATTTCATAGTCCACAGAGGAAGGGAGTAAAAAGAAAATGGACTTGGGAGGGTAATATTTTACTTGTGAATCCTCGCCTTGGTTTGTGACTGGCAGTGGGAAATTGAACAAATCCTGCAAGTATACAAGACAGACATTTTATCCACAAATTAGAGGAAATAATCAGTTGTCCAAGGGCTTCTTTTAAGAATAATCTGAGAGAGTGAATAAAAACACCACAGTGTAATCTGAGAGAGAATGAGCACTTGACAAATAGGAGTTTCTGCAGTCTCCTTTGATCATGGCTAAGACGGTGGGGAATGGGAGTTATGTCTCATAAGGCATATTTATGGAGCATAAGCATGGCCCTAGGGGAATTCTAAGGGGACATTTCCACAGGTGCTTCCACCACCCCTCCTCTCCACCTCCTTTCTGCCATGGAACAATTAAACCATCAGGCCAAGGAGGTGGTTAGCATGGCATTTAAGAAGGTAAGGAGTAGGGATGGAACCCAGCTGCTCTACAGACTAGCTCTGTGATGCTGGATCAATGATGTGAATTTTACCTAAGCTCCAATTTCTCAGTCTACAAAGATGCAGATAATAACTACCTCATATTCCTTTGTAATAGGGAGCTAGCAAGAGTGAAGTGCTTCAAGTGGTATCTGCCAAGAGTGGCCAAGAGTGGCCCTGAGAAGGTAGGACCCTAGTGCCATGGGACTTCAGTGGCACAAGGGGACAGTGAGCTGGTGCAGACAGACTATGCTTCCCTTCTGCCAGGGTTGTGCTTCCACCTTTCTCCCTCACTTATAACTGATGAGTGCTACGTACATACTTCTGGCCCAGCAAAAGTGTTAGCTGTGTCCCGAAGCCGTCCCGATTCCATCTCCTTTCTCCTGTCCACCTCTAGTAGTGGACACCTGTCCCTCTGAGCTGCTGGAGCACTGTGTGTCCTTCCCTGCGTCAGTGAGCAATCTCTAACCAGTGCCATAGAATGGATACTCAGGGTCCATTTTTTATGCCATGACATGAGCTCCTAGAGGGCATGCACCATATAGCTTTTACTTCTCACCCTCTCCCTCGCAGCCCAGGTTGATTCAGTGGTCTTGAAATAAACAAAATGGTGAGTGAATGATCTACCAGTTCCACCTCCCGTGTCACAGTATACGGATTTTTCTGGACCATCTGAGGTTCTTTGTAAAGGAAGTGTCCTGAGCAGTGAGATGTGCAGAACCTTGGAAAGAGATGTGGCCTCTCTGAAACACCCAGTAAGATATTTTAGATAGTTATTCTGAACTTCCTCAGCTCTACCATTCAGAATACAGTATAATCATTGATTTGTATTAGCTCCTACTGAATACTTAAATGGCAAAGGGATATACTAAGGAAACAAAAGGGGAGACTTACTCATGCCCTGAATTACTTATTGAAGTTGCCAAAGTAACCAGATGTTGTTGAATGCTCTCAAAGAACCAAGTGAAAGAAAAACAATCCATCGCAAATGCCCAGTGACTGAATGGGCAGAGAGATTTCATTGTGTTGGTCATAAATAGGTTTCACCAAGTTAGAGTGCTTACTTGAACCCTACTTGAACCAGCTGGATGCTGGTGTATTCACTACTCAGAGAAGAATTTCTTAAAGGCTTTGGGTTGCTCCCACTTCTTGTCAAGGAGTGAGCCAATTTTTATGTCTGTTTATTACTTCGTAGCCCAGCTGGACCCCAGAAGGACGGGGCTGTTGTGACCATGGAAAATAACACACATGCATACGAACAACAAAATGAAGCCAGAGATCTTCTGGAGGCTTAGATAAACATTTAGTCTCATAAATAAATACATTATCAGACCACACAAAGCACTTCCTACCCAGTCTCTTCCTCAGAAGTCGCACTCCAAATAGCCTCTTTCATTTTCCCAGGTTCAAACAATCAAGATGTATTTATTGATTACGTATTCAGTGACCAATCCCAAGACACATGTTCCAAGGGACACAGTGGCAAGAAGACACAGCCCCTTGCTTCTTCTAAGTATTTGGAATCGTAGATGTAGAGGCAAAATGCACCAACTTAAATCAACTACTAAAATGCAAGCTGGGGTGAATACTACCTTGTGATATATCGGAAAATGGATTGCAAAGTAAGAGGTCTGAGTCCTAGAGCTGCTACCAACTTGCCAGAAGAGGACCATTTCTTTATTCACTCATTCAATAAACAAACAAACAAACAAACAAACACCTACAATGGATCAGGTACCGTTCTAGGTACTGAGGATATCTTCACCAGATCATTTACTTTGTTCATTCAATCACCAATTCACTAAACAGTTAGTGATTATATAACAGGTGGGGCTTTGTGTTAGGCGCTGGGGAAGGGGAAAGATAAGAGACCCCTCCCTCTGTGGGTCAGGGTTCTCATCAGTCCAATGATGTGTGTTAGGGGTGAGGGAGGTGGTAGATTCATTGGTCTCTCATATTCTTCTGCCAAGAATATGCTAAGCAGTGGATTGGAGGATTCTGTGGTTCATTACCTAAGTGTCAGGTCAAGAAGATGAATGGTCATTTGTAAAAATGGAATAAACCACTGGACTTTGAATTGCAGACTTTTGCATGGGAATCCCCTGAGAGCCTCCAAGCACAGCACTTACATGCCTATGTCTTCCTTTAAGAATGCAAGTAACTTCTCTCATCCCCGTATATATGTATACATTTCTTTATCATTTACAAGGCACTTCCATGTGGACAGTTTTATTTGCTCCACATAACAATCTTATGAAGTCAGAGCTTTAAAGTCCTCTTTTTAAAGATAAAGAAACTGAGGCCACAAGTGGTTGAATTTACCTGCTAACATCTGTAAGGAGTAGAGCTGGGGCCACAGCCCAGGTCTCTGACCTCCAAGTCTGATGCTTCTGCAACAACAGTGTTTATGCATTATGTAAATTGTGTTTCGAAGACCAGTTATAGCCTAGGCATTTGGGAAAATCCTGGGGAAGTCATGAAGAACCAGGCAGGAATCTCAAGGACCTTATAGTGAGTTTTCCTCTAACTCTTGCTCAAAGTTAACAGGAACGAACATTGCTTTGTGGCTTATTGTATAGTTCTACATGCGATTTAAAATATGATCTATTATATCGTAAGCTGCTTGTGCTCAGGTGCCAGGTAAGATAAACAACACTTCATAAAGCATTTATATATGTTTATGTCAATTCAACTGATATTGGCAGCAATGTCTAACATTATTCTCATTTATTGACAATGAAGTGTAGATTCTGAGAAACTCAAAATTATACACATGGTTAGTAGAAGATCTAGAATTTAATCCTAAATCATATGTCAACCAGAACTTTGTTATGTCCATTCCTTAAACAATATTGCATCCCACTGTGCCACACATATGGCCCAGGAGAGCATTTTATCTGGAGCAGCAATTCACCGAGTCATCACAGAATGAACAGACTGAATGAACATGGGCTAATTTGATCTGTGAATGGGCTACACATTTAGCCCCTAACATCTTCCCCTAAATCTAAGAAATAGCTTCTCTCCTAGGCAGAACATCACCGTGGGAGTTCCAGTGGGGAAGGAGTGTGAAAGAAAAGAGTGAAAGATGAAGGAATGATACAGAAAGAGGAAGAAAGACCAAGGACTTTGGGTCAGACAGACCTGGGTTTGATCTTAGTATTCCCAATTACTTGTGTATACCTCTGGGCAGCAAGTATTTTAACTTTCAGGCCTTAGGGAGTAGTGAAGAGTATCAAGGGTAGTAATATATGGTCAGCATTGAGCACAGTGCCTCATCGACAATCAATACGCAAGCAACACTAGTTCTCCATCCTAACATTATAGGCTGAGCGAACTATCGGGGAAAATACAGAGTGGTAAGGAAGTACAGCATGTGTTTGGGGGGAACTTTGAGGAGGACCAAGTATATGAAGAGGGACAAAGCGATGAAGCTGAAAGGTGATGCCCTTGTAAGAGGTTAGCATCTCTCTTGTTGCTACAAGGAGTCTATAAACAGCTGGGCCTTTTATAAACATATGGTGGGGATAGGCAGGGAAGAGCCTATAAGTAGAGAGATGTTCAGAAGCTACACAAAACTAGAGTAGCAATTGCAAGGCTCCTTTGTGATTTGCCTTCAATAGCGTCTGAAGGCAAAAGTTCCTGGTGCCCAACTGTACAAACCTGAACTACTCTGAGTTCCTCCAAGACACAAATCTTTACCACTGCATGGTTGGGAAAGGATATATATGTATATTTTATGATGGATTTGCCTTTTTGGACTGTGGCCACACCATAGAGGGTTTTCTAATCTATTTTGAGTTCTAATTGATTACAGCATTTGGAAAAATGTATAGCAAATTGCTCCGTTAATCAAGGTAAATCAAGCTGATGTCATAGATGCTAAATATATGTCTTTGCAATAGTACTATTTACATGGCTGGCACTCAAGCTGCTGTCAGTGTTTCCACTTGACAGCCCTGCCTTCTCAGAAGGAGCTCATGGCTTATCTCTGAAAGCACTCAGGGGTTCCTCTCCAAGGCTGGGTTCCCCGGTCCTTCTCCCCACATCTAAGGAAGGGGTCTCAGGAGACGGTGAGACTGCCTCATTACGCACAGACTCAAAGGCGATGGGAATGAGGCCATGCTATAAAGGCTAGGAAGACAGGGAGGAAGCTATCAAAGGCAGGTGGTTTTATGGCATGTCACATCCTTTGACTGCTGAGGGAACTGAGAGATAAGCAGAGGGCTTTGCTGAGATACCGATCACAGTATGGAAAGAGATTCAAAGACCTTCTAGTCATCCTGGTAAGAGTCCTGAAGCACAGAGATGGAAAGGAATTTATTAGACCACAGAGCAAGTTAGTTTAAGAGCTAAGATTAGAAATTATGTGTCCTGACTCCTCCTCATGCCGTGTTCTCTCTAAATGATAGAAAACATTATTGTGCTGTTTTTTTATTTCCGTCTCCTTTCTCATCACCATCCTAATATTCATTATTATCCCTAAAGCTTACTATGTGCCAGGCTGTGTAATAAGCACTCAAAAGTATTACAACCGTATGAGGTTAATATTATTTTTATCCTCATTTTTTAAATTAAGAAATGAAGACTGAAATAAGTGAAGTAAGTGACCAAGGAAGGTCTGCTAATGAGTAGCCATAACAGGGATTAAAACCTGAGAATGTCTAACTCATATGTTTGTGTACTTAGTCATCGTGCTAAAGATCACCATCAATTTCCCATCGTGTTTGCACACCTTTTTGTAACTACTCTTTTCACACGGTGCCATGTATTTCATACATGGTATTTTTACACTTCACCATGACGCTGAGAGTCACACATGATTACTCCCTTGCAAGCTGAGGTGAAATAATGTGTGGAAGGCCATACCACTGGGAGGTTTCATACCCAGCCACAGGACCTGTGGGTATTTCTGTGAGTCCGAGTATGAGTATATGATAATGAAAATGTAGCACTAAAATTCAGCTCTGTCCTTGAATAGCTGTATCCAGATCCTGACCAAGTTCCTTTTCCTCTCTGGGTCCCAGTTAGCATGTTTGTAACATGAAGATATGAGGCTCCTGTCATGCTCTGTGATTCTAAGAGGAAGATCCATAGCAACAGCAACAACAATAAAAAGAAAGCAGAGGGAGGAAGAAATCCAAGAATACATGTGCAGAGCTTCTAAGACCACTAAAGATGACTGGGGGGAAAAAAAGGTTTGGGTGAAAAAAGGAGATCAGAAAATTCATCCTCAGGTCAGTTTTGGATGATCATACATGGCCTGATGGTACCCCATCAGGACTAGATCAAAAGCAGAACAGTGATGCAATCAGCTGTTTGTGTACACATGCTGCTTCCACATTCCCGCAACATCTGCTGGGGACAACCACTTGACAAATAAGCAGGCTATTAGGTAGCAGATCCATCTGTGCCAAGAACATGAGACCACCAGCAGCGGGGAGGCTGCAGTAGGAAAAGAAGGCCATGCTGGGAAAGATGCTCTTATGTCCATGTGAGAGTCAGATGACCTAAGGCGGCAGAAGGGAGATGGGGTCAGGGACAGAGTTCAGCAGAGAAGATCATCTGCTGCTGGTTTTGGGGCATGGCGTCATGACTCTTAGTCTTGGCTGTACATTATAATCACCTGCAGATTTTAAATATCTTGATACCCAGGCTGTATCCCAAAATAATTCAATCAGAGTCTCTTGGAATGGGGCAGAGGCAGGCAGCAGTGTTTTCTAAGGTCACTCAGGTAATTCCAATGTGCAGCCAAGGTTGAAACACTATGATCTGGAACGCTCCAAATTTAACCATTAGGACACAAAGACAGTGGTCTATAAAAAGCGATCATCTTTATTCCACTATACCTCTCTTTGGAATAACTCCAAATATGCATTTTGAGTTTATGAAATCCTGATTTCAATGGTCTAAAACTCAACTAAAGTCCATCTGTTTTGTGAAACAAATGCAAACAGATACTACCTCTGCTACTAGCTGATCTTAAGTTGGTTCTCTTTCCAAGATTCCATTACCTTATCTGTTGTCCCATAAGGTTATTTGTTGGGAAGTGAAATGTGATTATGTATACTTAAGTGTTTAGAACATGTCTGGAATATAATAGGTGCTCAATAAATGAAGGTTGAACTCGAATCACACACATACACACAAAAAGGAAAATTCTGAGCAAGTCAGTTTGATCATTTTTCTTAATGCTAATCTCAGCCAATCTATCACCAATCTTACAAATATTATGCCCCAAATATTACTTCACTGCTTTGTATCTCTTCAGTGTCACTGCTAGCGTTCAGACTCTCATCATCCCCCACCTGAAATACTCCAATAGCCAAGAGCCATGAGTTCTATACCTTCAACCGAGTAGCCTTGAATCTGTTCCATATACTACAGATAGAGGAATTCACAATAAACAAATTATCACCTCATCTCCAAACTTTTCAGGGACTTCCTACTGTCCATAAGACAAAGACCAAACTCTTCAATTTAGCATGTGAAACTCTCTATGA
This sequence comes from Rhinolophus hipposideros, assembly GCF_964194185.1. NCBI lineage: Eukaryota > Metazoa > Chordata > Mammalia > Chiroptera > Rhinolophidae > Rhinolophus > Rhinolophus hipposideros. The sequence goes on from NC_138057.1 coordinate 67,024,038, forward strand.
CCCTGTTCCTGCTGATCTCTCCACACACACCTATTTTTATAGCTCTCCTCTCCATCTCTCAACCACCATAACCAAGTTCATATCCCAATGCTATCAGTCTGCTTGTATTTTGCTCTGCATGCATTCAGATGTTTTACACATTAGGTCCTTTTCTTATGCTCTGTGCTTTTCTCAGAATACCTTTATGACCTTCATCCTTCACCTAGTAATGTCCACCTATTCCTTAGGCTCAACTCAGGCAGCACCTTCTTCAGGAAGCCTCTGGGAATCCCTTTGCCTTGGTTTACATTAGGTTCTGTACCCTCATTTCCTTTATCATAACATTTCACATTTCTTTTGGAATTTTCCAAACACATTTCTGAATCTCAGCCAGTAGACTGTTAGTTCTTCCATGTCAGAGACCTTCTTTGACCCTCTCGGAGCTAGACAGAAAGATAGATAGATGGATGATAGATAGATAGATAGATAGATAGATAGATAGATAGATAGATAGATACAGATACAGATATATAGATATAAAGACAAAGATAGATAGGATATAAAGGATATAGATGCCTGCTTTAACCCATAGTGAATGCTCCATCATTTATAAAATTTGATCCCAGTGAACCTGAGACACTGTCGTGATCTGTGTTCCCAAGCAGGAGGTTGCTTGCTCTCCTGTGTCTTCTCTTACACTCACCCATGAAGGAAAGACAGGACTGGGAGATCTGCATTCAAATTCTACTGGTCAGTTGGTGCCTAACTAAGGCCGAGGTCCTGAAGGCAGTCCTCTGGGAACCTTTTGCAGACAGGAATGGAGCCATGCAGGAATAGATCTTAGCCTTACTTCTTTCCTCTGAACCAAACTGGCTCTGAGTAATGCCTTTGAGATCCTGACCACATCCTCCTTTTTTATTGCCAAAAACAAGGGACTAGAGATAAACCATAGCTCAAGCTCCAAGACTTCGGGGAAGGTGACTCGCTTGCTGGGTCAGGGCCATATTTTAGAAAGGCTCCTTCAACTCCCTTGGGTCTCAGATTAGACTGTGTCCTTCCAGTCTTATAAAAAATGGGCTGTCAACAGCAAGTCAGGAAATATTAATGAGGTGGGCAAGAGATGCCCCCAAAGGGGGAGGATTACAGAAATTGCTGAGAAAACACTCAGGAGGATGATATTTCTAAAGAATTTACCCTCTATTTCTACTGACTTTCATACAAAGTTACTGTTGACTCCCCCAACTGCATTGGAAATATTTAGATTCTACATTTGATTTCAAAAAATGAAGCATAATTTGAATTGGAATGGATATTAGAGATAATCTGGGCCAATCCCAGAGCTTTTGTTTCTGAAGGGAAACGGGAAATTTTGTTTTCCTGGCTGCCCAACATTTAATGTCCTCTTGTTAATCAGGCCCCCATTTTCCCTCGATGTTAGACAGAAATTGAAGATGGCCCCTAAGACTCCTGCTCCCATATGCATTCACTGTGTAACAGACCCAGTGGAATATAATGACAGAGCACCCACATAATTAGATTAGTAATCAGTCAACTGAGTTACTCCAAAGGGAGATTATCCTGGCTGGACCTGATCTAATCAGACAGGTTCTTTAAGATTAAGCAGTGTCAAAAAGACACCCCTGCTGACCTTGAGGGAAAAGAAAACTGCCATACTGTGAGATGATAGGACCATGTGGCAAGGACCTGAGGGTGGTCTCTAGGAGCTGAGAGTGATCTCTGGCCAAGAGCCGGCAAAACAGTAGGGGCTTCAGTCACACAGCCAAAGGAACTAAACTTTGCCAACAACACGTGAGCTTAAAGGAGGACTCGGGCCTGAGATGAGACGACAGTCCTAGCTGACACTATGGTTTCAGCCTCGTGATTCCCTAAGAGAACCTACTTATGCCATGCCTAGACTTCTGAACTACAGAAACTATAATAAAATTGTGTTGTTTTAGCTAAGTTTGTGATCATTTGTTATAAAGCAATAGAAACAAATACAGGGCTCATTCCTTTCCTGTTGGTTATTTGAACAGGACTAGCTTACCTCCACCTACAGGAATGGTGTGTGACCCAGCTGAAGCTCAGCATGGCGCTCCATTCTTCTGTCCACAGTGATTGGCTGCGACTCTCCTGGGAGCCAATTTGTGCCTACGAACGTCAAGACTAAGGCCTTGGTTGGATCTGTGCAGGAAAGAAAAGTGCTCTCTTTTCACTGAAATGGAAGCTCCGGGCATTTAGCTCTGGCGCTGATGTCAACCATATTGCTGCCATGTGAAGTTTGGGAATGAAGCCAGCATAGAGGAGAAGCAGTTCTGAACAAGAGCAGTTTTGAGAAGATAAACAAACAAAACCAGATTTCTTGATGTATTTTGAGTCCCGAATCAATCTGAGCTGAGGGAGAGAGATTACCTATAGAGATTACCTGTGGAGATTCCACATTTGCTTTATGACTATTTGTGACCCGATTTTTGTTCCACTGCATGAGAAAGTGCTCTATCTGTAATATATGACAAGTTGGGGCCAGAGAAGGAATATGCTGCCTCAATCATGCAGTAAGTTGCAAGTATGACACAATGGGAACCAGGTCTCCTGATGGCCAGTCAAAAGGACCCAGCATTGTCATGTCGCTATGATGAGTACCCTTCTGGGAGACACATATGCTGATTTCCCAAGAAGAGACTAAAACAGCAACAGCAGAAACAGTAACTGCAACCACAGTTCAGTATGTGCTTACTATGGCCAAGATCTTCGTTAGGAAGTTTGTATAAGGTATTTCATTTTATATTCTCATAAACTTTATGAATTTTGTATCTTGATCATCTCTATTTTAAAGATGACAAAAGTGAAGCTCAAAAATGTTTACTAGTGTGAGCAAGGTCATATCACTAGCAAGTAGAGGAGCCTGGACTTAACCCTTATTTATCTGGCTCCGAAGTTGATTTTCTTAACTATTGTTAATTGTTGCTGGGATAGAGACGTCATCAAAATGGTGGCGTGAGTGAGCCTCTGTAAAGCTCCCCTGGAATTCACAACTAATCGAACAACAATAACTCCAAAAAGGACACCCTGCAGAGCAGACAAAAAAGACAAAGAGGCCCACTACTAAGTTCACCTAAAAGGTGGGTGAATCTCTGTAGCGGGGGAGGGGGAGAGGGAGAAGTGCGGGGACGGAGACAGAGCCGCGCGGGTGCAGGACGCAGACCTAGCTCAGTACTCCGAGCTCGCTGCATCCCGGAACTACTGCAGCTGCAGGAGAGGGAAGGACTCGGACTGCTAGGGCTCCGCTTACGGCCCACAGGGCTGAGGGGGCAGCATATAACACGGCTGAACCCAACGCTCACGGCAGAGACCTCTGAGCAAAGAATGAGGGAAAAAGGCTGAAAATGGTGGTTTAAACCCTCACTGCCTAGTACAGAACGGATGCCTTAGGCACTGAGAGTAGCCGCCCCCTCCCTACCTTCCCAGAGCTCACCCCGCCCCCACATGCCTGGTGATAGAAACTGAACAGTAGCAGTGTCAGATCAAAAGACCAGGATATTTGCTGTTCTGAGAACTGTGGACCGCAGACACAGATTTGCAGCCAACTAGTTCCGGCAAAGGGGAGGGAGCTGTGGAAGTAGGACCTGCTGTGGTGGTGGTGGCTGCCATTACTCTGGGCCACCTCTCACAACTGACCCCGCCCCTGTCCCCACCTATCTGGGCGGATTCCTGCAGGATTAAACAGAACTGCTGAAACATTCCGGCTCTGAATCCGGTGCAGAAAGAGCTTTGGAACTTCAAAAGCTCTCCGCATCCCCACAGAGACGTGGCGCCCTATGACTCAGGTGAACTGGTAACAGAGGAGAAGCCCATTTCCCAGGGAATACCCCCATTGTGTGAGAAGCTGGAATAGTGCAGAGAAAACATAGCACTACTGTGTAAGAGAGGAAAAAAAGGCTGCAGTCGGAGAGAAAATACAACATTCTACCGACAAGTATTGGCAAACAAAAGAAAGACCTCTTCCTATCAACCTGTTGCAGAAGCTACTCCTGTAGATGTCTAGGAAGAGAAATAATACATCAGTAATTGCCATGAATAACCAAGGTAATGAGACAGCTCAGAAAGAAAGTGAAAAGTCTCCAGAAAAGAAACTTAAAGATATGGAAATATGTGACTTAAATGACAGAGAATTCAAGATTGCAGTTCTGAAAAAACTCTACGAGATGCAAGAAAACACAGAAAGGCAATTTAATTAACTCAGAAATGCAATCAAAGAACAACATGATCATTTTACGAAAGAGATTGAAATTTTAAAAAAAAGAACCAAAGAGAATTTCTGGAGATTAAGACCTCAATAGAAGAAATTAAGAATGAAATAACCAGCTTAGGTAGTAGAGTTGACCAGATGGAGGAAAGAATCAGTGACATCGAGAATAGAAACCTGGAAATTACACAGATGGAAGAAAAAAGAGACTTGAGACTTAAAAGAAATGAAAGAACCATACAAGAACTTTCTGACTCTATCAGAAAGAGCAATATAAGAATAATGGGCGTACCAGAAGGAGAAGAAAGAGAGAAGGGAACAGAGAATATATTCAAACAAATTGTTGATGAGAACTTCCCAAACTTGTGGACAGAACTGGATCCTTGAATCCAAGAAGCAAATAGAACACCTAATTACCTCAAAACCAACAGGCCTTCTCCAAGGCACATTGAATTGAAGCTGTCTAAAATTAATGACAAAGAAAGAATCCTCCAGGCGGCCAGGGAAAAGAAAACGGTAACCTACAAAGGAAAGCCCATTAGATTATCATCAGATTTTTCAGCAGAAACTCTACAAGCCAGGAGGGAGTGGAACCAAATATTGAAACTATAGAAAGAGAGAAATTATGAGCCAAGAATAATATATCCAGCAAAGATATCCTTTAAATATGAAGGAGGTATGAAGACATTTCCAGACATACAGAACCTAAGGGAATTTTCTAATACACGACCTGCACTACAAGAAATACTAAAGGAGGCTGTTCGACCACCATCAACAGGGACAATTTGTGGCAACATAAAAAGGGGGAGAGTAAAGGCCTGAACCGGAATATGGGAATGGAGAAAGTAAACGTGCTGAAGAAAATGGAATATTCTAAATATCACACTTTCCTTTACATAAACTTAAGGGTAACCACTCAAACATAATCCAGACTGAAATATATATTGTAATAAAAAAGAAACAGAGGGAAACATCATAGAATACCACCACACAGAAATAACAGACAACAACAAAAATGCAAAGAAACAATGGAGACACAGCCTTACCAGAAAACTAAAGATAGAATGACAGGAAATCTTCACATTCCAATAATCACCCTAAATGTAAATGGACTGAACTCACCAATCAAAAGGCACAGAGTAGCAGATTGGATCAAAAAACTAAACCCAACCATATGCTGTCTCCAAGAGACACATCTCAGCTACAAGGACAAGCATAGACTCAAAGTGAAAGGGTGGAAATTGACACTCCAAGCAAATGGAACCCAGAGAAAATCATGTGTAGCCATAATGATATCAGATGAAACAGACTTCAGGGTGAAAAAGATAACAAGAGACAAAGATGGACATTTCATAATGGTAAAGGAGACTATACAACAAGAAGATATAACACTTCTCAATATTTATGCCCCCAATCAGTGCACGAAAATATAGCAAGCAACTACTAACAGAACTAAAGGGAGAAATTGACCAAAACACAATTATACTGGGGGACTTAAATACATCATTGACAGCTATGGATAGATCATCCAAACAAAAAATAAATAGCAAAATAGCAGCCATAAATGACACATTAGATAAAATGGAAATAATTGGCATATATAGAGCATTTCATCCTAAAACATCAGACTTTACATTCTTTTCAAGTGTACATGGAATATTCTCAAGGATAGACCGTATATTGGAATATAAAATCAGCCTCAGCAAATTTAAGAAGATTGAAATTATATCAAGCATATTCTCTGATCACAAGAGTTTGAAATTGGATATCAACTGCGAAAAGAAAGCAGGAAAAAACACAAATACATGGAGACTAAACAACATACTTTTAAAGAGCGACTGGATCAAAGAAGAAATTAGAGGAGAGATCAAAAAATACATAGAAACAAATGACAATGAAATTATGTCCTACCAAAATTTTTTGGATGCAGCAAATCAGTTTTAAGAGGGAAATTTATGTCATTCTACAGGCCTATCTCAAGAAACAAGAAAAATCCCAAATAAATAACCTCATGTTACAACTTAAAGAACTAGAAAACGAAGAACAAGTGAAACCCAAGGTCAGCAGAAGAAAGGAAATAACAAAAATCAGAGCAGAACTAAATGAAATAGAGAACAAAAAGACGATAGAATTAATTAATGTGACAAAGAGCTGGTTCTTTGAAAAGATTTACAAAATTGACAAACCCTTGGCTAGACTCACTAAGATAAAAAGAGAGAAGACACTAATGAACAAAATCAGAAATGAAAAAGGGGAAGTTATCACGGACACCACAGAAATACAAAGGATCATGCAAGAATACTATGAAGGACTATATGCCACCAAATTCAATAACCTAGAGAAATGGACAAAGTCTTAGAAACATATAGCCTTCCAAAGCTGAACCATGAAGAACTGGAAAATCTAAACAGACCGATCACCAGTAACAAAATTGAATCAGTCATCCAAAACCTTACCAAAAGCAAAAGTCTGGGACCAGATGGCTTCACTAGTGAATTCTACCAAACATTCAAAGAGGATCTAATACCAATCCTGCTCAAACTCTTCAAAAAAATTGAAGAATAGACAGTACTCCCTAACTCATTTTATGAGACCAACATTACCCTGCTACCAAAACCTGGTAAGGACAACACAAACAAAGAAAACTACAGACCAATATCTCTGATGAATGCAGATGCAAAAATCCTAAACAAAATTCTAGCAAATCGAATACAACAATGCATTAAAAAGATTATTCATCACGACCAAGTGGGGTTCATCCCCGGGGCACAAGGATGGTTCAATATCCGCAAATCCATCAATGTGATACATCACATAAACAAAATAAAGGACAAAAATCATATGATTATATCAATTGATGCAGAAAAAGCATTTGACAAGATACAACATCCATTTATGATTAAAACAGTTAATAATATAGCTATAGAAAGAAAATACCTTAACATAATAAAAGCCATATATGACAAGCCCTCAGCTAATCTCATAATTAATGGTGAAAAAATGAACCCCTTTGCTCTACGTTCAGGAACACGATAGGGCTGTCCCTATCACCTCTGCTTTTCAACGTAGTATTGGAAGTCCTTGCCAGAGCCATCCAGCAAGAGAAAGAAATAAAAGGCATCCAAATTGGGAATGAAGAAGTTACATTATCACTCTTTGCAGATGACATGATGCTATATATAGAAAACCCTAAAGACTCCACCAAAAAGCAGTTAGAAACAATCAACGGATACAGTAAAATTGCTGGCTATAAAAACAACGTACAAAAGTCCATTGCATTCCTATATACTAACAATGAAATCTCAGAAAAAGAAATACAAAAAACAATTCTTTTTGCAATTGCAGCAAAAATAATAAAATACCTAGGAAGAAACTTAACCAAGGATGTGAAGGACCTAAATGCTGAAAACTATAAGACATTTTTGAAAGAAATTGAAGAAGACACAAAGAAATGGAAAGACATTCCGTGCTCATGGATTTGAAGAATCAACATAGTTAAAATGGCCATATTACCCAAAGCAATATACAGATTTAATGCAATCCCCATCAAAATCCCAATGGCATTTTTTAAAGAAATAGACCAAAAAATCATCAGATTTGTTTGGAACCACAAAAGACCTCGAATAGCCAAAGCAATCTTAAGAAAAAAGAACAATACTGGAGGTATCACACTCCCTGACTTTAGTTTGTACTACAGGACTACAATAATCAAAACAGCATGGTATTGGCAGAAGGACAGACACATAGACCAATGGAATAGAATTGAGAACTCAGAAATGAAACTACATAAATATGGATAGATAATTTTTGACAAAGAAGCTAAAAACATACAATGGAGGAAAGACAGCCTCTTCAGTAAATGGTGTTGGGAGAATTGGATAGCTATGTGCAAAAGAATGAAACTGGACTGCTATCAGTCACCATGTACCAAAACTAATTCAAAATGGATCAAAGACTTAAGCATAAGACCTGACACAATAAACTGCATAGAAGAAAACATAGGTACTAAACTTATGGACCTTGGGTTCAAAGAGCATTTTATGAATTTGACTCCAAAGGCAAGGGAAGTGAAAGCTAAAATAAATGAATGGGACTATAGGAAACTTAAAAGCTTCTGCACAGCAAAATAAACCATCGACAAAATAAAGAGGAAACCAACTGAATGGGAGAAGATTTTTGCAAACAGTGCCTCCGATAAGGGTCTAATATCCAAAATATACAAGGAACTCATGAAGCTCAACAACAAAAAAACAAACAACCCAATTGAAAAATGGGCAGACGACCTGAAGAGACATTTCTCCAAAGAGGTCATACAAATGGCAAATAGACATATGAAAAAATGCTCAACATCGCTAATCATCAGAGAAATGCAAATAAAAACCACAAAGAGATATCACCTCACCCCAGTCAGAATGGCTATCATCAACAAGACAAATAGTAACAAGTGTTGGAGAGGCTGTGCAGAAAAAGGAACCCTCATACACTGTTGGTGGGAGTGCAGACTGGTGCAGCCGTTATGGAAGGCAGTGTGGAGGTTCCTCAAGAAATTATGAATAGAATTACCATATGACCCAGCAATCCCTCTCCTGGATATCTACCCCCAAAATTTGAAAACATTTATAGATAAAGACCGTGTGCTCGAATGTTCATTGCAGCTTTGTTTACGGTGGCCAAGACATGGAAACAACCAAAATGTCCTTCAATAAATGAATGGATAAAGAAGTTATGGTATATATACACAATGGAATACTATTCGGCGGTAAGAAAAGATGATATAGGAACATTTGTGACAACATGGATGGATCTTGAGAGTATAATTCTAAGCGAAATAAGTCAGACAGAAAAAGCAGAGAACCATATGATTTCACTGATATGTGGTATGTAAACCAAAAACAACAAGAGAACAAGACAACCAAATGAGAAACAAGAACTCATAGACACATAGTTTAGTGGTTACCAGGGGGTAAGAGGGGTGGGGGGAGGGAGATGAGGGTAAGGGGGATCAAATATATGGTGATGGAAGGAGAACTTACTGGATGGTGAACACACAATGGGATTTATAGATGATGTAATACAGAATTGTACACCTGAAATCTAGGTAATTTCAGTAACATATGTCACCCCAATAAATTAAAAAAAAATTGTTGCTGGGATAAAACAGAAACAAAGCGAACCTAAGGAATGTTTATTACTTTAAATTTATGGTAAGAATTTGTCTTAAAGGACCTGTTTTGATTAACATAGATCCACAAAGAGTGGTATATATTTCTCAGCCAAATCAGCACTTCCATGTTTGAAGAAATCTTTAATCCCCAGCACTGGGACATTATTTACACATCTCTCATCCTTCCTTGGTTTTAAAGACCATAGAGGAAGTATATTTGGGAAGGAATGAAAATCCAACTTGTTATTTGGGACAAAAGAACAAACAAGCAGTTGGGACACTTGTATTCAAGTCCCCATTCTGCCTGCAATTCCCCGGGTGAGCTTGAGCAAATGACCTCTCTCTACTGGCCTCAGTTTTAGGATTTATAAACAAAGGAATTTACACTAAAATTGATGAAAAAGCTTTTGTGCATAGAAAACTTTGTTCCATTATGAAGACACTTTGATGGGACTCCAAATACTCCGGAGACTTTTCTGGCTAAACCAACATTTACTCTACTTTGGATGTGTTTGTGGGTTCCTGGGATATCTCTGAGATATTCAGGCACTGAAAAGCCAACATGCCCAAACTATAAAAATATGATACATTTGTTAAGTCCTTATCTGTTAAAATGCTTACAATATGGCATATGACATCTTGACTGTATTAAACACACATCAGCAATGAGGAAATAGAGCCACAAAACATTAAATAACTTCACCAAGGAGCAGAGTACAAACACAGGTCCACCTAACTCCAAGCTTGTGTATCTACCCCATGCCAAAGTGCTTCCGACCTGATTCCCATTCCGTAACAGCTTCTTGAATCTTAATTTCTATATCTTCTTGTAAGTTATATGAAGCATTTTCTGGATCAAGACAAGCCACAAGTCGAAATGAAGTAAATTCTATCTGTTTCCAGAAACAATAAGACACAGAGGTACCTAAAAGAATAGAGTTGGTTATCCTTAAATCCAATCTTTGTTGGCTTCCATTTTCCTTTGCATGGCAACAGTATCTTTTTTCACAAACAAAATAAACTTTACTTTTCATTATCATTATAGATTTACAGAAAAATTTCAAAGATTGTACAGAGAGTTCCCATACACCTCACATCCAGTTTCCTCTCTTTTTAACTACTTAACCACTTACTGTGTTTCGCCGAAAATAAGACCTAACTGAAAAATAAGCCCTAACATGATTTTTCAGGATGACATCTCCTGAACATAAGCCCTAATGCATCTTTTGGAACAAAATTTATTATAAGACCCGATCTTATTTTTGGGGAAGCATGGTAGTATGGTACATTCGTTGCAAAAAAAATATTTCATTCACATTACCTTAGTTTTTACCTAATGTCTTTTTCCATTATAGGATCCCATCTAAGATACCATATTTATTCATCATGCCTCCTAGGCTCCTCTTAGCTGTGACAGTTTCTCAGACGTCCCTAGTTTGTAATGGCCTTGACAATTTTGATAAGTACTGGTCAAGTATTTTCCAGAATGTCCCTAAATTGGTATTTGGTGTTTGTCTCATGACTAGACTGGAGTTCCAGGTTTGGGGGAGGTAAAATGCCCTACTCATCACATCATAGTAAGAATACACACACTTCGATCAATGTGACATATTGGTGTTGATGTCGACTTTGGTTACCTGGCTCAGGTACGACAGTGTCTACCCTCTCTGAGTTCTTCCTTTCTCTCTTTGGATACTATTTAAGCACTGTTTCTCCATCAAACTGTCCTATCAAACTGGTTAGGACAAGGTATGATGTTAGCCAGCAGGATCCTATGTCAGTCTGTTGACTGGGAGAAATTTCTGGGGCACATGAAGAGGTGATTCGTTTGGCTTTCCTGACAGTTGTCTCCACTGTCTCATTTGTTCTGATACAATTAACCCAAGAGTTCCCACTTTGAATGTGCTGAAGAGCTAATGGTTTTAAAATGGATTGTACAGCAGTGGATGGCAATGCAGGTTTTTTGTTTTTGTTTTGTTTTGTTTTCTGCTATAGGGGGAGGAATTGGTGATCTGGAATCTGCTTGTGTTTTCCACTCACAGTACCAGGGAAAGTAGACAGACTCTCAGACCTGACAATAACAACATACATTCGTACAGGACTTTAGTTATTAAAATGCTTTCACATATTTAATCTGGGCCCAAAAATGTGTTCAATAAATACTTTTTGAATGATTGAATGCAAGAAAGAAGGGAGAGAGAGAGAGAGAGAGAGAGAGAGAGAGAGAGAGAGAGAGAGAGAGAGAGAGAGGAAGCAAGGAAGGAAGGAAGGGAGGAAAAGCATTTTCAGCATTGGGCAGCACTGTAAAGTGGAAATGGTAAAGAGATTAGATTTAAATGAAACTGGGTTTTTTTTTTTTTTTTTTTATTAATTAATTTATTTATTAGTTTCAGGTGTACAAAACAAGGTAATACTTAGACGTTCATCATTTATATCCCTCATACTGTGAACCCCCCTCCCCCCATCCACTATCCCTCCGACCTCACACTGAACCATCACATTATATATATAAAATTATAGTTGGCATTCATTAATGTTTAGCTTCTGATGTACAATGCCATGATCAGGTATCCACAGTATCCCTGAGGTGGTCTCCCAAATAGGACGCATGTCCATCGGATACCCAACAAAATATCAGTTTTGAAACTGGGTTTGATTCCTTTCTCTGGAGCTTACTGACTCTGGAATATTAAGTGTGGGAGTTGATTTCCATGGGATCGTCTTCTTATTGGGTGGTTAAATAGATCTCAAGACAAGGGAGAGAGTTCAATACAACAATGCATATAGAGTAACTGACACCTATACTTTTGTTATCATGTAGAATTGGAGTACTAAAACACTGATTACCATATGTCCGTCAACATGGGTGCAGTAAATTAAAGATTACAGGCCCCTTTAAAATAATATCACACAAATAACCTCACAGAAGGGAAAGGCTATTTGTTGTTTTTATCATCACTACTTGACAAAGGAGGGAACGGAGGCTCAAAGAGTTACACGAGGAAGGAGCCAAAATGTTAACAACTCAGTTCTGTCTGACTCCTGAACCTGTGCAGAAAACCACTAGATTATTACCACGCACCCTTTGCTCTTCTGAAGAGAATTTCCTTGTCTGATGTGACTGCAGTGCTCTGTTTGGGGGTTGCTTTGGGCATGAAGCACAGCCATCAATTTCAATGACTCAATCTACGTTGGTCTGAAGTATACCAGACCCTTTCTAGAAGAGCAGAGGGGAGCCGAAAATTCCCTGAAAATGGAGATCACTTTGCTCCTCTGAACAAAAAGAGCTCACTCTACAGCCACAATGTAGAAATCACTCTAGGTTTTGTTTTTAATTATTATTATTATTCTTTTCGTTGTTGTTGTTGTTTTGTTAAGAGGAAGAGAGTCATAATTGCTAAGATTTATGCAGTAAATTCTTCTCTAAAGGATTACAAACAATTTTGCAGTTTCTAAACCTCCTCAGCCATCCCCTTGAGGTGTCCCCAAATTACTCTCTCAGGGAAGGAGTGCCCTACCCAGCCTTTTAGAGAGAGCATTCAACCATCCTCAGGGGTAACATATACAGAAGAGATGAGCGGAAATGGGGGGATTTTCAGGCATTAGATCATCTGGCTTCTCCCAGCACTAGCAGACTGTTCTCAGTGGGATATCACAAGCTTTGTGAATGGCCACTAAACTGAAAAACTCTGTACCTGTTATCTGAGGCCAGTCCTTGAGCATCAAGAGAAATATATTGATGGGACAGGCATTGCTCTCCTTTTTTAGATTATCCATAGCAAACTTGCTAAGTGTGGGTAAGAAAAACACAGAGATCATCACCTGGACGTGCTGATTTTATGATCTGGTGCTAGAATGGGTACAAAACCTTGTGTCCACTCTCTGTCCCTAGCCAGTTGGGGGGGGGGAGTTGAAGAAGGCAGAAAAAGTAGCAGGGGGAATGTGGAAAGATGGACGAGGATCCCCTTCTGTCCTCCCTGCCTTTGTAACCAGCATCATCCCCATCCATCTCCAAACACGGCTCTCAATTCTTCTCCTGCACGTCCAGGGCAACTGAGGATTTAATCTACTCAGACAGTGGTAGAATGGGGTGCACTTTCTCTTTTATTGCATTTACAGTGGGCGTACAACATGTCTTCATTAACTCTCCATGACATTCAGAATAGCTTGGGATAAAAAAGACACTCAATCAAGAAGGAAAAGCAGTCCCCCGCCCGCCCATCTCCAATCGCAAGCACCCCCCAGGGCATGTATTAATTACTGAAGATGAATGCTGGACCTCCATTCGCAGCAGGGGCTTTTAAATTGTATTGCTCTGTCGGGTCAGAAGATGGTGCTTCATCTTGTAAAATGGTAAAGGAGTATCAGCCTCTTGTGGAAGTAGCAGCTAATAGTGGCTCCCATTTCTGAGTGCATATGATGTGTCTGGTATTATTAGATTCTTTTCATGAATTAGCCCACATAGTCCTCACACCTCTTCTACAAGATGTATTATCATCCCCGTTTGTTGGATGGGGAATTGATTCTGTATTTCCAGTACAAAAAGTGGCTCTTCATGGTTCAAAACGGAGGGAGGTTTGTACTTCCTCAAAGTGATCTTGTGTCCAGGAAGACACTGTCACAACCACCTCCACTGCTGAAGCCTGATGGGAATTGAGAAGATGGTTCTCAAATCCCAGTTCATTCATTAACCTTCTAAGGAAGGTTTCCTGACTGCAAACAAGATACAATTAATTGTCTTTTCTTTTTTCTTTCTTCAAATGGGGTTATTACTGTTGTCCACAGAGCAGGCAATGTTAAAGTAAGAGTTGACCTGCCTTTGCTTAACTGTTGTGTTACCCAAGTAGTTTCTAGATACATCCCTTTTTTCTCAATTTTGCCCCGTGTCACCTGAGCAATTATCAATATTCCATAAATGAAGCTAAAGACATATTAAGAGTACAGAAGGGAAACATTTACCAGTGCTTTCTTGGGAACACTTGTCTCAAAGCTTGCTTTCAGAAAATACTCTTGAAAAATCCTGTATGTTCCCCCCCTCCCCTCATTATTTCAAGAAACATGTACTTATTGAAAATTGTGAGATGTCCTGCAGGAAAATACGAACACAAGCAAAAACCATTTACTTCTGTATCACCAGGCTGCCCTTTCTCCTATTTAAATGAAAAAAAAATGTTTTCTCTGGAAACATCTGCTCACTTCCTGTGGCACTGTGGCATTGTAGAGATCATTTTAGGAATCCCTTCATTAAGGACGATTCAAAGAGTTACCATCATAAATCCCAAATAAAATGAGGATTTGTCTGATTCTCCAGATAGGTTTACACTCTACCTCTTCTGAAATCATACACCAATTTACCTTTATTGCTCTTTGGCTTATAAAGATGATACACTGATGGCAAGAGACAGATGTATAAACTGATAAAGGTGAGCCAAGTGTCTGATCTTATGCTTTTCCCCCCTCTAACTTGTATTCCCTGATTACAAATGAATATATGTTCATTTTATAAAATTCAAAGTTACCCAAATGTAGAATCTGTATGATATACTTTGGACTGTATCAGGATTTAATTATCATTTTCTCATAAGATTGTAAATTCCCTTATAATGGGCACATAGCTTGATATCTGGAACATTGTAGGTTCTCAGAAAAGGTGAGTCGAATAGGTGAATGGGTTGTTTTTATTAATTTTACCCACTCAACGGCGAGCGTTTTATAGAGACCCAAGTCTTACTAGTCTTTGTCCCCCCACACCCAGCATCGTGCCTACTGAAGAGCAGACCCTCAGTAAACCTTTGCTACAATCACTTGCCCTTTAGAAGTGCTTCTGAGTGGCCTTTGAAGGAAGGTCTCTGCAACTAGAGGCAGACACTTGTGTTTGCACTTCCATTCTGTCATGTACTTGTCATATAAGTTAAGAAGCTTGGTTTCTGTATCTATTAAATGTAATACAACCTGTTTTATAGAGACTCACACGAGGATATATATGTAAATGTGCTTTGTAAACACTAGAGGGTTACTCAAGTTAGTTTATGATTGTAAAATGGTCTATTCTTAAAATCAGCCAAGTTTATTCAAATAAACAAGAATTAACTGACCATTTTCTCTATGCCAGAGAGAGAAACAGATTAAGAAATAATGTGAACTGATGTAATAAGTGATGAGGGTCGTAAGTGGAGGATGTTTCTGGAACACAGAGAAGGGACACTTTCTGATAACACTGAGGCTTCAGGTGAAAGAGAGAGATGATGTTGCAGGTGTGTTTGGAGGAAGGACCATTCCAGGCAGAGGGAAGAACTTGAGCCAAAACCATACAGATGGGCAATACATACATGGTAGGGAGCTACCACTCTTCCATTATGGATGTCAGTCAGAAGGTCCTGTGCTGGACTAGCTATCGCCTACTTTATGTAATGCTGTGCACAGCTTTAGAGAAGAGGAAGTCAAAGGTGCTTTGTTAGGCATGTTGCATTTCATCTAACATGTAACAGAGGACAGACCCTTCCCCATAATCCTTTGAGAGTTGCTAGAGCTGAGACAAGAGAAGTTACCTGACTCGGATCACACAGGCAGTCGGACCAAAACCTGGATTCCTACTATGGCCCAGATCAAATGGCCCTGTCCATCATACTTCTTGTCTTATCATCTCTTCATCTACCCTAAATTGAAGAGAAAAGGGATGGGAATGCTGCTTCTATAATAAATATTCCTTTCGTGGTGGGCCAGGGAACGGTCTGAGCTGGCTCTTTTGTCCCAAATGGTCAAGTTAAGTCAACCGTGGCTGCTTTGAACAGAGGTCCCCTGAAACCTGGATGACTGGTTGTAACCGATCCCTACAAGGCAGAAGAGAAGGAACCCAGGCTCTTAGAACACCCAGGAGGCTGTGGCTGAAGAGTTCCAACAATCCACATTTGCAACTCAGTGTCTCCACAGGAGACTGAAGCTTTGGAAAGTCTGGAGCTCAGCAAAGATTCTGAGGCTTGGGAGCCTTGTCTGTTTGGACACCTTACCCCAAGGAGCTCTCCAAGCCCCTGACATTTGGGGGATTGTCAGAGCTTTGGGCCGCCAGAGAAAGGCCCTGTCTCAGAAGCCAAAGTCATCAACAGAAAGGGAATTGAATAAGCAGGTTTTTCAGAGGCTGGAAGAGAAACTGTTTCGAAAATCTGTTTTGACTTTTGCAGACACTGCCTTTCCCTCTGGCCCCATAATTGAGTGGGGCTGGCGATACTTATTCATCTCTTAGTTTATGGCTGAGTCACCCCCTCCTTCTCATCAGAATGTTATGAGTATGCAGAAGAAAGGTGTTTATTGAGCAGTCTCCCTCCATTTTAGGGTGGTAGTGGCGCTGAGGGTTATGGCTGTTCTCTCCACACGCATTCCAGTAGGGTCTTGCACCTAGCAACTGAGCAGGAAAACAATAGCCCATATGTAACTGACCCACATGACGTAGGCTTGCTTTTGGTGAGGGTGGGAGAGGGGAATCTACAGAGGGTGCCAAAAAATATATATACGTATTTTAAGAAAAGAAAAAAAACTGTACTGAAATTGTAATTCTCAATATATACTGATAACAAATGATGACTACAAGTCACGTTTGACTTCTGCAATTACAAGCAGGGCTCAAAGTGGTTACCATCAGTGTAATTTTAATACAGTTTTTTTCTTTCTTAAAATATTTATACATTTTTGGCACCCTCTGTATTTGGGCAGCAAGTAAGACAGCAGTGTTCCTTCTATTCAGCAGGATGTCTTTGAAAATTAAGCAAATACCTACCTATGTAGATACCCAGCAAATGGTTGGTAGGTAACAAGTGCTCCACATCTTTATATATGTGCCTTCCTGTTTTTGCCTTCCTTTTGATTCTCTCCCCTCCTTCCTACCCAGTTCCTTCTCTCTGATTCTGTTAGCAAACCCAGACTAAGTTCTGAAGAGCTTACTTTAGATGACGGTCAAATATGAGAATAGTGCTGTAGGTACAGATGATGCAATGACTCTAATCAAATTATTATGTAGGTCCTTGGCTCTACAGGTAGTAAGAAACACCTTGCAGTTGTATAGTACTACACATTTGATTAAGTATCTTCAGGTTCGCTACCTCATTTAGTTTGCACTTGAATTTCGTGAAGTAAATTCATAAATAGTATTATTCCATCTTACTAAAGCTAACATCCAAGAACAGCTAAGAACTGATGGGTCCCCAAATATTTTCTTCTGGAGTTTCTTTGTGTATGTGTGTGTGTGTGTGTGTGTGTGTGTGTGTGCACTTTGAATTTTAGTTTGAGACATATCCATTTACCGACTTGACTACCGTAATATCCCACAGGCCCTTCAAACTCAGCACATCTAAAACTGGTTTTATCACCTCCCATCCTTCCCTCTTTCCCCGCTCCATTTTTTCCCCTTGGGTAATCTGGTTCAGTGGAAAGCCCCTGCTATTCATCCCATCATCCAAGACAGAGACTTTTCCTTTCCTCTGCAGCCTCACGCCCATCCAGTGATTCTCGCTGCTTATTGTAGATTCTCGCTGCTTATTGTAGATTCTCCCTGCTTATTGTAGATTCTCCCTGCTTATTGTAGATTCTCCCTGCTTATTGTAGATTCTCGCTGCTTATTGTAGATTCTCCCTGCTTATTGTAGATTCTCCCTGCTTATTGTAGATTCTCCCTGCTTATTGTAGATTCTCGCTGCTTATTGTAGATTCTCCCTGCTTATTGTAGATTCTCCCTGCTTATTGTCTCCAAAATTCCCCTCCAGTGCTTCCATCCCAGTCCAGGCCTTCATCACCGCCAGCCTCCTAACCAACCTCTGTATGTTGAGTTTGGTCCCACCCAGTCCATTCCTTATACAACATACTGAGTATTCTTTATAACATGGAAGTCTGATCACAGCACTTTCCCCCTACTGTGTGTTGAACCTTTCCAGGGTTTCATGGGCCTATAGGGCAAATTCATACATTTGATTATTTGTAATCTATTATTATTTGTGATTTGAATACTGGTAGTAGTTATTCTATTGTAATTTCGTTTTGCATTGGATTCCCATGTTAGGCCATTTTATATATACCACATCCCAAGCCAGGATGTGTTTGAACCAGGCTGAACCTTCTCCTCACTTCTACCCATGCCTCGCTCACCTGTGTTCCCCACTTTCCCTCTGGCAAACCTCTATGTGCTTTTAGGTTTCACACTGCCTCTGCCAGGAAGTCTTCCTTGACTGCCTTTCCAAGTCATCTCCTTTGGTTTCTATACTATTTTTTGCTTCCTTGTACTATGACACTTACTTCATTGCAATTTTATCTGTGCCTTTTTCACTTCTTACTTCCCTCTCCTTCCCTTTTGAGTGTAGAGTCGGTGTCTTATTCTGCCCTAGTTCCTAAGGCTCTCACAGCAGTCTCGCACATTGTAGATCCTCGATGAATACCTGGGAGGTGCAATAACTTGTCTGAGGTCCTCAGCTCAGAGTGAAGGAGCTGCTACTCTAACCCAAATCTTGTCTCTCCAAGTCGAAGGCTGCATGGAGGAGAAAAATATTCAAGAGGCCACATTGCAGGGATGATCTGAATTCTTTCTGCTCTCAGTTGATGGATGTGATATAGCACTTAATTTAGAATACAGTGAAATGTAGTTGGGCTGCCTAAATATCTTCTATGAAGTAAGCTTTTCTAGCTATCATCCTATCTCCATTATCTCTCCACTTTCTTCTCTAGATGTTCCCTTGAGGACCCACTCTGTCTGCACCCCACATTATCTTTGACTTTCGTGGAAGAAAGAGAGAAGTTCCCAAGAAGTTCTGTGGTTCTCGGTTTTTCTGTTTTTCATGGAAAAGTGAAAGAAATGTGGGGCTGACTAGCTAGGCTCACTTCACCTCCCTTCATGACGCCCCCTACCCTATCCCACGAAGGGAAATACAAATAAATTGGGGGTTACTGGGTAATACCAAAGACTTGGAGCAGTACTTTTCTTCCTCATCGTAGGGTTCCACCACTGTTTACTTAGAAATTTCAGTGCAACTAAAACAGCTATCACCCAAGGAGGACTGCAGTCCTACAAGGAACATTACTGCCAACGAGCCTGGTATTAAACATAAAAACTGTGAAGAAGGTTCCCACTTCTTTAAGAAGAAACCCAGAAGAGGCCAGAGGATGAAAGAATTCACCTAAGGCCACTCAGTAATAAAGAAAGCTGTACGCGTGGATTGCAGGAATTTGGATTCCCTATTCTTTGCTCTTTCAGCTGTTTTAACATTTCTGAGGATACCCAAGGTTGAAAAGTCAGAAAAATGAATCCCATTTACTCTGGATCCTGAAGTAGTTAGCATCTTAGGAAGCTTTTGAGGTGTTTGGAAAATTGACTGCATTTTGAGGGATGGGATGTTTCAATAATCATGGAAACCAATGATATGCCTTTGTTTGACCAATTTTTTCGGAGCCAACATTCAATGTCCACTATTTTCCATTGCATTCATAATCTCAGCCTCTGGTGGGGAGGGAAGAAGTGGAGGGGAGGGGGGGTGAGAGAGAGAGAGAGAGAGAGAGAGAGAGAGAGAGAGAGAGAGAGAGAGAGAGAAAGAGAGAGAGAAAGAGAGAGAGAAAGAGAGAGAGAGGCAGAAAAGGCAGCAGCAGGACGCCTGACTCCGTGCCTGTGCTTGGTTGTGCTGATGTGGATGGGCTGGTTTAAATTTGTCAGTTGCTGGCTCAGATTTCCAGTGCCCTGCCTCTGAAGTATGTTCCTGTTGAATTTTAAATGGGAGTGAAATTAGGTCTCCACATAGGACCTTTCATACTTTCATTTCCTTGGGTGTTCCTGAATGGCACACCAGGACGGAAAGCAGCGCTGTGCATTTGACCCTACTGAGAGGCCATTATGCTCTGAAGGAGAAATTACTCACTGCCTGTGGTATTAGCTGAAACACATCTAAAACCTGGCCATGCAGATGTTAATCTCGGGCTGTTAATCTCAGGCATTTGGAAGCTTTAAAACATATCAGGAAAGAAAATTTAGGCTACAAGGAAATCTTACTGCCGGTTTAACCCCATCTCTTTTCTTAAGAAAAGGAGAAAATGAAAGAGCAGAGTAGGGAAATGACAAGTCTCAAGGTCACACAGTGAGTTACGAACAAATCAAGGATGGATATCCCTGTTTCTTAGCTAAGTTTTACTAATGACAAGTGAGCCTTTAAGGCACTGAGTGTCCCTGAGTTGATGGCAGAAACCCTGTGGACAAAACAGGTCTTGGTCCTTTATCTTTCATTGTTTTCCAAGCCAAAGTATAACCTATAAGATGTTCTGTGGCTACTTCTCATTTTTATGGAGAGTAACCCTTCCCAGGGCCCATGCTGCTATTCTTCTAGGGTCTGCCCCTCCACTCTCCCCTTTCTTCATGACGATGACAACTTCTATTTCCCTGAGACTTTCTTCAGAGCTGCAATTAATGGAGTCACTGAAAAGCCTTTTTCCTTCACACTCAAGAGCCTGAGGCAGTGCTTATATTCTAATACTTTCCTGGGACTTCCACGCCAAAAGAGGGGTGGGGAGAAGGGAAGTGAGGCAGGGGCAAAGGATAAGCAAATGCAAGATGAATGACCGAACTATCCACAACTTCACAAGAACATCCAGCTCTGGGAGGATGCCTCTGGAAAGCCAGCATCGAATCACTATGTATGAAAACAGTATTCAGGGTTAGATAAGAGGAAGGAAAAGCAATTTATCTGCTTAGTCTTTACCTTCTACTGCATCTCATTGGTCATAGTATCCTCTAAAGAAGTTAGTGCTCCAACGTTTCTACTTTGTGTCATCTGACACATCGGGACATCATTGTCCCAGGTAGAGTATCTATGGATTGGTGGTGTTCAAGTGAGCTGCTTGCTGGAGCCCACATCACACTGGGGGGTGACAGATGGATGAGACGACAGAATGATTCAAGAAATACTAGCTCAGATAATTGTCTCAAGCAGATCTGAGATGTGCCAACAATTGGAAGCTTCTGCATATTGCAGATAGGGAATGTCAGAGCCTATAATTTAGAAAGAGCCCTTCAGAAATCATTCTTCTATTTAAATCCTATATTTTGCCAAAATACATCAACTATGTATCGATTATTTTGCCCTTATGTTCAGGGGTCCCTCTGCCCTTCTCTCAATCTTCACCTCTCCCTTCTCTTTCCCCTTTAGTCCTATTTCCTTAGATAAAACTTCTTACTCTTAGTTATTAAAGATGGATTGATACCCCACCCCCATTGCCAAAAATAAGAAAAAGTTTGAAGAGAAATATTGAGGGTAGGTTTTAGAGAGTCTTGAAAACCAAGTTTAGGAGCTTGGACCTTATCAATCTCTAGTGAAAAGTGACACTGGTCTTTTGCTCAAAGCAATCCTTATTGACTATCATACGATTCCTTTCCTTTCTCTCCCTAATCCAAGTCCTACCCATTTTCCAAGATATACCTAATTTCATCACCTCTGTTTTTCACCCATGCTTCCACTTATGAGATGCTGAGTAGTTACTGAGCATCTATTAAAATCTAGGTACCGGGCAAGTTTCTGGAAGCAGAATGAATCCTAATGCTATTCAAGTCCCGCAGGAAAAACTGTCAAAAACAGAAAATTACAGTCTACTGTGAAAAGTGCTGGGATATGGGGGATACTGGGTGCCTATAGGAGGGGCCTCTGAACTGCCTGTGAAAAGATTTAGGAAAGACTCCTCAGGAAAAATGGCATCTAACATATGCAATGAAGGATGAGAAGGGATTAACCTAGCTGCCTGCAGAGTAAATTACGTGGAATGGTTGGGAGGTAAGAAAGAACATGCTGCGTTGAGACTTCAATATTAACTGACCCACTGAAATACTTGGAGCGTGAGCGGTATGGTAGTCAGACTCGAAGACAATTCCGGATGGTTCTAGTCTAGTCTATTTAGTTATACTTTGATGTCGCTTCCTCCTGCTTTCAGAAGGGGGAATCTGTGTAATCACTAAGGTGTTTTAGAAATGACGGTGGGCCAGGTCAAAGAGACGTTACAGCTTGTACCATGTCCTCTCCTGGCTCCCTCGGTCTGGGGGAATGCCAGCAGCCATGCCATGAGGACACTCAAGTAATCTCACAGAGAAAAGCTGAGACCTCCTGCCAATGATGAGCACTCACTTGCTCAGTGTACGAGTCAAGTTACGTTGGAAGTCGAGCCTCCCATCCCAGTCAAGCCTTTAGAAACCTGCAATGCCAGGTGACATCCTGACCGCAACCTCATGAGAATCCTGAGCCCAAACTCCTTAGATGATTTGCTCCCTGATTCCTAAGGCACAGAACCAAATCCATATTTGTTGTTTGAAAGCATACAATTTGGGGGTAATTTGTTACACGACAGTGGCAGCTGATAGAAGAGGACTGGGGTTATGCACGAAGACGGGGGACGCAGGCCTGGGTCAGGCTTGGTAGGTCCTGTGAAGATGCTGCGCTCTTAGAACAACAGCAAATCATGAACGGGCTTTAAGCAGTGGAGTGATGTCATCAGATTTATGTTCTTGTGGGCTCTGAGATGACCTGTGTTCTGAAATTTCTCTTTCTTGCTCGGCACTGAACATAGCGCTTTGCATTAGGCATAACAAATGTAAATTTCAACTGGAGAGTGAAAGATTGTAGACAGCGTAGGATTTCTCAGTAGCAGCAAGAAAGGAGGCTCTCTGGTTCCCAGACTAAGTCAAAGTGATGGAATGCAGCTCCCACATGCTCCCACTCCCCACCAAACCCGTATTTATGGATGAGTGAAGTGAAATGCTTGCTGTCAAGCATGTTAAATGCAGTCTCTTTACAACATGAGTGTGGGGGGACAGGAAGAACATCTGCCTAACAGACATATCATAATATAACATGATTTTCCCAAATATATTTATATTCTTGGTGTGGGAGTTGGAGTAATGATTTGACCCCAAAATGTCAAAATATGTGAAAGAAAACTATAGAATCATATGGCCTTAAAGTAATAAAGACTGTACAAGTACTTTAGTCCAACTTCCAACCCCGTTCTGGATTCATCTATAGAGAGGCTAATAATAGCACCGAATCTGAGTATCAACGGCTAGGCACTCTGCTAAAACCCTTGCTAACATGACCTGATTTATTGTTGGAGCACACCTCAGAGGTACATATTATTGTCAGTTTTTCGAAGAAATAACCAAGCCACGGTTCAGAACGACTAGGTCAGTGCTTCTCAGAGGCTAACATACACGCGAATGGCCTGAAGCTGTGAAGATCCAGATTCTGACTCAGTAAGTCTGGAGTGGGGCCCATGTGTGTCTGCACTGCTAATTGAAATGCAGTTTCCGGTGATGTAAGCGTAGCCGAGGCAAATAA
This sequence comes from Rhinolophus hipposideros, assembly GCF_964194185.1. Lineage (NCBI taxonomy): Eukaryota > Metazoa > Chordata > Mammalia > Chiroptera > Rhinolophidae > Rhinolophus > Rhinolophus hipposideros. The sequence continues at coordinate 67,047,765 of NC_138057.1, forward strand.
TATAAAGTCTCAAGGTAAGGATGTGGCAGATTTAAAGCCTCTTCTGTGTAACTTCAAAGAGTCAGCTCCTCACACACTAGCAACCACCTCTCTGCCCCACTGGAGTGATGACTGGCCAGTCTCTACTGGAATGCTTCCATTCGCTGGGAGTCCTCTCGACTTCCCAAGGTGGCTCCCCTTTCCAGTTTTAAATGGCTGCAAAGGGAAAGGCTCTTCCTTGTGCTGCTGATTCAAATTCTGTCCCTACAGCACCTTAGCGGGTCACTTGTTGAACTGTCACTAAAAAAGGACTTTATGATCAGATTATTGCTCTCTCTGCGTGCTTCATTAGTCAGGGAGCCATGGAGAGGAAAAGAGGGGAAGTTGGATAGCAATGCACCTCTTGAACCCATAACATGAATGAATGAATGGACACACGATGGGGCCAGAGGCACAGCATTCTAGAGACCAGGCATATACTAACCTGAGCCAGCACTAAAGCAACAGTAATGTAGAAGGAGCCGATTGTAATCAGACCCAACTTTCCTTTTTCATACCATTTCCAGTCACCAACAGGGATATGGTCATGAACATACTGATAAGTAAAATACCTCATGAGTCATATTAATTAGGTCCTTCCATAATAATTGGCCTTATTGATCAACTGAGTCTACTCTTGTCCCCATTCATATAGAATAAGGCATAAGTTGCCCAGAAAACGAGTCAGGGCTCTGGTGGACTGAACTCATAAGCTGAGTGCTGAGAGTAGCTTTCCTATAACTGGTTTCAGGTTCTTGAATACAAAGCTAAGTTATTTAACCTGTGGGAGAGCAGAATAGTATATAGAGAAGACATGGAAGGGGGCATCAGAAAACCTGAGTCCCAATACCACCTGTACAGCTAGTTTCTTTGTGTCTCCACCTAACCATCTCCAAAGAGAGGTCCGGATGGGGATCAGACCAAATTGTCCCCCATTTCTCTTCCAGATCAGAAACTCTAGGCATTAACTTCACGGAGTGCAAGCAGAGCCTTGGCTTCCAAAGGAGACAGCCACCAAGCATCTCACAACCAAGAACCAAACTGCAGATTATTTTTCTTCGTTTTCTAACAGCAGCAGGAAAAGAAAGAAAGAAAAGAAAATCAGAGATGTTAGAAAAAGGAACAGTAATATTAACAGAGGTTCCTGATCTGTTACTCACTTTTTCCAGGCAGGATGCAGTTCTCTCAAAAGCCAGCTGAGATGAAAGATTCACAGATGGATGGTGGCAATTCCTGCCACCTTGTCACTCAGTTCAGAATGTACTGAATTAATAGACACTTGGAAACCTCTCTCAGTTCCATATTTCCAACTCACAAATGGGAATTACGAGTTCTTTGACATCCTGCTGGTATTATATTGTTTCTCCATGTTCTTTGGGTACCTTTCTTTAAGTGTCTTTATCCTCAGCTGAAATGATATCTTATAACTTTTGCCATCAATAATCCTTAGTGAGTTGTAGAAGATGGGCCCTAAAATGCTGCCATCTACCATAGGGAGACCAAGTTTCCATTTAGATGATAAACCACAAGAATTTTAGAAGCTATGGGCCAACTTTTATGGAGGTTTCTTGTTAATATTACTCATGATATATTTTCCCCCTATTACTCCAAAGCCATATCCCTTTCAGCGACTGGAAAGTGTGTGTATTGTCTGAGTTTAGTGTCTGTAGAGGCAGAGGCTTGGGGAAAATGAGGCTTCTTGGGTGTGGATTCAGCACCAGGAAAGTGCTCCAGTTATGGAATTATAGGGGCAAAAGTGTAACAGAGCCAATCGTTTAAAAAATCAGACTTTAGAGGGTGAAGGGAAAAGACAGAGACAATCAAGTTTATCAATGCCAGCTATGTACCAGGCACATCCTAGTACCTTTACCCACATTTACCCATTTAATTCCCGAGAGGGAGCTGCTATGAACTTGGCATTCCAGTTGAGGGAATTAAGTGAGACTACAAGAGTTTAAGTAACTTGCCCAAATTCACACACCTAGCAAGTTTCAGAGAACTGCGTTTCTAGCAGATCCTCTGAGATCCAGACTCTAACCTCTCTTCAGCATCTCTGGCTCTGCCACTTTTGCTAAGTTATTCTGGATGAGTTACTTAACCCAGCAGAGCCTCCACTTTTTCATCTATAAAAAATGGAGTGGAGAGTGCTTCTGATGCTTTAACCCAGAGCAAACGGAGTCATTAGCAAGAAGCGAGCACATTAAAAATGGTAACCACTAAAGTTATCAAAATCATCCTTACTGCAGCATGCTACCTCTTACAAACAAACGAATGAATAAATGAATAAATAAAATATTAGAGTAGTGCTAACGCACAGAAGATGGAGAAGAAGAAATACCACAACACTGTCTCCCTGAATTGTATGCTGACATATGTTTGATTCTGTGCTGATGAAGGCGATCCTTCAGGACTCCACCTTGTGCTTCTCGGACCACAGTCAAAATGAATGGGGGAAACATTCATAAATGCCAGCCCTCCTTCTTTGTCTCCCTCCAGGTATGCTCTCTCCTCACTTCTTACTCTGGTCCATTGTCCTCTCATCTCTGAGGGCGTCCTCATCTGGAGAGAGGTGGTCTGAGGAGGCAGGACAGTGGTGGTGAGCAGGGTGTGTGTAACTTGTCAGATTTGTGTGGATGAGGAGAGATCCCACTCAGAGAGAATGTAAAGGAGTGGGTAGTTATCCGGAATTATCCAAATGTAGCTTCTTGAACTGAAAACACTGAAAAGAACTATGAATTCCTAAAAGCTAAACCAGATTGAGTATGAGGGCCCTTGGGGGTCATTTGGTACCCTGGTCCATTTTACAGATGGGGAAAACTGAGGCACAAGGCAAGGGACCTCCATCACCAGGGAGCGGAGGCAAAGGCTATGCTGGCTGTCAATCTCTTTTCAATACACTCTGGTGGCCCAGTCCCTATTTCATCTTCTGCTTGGATACACATCACAGTGACTTCAGGGATTTTAAATTGTCATTTTTATCTCTGTTCTCCTTACCCCCAGTTGCCTAACTTGGCAACTCCAAAAAATACTCATCTTACTTTTTTATCCACTTCAAAACTGTCTAACTTTCCCCAGAAACAGGTTACTCTCATTTTTTGATCCTGAATTTCAACTCTGGAACATTCTCCCACAAGAACTGAGGCAACTCAACTGAAAACAATTATGTTCCAGATTACAAAACAAATGTCTACACATGTGCTTTTTAGGCATTCATCCATGTATGCGTGTGTGTGTGTATTGTGTGTATGTGTGTGTGTGTTCCATAATATACTTCCTATCAGCAACTGACTTGCTTTTCTGGAACACTGGACATATGGGTCTATATTTCTTGTCTCAGACTGCGAGCCCTTAAGGATGAGGGGATTTCTGGTTGGACTGCACTAAGTTTTCATCTTACCCTAGAAGTCCAGAGTGTCTCTGAATTGGTTGTATTTCTGAGTGCTCTCTTTTCCAAACTACCACACTGGGTTATCAAATATGCAAACCGAGTTGGCCACCAAAAGAAGGTATAACCAGGTAGTAGTGGTGCGTGTTAGGGAGCTCTAAAATTTGTAGAATTGTGATAATTCCTTTTTTTTGCTTTTTCCCTTTTTACATGTTCTGAAGCCGCAGGATCAACTGCCTTGGAACAATTGAAATAAATAAAGCTAATGAATTCATGTTGCATTCCATTTGGAAATCTTTGTATTTTCATTGGTGGTGTTCCTCACCCCACCCCGTTTTAGGAGATCAAAAGCTCCTCTTTAGGACCAAGGGGGAAAAATCGGGTTTTAGAATTCACCACACTTTGCCCACCCTCTCTCAGAACAGGAGGCAGCTTCGGCCTCTTGGATCTTAGCAATTGCATTCCCCCTTTGTCCCGTGGTGGTCCATGGGAGGGCACAGGTCATTATCCAAGGCTCCAAGCTTTGTTGGATTCTTGAGAAAAGCTGCTAAGGCAGATGCAAGGCTGGCTTTTAAGTTTTCCCGCCTGGAAAACTCCATTGAGGCGTTTTGTGTGGTTTCTTGTGGAGGTCAGACTGGGGATCTGACCCCTCTCATCCTTGGGTAATTACAGTAGGCAGAACAGCACCTCCTCCCTGGCTAATTGGCTCTCTCTGATGAATCTTTCAGAGAGGAAGTTTGTCTGTGAGTCACTTGCCCTCTGCAGCAAACTTAAGGCCCTCATACATTCATCTGTCTCTGTGATGGGATAGAGACTTAGGAAGTGATTAGAACTGGGATCAAACAAACCCCTGATTGCCCCATTAGCAATGGGGCCCATTAACTCTTTGAGAGCTGTCTACCACCCTGGTGGGAAACTGACTGCAACTGGAGACACTTTCTCAGGTTTGGAGATGCTAACATGTTTAAACTTATCCCCAGGAAGTACGGTAGCTCCTGGGAGCTACCTGGAATTCAGTTAGCCTGGTATAAAAACAGCAACATATAGCTTGGTATTAACAAATACCTTAGGAAAAGATAGGAAGCTGCCAGGGAAGGGAGGCACAGTAGAAAGAGTTATTTAAATAAATCATTCTGTCCTGGTGGTAGATACTGGGGTACAGGGAAGCAATAAGGATTCTATCATTATGATCACCAGCTCTCCAGAGCTCTTGGCAGTTTAATTCAAGAGAGCACGTGTGGATTCTCTGGAACAGCCCTAGACACAAGACCTGCCTGGTCAGAATCCTTGCAGACTGCCCTCAAGTCACGCCACACCATCTGGTCACGGCCACACTACAGTCCCTGCTGCAAAGATTCTTCAAGGATTCTTAGCAGGCTCCAGTGCAGGCAAATTCGATCCTGCTTTTGTAGGTCATCTCTCGTTTTTCATGAATGATTTACCTCCGACTTTCCTGGTTGATGCCCAAGTCATTCACAGACTGCAAACTGAATCATCCCTGACAGGTTGTGACTTTCAGGAGTTCTTAAGTGGTGACTTATGTGAACAAGGAATGCTAAATGTTAAAAACACAGACAAACACCCGAGTTTTAACACCAGTTGCAGAGAGGGTGGTGAGGAAGGAAGGAAGAAGGAAGGAGGAGTAGGAGAAGAGTATTTGTTTCTTTGTACAGCGTTGAGTATATGATATTATTCTTACGATAATGCAGTAAGTTTTAATTTTGAAAATGTGAAAAAAAAGAACTTTTAAGATGTGTTCATGTGACATTTTTTTTTTTTTTAAGAGACATATAAGTTGGCTTTTATTTACTTGGCTTTTCTACTCAATGTTTCTTATGTCACATGGATTAATAAGCATGATATTTTGCTAATGATAAAAACTCATACTTAAGAGTTCATGCAGGTCAACCTATATATTTGTATATTAAATCTCTGTTCCACCACTGACTTGCTGGATAGTTTGGGGCAAGTAATTTATTCAATTTCAATAAAGATCCAAGATCTTCATCTACTAAATGGAGCTATTTCGTGACCATCTTAGGGGTTTGCCATGTGGGTTAAAAAAGGACAATGCATATACTGTGGGGTACGTGGAGGAGACAGAGAAAGAAAGGGGAAGGAAGAGAAGAAGAAGAAGAAAGAAATGAGATTTGTGCTCCTAAATCCTCTCTTATAAAAAGTGAGCACAAGAAGCTGTAATGCAAATGAGCCTTGGAACATGAAAGGGACAAGATAAAGGGTGAGAACTGAATTAGCAATAGAGGTGTTTACAGCACGCTTAGTGGAATACGTGACAAAGACTTCTATTTTCAGGCCTTACTATGAATTCATGCCAATGTTATACAGATGCCCATCAGCTTCCTGTTGTTTTCTCTCTTCACATGTATCCATGCACACACACGCGCACACACTGATCTTTATGTGCATATACATTAGAGGGGGAACTAGAAACTTTTCTTAAGTTTCCTATTCAGGTTCATGTTCAGAAACAAGACCAATACTGGAACCTATTACTGTGTTTTCCCTGCCCTCTTACCAAGACCATGCAGTCTGTGGGCACTTAGAAGCAGTGCTACAAGGCACAATGGCCTGGAGTAGGAGACCAGGCTCCCCATCCTTTGAGTTCTGGCACCTCTGACTTCTTCCCTTACAACCCCAGTTTTGCTCTTGTGAGAGAAAGAGTTTAACATAAAAAGTCCTTAAGGTTTCTTTGGTTTTGAAATCTTCTATGTTGTCTGTTTCCCACGACTCTGAGGGGACTGCCTTGGAAGGGAGGTGCCTTATGGGCTGGTAGCTACAATTTATAGAGTGTGTTTTGTCAGGTTTCATGCTGAGGGCCTTATGAGCAACATCTCATTTAATCCTCACAGGAACCTGAAAGGGCAGTGCTCGCCCATGTTACAGATGAGGGGCAGAAGCACAGAGGAAGGGAGTTTGGACCATGGTTCTTTATTAACATCTGAGATAGCCCTACCTGTAGGAATGCCTCAATAGGCTCTTCACAGGCACGAACAGGTTATCAACTGACTGCCCTTCTTCTCTTCCAGTTTTCTACCTTCTGGAGCACCCAGCCACATACATAACAGTAATGTAAAGGCAATGCCCAATGAACCATTTGTTGATTACCTTTCTGACAAGAAACTGTCAAAGGGAAAATCCAGAGTTTTGGAAGTAGGAAACACAGAGTGTTGTTTTCTCTCCATAAACTCACTGTGTGTCCTTGAGAAAAGCATTTATTTTTCTTAGATTCAGTTTTCCCAACTGTAAATTAGAGGGGAAGATATGGCGTTGATCAGAGGCATTACAGGGCACTGGATAAGAGCATACAATGGCTCTGTGCTTAGTTTAAATCCAAAGGGCCTCTTTTCTATATGTATGTTCTTCTGCAAGTACTTAACCTGACTGAAACTCAGTTATTCTAGCTATAAAATGGGGGCAAATATGACTTAGCTCCATGTAGCAGTTTGTGAATGTTGCGTAACCTAATACATGTGAAATGGTTAGCATGGGCCTGGTGAAGTACTAATTAACTATTTATTAGTATTCTATTAACAACAGTACTTATGACTAATATGTGTAGACCAGTTGATTACTAAGAACTCCCCCAAATAACATTCAAGAGTAGATTCTGTCTAACCCTGACCCATGGGTCTAGTCATAAGTTGGGGAAGGGCATTTTAGGAGGAGGGCTTAGCGTGCACACAGGATGAAAGCAAGAGAGCCAGTTACGTTGTGAAGTGAAAACAATTGTATATGGTTGGAGCACTGGGTGTGTATGTACAGAGCAGGCTCGGGACTGACCAAGAAAAGAGTCTGGGGAAACAGGCAGGAGAGAATCATGGAAAGTTCTAGACATCAGGTTACAAAGGTGGGGCTGTCCTTGAAGATGGTAGGGACCAGAGGAGTGTCTAGGACAGGTTTGCATTATAAGGGAAGAACCGTGGTGATACACGTATTCCTACGGAGCACACGCTCAGTTAATGCGTGGGTTTTATTTAGCATGTGTGTTGATTTGGGAATGATTTGGGAGGCTGGACTTGAATGAGTGATGAGGTGTCCTGGGGGCTCTCCCCAAACCACTTCTTGGCACTGTGACTGGCGGGAGTTAGAGGGAAGGGAGGCCTGCACAGAGCCTTCTGTGGAGAGATGCTCTGAGCTCGACTCAGACAGTGGCCGTGGGCACGTGGAGGGCCAAGTCCCAGCTCGCTGTGAGACTGCAAGGGCAACTCTCTCCAGCCTCGCCGCCAGCCTGGCCTTCATGCTTTGGCTCAGAAGCCTGACCGCGGAGACATTTGCCCACCCCAGGGCTGCTCTGGGGCCGGGAGACCCAGCACAGCATGAAGTCTGATGAGCTCAGCTTCCGGGCCCCTGGGGCCACCGCTAGCAGAAGGGGAAGCCATGCCAGGTAGGAGTTTCTCAAACGCTCGTCCTCCTCCACCCCTGGATTTCGGGAATGCATAGAGAACCACTGTGGTTTGGATGTGAGACTTGAAGCTCAGCAGCCAAATGAAGTCAGGCTGTCCGTCTGTTCTAAATTTAACTCCTTAACCACGTTTGGGCACAGTACCTTGTCTGAGGTTGTTTTCTACCCAAAATGTATAATGTCAGGGTGTGCCAGGGAGGGATGCGGGTGATGACAGCCAAGGGCCCAGAAGAAGAAAATACAAGCAGTCCCTACAGCCAATCTGATTAGCGCATAAACTCCCAACTCAACCCTCTGCTCCAAAACCTCACTTGGTCAACAGCGACTGCCTACAGGCAAACTGCCTTCTTTAAACAGAATTTAACAAAATTACCATTTCAGAGTCTCTGTACGAAAGTGTGTGATTCAGTACTCCTTCCCTTAATTTCTTTTAGGGGCATAAAATTTGGAAAATATTAATAATTGCTATTTTAAGCATTCCACACGTATAAGGCACTGGGCTAAACATCCCCTATTATCTCATTTAATCCTTACTGCAACCCTATGAAATAAGTACTATTATTAGCTTCCTTCTAAAGATTGGGAAAACAATTAATTTTTGAGTGATTAAGTAACTTGCCCAAGCCCTCACAGCTAACCAGTAAGAGTCTAGACTTGAATTCAGTATCATCTCAAACTGAACAGTACTGCCTTGATGCCTGAGTGCAGGAAAGAGCCTGCAGAGGCCACCTGAGCCAGCCTACCACTCATGCACGTAAAATATCATCATCATTACAGAGTTGGGGAAAAGAAAGACCAGAGAGGATCAGTGATATGCCCTAAACCACACAAGAAGTTATCAGGAGAGTAAGAAGTGGGACCAGGATGTCTCTGAGGTCAGACATCTAAGTTCATGAACTCATGCTCCAAAAAGTGCTACACACCTCACCGCTGAATATCACTATGGTCACTTTCGAAGGACTCCCTTTGGGAAGCTATGAACTGATGCCAGTGCCTAGTCTACCGTTCAAAGCAATTTTGGAACTCTTTTTCTGGAATGGCCATCAGAACTATTGTGGTATTACCCTTGATGTCCTGAATGTCATCAACATGTCTTCCTTTCAGTATTTACTTTATCTTGGGTTAAAGAAAGAAGTCATTGGGAGCCAGATCAGGTGAGTAGCGAAGGGTGTTCCAATACAGTGATTTGTTTACTGGCTAAAAACTCCCTCACAGACAGTGCCGTGTGAGCTGGTGCATTGTCGTGATGCAAGAGCCATGAATTGTTGGTGAAAAGTTCAGGTCGTCTACCTTTTTCATGCAGGCTTTTCAGCACTTCCAAATAGTAAACTTGGTTAACTGTTTGTCCAGTTGGTACAAATTCATAATGAATAATTCCTCTACTATCAGAAAAAGGTTAGCAATGTCATTGCAACAAGTTCGTGAACTTAATTGTCATATTTCCTACCTCAAAAAAAAAAAGAAAGAAAAAGGAGGAGGAGAAGGAGAAAATGATTCAGAATAATCAGTCAGTTTGCTGTCATATATCTTAATTTTTAAACTACTTTTAAACTTACAAAAAAGTTGCAAAAATAGAACACAATTTCCATATGTCCTTTACCCAACCTCCCCCAATGTTAACATCTCATAGAACTGTAGTGCAATGATTAGAATAAGAAAATATTGGTACAACACCACTAACCAAACTAAAGACCTTATTGAAATGTTACCGTTTTCTTCTACTTATGTTCTTTTTCTGTTCCAGAATCCTATCAGGATCCCACTACATTCAGTTAACTACTCCTTAGGCTTCTACAGTCTGTAACAGTTGTCTTTCATGACTTGGACACTTTTGAAGAGTTACTGGGCAACTGTTTTGTAGACTGTCCCTATGTCTGTTTGCCTCGTGCCTTCACATGACTACACAGAGGCTATGAATCCTGAGGAAGCGCATCACAGAGGGATGTGGTACCCTTCTTAGCGCATCGTACCACACAGATCTCGTACGATATCTATGTGTCTTATTATTGGTGATGTTCCCCTCGATCTCTTGGAGAAGGTGGCTTCTGCTGGGTTGATCCACGATAAAGTTGCTCTCCCCACACCCCTGTAGTTAGCAAATATCTTGGGAGAGATATTTTATCTCCTGTATCTCCTCAAAGTTTTACTCACTGATTTTGGCATCCATTAGTAAAACCTGTATGTTTCAACCAGTATCCCTATGCTGTTGGCTCACCACTGAGTTTCAATTTCTCTCTTTCCTTCTACTTGTATTAATGTGAATTCTATTGTAAGGAAGACTCCCATCTATCTATTTAATCAAATATTTTTTATATCCTCATGAACTCATAGGTATTCATTTTATTCTATGGATTATAATCCAGTACTATCACTTCCTGTTTTCTTACTCAAATAGTTCAGTTTGGGCCATTTTTGGAGCTCCTGTGGGTGTGCTGCCAGATATCTTGCATCACACCACTCCTCAACTTTCTTTTTATTAATTGCAGCAGATGCCTAAAACAGAAATAGAAACAATTTCTTTGGTTCCTCTTTTCCACTTATTTCCTATACCCTCTTCCAACTTTATCCCGTTTCCAAAGTCTGTTAGTTTCAGCTCCAAAATCTCTCTCAAATCTCCCCTCATGGTCTCTTCCTACACTGGGACACTTCACATTTAAACCACAACAACATTTTAGTTCTGCTCTCTCTAGTCCCTCTTGCCCCCAACCAGTCCCTTTTCCACACTGCAGATTAAATAATGTTTTGAAAATGTGATGATCAGATCACATCACCTTCGTATAAAGGCTCCTGCTTGCTTTCAAGGAAAGAACTGGGATTTCTTAGCCTAACCTGGAAGACCATGCATGATTTGGTCCCAGTCAACTCCTTCAGTTCCAACTGCTCCTCCTCCATCCATTTTGTGCTCCTGCCCATGACTTCCTCACCTTTGCCACACACATGCATACCATTTCATCTTTTTATGCTTTGGTACATACTGTTGATTTGGCTTACAATACTCTTAATCTTAAAGAACAGGTATTGAAGGAAGTTGCTTACTAAGTTAGTTTACTTTAGTCTACACTTTCTCAGATATGTTAATATCCCAGCTCAGAGCTGGTTGCAATTTACGGAACCAATGAAGGAGTTTCTCACTCCATAGATATCCATTTATCCAAAGGATCCTCAATTATTTTCACAACTTCTTAGACATCCAATTTACATTTTCTGGAGGAGAGAGTTAGAGGTTTTGTGGAATATCCTTAAATATTCTATTTGAGTTGTACTCCTGTGGCAGAACAAGCACTACTGTGGACTCTGATGAAGGGTAAATCCATCTTTTGTGAGTTGATTCCATTTCCTTTTGTGGAAGAACACCATCACCACACATTATCATCTCATCACCACCATTGCCTAGCCACCACTTACCAACACCGAAAGCTCAACACTACCACCATGACCATCACCAATAAGATTGCACTAACATGACTGCTACCACCATCAAACCCAACAATAAAACTAAGCAACCATCACCTCACCACTTCCATCACCATCAGCACCATTACCCCCCATACCACAAACACCAAGAACTTTCACTAGTGTCAACAAGTGTACTAAGTATCTCACATACATTCATTCATTTATCTCCATTCTTTATAATCTACTACATATATTTATAGATTTTTGCATATATAAATATATGTATACATATATTCTATATATATAAAGAAACCTAGATAAGAAGAAATTAAGCTATTTGCTCAAAATTACTCAATTGGTAAGTGCTGGGAAAAATAGCAACACTGAATATAAATACTGAGTGAATTTAAATGTCTGCTAATTAAACTCTCATATCGTGCAAATGGGAAAACACAAGACAAGAGAGGTAGGGACTGGCCTAAACCTTGCTCTGATTCTTAACCTAGGACTATGTTCACTCTTTTACACAGACCCATTTTCCCTCTGTACTCTGGTATAATCTTTAGATTTTTCTCATTGTACAATTTTTTAGCATCTCATACATGCATGTATTCACCACAAGAAAATACACCAAAATAAATAATATACCAAAAGAAAATGAGCACAGAACCCCAGAAAAAAAAAAGACTTAAAAGATAGTAAGAATGATTTTCCTTTTTCCCAAAACTAAACGTGACATTAAATATTTTATTTTTATTCACATAAATTCATTCCCTTAGCTGTATGGATTTAATATGCTCTCTCAGAAGGAACACGTTGGCATCACTTTAGTTACCCAGACCACAGCTTGGCAGCCAAAAAAGAAGGATTCTGAGCCCACGACTGGGAACAGAAAAGGTAGCATCCTCCAACATTATTTACAAAGATGAAGAGGCAATGGAGCAGAGCAATGGGAACTGTCAACGCCAGAGGGCAGAGGTGGATCTGGAGAGTTCTCTTTAATCTCAGTGGTGGGAAGAGGTTTGGGCTTGAGTGACATGGATTCATTGCATATTTGAGGGATGAAATGCTTTGTAGCTTCTGAATGGTTTTCTTCCTCAGGTGAGGCACAGCCAGGTCCAAGAAAGGAGGGAGCGAAGCTGCCACAGATCGAAACGAGTTTAGAACTGGGGCTTCGCGTAACTGGATAGGGAGTGTGGGTTGGCCACGGAGCCTCTGGCTAGGTTCCTGACACATTCTTCAGGGCAGGATATGAAACTGTGACAACATCCAACCCCTCCTCCTTTTGTAAATTCGGAGCCATGCATGGCCCCCTCTGCACTTAGCCTTTCTAATGTACCCATTCCTCTGGACGGGGTACAACTGAGGCTAAGGTCCAGATTTAATTGCCTGCTCCAGATTCACTGGGGACATGTAACCCTCACCCTTGCAGTGATCCCTCATTTTTTATATTGCTATTTGAATATTAATGGATGGGGGAGGTCGTTGAAAGAGCACCAAACTTAGACACAGAAGGCTAGGACTTGGTTCTAGAATGGACAGGGAATGAAGGAAACAAGAGTCTACACACAAGGCCTCATAATGATTTGGAGTCTTACCAAATGTTGCAGTTATTAATACCTCAGTCAGCTGTGCTTCATGCTGGTCCGCGTTTCTTCATTTAACTTCAACCTTTGTTTCAGAAAAATGTACTGGTTCTTTATCTTGCCACTAAACACCAAAACTCTGCCTCCGTATTTAGTCTTAGTCAAATTTTACACCGCCCATTTAATTTGTCATTCACATAGTTAATGCATATTTTTGTGACTCTACTCTGCCACCAATATAGAGAGAAAGAAATAGAGAGGAAGAAAGAAGGGAAAGAGGAGAGGGGAGGGAAAGAGGGAGAGATGAAGAAAGAAAGGGAGTGAGTCAAGGATTGCTTCCTTTAATGAGATTATAGTTGAAACAGGAAGTCAAATAATAATAATTACAAAAATTCAAAGTGTCCTAGCATTGTGAAAGAGAAGCACAGAGAAATTTCTACTTGGGGACCTAACATGGTTAGGAGAGTTAGGATGGCTTTTTCTGTGTAGTCATATTTAGACTGAGAGATGAAGAATGAGTAGATTTCAGCCAGATGAAAGATAAAATTTTGTCTTAGGAAAAGCAGGAAACAAAGAGTTAAGTCCAACAAATGAAACATAACATTGGAGGAACTTCAGCTGTGGCTCTGGGGAATGTCTGGAAGGGCTGGGGGATTGGTGAGAGGTGAGGCAGAACAACTAGGCGAGTTTAGATCATGCAGGTAGGTAGACTAGGTAAGGATGTTGGGCTGTAATTGAGTGCTGTGGTCCAGTACGTGGTAGAGCTTTGCACACAGTAGCTTCTTAATAAATGCAAAGTTAAATTTGCTGTGTGACTCAGCAGTTGACCCAGAAGAATCCACTAAAGTGTTGATCTTCGTTCACCCCTCACACAGACTCCTCTATTGTCAGAGGTATTAAAGGGAATGGGAACTTCACGCACCTGAACCTCAGTTTCTCAGCTGTTAAATGGGGCATTATGATCATCTCGAGGCAGTGCATAAAAAGCACCTCGTTTCTAGTAGATTTCGAGTAAAAGTTCTCAACCATTGCCTCTTTCCCATGCTTTTAAATTTAGATAATCACTGATCCTGCCATGGAAAGTAAACATTATCCTAATTGTTAGGTAAGCTACACACACCAGAATATCCCCAGGCAACATGTCACAATTAAATAGCAATATTACTAATAATTATACACGTTCTATGGTCTCTCATTTACAAAGCACTCTGATGTTAGGAAGCTGAGACTCAGCAGGTTGGAGTGATTCCATTGTCACTGAGCTATTTAGTGAGATGATAATACTGGGAGAAGAACCCAAGGAGCCTTCATAGTCTAGGCTTCTTCCCCTCTAGTCCCTCTGACCTCCAACTGCCTTCCACCTGCACCACTCACACCAATGCTTTTAATTCCTGTTCTGCTTCTAAATATGTGGCTCAAGGCTAATCACTTGCGTATTCTTTGTTTGTTTGTTCGTTTGCACCTCGGTTGTTGTCTTCTATAAAGTGAAGATAGGAAGACCTTATCCATGTATTCTCTTCTAACTGGCTAAGGTGGTCACAGAAAGCAAAGTACCTGAGAGACTATAGTAGACTGTCACTCCATTATGAATTCTTACCCAGCTATGGTTATATCTGTGCTGCTCAGTTCTGTAGCAGATGGAGAAGAGTGGAAGGAAGAGAAAGAACATTCATGAAAACGTCAGAAGCAGAAGGTCTTGTCACTTGTATGTAGAAAAATAACAACCTGGAACCCCTATTTGGATGGAATTCACATAAATGTTGTAATCCTAATGGCCTCTTCCAATTAAAATCTTTTGCCTCTATTTGCTCTATAAAATCTGGTTTTCCTTATGTCCAATTGCTCAGCAGAGCATTCTGATTTTACCCCTCAAATACCTCTCACATCAGTTTTTATCCTCTCCATCCGTGTACTTGTCATGATCGAAAGTCTTAGGACCTTTCCTTAGGGGTCTCCACCTCTTGTTTTCCTATCTCAATCTACTGCTATACTTTGCCAGATAAATCTTTTTATATCCCAGCTCTAGTCAAGTCTTTACCAAAATCAGGTGATACTTCCCAATTAACTATAAAAGGTTCTAAACCCCAAGCCTAAAATCCCAGGCTTTCGTAACTGTTCATATTTTGCCCTGCCGACCGTAGCAGGCACTAGTCTCCTTTATTTTCCCTAAGCCTGAGTCTAACTATTGCCTTTGTTTCCTACTAGGACTTTTTTGATGAAACACCTCCCTCTGCCTGGAATCCTCTCTGCGCCCACTCCCACTCCCTGCTTACTTACATCCTCAACTCAAATGTCCTCTCTTCCATGAAGACCCCAGTGATTATCCAACCTCACCCCCAAATACCACCTTCAACTCTCTAGCTCGAAAAGCCCTCCAAAGTCTTTGGACTCCATTCTCTCATTCTTTCTCATGCAAAACATTGGTTTATTCATTTACTTCAAAAGAAAAATCATTTGTGGTAAATTTCTTGTCTGTGATTGTACACCGTGATCCCCTTGAGAGCAGGGGCTATATCTGATTCTTTACATCATCCCTGGTGCCCAGCGAAGTACTTGACAGACAAGAGCCCAACATGCCTCATGGGAATGAAATGGTTATTCTGAGCCTTTCTGTAAATTGCAGCAAAGAGAAAGTCTGTCCAGAGAGCTGAAGGTAGCTCTGAGGGAAGCAAGAATAATCCCTGAATAATGGTAATTCATAATGTAATTTAGACAGAGAAACGACAAACCCAGAGAGGGTTGTCTCCCTTCATGTTTATCTTTGGAGGCCTCGTGTGCATTAGGCTCTGAGACTCTTGGTCTTGCTCAAATTGTTTTGTTTTTCTTCTTTTTCCTGGCCCTCCCCCACCTCACTTTCTTTTTACAATGTCCTTAAAAAGTTGAGAATGGTTTATCTTAGCATTTGTAAGTTTATTTGTGGATGCAATTGCGAAGCTCATCATGTCAGTTTTATGAGAAGTCTGAGTCCATTGTCCTTAGAAAACGAAAATGATTAACATTGATTTGTTTTGTTACCCAATTGTTTAAATTATAATAACTCCCCATCAGGGTTTTTTAAGTACAGCTGTGTTTATGGATTAAGATCTACTGACTCAAATATTTACAGAGTTCCAAAAATTACGAGAACATACAGTGTCAGGAATTTTCCATAGGCTGCTCCTCTGAGCTGGACTGGGTTTCTGCTCAACTTGAAAAGTAGGCTTTTAAACAATTTCAAAGGACATCCACAGGTCTATGTAATTGCATCCCCAGATAGGCACCAAATGAAATAGCTCCACAGGAGGGAAACATCGGCTAAAATGGCCATATGAACAGTAATCCATGACTGTTTTAAAGGAGCAGACATAGAGGGTGTAAGGCCCCGAGACTAAGGAGGACAGACCCTCCTCGCTTATAAAATCTAGCCTGTTGCTTTTATATAACTCTCCATATTGCTTAACGATGCCTCTGCCTTGACATTCTTTAAGTCCAACTGGCCTGGAGTAAATACAGAGCTCCACTGTTCTCTAGTTCTATTACTGGGACAAAAGATTTCATCTTCCTGAACTTTTTATCCTTGTCTATGGGATAAGTATACTTGGGGGAACATGAAAAAATAGCATGAAAATAAACACTCATTGACTCATTGGCTTATTTCTCCTTTAAGCCAGATTCTGCCCTTAGAAACACTGGTTTAGAAGTGGTATTTTTTCCCAGAAGCAGCTTGTAAAAATAATACTGTCTTGGAATATGAAACTGAGGGTTCCAGCTTGTCTCTGCTTATACCTTGCATGGGTTTTAGTTCATTGACTTCTCTTCACTTAATCCCATCATGGATCTACTTTTTGTGCTCAGTTATCAGCTTCCTCATGGCTGGGGCTATGCCTTATTTGGCTTTGTATAGTGGGTCACAGGGCCAAGTTCATGGTAAGACCTACAGAGGTTTTTTGAAGAAATGGAGAGAAGGAAGGAGGTTGGAACGTTAGAAAAATACAAGGGAACAAGGGGAGGAAGGAAAAAAGAAAGGAAAAATCTACAAATCTGGGATGAGCAAACTTGTCCTACCTAATTCATGAGACAGATCAGAGTTTGAGAGACAGAAAAATAAATAAATAAATAAACACCTACCATATATGAATGGTAAAATCACAAAAATAACCTACAGGCCTATTACATCTTTATTGTACTTTTATAGTCTACAAAATACTTTCACATCCATGTTCTAATTTGAACTCCAATGTCCCTTGGACTAGGTGGGACAAGGACAATTACCCCCACCTGATGGGTGATTAAACTGATACTCAGATCATTGAAATTCTTCACCCAAGGTTACACAGGTCAATTGTAGGTTGGGACTATGGCTGCTATTTGCTAACGTGAAATGCAGAGCTCTAGCTACTACACTATGTAGGTTATATGCATTTCTGGAATTCAGAGAAAGAAAATATACATTTGTACTAAATGTCTATTTAGTACAATAGTAAATGTATATTTCTTTAAAATAAAGAGAAAAGAAACAGTGCAAAATTGCATTTTAGTTGAACCAGTCATCAAAGTGTTAACTATCCAGAAAGGGAATTAAGTTCATACAAAAAAATGCAAAAGTAATTGACAAAATATAATGCTTGTCCTAAATCACAAGATGGGTTCAAATAATTAGTACTGCTTGTGGTAGTTTTATAGAGGGTAAAGAGGAAGTCACTTGAAGTCAGATATGCCTGCTTCTCAGTACCAGCATAGCTACTTCCCCATTCTGTGACCCTGAATCATGTGAAGTCTCAGTTCTTCAATCTGTAAGTGGGGTTACTAATACCTGCTTCATATAGTAGTTATGAAGCCTAAATATAATAGACTATGGAAAACATAATGCATAATAATAATATGGCCATTGCTAAGGGAATGACAAATATTATCTTTGAGAACCTCTTCGCATTTCTGGGGTGAAGTCAGATTTTGTTCTGCCATGCTATCGTTCTAGGTGAGAATTGTGCCTTGTCCTGCCTGGCATTCTCTCTATGGCCACATAATAACATGCATAATCCCTGCCAATCCACTTGATAACAGAAGTAATCCTGAAGAATGCTGAAACGTGGGTAATTTCCCTGCATGGGGCATGCTGTGCCTAGTACCAGGAAAGAGCTTAGAGGGTGGCAGTGCAGGCTTGTCAAACCCCGCTTGCACCAAGTATTTCTTCCTGGAGACACACCCATCCAGGAATTCCAGCCAGCATCCTAGCTCCTAGCTCTGGCCAACTTTTGTAGCAACTTGTGTCTGCTTGTGATTTTTTATAAAAGTAAAATTCACCTGCAAAAATTTGTTTGTTCATTCATCTATTGTTTCAATAACTCAATCATTCATGTACCCAAACTATCTCAACTGTTTCCATGTGCCTGGTTTCATTGGCAAGTATATAATTAAGTATTTTCAAATGAATGATTGAAAGAATGAGAGTCTCAAGGGCCCTCATAGTGTCTTATGCTTCTTTGTTCTCTTCAACACTTCTACAAGATGAACAAAAACAAACTGTTTAATAAATTTTGAATCATGGAGAGTTGGTACATTCTGAGAAAGAAGGAATTACAACATTTTACATAGGTAAGGATCCACAGAAACGGCCCAGTGCATCCCCATTTCTTTTTCAGGAAGTATCAACATGCCACACTTAGCAGCAATAATTCAGGAAAGGTTAATGAAGAGAGGACTTACGAAGGCACCATCAGGGTCAAAGGAAACAACGAGACATAATGCGGCACCACGAAGCCAGCAGTAGCCGGGAGCTAGGAGCACCCGGAGGCTCCACACACCTATGGGGTGTGGGGGTGGTGAGCAGAGGTAATAATGCTATTGTAGTCTAGAGAGAGCAAAATATGGTTGTCGGAGGTGACCTCTGATAGGGGCTATGGCCTTTATATGAAGGGTTAACCATGGCTCACATGTGGCCTGACAGGGAGCAGAAGAATAAAAACCCAAATCTCAGTCTGCTCCCTCCCTTTGGTATCATGTGAGGGTCTCCCGTTGGCTAACCCAACTGAACATCAGTGGACAAGAGATCTCACTGACACAGTGCACAGAGGCCAGCCTCTTAGGTCAGAGAGCAGAGGGGAAAAGGAAATGGGATGGGGGAGCAAATGAAGACTAGTAAACATCAGCATCATTACAGAGAAACCTGAGGCTGGGGGAAGGAGGGTGACGTGTCCACATGAAGTTTCATTAGCAGAGCTGAGATGGTAAGTACTGCTTTTACAGAGCGGTCACTCTGTGACAGGCCCAAGCCCACATGCTTTTACTTGCATTCATTAACTTAAGGAATTCTTACAATCCTATGAAGTAGCACTCTTATGACGCCCAAGTGAAACTGAAATATTCAGTATTATGTTGTTCTTGATCCAGTTATATAAAATGTCAGAAACATTTAATCAAAGTTGACAAAATGTTAAGAGAGGGGAAAAAAAAACTCGAGTAGAGTGTGGAGGATGAAACCTGAAATTCCAAACCTCTTCATCTACCAGAAGTCTGGGCATTAGTCACCCAACAGAGCCATGGCAGACAGAATAATGGCTCCCCAAAGATGTTGAGGTCCCAATCCCCGGATCATGTGATATGTCACATCACATGCCAAAAGAGACTTTGCAGATGTGATGAAGTTTACAGATTTTAACATAGGAAGATTATCTTGGTTTATTAAGGTAGGTCTTAATGACATGAGCCTTTAAAAGTGGAGAACTTTCTCCAGCCAGAAGCAGAAGAATTGTAGCAGAAGGGTAAATCGGAGCGATTCCAAGCATGAGAACAATCCAAAACAATCACTGGATCTGCGATGGAGGGGGCCACGTTAAGAGCTAGAAAGAGGCCTCTAGGAACTAAAGGTGTCCTGCAGCCGACAGGCAGGAAGAAAACTGGGGCTTTCGTTCTACAGCCTAAAGGAGCTGGATTCTACCAACAACCTGAATAAGCCGAGAGAGAGAGAGAGAGAGAGAGAGAGAGAGAGAGAGAGAGAGAGAGAGAGAGAGAGACTTGAGAGAAAATTTACAAACATATTTGTATATATTGTTGTAAAACGATCACCACAGTAAGTCTAGTTAACATCCATCATCATACACAATTACATTTTTTCTTGCGATGAGTACTTCAAGATTTATTCTCTTAGCAACTTTTAAAAATATGTAATATAGTAAAATTAACCATAGTTAATAATGGCTGAAGGGGGTCAAAAAGTACAAACTTACAGTGACAAAATAAATGTCATCAGGATGGTGGCTAAAGTTAATAATGTTCTATTACATAAATATATATTGTTTTAATCCACTGTGTTTGTGGTTGTTTTGTTATGGCAGCAATACAAACTAACATAGAGGCACATGTAGCTTGGATTGAAACTCCAGGAGCTCTAGCTTCTCTGGAAACATTCTTGTCTAAGCCCTTCATTTTACAGGAATCCTTGCAATCATATTCCTGATAAATGTTGATGTACTCACAAGAACAGGCCCCCACTTCCTGTAACAGAGGACACCACCACATGTTGGTGAGCAGCTAGAGCAACTAGAACCCTCAACATTGTTCACTAGAATATACAATAGTATGACCACTGTGGAAATATTAGTGGCAGTTTCTTATAGAACTAAACATATGTCTATACTATGAACCAGTAACTATACCCTGAGGCACTGACTCAAGAAAAATGAAAACATATGTCCACAAAACACCTTTTGCATGAATATTCGTAGACAATTCACGTAAAATAGCTCAAAATTAAAAACAGCCCAGGTTTACATTAACAGGAGAATGGAAAAATAAACCGTGATAAGTACATACTACAGAATACTGTATAAAATGCCCAGAATAGAAAATCTATAGAAAGTAGAGTACGGGTTGCCAGAGGCTGGGGGAAAAAAGGAAATGGGGAATGAGTGCTAATGTGCACAGGATTTCTATTGGTGGTAATGAAAATGTTCTGAAATTGGATAACGGTGATGGTTGCACAACCTGATGAAAATGTTCTGGAATTAGATAGTGGTGATGGTTGCATAACCACTGATTTGCAACTCTAAAGAGTAGATTTATGGTACATCGTTATAGCAATTACATCTCAAGTTTTAAAAAGCAGCAAAAAAGAGAAAGGAACAAAATATGAATACATGGAACACAGGTGCATCTCAAAAATACATGCAGCATGAAACAAGCTTTACACAAAAGAGTAGATAATTCATAATTCCATTGATACAAAAGTCTAGAGGAGGGTGAATTAAACTATGGAGGAAACAATTCAGAAGAGTGGTTGCTTTTACGAGAGAGGTGGGGTTTAACCGTGGAGCGACGTGAGAAAACTTTTTGGCGTACTGGTCAAGTTTTATATCTTGATAGGGATTTGGGCCATTAAGGTATATTCATTTATCAAACTCATCAAATGGTACCCTAGGATTAGTGCATCCAGTATATATAAATTTCACACCACACACACACAGAAAGAAACAAATACTGAGGATCAGCTAATTACAAGTAGACTATTTAGAGGAAAGTGTACCGATGCCTGCAACTTACTTGGAAATGCATGAAAAACAACATTCTACTGTCACATAAACAGAAGGAAGACTAGACAGATAGACATGGGATAAAGCAAGTATACTTAACTTAGATGCTAATTGTAGAATCTAGGGCATAGGGAAATGAGTATCCGCTGCAGTTTTTACAATGTTCTTTGTATGTTTGATATGTTTACACTAAAGTGTTTGGAATACCGCATGATCTCTGCTTGAATACATACATATATATATATACATACATACATACATATGTATACGTGTATATATGTATATGTATGTATATATAGTCTATACATAATATATATGATATATATTATATATATGCACACACATACACATTTTTTAATTACAATTTATTGGGGTGACAGTGGTTACATAGGTTTCAGGTGTACAATTCTGTATTACATCATCTGTATATCACATTGTGTCTTCACCACCCAGAGTCAGTTCTCCTTCCATCACCATATATTTGATCCCTTTTACCCTCATCTACCACTCCCCGCCTCTGGTAACCACTAGAACTATTGTCTGTGTCTATGAGTTTTTGTTTATTTGTCTTGTTCCTTTGTTGCTTTCAGTTTTATATCCCACATATCAGTGAAGTCATATGGTTCTCGATTTTTTCTGTCTGACTTATTTTTCTTAGTATAATGATCTCAAGATCCACCCATGGTGTCACAAATGGCAGTATTTCATCTTTTGTTGTTGCAGAGTAGTATTCCACTGTGCATATATACCATGTCTTCTTTATCTAATCACTTATCAAAGGACACTTTGGTTGTTTCCATGTTTTGGCCACCATAAATAAGGCTGCAATGAACATCGGAGCATATATATCTTTACGGATAAATGTTTTCAGATTTTATGAGTATACCCAGGAGAGCGATTGCTGTGTCAAACAGTAATTCTATTCTTAAGTTTTTGAGGAACCTCAACACTTCTTTCCATAGCGGCTGCATCAATCTGCATTCCCAACAACAGTGTATGAGGGTTCCTTTCTTTCCATAGTCTCTCCAACACTTGTTACTGTTTGTATTGTTGATGATAGCCATTCTAACCAGTTTGAGGTGATGTCTCGTTGTGGTTTTTATTTGCATTTCTCTGATGATTACTGAGGTTGAGCATCTTTTCATATGTCTATTGGCCATCTGTATGTCCTCTTTGAGAAATGTCTATTCAGGTCCTCTGCCCATTTTTTAATTGGATTGTTTGTCGTTTTTGTTGTTGAGCTGTATGAGTTCCTTATGTATTTTGGATATTAGCCCCTTATCGGAGGTGCTGTTTGCAAATATCTTCCCCCATTCAGTTAGATGCCTCTTCGTTTTGTTGATAGTTTATTTTGCTGTGCAGAAGCTTTTTAGTTTGCTATAGTCGCATTAATTTATTTTAGCCTTTACTCCCCTTTTGAGGTCAAATTCATAATATCCTCTTTGAACCCAAGGTCCCTAAGTTTAGTACCTACATTTTCTTCTACGCAGTTTATTGTTTCAGGTCTTACGTTTAGGTCTTTGATCCATTTTGAGTTAATTTTGGTAAGTGATAATGATGGGGTACTCTTCACATAAGACATCCCATGTTATTATTCATCAGCTCTTGATATCAGAATTATCTTCCAGATATTGAGATTTTGCTTTACTGCCATCCAGTGATTTTTTTTTTTTCATCTTCTGGGGCACTACAGAGAACATCTACTCCCCAAACTCTTTAAAAGGCCGTCTGGAGTAGTGTAGGAACATGGGCTCTGGAGGGCTCTGGTTTTGCCCCTAGTGCTTCACTACTCTTAAGTGCAGTTCTTTGAGAAACAATGTAGACATCACTTGGGAGCTTGTAAGAAATGCAGAATCCCTGGCCTCATCCCAGAGTGACTGAATTAGAATCTGTAATTGAACAAGACCCTTGGGGTATGAATGCAAGCCAAAGTTTAAGGAATGAGCCAGGACAATAAGGCAAAAATATAAATGGGGCTTCTGCCAGGGTAGTAATATTGGGGAGAGAGTGAATTCAACAGAATAGAGACATATTTAGGAGAAGTAACTTACAAAACTAACAGGTTAATTAGAAGAGAGTAATGAGGGGTACCAGGAGACAAAGACTGTCCAGAAGGTATAGCGTGGATGACTAGATGGGACCCTGGGCCTGAGGTAGTCAGTGCGTCTGCTGCATTGGCTGACATGGACACAATGTCAGACTTACAGGAATATGGCACTCCTTAGTGGCTATACCTCTTGAGCTATCTTTGACATCCCCTCCAAGTATAAAACCTGTTTCCCCTAGTCTGGTGCTTCTACGACCAAAACTCCTGGGACCTTCTCTGCCGTGGTCTGCCCTTGTTTTGCTTGTCCAAAAGCACTTTCTGAATGACTAATATAGCTCCCTTCCATTCCCTGCCTCCTCCTTCCAATTACATAAGCACAATCACCAGTGTTTTAAGCATTTAAAAGAAAAGGTATAGATCAATTCATCAATATTTCTAAATGAGGCTTTTGCATGACAGAATGACTGCCCAGGGACTAGGGCTCTGCTTTTTTAATACTGATGACCTTGGTTACTGGGATTTCTTGGAGGGTCTTTTGTTTTGATGTTGTTTTAATGAGCACAAAACACTATTTTCCATCTCAGAGCAAACGTCCAGGAACATGTTCCATCCTCACCCTTTATGAGCCTTTCACCGATTTTGCAACTTCTATTAACTCTAATGGTCCTTGCTGGTGGTGAATGTGCCCTGTGAGCATGCTGGGAGCTCACCTAATTGGTTCTACCTGACTGTGGCTCAAAATAGCTCTCGGGAGAGAGGTGACCCAGGCATGACTATCTGGCTATCTTATCCTTCAAGGTGCAGCTCAAATAGCAAAAATAATATATGCTCAGTGAAGCCCTCTCTAACTTTCTTACCTGTCTCTAAATGTGGCTCAGGCAGTTAGTAACCTCCTGGATTTATGTACACACTTCTGTTCTAATTGTAGAGCAAAGACATCGTACTCGTATATACATTAACCTAACAGGTGATACAAAAATGCCTCCTGGTATGGGAAATGTTTGGTCTATGAAAATTCCTTGATTAACAACTTGGGGAGGAAGGTGAGACCCCAAGGGCATGGTTGGAAAGACTCAAGAAATAAAAACAATGTCTGAATTGCTCAGTACTGGAAAGTCAGTGAACGTGAAGGATAGAAGAGAGCACAAAAATGAGAGGAAATGGCCAATATGGCAAACGACTGGAGACTGAATCCCAGGCTCATCTGAGGTTTGAAGCTTGAATTCAGGTCATCTGAAGATGAGTTATTTATGGCACAACTGCGTCATCTACCTCTCCCTGAACAACAAAAAAGTGCATGAGAGGTCTTTATAGAAATGACGCCATGAATATGCAGGCCTATTTATATGTAGGATATCTCACTTATCCAGAGATAACCATTTCTAACACACCTATGACCAAAAGATAGGTAATGAGAGGCTTCATAAAATAGCTCACACAAAAATATGAATAGAATCCCCAATAATTATGCATAGTTATATTGACAGAGTTTGCACAAGGCATCTGTCACCTTGTTACAGTTTTCCTCATGCATTGTCTTGTAACATTTGCAAATATCATGTCCGTATTTTCCATGCTCCTGATAAGAAAACTGAAACTTAGAAGGATAAATGGATGCCAAAGATCTCTGAGTTAGATTACGTTGGAGCTTGCACTACAACTCTGATTTCAAAGAGTGTATTCTTCACCAAATAGTCTTAACCAAAAGTATCTATCTTCTGATGGATAATCAAAAGTGCCTACTAAGACACGTCTCCATCTTTTAGCCATAAAATGGCCCCTTGGGTTCCATTAAGAGTAGAGCTTATTGGGTTCCAATAAGAGTAGAGCTTATTTAGTCTTATTTTGCATAGTAACTTAATGATGGAGGAATATCTGGTAGACTTATTAAAACATTCAAAATTAAAAATTTAACGAGGAATAGTGATGAGGGAATCTGAGAGGTAGGTCCATTGGCATCTTCAATACATGTTGGGAAACTGAGTATCAGTGAGTGAAGACAAGCAGAACAAAAACAAAACAAAGCAAGAAAACAAAAATACAACCAAAACAAACGGGAACAATCGGATTTAGAGAACTGAGTTCTACTGCTAGGTCTAGCAGTCAGAGTTGTCACTGCACTCTGGTACAGAATGTTGCTGTAAAGAGTGTTAAAAAGAGAATAATGTGATTGTATTTCCCATTTTAAAGTAACATGAAAGAAGAAAACGTATTTCAGGAAACAGTAATCCAACACCAATGGCTATAATTAACAGTGTGTGATGGAACAGCTCTAATTATGGAGAGAGGAGACGTAAGTGCCCACGCTGATCTTGTACATATTAGTGCTGTGACCTGGGACCTTGCCATTCTGAGTTACACTTTGCTCCTTTCCACACTAGGAATACTAAACATAGCTCTTTCTGAAGGTCTTTGTGAAAAGGAAACAGATGACATATATAACACGCTTGGCACAGAGATTATGTTCAATGTGGCCCTATTAAACCACATGTAAGGACAACCTTGGTGCCCAAATCATAAAGTTCTGGCAAGTGGAAGGGATTTCCAACATGGAGTAGGTCTTGTCTGAAGATGGTATGTGCATGGAGTACTCACTCCTTATTTGGAGGAGAAAACAGGAAGGGGCTTTTCCACTCCTGAGCTATCCATCCCCACTTTGTGGCGAGAGCCATGATGTCAGATGCACTAGCTCTCATTCCTCATAGTCCAGCCAGCATCTCCCAGGAGACAGAAATAGCATTCATCGAAAGCCGCAATTACCTCATTTCACTGGCCCATTTTTGTGAGATGTGCCTTTCCTCACTCTGACTGCATGGGGCCGAAAGTCCAGCAAACAGAGCTCCTGCTTGTCCAAGAAATGGCCCCAAAAATAGGGGAGGACAGCATGTTCCCTGAGCAGACTGGGACCCTTGGCTGTTTCTTGGGTGTTTTTGTTTTTCAGGCCAGAAACAGTGTCTGAAAACTCCTGGGGATTTCCCAAGCCCCATTCGTCAGGCGGCCAGGCTTCCTCTGACATCATCTGTGAGTGATGGGGTGCAGAGAGGGGGTCATGCACAAGGCAGTCCCAGAGCAGCTTTAGCACGATTACGAGAAATTAGAGAGCTAACGCCAGAGTGGTCAGAAAAACAAGGAGAAGTTTCTAAAACAGTGCCTAGCACATAGTGGGCCTTCCAGGGGTAGTAGTTCTTGAATGAAACACTGACTGATTAAATGACTTGACTTCCAAATCATGCATTCAGAATATGGCAGAGATGAGATTTCAACCAGCAGGTACAACTGCCCTGGTTTGCCTAGGACTAAGGGGTTTCTGAGGCTATGTGACTTCAAGGGCTAATACCAGGAAGCCCTTGGGCAAACTGGGATGAGTCTGTAACCTGAATTTCAAGTGAGGTGTGTCTGACTCAAGCTTACGCTTTGAAACATAAAACGAAAACTTGTCCTCAAGGAGACTTGAGTTTAAATACCATGTTTCCCAAAAAATAAGACCTAACCAGAAAATAAGCCCTAGCTTGATTTTTCAGGATGACATCCCCTCAACAAAGCCCTAATGTGTCTTTTGGAGCAAAAATTAATATAAGACCCAGTCTCATTTTCAGGAAAACATGGTAGGGGAACTAAACTTTGGAAAAAAACACCTGTCCTCTAACGTGAAAAGGTCTACTTGCTTAAGAGGAGTTAGCAGTTTAGCCAAGCACCATTCACCAATTTCTATCACTCCTCCTGTCTAAGAGCACTTCAGTTTTGTTGAGGAAATTCTTGTATTAAACATGTGCTTTAATGATCCAGTCACAAAAACTGCATTCCCCTTGCCAATGAATGGTTTAGGAATGAGCATGTGACATAATTTTAGCCAATGAAACATGAGAAGATGTCTGATGGTCAGATTCTTGGAAAAGTTTCCTTGTTCTTAAAAAGAAAGCAACATCAACAAAAGCTTTTTTTACCCGCTGGACACATTTATGTCAGTAAGCGGCACTTAGAAATGTGGTGGCTGTTTTAGATTTATCAAGGCTAGGCTGTAATATGCAGAAGGTGGAGTCTTTTCTGACATAGTTGCGCTATTAAATTAACGGACCCTGCAGCCATCTTACCTCATGACTTGTGAGATAATACAGTTTTTATTACTGAGGCCATTTGAGACAAGGCATTCTGTTATGCAGTCAATTAACATCCTAATAAAGACAATATTTAAATGTGATATGCCATCAGAGGAAAGAAAGATGTTCACCAGGTGATGGCACCAGGGAGGGCTTCATGGAGGATCTAACACTTAAATCGTGCTCCGGAGGCAGGAATGCTTTCAGTAGACAAGGCTAGGCATAGGCAACAGCAGTAGTGAAACTACAGATAATGTACAGCTCTGGGTATATCTGGACAAAGGCAAGGAGTCTAATTTAGCTAAAGCTAGGGTTTATGGGAGTGATTAACAGTACAGGAAGCAGGAAATATATT
This sequence comes from Rhinolophus hipposideros, assembly GCF_964194185.1. NCBI lineage: Eukaryota > Metazoa > Chordata > Mammalia > Chiroptera > Rhinolophidae > Rhinolophus > Rhinolophus hipposideros. Next base: position 67,075,579 of record NC_138057.1, read on the forward strand.
CAAGAAGTAGAGCATTGAAGGCTCTGAATCCCAGGCTAAGTAAACCAGATTTTCCACATAGATGATGGAGTGTCACTGAAGAGAGAAGGGCTAGAATATCACCCTACCTCTTTCCAAAACTACCGCTGACCACTGTGATTTCTCCATCATCTAGATTTACTTACTATTTAGAGCCATAGTTCTCAACTTTATAAGCATATTAGAATCACCTGAAAGTGATTATAATCACCTCTCCATATACGGCATATAAATGGGATGTGAGCAGCGTATATTGCTCTGGAGAAAGGTGTGGAGGTTTCTTACTTTCTATTAAGTTCCTAGGTGGATCTGAAGTGCAATCATGTTTCAGAACCATTGACTTGGCCATCTAAATGTTGTTTCATCTTACATATATTTTCATTTTACATATATGAAATGTCTGCTAGAATGTCAATCTGGAAGGAGTATTAGAGATTTTGTAAGTTTAACACCTTTCATTTTTGGCTAATCACTTTTACCTCCCTTTAAAATAATGCAAAGGTATCGTAAACTCCAAAGAGCTGTGAAAATGCACTAGTCATTACCACTACCACCACTGTCATTTTAATTGGGATTAAAAGGAAATGTATGGAAATTAAACGATTTATCCAAGGGCAACCTGCACAATAGTATCATCAGAGCTAGGACTCGAAACAAAGTTTTAAAATCACTCATTGAACATTCTTTTCACAAAATGAGTTGTTTATGTCTCATTATGCACATTGCCCCAAGTTCTGCAATTAGTCTTTGTGTAGAAAACATGTGTTTTATTTCTTTGCACTTTCTCAGCTACGTCCTCCCACTGTAGCATTTCTGGGTGCCTGCTTCTTATATGATTAATTAAATCTCACTTATCCAGGGGTTCCAAAACAGTAGCCTGAATCAGAATTACCTGGAGGGCTTGTTAAAACACAGATACATGAGCCTCACCCTCAGAATTTCTGATGCAGTATAGGTCTCAAGTGATTCACAGTCATAAGATATTCCCAGGCGATGTCTATTCTACTGGTCCAGAGACCACACTCTGAGAATCACTGCACTTGTCCAAATCCAGAGGTGGATTTTTTTTTTCGTCTGACAAGAACCATAAAACTGGTTTGTATCCTAGGTCTGGCACTTTGTGTGACTTGAACAAATTACCTCTTCTATTAAGTCTGTTATCAAATCTATAAAATGGAGCTCCTAATGAATACCTCAAAAGTTCCTGAAAACAATGATGTGATGTGCCCAGGACGGTGGCTGGCACATAGGAAGGACTCACATTCATGCGGGGTCTCTAGGCCGCTCCCTGCATAAGAACGCAGGATATGGTGAGGCCAAAAAGGAACACCCACGGAGCCATAAGTAGGGGAGTCATACCACTATATTCTCGCTGGCCGCTGGGATGGAGACACAGGGAGCAGGAGCCACACGATCCGCAACCCACCGTCCGTTTCTCTGCCAGCCAACCAACCAACCAACCAACCAACCAACGTAGCCACGGCAGTTATATCAGTGGCTAATGGCTACAGCTGATGGTAACAGCTGATGGCCAACTAGTCACAGCTGACGGCCATCTACTACCAGAGCCAGCACCTCTCCACGTGAGGCCGAGAGCCTGGAAACCGCTCTCTGGGACTGTCCCCACACTAACTATCTGTTTCCTAGCTCCGTTTCCCTTTGCTGACTTTCCATTCGCATTGTACCTTTCCCATGAAGAGAGACGTTTCCTGGCTCCAGTTGTAGATTCATGACGCCTCTTGTAACTGGCTCTCCTTCCATGAGCTTGAGTTTACACTTCTTCCACTGAATTACTAACACGCATATGGAGCCTATTTCTAGGAAATGGTATGCAAATCATTTCAAAGGGGGGAAATATGATAGGCAAATTATGTCAATATTACCCTCAAAGCAGTATTTTAGAGATAGAACCGATCCCATATGTTCTGTTTCACTCACTGGGGCGTTTTGAAGAGTTTAAATATAGCAGCTGCGCCTGATCACTAATTGCCTGCAACATTAAACAATGAATGCAAATCAGTTCCCAGCCTTTTCCTTCCGCATCAACCTCGGAGCTTCCAGATATTGACACATTTCTCCAGGTCACTTCATTCCTTTTGTGCTAAACTCTGTCAGCCTATGGGATTGAGCAAAAGGTGGTGAGGGACAGATGTAGGTGACCTTCAGCATAAGACTTGGTGAGACCAGAGCAGTAACAGATGGGGTTTCAGACGCTGAGACAATCTGGCTGCACACATACTCTTTCCATGACTCATAGCACCCTGACTTTCCATCACCCCTCCTGGTTGATGGGTGATTTTTCCATGTGAATTTTCTGAGATCTTCTTCATCAGAAACTATGTACAGCCATGTATCTTGTTGTCCATGTGAGCAACTTCAAATCCCGTTTATGCTTTTTCTGATCCACCATTTCGTCTCTCCTATCACTGTTTCTACTTAATCTCTTGACTTTTTCTTTGCATGCAATCTCCACTGCCTCCGCACAAACCGTCTTTTTTTTAGCTCGGATCACTGCAACATCATCCCAACCAGTATCTCCTGACTTCTGTTCAACCGCAGTCCACCCATGCCTCACCTCTGTTGGAATAATCTAAGACACAGATTTCCTCATGTCATTCTCTTGAATTCCTTTGCAGAGACTCCCCACTAGTCTCAGAAACTAAGTCCAGTCTCATTACCCAAGTTGACTCTAAATCTGTCCTGCCCAATATGGTAGCCACTAACCACATGTGGCTACTTAATTAACATTCAATTAATTAAAATTACCTAAAATTTAAAGTGAAATTCCTTATTCACACTCGTCATATCTCAAGTGCTCAGATCCACGTGTAGTTAGTAGACATTTAGGACAACGGAAATATAAAATATTTCCTTCATAACAAAAATTTCTATTGAAAAGCCCTGTTCTAAATATTGCAAACTGGTTAACATTATTTATCTTATTGTAATGCTCTATGTGACCATCGTCTGGGAATATAGTGCCTGCAAGCACTGCTGAAGGGAATATAAACTGATGTGAGCAGAGCATTCTATAGTGCAGTGCAACCGTTCTTAATGAAATTAAGAATGTTTATAAACTCCAGAGAATTCTCACACGGCTCTCAAATGGAATGCACTCAAGGATGTTTGTCATAGCATTATCTGCACTGTGTCCATGACCAGGGGATTGGATGAGTAAAGTATGGAAGATGAATATTGCGGAATACTGTGAAGCAGTTAGAAGCAAATGATTAAAGCACACATATCTATCTTAAAAAACATAGTGTTATATTCTTACTGTGGAATATTACTCAGCAGTAAGATAATTTAAAAAATACTAATACATGTAAAAATGGATGAATCTCAGGTATTAAGTTGAATGAAAAATGTCAGACATAAAAGAGTACACACTGTTTGAGTCCATGTTTATGAAGCTTATGAACATGCAAACTAATCTATGGTAATAGAAATCAGAAAAGTGGTTGCATCTAATTAGGGGATTTACTGTAAAAGAACAAAGAAACTGTCTAGGGTGATAGAATTGTTCTACATTTTGATTGGGGTATCCATTACATGGGAATACACATTTGTCAAACTCATTTAACTGTATGTTTAAGAGCTGCATAGTTTACTACATTTAAATATACCTCAATAGAATTAGTTATTTTTAAATAGTTTTAAAGACAAAAAGATTAGTTTCAGATGAGACACATAGCCACGTATATATGCATTCAAAACCACAATATGCATTTTACAAAGACACTCATACATTTAAAAGGACATGTAACAAAAATTTGAATCAATATTTTTGGAGAGGATTAGGGGAAGTAAATGCTAATAGGAATTAGGGATGGAAGAGATAGAAATTAGGATAAAGTCAATTAGAGCAGGTCCTTATATTGGACAGGAGGTGATTCGTCCATGACTGGGGAGTGTGATCAACTCATTCAACTTTCTGCACCTGAAAAAAGTAACACTTTCACTGGGTAAAAGCCTCTCTTTTTTCCAGGGATGGCTAAACTGGGACTGTGAAATACCAGTGTGGTCTCCAGCAGAGTTTCTCTGCCTCCTTGTCATGGAGTAGTAATCTTGGCTGTAGACAGGAGAAAGGAGGTGGGACACAGACTGGATGGGTGAAACAGGAAAGATACAGATACTGGGGGTAGGGAGTGAGGGAGAAGGCGAGAGGTGGGGAAGAAATGGACCTTGTAGACATTCAGGGTTTCTGAGCCCGCTCCACCTCCAGAATTTTCAGTGATAAAAACAAATACATTTCCTTTGTATTTTCTTAAACTAGTTTGAGTGGGATTCTGTCATTTGCTCTCTAAAAACTATTAATACGCTAATGTAGTTTAATATTTTAAAGAATCTGAGTTAAGACCAATTTTAGCATTTTAAAAACTTTTTATCATGGAAATATTCAAACATACACAAAGAGAAATAAATATTAGTGTAAAGAATTCTCATATTTAACAAGTTCTAGTATATTGCTAATCTTGTTTCATTCATCTCACCTTCCCTCCCCATACTATCCAATACATACTATTGGATAGTTTGAAGTCAATTCCAGAAATTTTACCATTTCAAGCATGAATACATACATATACATGTATATATAGAATATGCACGTGTGCACACACACACAGTTAAGAACTCTTCGAAAATATAACTGCAATGATAAGATCTCTCGTCATGCACACACAAACACAATAATTTTTCTTAATATTATCAAACAAATATTCAAATATTCCTGATGTTTAATAAATGTAATTTTACCATATTTTTTCCAAAATAGGATTGAAACATCATATCTAAAACAATCAATCTGGGTAATATGTCTCTTAAATTTATTTGAACTTACAGTTCCCCATGCCTCCACGTGTGTGTGCATGCATGCATGCACACATGCATGAGCCTGTATGTAATATATTTGTTGAAGAAACCTGGAAGTATGTTCCTACAGAAATTTCCTTATTCTGGACTTTTAGGTTGCATTTTTTCCTTAATCTCTTACTCTGATCTTGTATTTTCTATGAACTGATAGACTTTACTTCAATTCTCTGGCAAGAATACTTTACAGAAGGTAGTCTACAGTTCCTGTTGCCTCACATCAGAAGAAAATTAACATCTGATTATGTCTCTTGCTGTGTCGTGAAGCCTGATCAGTGCATTCGGGTGTTTTCAGTCTGATCCATCTATTTTAAAGTTCTTTATCAACTTTTATCCTAAGGTTTCAGGAGCCATCGATGATCATTCATCATTTCATTAAAGGTGCCAAATGGTTCATATTCATTTACTCCTATGTTTAAGTGCTGCAATTATTCTATAAAGAAGGATTTTTCTTCTGTATTATTTGAATACATGAGATACAGTTCTTACAGGAAAGATGGTTAATGCTTGATTCCTTCTCCATGTTTAATAGTTTTCAGAGTAAGTTGGCTCCTATAAAGGTAAAAAATGAGAGTTTGGGATTTTTGTTTAAAAAATTATCTTTATGAGCTCATGGACTATAACATATTTTATATGTTTTAATCTATTTCATTTATTATTCTCTTTGTGGCCCAAACATCCTATTTTTGGCTAACGACAGCTCCTGAGTCCTTTTGACTTGAACTCACTCATTGATAGACTTGCTTTCAAGGATGATAAGATATCCCAGGCTTATCTCATATGTTTCTGGCCCCCGATCTAGAAGTAATTAATTATTTCTCCAAGGTGCCCTTTTTCTTTTTAGTGGGAAATGACATTTTGAAATAACCATCTGTGAGCTGAAGGTGCTACTGGTTAGTAGTGATCAGACATTGTTTTTTGACTTTTTCAGTGGACTGAGCTACAAAATCTGCATCTTTTTAAGAGAAACTGTTTCCGTATTTCCAAATTTAGGTAATTTGTGGTTTTGCTTAACATGTTCATTTTAAATTTTTATCTCATCCACTGAAAAACTTTGATTCCTAAAGTCTTATTTGCTTTATCCAACTATAATAGATAATAGCATTAGAATAAGAAAACCAATATCATTACTATCAATATAATTGCTGAAGGCAAATTAAGATTTGTTTTTGCAATTCATTTTGTCCTTCAAACATATTACCACATTATCATAGTTTATAGTCAGTTAAGTCTTTCATGAGCAGCTAAGCCACCATCTTAAGACACAGATCCATTTCTTATATATTTCTTTTGATTTTTATGGATTACCATTTTTATTTCTTATTTAGTTTTGTAATTATTTAAAATGTTTACATGGCTCCAAAGTGATACAAAATGAGATATATTCGGACAAAGATAGATTTTATTGTACTCTCTCCCTATCCCTCCCTTCTCCCTATAGGTAATAGCTAAAGCTGTTTATTTTTGCTTATTCTTCTATTTTTATATCTGTGCATGTGTGGATTTTAGATAAGAGGTAACACAGGCTATACATGCTGTTCTAGACCTTGTCAAAATTTATTAAAAAAATAAAGAATCCTTTCTTTGAAATACTCTACTTTCCTGCACCTACCAATTATTTCAGTAAAAGCAGAGGTTTGTAGAGCAAGTTTTCTTAACAAAAGGCACACTGATATTTTGTAACCAATGGGAAAGTCTTGAAAAGTTAAGAAAGTTCCTTTGAAAGCTAACATCTACAATTATTAAGATTCTCAGCAGAGTTTTTTTTCTCTTTGGAGATGAACAGAGTTTTGATGAAGAAGGTGTAGGTTTTACTAATGGAAATGGCCTTGTGTGTATACTGAACTGGGTTTGTGGGCATTAAAAGGTATTTGACATGTACCGATCTTTTACTGGTAAGAATTTGGGAATAATAATTTCTTTCTTGCTTCTTTGATCTCCTCCCAAATCCTGTGGTGGTATATTATAGTTGCAGAGAACTGTAAATGTTAGCAGACAGCAATTTGAAAACCCTAAAAAATGTAGTTGCAAAGGCAATTCAAACACCAGGTATCCTTCTCATCATCCAAACTCTGGTTTTAGAGCTATATGGAGGGAGTTCTGTCAACTGTCAGACTGCATTGGATTGCTGATCTGGTGTGAATACTCGTTACTCTGAATAGCCAAATTTTCACTGCATGATAGCAGCTGTTACTTTCTCCTATCCTTTCCTTTAAAAAGTATATATAGGGGCTCAGGCAGTTGGAGCTCCATGGTCCTAACTCCAAAGGCTGCCAGTTCAATTCCCACATGGGCCAGTGGGCTCTCAACCATAAGGTTGCCAGTTCAATTCCTCGAGTCCCACATGGGATGGTGGGCTCCGCCCCATGCAACTAAGATTGAACATGGCACCTTGAGCTGAGCTGCCTCCCGGATGGCTCAGTTGGTTGGAGCACAGGCTCTCAACCACAAGGTTGCCAGTTCAATTCCTCAAGTCTCACAAGGGATGGTGGCAACGCCCCCTGCAACTAAGATTGAACACTGCACCTTGAGCTGAGCTGCCATTGAGCTCCCGAATGGCTCAGTTGGTTGGAGCGCATCCTCTTAACCACGAGGTTGCCGGTTCGACTCCTGCAAGGGATGGTGCAAGTAGCAAGTAGCAACAGCAATTAGACCTGGAACTGAGCTGCACCCTCCACAACTAAGATTGAAAGGACAACTTGACTTGGAAAAAAGTCCTGGAAGTACACACTGTTCCCCAATAAAAGTCCTGTTCCCCTTCCCCAATAAAATCTTTAAAAAGAAAAACAAAAAGAAACACATAGTCAATGTTTAAAAAAAAACCCACAGGAAAGCCAAAAAAAAAATTATAAAAAGGTACATATATACATATATATGTGCGTGTGAACTGCAAAGGCATTTATTTCTGAGGATAAACATGACAGTTTTGAACAAGGGGTTGAACTCTCTGCCCAGTCTAGATATATGTATGATCCCTGAGATTCTCTCACTGACGTTTTTTCACACCCATTTGCCGTTTGAGAATCATGTTCAATAAGTATGTTTGACAAGGTTTGTGGCAAAGAGAGACACTGTATGCCTCCTGCTACAACAGTGAGGAGACTGAATAATAATAAAAAAGGTAATGATACATATAGAAAATACTACCCGTATGCTTTCTCTTTCCCACAAATAGTGGTATAGAAGATAAATGTATAATAATCAAAAATTATTCCATGTCTACAAAAATGGAAGATACTTACTTAAGGAAAGGGAAGAGGGTGGTAGGGAGGATTCACTTTTCCTTAAAGATCTTTGTCACTAACACTTAAGGACTTTTTTGACCTCAAAACCTTTCCGTTATTAGTCACCATCCTTCTGAAGTAGATAAAACAAATCGATGTCAAACCAAATGACTGCCTCCATATATTCTAACCAAGTCAGTAATAACTCCAGAAGAGAATGAGCTTCTGTTTACTATGTTAGAATTTTAAAACCATTTGGCTAAATATTTAAGGAAAAACACCTCTTATAATCTGATCCATCCACACTCTAGTCCTACCTGGATGCTTTCTTCAAAAAACACTGCTTCTCCAGAACTAATGGAGACATCTCCAGGAGAGACCACTGAGTTGGGAGCTGCACAAAATCTTTGCTCAACTGACAACATGCTGGGTGATCTCAGGCCAGCACTTTCCTCTCTGCACCACAGTTCCTTTCACCATAAAAGGAGAGCCTTGGAATCATGATCTCCGTTACTTCTTTCAACTCTGACATTTGGAGGATCTACAAAAATGCTCCAAGATATTAGAAAAGTTCCTTTTAAACACCTGGTCACTTTAGAAGGTCTTTGCATATATATTGTATTTCACTTGCTAAATCACCAAATAAACCTGACCCAGAGTGAGCCCCAAGAGGACACAGCACCAAATTGCAAACGTCTGTTTGTGATGATGAAGGTCTCATAATCTGAGCATTGATTCTAGGAAGCCGTTGGGTGCTTCTCAGAGTAATGTAAGATTATAAAGTGATATATTACCCATGAGAAATCCTTTCCCATTTACATTTCATTTTCCTCCGTGGTATTTAACTTATTTTTTTATTATGTGAAGCCATCATAAATATTTATACTGCAATGTATGATTGGTCAATAAAGAAAAATCAATACTGGGTTTTTGCTGCCCAGGAAAGGGATTGTTCTTTACCTGATACTGATCAAAATCTAAAACAATTTTTTTACTTAAAAAAACACAGGTGGGATGGGGACCCAAGTGAGAAAAGAAAAATAAGTATTATTTACTTTGTATTTTTATCACATATATTTCACACTTACACTTTTACCAATACTCAAAGGCTTTTGGTTTAAAATGGTGTCTTGTTAGTAACCCTCAACTCAGTATACTGCCTTCCTACAGTACCTATGAACTACAGAAAATAATGAATTTTAAATAACACAGAAAGCTAATCACCAGTTACCCCTTCATGATTATGGTTGTGTCTGCCATTAACTATAAGGAAAATGAACTTGGAAGTCAGAAAAAGGAATTTGCTCATTGCTTCCATAAACATTATCCAAATACTTCCTCTGTGCTAGGTCAGGTTCTGATGCTTGTGTCCTAGTTGAAGTATCATGCTCTTGCTTCGTCATGGAGGGGACAGACACAGAGGATAAATTCTGTACAGACAATTAAACAAGCTTATGTGATAGAGAGTCACTGAGTGTCTGTTTAAATCGGTCAGAGAAGTTCTTCAGAAAGAACTTTATGAGCTATATAAGATTGTCAAGAAAATTATTACAATTCAATTAAGTCAGACACACCAATAAGCAAATGTAAGTAAAGAAGTGGCCGGAGCTTCCAAAACTCTTGCTATACTCAATGAGTGGTTTATAGACCAGTAGCATCAACGCCTCCTGAGCGCTTGCTAGAAATGCAGGATCACAGGTCCCAGTCCAGACCCACTGAATTTTAACACATTTTCCAGGTAATTTGTATGCAAATGAACGTTGGAGCAACACTGTTCTAACAAAGGGTATTCAGAGGAAAGAAGAAAACTTGCAGTTGAGAGGGTTCCTGGAGGAAGAGTCATGAAGGCAACTTAAGAAGATGGATTAGGATACAGGTCATGTTTTGTTTGACACTTCTCTACATTTTTCAGAGGGGCTCACAACTAGCCCATACTGTGATGACCATCAGGCTAGAAGAAGTTAAATCAGAAATGAAAGATAAGACATTACAACAGATGCCTCTGAAAGAAACAGGATCCTTAGGGACTATTATGAGCAAGACATGAGAACAAACTTGATAACCTAGAATACAAGGATAACCTCCTAGAAACATACAACCTACCAAAATGGAATCTAGAAGAAACAGAAAGCTTCAACAGACCAATAACAAACCTGAAAACTGAAGGAGTGGTCTAAAACCTCCCAACAAAAAATGGCCGAGGCCCAAATGGCTTCACAGCTGAATTTTTCCAAACATTCAAAGAAGAAATCATACCAATCCCTTTTAAACTATTCCTAAAAAACAAAAGCAGAGGGAATACTTCAAACATATTTTATGAGGCCAACATCATCCTGATATCAAAGCCAAAGTCACCACAAGAAAACTACAGAACAATATCTCTGATGAACACAGACGCAAAAAGCCTCAACAAAATACTAGCAAACTGAATGTAACAACACATGAAAAACATTATAAATCATAACAAAGTGGGATTGATCCCTAGAATGCAAGGTTGGTTTTACGTAACCCGTCAATGTGATGCATTAACAGAATGAAAGATAAAACCCACCATCATTAATAGATGCAAAGAAAAAAAAATTGACAAAGTTCAAAATCATTTATGATAAAAATCCTCAATAAAATATATATAGAAGGAAATTCCATCAATACAACAAAAGCCATTTATAAAAAGCCCACAAGTAACATCATAATCAATGGAGAAAAGCTGAAATCTTTACCTCTGAGATTGAATTCAAGGCAAGAATGCCCACTCTCTCCACTTATGTTCAACACAGTAATGAAAATACCAGTCAGAGCAATCATACAAGAGAAATGAACAAAATTGCATGTAAATCAGAAAGGATGAAATTTTAAAAAATTTTCTGTTTGTCGATGACATGATCCTACATCTAGAAAACCCTAAAGACGCCACAAAAGAACTGTTAGTACTAATAAATAAACTTAGTAAAGTTGCAGGATAAAAATCAACATACAAACATCAGTTGTTTCTTTATACAAACAAACGATCTATCTCAAAAGTAAATCAAGGAAATAATTCTATTAACAATAGTATCAAAAAGAATAGAAATAAATTAACCAAGGAGGTGAAAGATCTGTACATTAAAAACTACAAAGAGTGAGGAAAGAAAATACAAATAAGTGGAAAGATATCCTATGTTCACAAATTAGAAGACTTAAGTTTCTTAAAATGTCCGTACTACCAAAAGAGATACAAATTCAATGCAATACCTATCGAAATTCCAATACTATTTTTCACAGAAACAAAAAAAGGTCAATTCTAAAATTCATATGGAACCACAAAAGATCCCAATAGCTGAATTAACCTTGAGAAAGAACAGAGTTGGGGACATCACACTTCCTAATTTCAAATTACAAAGTTATAGTAATCAAAACAGTATGGTACTAGCATAAAAACAGACATAAAGACCAATAGAACAGAATCAAGAGCCCAGAAATAAACCCACGCCTATACGTCAACTAATTTTCAACAAGGGCACCAAGACCATACAGTCAGGAAAGGTCAATATCTTCAATAAATAGATTTGTGAAAAGTATATATCCACATGCAAAATGAATTTGACCTTTATACATTGTACATAAAATCAACTCAAAATAGATTAAAGACTTATATGTAAGATCTAAAACCATACCACTTCTAGAAGAAAACATAGGGTAAAATCTCTTTGATATTGGCCTTGGACATGATTTTCTGGGAGATGACACCGAAAAGCTCAGGCAACATTAAACAAGTGGACCTACAGCAAACTAAAAAAAAACAAAAAAAAAACTTTTGCACAGAAAAGGAAACAATAAGATAAAAAGAAAACTATGATTGGGAGAAAATATTTGTAAACAATATATCTGGTAAGGGGTGATATCCAAAATATATAAGAAACTCATCCAACTCAATGGCTAAAACAACCCAATTAAAAATGAACAAAGGGCCTGAATAGACATTTTTCCAAAGAATACAAACAAGTGTCTAACAATTACATGGAAAGATGCTCAACATCAGTAATCATCAGGGAAATGTACATCAAGCCCACAATGAGATATCACCTCACATTTGTTAATTTGGCTTTTATAAAAAAAAATGAATGAAAACAAGTATTGATGAGGATGTGGAGAAAAGGGAACCCTTGTACACTGTTGGTGGGACTGTAAATTGGTACAGCCATTATGGAAAAAAGTATGGATGTGGCTCAAAAAGTTAGAACTAGAACTACCATATGATAGATCCAGCAGGCCCACTTTTGGATATATAGCCAGAGGAAATAAAATCACTGTATCACAAAGAGATATCTGCACTCTCATTTTCACTGAAGCAGCGTTATTCACAATAGCTATAATATGGAAACATAAGTGTCCCTCAAGAGATGAATGGAATTAGTGAATATATATATGTATATACATATATATGTAATGCTATATATATGTATTCACATATACATAATACTATATATACTATATGTGTATATATATATGTGTGTATATATATATATATATACACACATATATATTATTCAGCCTTCATTAAAAAGAAAAGTCTGCCATTTTTGATAATGCAGATAAATCTGGAGGCGATTACGCTAACTGAAATAAGCCAGACAAGGGAGAAACAACAACTGCATGATCTCACTTATAGGTTGACTCTTAAAAAGTTGAATACATAACGGCAGAAGCAGAGAGTGGAATGGTGGTTACTAAGGGCAGAGAGGTGGTAAAAATGTGGATATGTTGGTCAAAGGGCACAAAGCGGCAGTTAGGTAGCATGTTTAATATACAGCATGATGACTACAATTAATAATACTGTACTAAACACTGGCAATTGCTAAGACGTAGATTTCAGGTAGTCTACCTCACACACTCACACACATACACACATACACACACAAAGGATGTGAGGAGATGATATGTTAATTAGCTTGGCTACAATAATAATTTCACTATGTCTATGTGTATCAAATCATCATATTTCATTTCATCATACAATTTTCATTTGTCAATTCCCTTGAAAGGAAATACATATATTGTTTGGCCTTTTAGGATGGAATATAAACCTCGGGTATAAAAGTTTTGTTGTGTTACAAGAGTTCAGTGATTTCCTCAGCTTTGGCAGGACCTTATCTGTACTGAGAATGTTTCCTGACATTTGTCTCTTTAGGGAAAAAGCCACACTGAGACATGCTTCAGCATCCCTTGAACAATATAGCCTCCTCTTTTTAAAGATCTACAAACTTGGCTAAATAAAGTTGACATTTTATTGAGAAAGAAAGAGAGAAGTTATGTCTCACGTACACATTTAGATATTTGGGAAGGATTAAAATTAAAATGGTGTGGTTTACAGGTGGTGACTTATGGACGTGTGACTCTAGAAGGACTCAACCTAAATGGATCAGCTCTCATGTGACAACTTATGTCAAATCAGAAAAATTTCAGTGAAAATATAAATGGACATATATGTATGTCGGTAAGTGCCTGTGTGTGTGTTTGCGTGGGTGTACATATATGCACTGCAGTGTAGAAGGAAAAGCATAGTACTGGAAATCAGATGGATCTGATTCAAATGATTTTACTTCTCTAAGCCTCAGAGTTCCCATCCATAAAATGGAATTAATAAAATCTACCTCATAAGGTTATTTGAAAAGTTAAATGAGATAAACAGAAGTCTTCCAGTCCCACGCCTAGCATATGGGACAAGAAATGATAGTTACAATGCATTTAACAAAAACAATGTATTACCTACACCTCTTGTTGTATGAAAAATGATCTATGCATATCATCTCTATAACTAGGAGACATTATTTAGAATCATCTAACCACAGATTATGAGAAATGAGTAAGATTTCAAATTATTGACATTATTACTATTGAAATGCCAGATAGGTTTTGTTTGGAGAAATGTATGGTACAGATAACAGATAAAGAAATTAATACGCACTAAACAAATTAAAAATCTCTTGGGCTTTCCTTGTCATTGCAGCACAATTCAACTTGGGAAAAAAAACACAGAAGGAATAATGCTCTGTTAGTTTCTAGGTTAATTACTAGTCATCACATTGGCTGTTTTATGAGAAAAAAATGTATTGTCATTGTCCCATGTTCAGATCTAACTTTGCTAACAACCCTTTAAAAAGATGTTAATTATCTAATTTGTCTGATAAATTAGGTTGATTTAAGACCCCATTATTGCTGTTATATTCTCCATATAGTTTAAAAATTTCAGAACTTTATGAAAGTATTATTGGCTTTAGTATTCCATTATGGAGGTATAATTCTCTTTGGGATACTATCCCATCCCCCATCCTGATTCCTAAATTACACTTGATGAAACACCGAGACAGGATTTTGGAGAGGACCACCAGGAACCAAGCTAATTGAATATTGTCCTCAAAACAAAGGGATCTGAAGGTATTAAAAATCTGATACACAGAAAGTGGCAACATCATAGCCAAGAGTGAGAAAAAATAAAAAGGAACTGAAGGTACATTAGCGACACAATTCCTTCAGCCACGGCAAACTTAAGCACACTGTTCCGACTCATCTGTCCTTGTCCAGCCAGCACTGTCTCAGACTTCAAGGAGTGAAGATCTTTAAGAAAGACGGGAAGATAAACGATGGTCTCTCATCTGATGTAAGTAGTGGTTAAGAGGGAGAGTGGTAGACTTTTCCTGATAACGTATATTGAAAAACATTCTAGACTCTTTTACGCTTTTCCTTTCCTTTTTCTTCCCTCCTAACCCTTACCCTCCCCTCCTCCAAATCCTGCATAGCAAGACAAGAACATCTTGAAATGGTTTCTTTCGTGGCATTTTCTTATGGGTAAAGGGAGGAAAATTCTTGGTATTTTAGACTTGCCTGAAATGATAGCAATGCATTCCCCACTCCACCCCATTGCCCCACCTGCTCGCTGAAATATTTAAAGCATGTGCTCATCTTAGACCTGTCCTCTCCTTGACTGAAATAGAATAAGGGGAGAAAAGAAGAAAGTTCTCTATACAGCAGAGGAGGGCTAGTGGGAGTCTGGGGTCTGGCTCACCCTTAAGCAGTGATATGAACTCGGAAGATTCCCTTTCTTCTTTGCTGTGGTGTCCTTATCTGTTAAATGAAAGGGCAAAATACTTTGAACTGCCATGTGATGGCCTACAAATACGTGACTGCTGCCTAAATTTCACTGTGAGGGGACTACAGCTTTTGATGAAGCAAGTTTCATAGTCAGATGAATGGGGCGGGGGGTGGGTATGTCAATCCTGAGTCAGAATCCTAGTCACTAAGCCTTTCCTGCTGTGTCATCTTGGGCAAGTCCCTGGAATCCTCTAAGCCTCAGTTTCCTCATCCGCAAAATGGTGACAATGCCTTCTATGTCTCTGGGCTATAGAGATTCAGTGGAAGAAGAGATGTTACAAATGTTATAAACTTTAAAAATGGACTCCCCCTCACTTCCATTTTAGTTATTATCCCAAATATGGCCATTGGAACAAACTAGAAAAGTGAAGGTAGGTCATCTTCCACATCTGTGTATCAAAAGTGGCTGACCTGTGGTCAGCACTGTACATTCGTGAGCATGTTTACATGTTCTGCTCCAACACATCTGGCTGTTTTATGACTGTAAGCCCAACTTTGAATTCTACAATGCCTCACATAATAATTTTCCTTTATCCAGAAAATACTTTGAATTAGACCAGATAAGAAAAGCAAGAGCTTGGAGTATAATCCTTCCAGTTGTCTTTTGACCTCTCTTCTGCTTCTACTAGAAGTCCAAGGACAAGTCATTTCTTCACCATTAAAACAAGGGGGTTGTACCATGAAGGGCCAGTGATTCCTTTATTTCATGGTGTTAAAAGCATTTTAGCACATAAATTAGGCGTAGATCCCTGTTCTGACACATATTAATTATAGCACCTTGGGCAGGTAACTTCTCATGAATGAAACAACACAAAAAATGTAGACTTGACACCGAAATGAAATTATATCATGCATGTGCAAGGAAGGTCCTGGTAAACAAAGAAGTTCTGTAGTGTGTCATCTGTTTTAAAAATCTCATGGTGTATGAATCATTCCAGTGGCCTTTGTCTTTTTTTTTACAAAAAGCAACCGGAACAACGGTTTTCAGTTCACTCTGGGTGCTTCCCCTTACTTTTCTAAGGAAATTTATTTTAGGAACTCTTGCTTGTGTAATGGAATCAACTGATTCAGAAATAGCCTGCACAATAGCAATCAGATATGAGCGATTTTCTTTTAATTCCTTTCTGTCCACTCTCTATTGAATCTCCCTGTTGAGACAAGGAGGTAAGCTAAAGAAAGAAAGGTATATAGAAGAAACGAAGATGTGAAAAGAAAAAAAAAAGTTCAGGTGTATTCACTTCTCAGGGCTGCTGAAAGAAATGATGACAAGTGTGGTGCCTTAAACGAATAGACATGCATTCCCTACAGGTCTGGAGGCCACAAGTCTGAAATCAAGGTGTTGGCAGTGTTAGAACTTTCTAGGGGCTCTGAGGGACAATGTAGTCCATGCTTTTCTCCTACTTTCTAGTGGCTGCCAGCAGTCCGTGGCATTCTTCGGCTTACAGATACGTCACTCCAATCTTTGTCTCCATCTTCGTATCATTTTCTCTTCTGTGTGTCTGTGTCTTCAGTCTCTTATAAAAAAGAACCCTTGTCATTGGATTTAGGACCCCCCAGGTAATCCAAGATGATTTCATCTCACGATCCTTAATTTAATTACATATACAAAGACTTTCTTTACAAATAAGGTCACAGTCACAGGTTGCAGGTAGGCTTTTTTTTTTTTTTTCAAGGAGGGCATAGCTCACAGTGGCCCATGTGGAGATCGAACCTGCAGCCTTGGTGTTACTAGCACCATGCTCTAACCAATTGAGCTAACCAGGCCACCCCTCAACTTATCTTTTGGGTTCTATTCAACCCACCACAATAGGCTTAGAGTACAGGTGTCAAACTGCGGCCCGCGGGCCAACTGCGGTCCGCAGTCCATTGTTAATTGGCCCGCAGCAAATTCCAAAAAATATATTTAGTTTACTTAAATAAACCAGGTGAGGCAATGCGTACTTCACCACGAGTGAGTGGCCCAGCTGTTTGTGTATTTTTACCACATATAGCCCTTGGTAAAAAAACGTTGAAAAAAGGCTTAGAATTATACTGAACTGGATTGGAATCCCAGTTCGTAAACTAACTATACGTATATAACCTACTTTGTGCCTTCACATATTCACTTGTAAAATGGGGCCATGATAATTCTTTACAAGATTGTTGTGACCTTAAAAGAAACCATGAATATTGAGTTCTTGTCATGCAGTGAGCACTCAATACACGGTAACATTTTTTTTTTAAGTAAATGCTGCCTTTGGCACATTTAATATTCATGAAAATGAAGGCCAACCCAGAGGAAGAAAGAAATACTCATATTTAGTGGAAACCACCCTGGAATAGGTCTCAGAAGTTCTTTTCTAAAATCTACCACTAACCACTTCATTCTGACACCTCTGAACAGTTCTCCTGTCCCACTCAGTGGCGCACATCTCAATCTCCCAATCTGTAAATTGTGTGGGTTGAACTGGATAACTTTTGATTTCTTCCCCATCTCTAACATTCTGGAGTTTTACAAGTATACCATTTAAGATTGCCTTGGGAGTCAATGGGTGAAAAAGGCACCCCAAAATTCCTAAAAACCCAACAAGAAAGCAAACTGCTAGCCATTCTCTTGACTTCACATAGTTTTAGAGATTTGTTTTTAGGGATAGATAGATTTTTAGTAACTAGTAAAAGTTTACTGTGCACACATCAAAAAGACAGTTGCAAACTGGGAGCCCTCAAATCAAAACATGGAGTGAGGCCTTGGGGATATATTGTTGTAAAGCAGCTTATATAGTGAGAAAGCAGTGATTTTATTCTTCACAACGACTGGTTATAGTATTAGAATTTGTTTAAGTGATACCAATTTGGGGAGACGTTTCAAGTTTTGTTTATGTTTTCTAGAGGCATAAGCAAGAAATGGCCCAAGTCAAGTTAGCCTTGCAAAACAATCTAAATTAAGCTTTGCTTATATGACTAAACTGATTTTGTCTGCTCAGGGAATTCTCAAGGTTGGTCTCCATCTGTTTGTTTGTTTGTTTTTTATTCAATGGATAAATGGATAAAGAAGATGTGGGACATATACAAAATGGAATATTACTAAATTCTAAAAATGAATGAAATTTTGTTTTTAGGGATAGATTTTAGTAAGGATTTCCTCCCACCCATTTCTAGTGCCATACACAGAGTGGGTCTTCAAATATTAGTTGAACAGTATGAGAGTAAAACACACACTGGTAATGACTTTGGAGTTTACAAAACACTTCCTCATCCATATAACTTCTGATCTTCAAATTAATCCTACAGAACAAATAACATTACTTCCCTTATTTTACAGAAGAGAAAACTGAAGTCCACCAAAGGAAATGACCGGTGCAGGCTCTCATGACTCCGCTGGGTGAGCTGATCTTGAGAAGCAGGGATCCAGACACGCTGGTCCCAGCCTTTGTTGATGGGACAAAGAGTTCTAAAAACTCTCCCCATTAATAAACGTCCAGGAGCTGTTTCCCTCCATTACTTTACATCAGCCAGACTCTGACTCACCCCTGAAGAATCAGCCTCTTTATTATGTAGTGAATTCCATGAATACACACCAAGTGTTGTTTTCTGTAACAGGCTGAAGTAGCTTCCTCTCCCAGTCTCCTTCTTCCATTAAACGCGGAGTATTTTTCCTTGGAAAACTGTGCTCAGGTTGAGGGGCCTTCTCCCTGGTTTTGTGTAGACTCTTTGATATGCTTCAAACGCAATAACTTTCCTTCAATCCCTGGGGCCTCAGGAACAGCCAACCCACATGCGGTGGGGAAGCAAGGCGAGAGGGAAGGAGGAATGTGAGGGAGACACAAATACAGCACAATGTTTTCTTTCTGAGAAACTTCATCAAGGCTCCGATTCCAGTGACCTCACCTTCAAGCAATGCCAGCTCCTTTGCTCTAAATCAAAGTTGACTTGTGGTGGTGGTTCACATGTTTTGAGTCTAATGAACCTACAGCTTCTGATACTGAAAAAGAAATCTTGGGGGTAGTCAGCATCTGCCCTCTGAGAGCAGGATCGCTGATGACCCTGACGTGTGCCAGCTCTCAAATTTCAGTCCAGAATCTAAAACGAAGGTATACATGGGACACGAGGCTGTCGTGTCATGAGCACCATTCAAACTGGGACATTTACTGCAACCCACCAGGGCACATTCTGTATGCTCCTTTCAAAGAAATGAAACTGAATTATACAAACAGGCTTTCTCACCGGATCTCCTTGCTCTCATTTTTGCCGCTCACCCTTCTTTTTTTCCCCCAAAGCACTTCATGTCACTTCCCTGCTCATATCCTTCAAGTGCTTACTTGTCACAGATAGAATATAATCCTTGTGCTTTTTGATGCCCTACAAAGGCCATTCATAATCTGACACCTGGTTACATCTCTGTCTTCTATCACTCCAATACTCATCCCCCAACAAGCTACTCCAGTCTTCTTGCTGTTCCTTGAGGGTGACAAGAACTCTGACTCATGACATCAGAAGTGCTGTTCCCTTTGTAACTGAATGGAAGGCTCTTTCCACAAGAGTCTCATGGCTCGTTTCTTCAACAAAGTCAGTTGTCAAATATGACAACTTAAGAGCATCCTGCAGTGCTATGGTGGAAGTCTCTTTTCTACAATTTAATAGCACTGTGGTGATCAATTTTATGGGTCAACTTGATTGGGCCATGGGGTTCCCAGATATTTTCTTAAAAGTTTTCTGAGGGCATTTTTGGATGATTAACATTTAAGTCAGTAGACTAAGGACAGAAGATTCTATCCCCTAATGAGCGGGTCTCATCCAATCACTTGAAAACCTGAATAAAACAAAAAGGCTGATCCTCCCCCAAATAAGAAAGAATTCTTCTTGCCTGATGGTCTTTGAACTGGGGCACTGGCTGTTTTCCTGCCTTTGGACTGGAACTGAAATGTCAGCTCTTCCTGGATCTCTTATTGATATGATTAGGTTTAAATTTCTCGTGGCTAATTGAATTGATTTTTGTTTTCTATTTGTCTCATCTGTTCTTTGCTTCCAAGTTTCTTCTGTTTCTGCCTGTTTGAATTAATTAAATATCTGTATGATTCTATTTTATTTCTTCTGTTGGCTTGTTAATCATAAATCTTTATTTGGTATTTTAGCGGTTGCTTTAAAAGGTGTAATATACATTTTTAACTTATAAGTCTATCAATTTACCACTTTTCTCCTACTGAATTTTATTTATTATTGGTATATCTTTTACTTTTACATGTCATAAATTCCACATTATATTATTTTTGTTTAAACTATCAATTGATTTCTATTCATGACTCTCTTTTACCAATATCCTGTCCCATGCACACTGACCACTTGGTTCTTCCTGGATTCACGACTCTATTACCTCAATTCAGAGTCCAGTGGACTTTGTCTCTATTTGCCCTCTTAGTGTTATGACCTAGAAAACTTCTCAAGACCGTAAGCTGAGATAATTGTAAGGCTCAGCTACTTTCTGTGTCATCTCTCAAGGATCACTGTTTTGTTTTTGCCTAATATCTAGTGTCTTGAGAACCACTATTTCATGCATTTTGTTTATTGTGATTGTTTTAGGTGGAGAGAGAAGTTGTCTCTGTTACTCCACCTAGGCTGGAAGTGGAACTCATGCCCACTTTCAGAAGAAAACCAAATAAGTGAAAGGATTTAGAGATCAGATTAGATTTCTGATTTTTCCATTTGCTCTGTAAACTTACAAAAGTTTTTTCTCCTTTGAATACCTCTGTTGTCCAACTATAAGATGGAGAAAAGGAAACGTGTCTCCAATGGGTGTAGTGAGGACTAGATGAAGTGGTGGTAATAATCTAACAGAGTGCACAACGAAGGGCTGCCCGTGTTCTCTCGGTGGCATGTATACAATTGTTTCGCTGAGTTTATATCAACTAACCACAGCCCTCTCCATCGGTGTTCCTGCTTAGAGACAACTTTTCACATAGTGCTTGTAAAAATCTATTACTTGAACTTGACACAGGAATTCAAATTTATTTCTGCTCAATATTATTCCGTAAGAAGTAATTTATCTTTTTCTCACTCCATTCCTATTTTTCTGGATACTGATTCTGCAGGCTCACCATTTTCTCTGTACCTTCCAAATGAAACTGTCACTTAAAAATTGGCTAAGCATGCTTTCCCTCCAAAGTGTAACTCTCCATCTTGAAGTACTATCTTGTAATAAACCCTTAAACATCTCAATTTTCTCACATAGTCTGATAAAAAGGCATAAACATTGAGTGTATTTATAGTTTTTTAAAAACTATAAATCCAGAAAAATAAGACCACTCATTGTGTGTCAAGGGTGTGATCAATGTATTACTTTATATCCAGAAAATACAGCCAGCTAACTTCACAACATGTGACATCAGAACCAACATTTTGACATCGAGGAATTCAAAAAAAGACTTGCATTTTATGAGTCAACATGATTTCTAGATGGTATCAACATCAGAATGATTCCGCAAGGGTCTCCAATAGCCTGCTTGAGTATTCAGATAAAAGGAGCAAAGGACAGACTTCAGAAAGAGGCTGATACAGGGCCTAGCATTGATTATCAGAATGGTTGCTTGGAGCTTCCACCAACACCAAGTTAAAATACTAGTTTGCTGGGTAAATACTTCCCTTTATAGTGGGAACCTTAACATAAAATGAGTAACTGACGTATTATAGGTACTTATGATGAAATGACAGGGTATTTAAAAAGTGGGGGTAAACTATGCAAATAGGGGTATAATATACGCCATTATGGATTCCATTATAATTATTCTAATAATACCTAAGATTTATACATTCTTTTCAACTTTTTAATAAAGTATAATAGATACCAAAGCCGACAAGTATTTTTACGTATTATGTTTTCTATGAATATTTGAGTCCGTGTTATGAACTTTAAATTTGAATATGTTATCCCTAATTTGAGGTTACAGATACTGAGTGCTATTAGGTACATGGCTTGAAATTTTATTGTGTGTGTGGGATGATTCCAAAGCCAGTGCTCTTTACCAAAGTTGTTTTCTAGTTCCTGTTTTGTAAAATGTACTTATTCTAGCAAATGTAATTATCACAGAAACTTTGTGTAGCAGAGAGTATTTTCTATGCTTTATAAATAATGAACTCAATGTTCATTGTGTTTAAGTAATGTTCTTAACACATCTACTGTCTGACAGACGGGGGTTGAAATCTAGATCTTTTCCTTCTCTTTCAACACACTTTCCTATTCCTCTCCATACCTCCCATCCTGCCTACCAGTCTGCCGGTCTTCACTTATCCAAAATCTCCATCTGAGATCCAGGCATGCGGAGGAGTGAGTCAAATCAAAAGAGGGTTCCTGGAAGAAAGAACACAGAGATAAGAGAACACTTAGTGTGTTTGGAAACTGAAACTACTATGAGAAGGCCGCGTCTTAGTGGTTTCAATCCTGGTTACACAGTAGAATCATGTGGGGATACTTTTCGATACCTACTAATGAATGACTTCATCCCAGCCCAATGAAATTATCATCTTTCTATACAGAAGAGGAGGCATATATCTTTTTTTTTTCTCCCCAAACGTCTTTAGATGATTTTAAGGTGCAGTCAGGTTTGCAAACATTGAATTAGAAATTAGGGGGCAGGCAGTGAGCAAAGTAATATGAGAACAGTCACCAGGGTCCTGAATTCATCAAGACCTGCAAGCCAAGTAAATGAGTGGAACGACATCTGAAGGGCTGTGGGAGCCACTGAGGAGTTTTAGACAGGGAAGTAACAGAACCCCATTCTCATCTGAAGCTGCCATATGAAGAACTTGTGGATCATAAGTAGTGGCACCATTAGGAAGCCAGTTGCAAAGATGATGTTGTCATACATATATACATATACATATATGTATATATATATACATATATGTATATGTATATGTATATATGTATATATATGTAAATGATAGAAGAAAAGTAGAAAGATTTGAGAAATATTAGATGTTATGTTATGAAAGGTGAAGCAAAAAGAGGAGTCAAGAATAATGCCTCACGTTTCTCTCCTGATTTTACCATTCACTAATGTAAGGTACCATGGATAATGGAGGAAGTTTGAGAAAAAATTGATTCAGCTTTGAGCATTTTGGTCAGGAGTATCTGTGGGGCACGCAGGTAGAAATGCCTGGGAGGCAACAAGTACACAAACCCCAGGAGGAGAGAGAGCTGGCCTGGGTCTATGGAGTTAAAAGTCCTTTGGAGTAGGTGGTGATTTAAGCCACATGTTTTCTGTTGTCATTAGTGGTAGTGGTTGGTTGGTAGCTTGGTTGATTGTTTTTAAGCATTTGATTTTGTTTGTTTTCTTTATTATTTTTTTTTACATTTGCTTATTTGACTGTTACGGTTGAAAAAGTATCCTAAACAAAGACTTTACAAAATTTACCTGCTTGTAACTTGCTACTTTTTTTGTTGTTATTTTTTGCTTTTTTCTGAGAGTAAAAGCAATTCAAATTTATACACAGTTTTAATCAGGTTTTGGAATCATCGTGTATGTGACATAGAGGAAATGGTAAAGGGTAAAAAATGTATTTTTTGGAGGTGGCGGGAAAGCTGTCTGGGTCATGAATATATACATTCAATCTGCTCATAGTGGAAGGTAAGGATAAATTTCAAAAATCAATATTTGTTCTCCTGGCAAATGTTTCCAAAGAGAAGGGTTAATACTGCTTTCTGCCACCAAACCAAAGTTTGCCTTCTACACTACGGCTACCATTAGAGATTTTGCAAAAGAATACCATGAACTGGGTTCTGTGCCTGCGGCCTGGGGTTGAGTAGATATCCATTTCTGTTAGGATTTTCCAAAGTGCTCTGGAAAATGCTTGAACAATATTTGAGTAGTTGTAATGATGTGGGCAATTAAAGAACACTACTTTGACAAAAATTTAGCAAAGTGGAAGTAAAACATTTTGAATATTTTGACAAGATCGTAATCACATCAGATCCTCTCATCTTACACACATGGGGAAATTGAGTCTAATGAAAGCAAGTAATGTGCCCGAAGGTGCAGGGCTGGAATCAAAGCAGGATCTGTCTGGATCTAGTGTTTTCCATTACTGAGTTCTGGAACTGGGAAGAGTAGGTCCAAAATCCAAGCATACATGGGGGTCAAGAATAATATACAAATAGGATTTAGTTGGCCTCAGCTGGGACAGATGATGGGATACGGAACACAATAAACCAGGGCTACTCTAGTGAACTCTGTGGGATGCCACTCCCACTGACAAGAGCTGTTCTCTCACCACACAATTGTGGAGAAAAGAAGACCTAACACACAATTACATTGGTGTTTGATGATGGTGTATGTGAATTTGGAAATGGAAAAATGAAATTAAATCAGCAAGTGAGGCTTAGTCACCTACTGGGTAGAACAAAGAAAGTCAGGAGGTGAAAGAAAAAGTCAGGGTGGGCCTGGCTGGCCATTTCATACCAAAACACTGAATTTTTAAACTGGTGGACCTCTTGGATTTCCTGAGAGGAAACAGTGTTAAAAGGGGAATATAGCCCTTCAGATGGAAAGAAAACGTATGATCCCAGCACATTTGTTTAGTCTTTCTGCAACTCAGATAAAGCAAAAAGCTCATTAATTTAGAATTGGTGATAATTTGTACAGGGCCTATTCTGAAGTTTACCTTTGCTTTATCTGGCTAAAAGGATTTGGAAAGCAAATTAACAGTGTAAACAGGATGGCAGGCAGCAATATTTAACCTCCTTAAGAGAGCAAACTTTCTCCCAATATCTTTAAAACACGTTTTATACATAGTCGACATGCTAGTTACAGATTATTCTTATCTATTTATTATAGCATGTCCCTGTTGATTTCTACCTGGGAGACTTTTTGACCCAATGTATGTGTTTCTGAGAGAAGTCAATTTGCAGTATTTTCTGATCGTCAAAGTTTTAAAATATTGATACTAACTTGGACAGGTTGAGTGCCATAATCAGGTCCACTTAATATCAAGAAATGCAGTCTTTAAGCAGCAGACGGAGTGGAAACATAGTGGCTATAAACCAGAGGTCTTGGGTTCAAGTCCCTGTTCTTGTGTTTACTAGTTATGTTACCTTGCCCATATTTGGGTTAACTCGGCAACTTCCTCTTTAGAACCATCTCAAATGGTGATAAAGACAACTCTGTTGTAGAACTCACAGAGCTGATACAAAGATGGATTTTGCTAACAGATAGGAAAGCGCATTACGCACCACGAGGCAGTATCAGAATGCAACCTAATTATGTTATTGTTTTTAGCATTATTAAAGATTCAAAAAACTGAAGCAAAAGAAGACCACCTTTGATAAACCAACTCGTGTTTGTTTGTTTGTTTGTTTGTTTCCAGAAATGCCACAGTTTGGCACTTGATTACTAACAGAATCCTTGGAGGGGTTAGCTAACGTATGCTTACTAATCACGGCCATCTCCACTGGAAATTCTCTGAAGTAAGGAGTCAGGTGCATTGGCCTTTCTCTTGCTTCACTACATAGGCTGTGCTTCTATGTAAAAATGGCTCCCTCAATCGCTATGTGTGTACTCTGACGTATTTCTTACACAAGCACCCTAAAGTGCCTTTGGTAAATTTTTCTTTATACTTCTGTATCTCCACCATCAATTTCTGCCTTATGCCTTATTCATCTCTGTGTTGGAAAGGCTTGACACACAATAGTCATTCAGTGTAGTCTTGATAAAGAAATAATTTAATAAATAAGGAAGACGAGGACACATATAAAGTGAATGGGAAATTTGTGTATTGGGTAAATGATCGTGGTACTAGCAGCTCCTCAAGGCCATCAGGCGATAACTGCCCTACTCACAGTCCTCGCCACACAGGAAGCTGCCATTTCTACCGTGGAAACCACTGACCACAATTTATAGAGTGGGTACCAGACTAAGGGCAGACACATCCATAGGTTAGCTAAACAGCAAGGTTGTGTCCTGGGTGATCATGTTCCCTGGCCACAGAAGAAAGGACTAGAAGTGGCTGCTCACTCCAAAGTCACTTGAATCACACACCAGTGCCTCTGACATCCAATTCCACCTTTTCCTTGATAACACAGTATGATGTTTGTACGGGTAAGTACCAATCATTCAGGAAAGCTGACTATCTCCTGCTCAGAAGTGAAACCTAAGCCAGTCACAGAAATCTTTCCTTTGCCAGCATTTGGTTTAGGCACGGCATGTGTCATAATTCCAGTCAATGAAATGTGGAAATGTGCCCTTGATGTGGAGGAGTCTTCCTGATGAAATTCTGGAAAAAGTTTCTTCATTCTTAAAAAGAAAACTTACTGTCTTCTTACACAGGATGTCGCCATGTTTGGAGGAGATGCTTAGATTGGCTACAGCAATGATCACGAGGGGGAATGAGCTTTAGAAGAAACCCAGCATGCGGAGGACAGCAAAGCAGGCTGATGTAAAGAACACAGATACCTGGGTCATTAATGAAATACTGAATTACCTGACTCAGGAGAGGCCCTATGCCAGGGATTCTTCTCAGTAGGTGACAGATGTTCCTTATTGTTTATGCTAATTGATTAGGGTTTCCTGTTAGTTGTGACCAAAGATCCAGGAGCAGATACAGCAGCCAGTCCCTACACAGACCGATTACCTACAGTGCGGCCTAGTGCTAAAGGATGACTAGCCTTTTAGATTCTTTTTTTCCAGAAATCATAAGTCAGAACTACTGAAAGTAGAAAATTTTAGGTTGGGAGCTAAACCTCTAAGGTTACTAATTAGAGAAAAAGTAGGAGTTGACTTACTGAGTCACTGTCAAACTCAATTCATAAGGAAGTAGTAACTGTAAGGAAGCAAAGATAACCAGGTGGTGGACAGAGGGAGACAGAGCAGACAGTCAGAGACACCCCAAGACTGATCATGAGCTCCATGAGGGAAGAAGAGAAACAGAGGGTATTAGGTTCTATGCAATACCTTGATTTTTTTATGACTTCTCTTTTCCATGTCCGGTACACATGTCCTCCTTTTCTTGAGTTAAACTGAGTCTCATTTGGCTCTTTACAACCCAAAGAACTAAACAGAAATAAGTATTTATTGAACAAATAGAAATAAAATGATCCAATAACTGAATCTGAGTTTTTTCACATATAAAAATAAAACCAAACCAAGCCACACAAGCAGGCAGCCTGCCCATCTGATGGCTCTCTTCTCTCCGCAGCATCTCACACTGGTACCGTGTTTCCCCGAAAAGAAGACGTAGCTGGACCATCAGCTCTACTGCATTTTTTTGGAGCAAAAATTAATATGAGACCTGGTCTTATTTTACTATAAGACTGGGTCTTATATAATATAGTATAATATAACATAACATAATCCCAGGTCTTATATTAATTTTTGCTCCAAAGGACACATTAGAGCTGACTGTCTGGCTAGGTCTTGCTTTTGGGGAAACACGGTATTTACCCTGTCTCTGCTGGATGTATCTGGGTGTGGAGTGACAACCCTCCTTTCCAGGACAAACCAACCCATTGCTGATTGATGCTGACTGATACAATGCTCCCTCTGGGGTACAAATTAAATAGATTCCCCAAATCTCTAGAGTCATCTCCAAATAGACAGATCATTAGTTACCAACTAGGAGCAATTTCCCCCTTGCCAGAGGATAATTGGCAAAGTCTAGAGACATTTTCAGCTGTCACAGCTTAGGGCTTGTTGCTGTCATCTAGTGGGTAGCAACTAGGAATGCTGCTAAATATCCTACAGTGGACAGAACAGCTCTTCACAAGAATGAATTCTCCAGCCCTAAGTGTCAACAGTGCGGACTGCTGGTTGGCTCAGTGGTTACAGCACAGTGCTCATAACACCAAGGTCGCCAGTTCGATTCCCACATGGGCCAGTGAGCTTGTGCCCTCCACAACTAGATTGAAAACGACTTGACATGGAGCTGCTGGGTCCTGGAAAAACACACTGTTCCCCAGTATTCCCCAATAAAATTTTTTTAAAAAATGTCAACAGTGCCAAAGTAGAGAAGCCTTGACCTAAACAGGGTCCTTACATAGCAGATAAATACTCCTTTGCAGGAGACTTAAAAAAACTGCTGTCATTTTGGAGTGTTCCCATTGAGCCCTTCATATTTTCCACTGGCAGCAAAGCCCAGGTATTAATTAAATGATCTTGTATATAATACTTGGTTCCCAGGTCCTGCAGTAGTTGAAAGTGGCATAGCCCTTACTTGGAGATCAACCAACAGTGGAGCAAATGATACTGAGAAAGAGGTATATCAGATACTCAGAGGTGATACTTAATTAACGGTTTTCCATGTTTTGGAGCTAAGCCATCTACAATGCACAGCAAGCTCCCCAAATGTGATACATGGTCTGGTCTATGAGTATATGCTCTATGTCTCTACTTTGGAAATGTCTGAGTCACGTCCTTGGCTTTGCTCCTACGGTGGACATCTGTTGTTTTCGTATCTCTAGCATCACTTCTCTCTTCTGTTGGGAATAGCACTCAATTTTCCTTTGGGAACACTTCTCCCTATAGGGGTATTTCCTATAAAGTCCTGATGGAACTATCAGTCAGAGGCTCTTATATTTTCCAGACACGTGTTGGCAAGTGCCTCAAGCTAGGCCAGTCAGCCTTCATCTCCTTAGGAGTCAAATCACATTTCAAGTTGACTCATACTGAATTGGGATGGTGTCCTAAAGAGAATGCCTATAGCTTTTCCTACCTAGATTCCTAATTGTTTCTTGTTTTTGACTCAACTGTTTAGTTGACCTCTCAATTCTATAAGTTGCCCCCACACACTTTCATCTCCCACTCTCCACCCTCGGGACTAGTTTCAGTTTCTTATACTCAAAAATCTTCAACTTCTATAATCACAGAATTAGGTACTACACAGGGAATCAAGACACTTAGGTTCTCATTCTATCTTTGCTCTTAACTGGCTATTATGGTCATGAGAAGGATACCTTTCCTCTCTGAGACTGTCTTGTCATCCATAAAATGGAAGTGGTGGGCTAGATCATTCCTGAAGGCCCTTCTAGCTCTAAGGTCCTAAATTTAAGGTAAACATTGGACCTTCTTTGACCAGAAAAGGCAAATTAAACTTTCAAGATAGCCAGGAGGTGGTGCTCCAGCATCATAACAATACTGGATAAAGATACAACCACTAACAGCCCAGACAATACTACCCCTGTTGGGGATAAGGACTTCCAAGAATCCTGCAGGGTCATTTCCACACTGTCTGGTTGATTTGGCACATTTTTCTCCTCTATTGCTAAACACAACTCTGTGTGTGGCTAATGAGGGAAGTCTTTGCTGGGTCTCTGTTAGAATAGATAAGCCTTTTTTCTAAAATATTTCCCTATTGGACAGTAGAAATACTTTTTTTTTCTAAATGTTTGGTAAGTTACAGTGTCATTGGGTAAAGTGGGGTTGGATAGAATTATTCATGTGGAAGGTACATCAGAATGAGACAAATGCCATGGAGCAATAAAATAAATATGGCCCTTGCATTCTGGTACCAGCTTTGCTATGTATTTGCTGTAACTCTGGGAAAGTGTTCCTGCATTTTCCTTCTATTACCTCCTCTGTAAACAATTACACTGGATGAGATCAGTGGTTCCCAAATTTATATTTTGTCAGATAAAAACAGTGGGAAAATATTTCCTTAAATAAAATCACACATGAAATCCTCACATGTAAATACTTCTCAAACATCTTTATGGAAGAGTAGCAGAAATGGAATTCAAACAAGCTTACAAGTAAAACGGGGGAAATAAAATATGTCAGACATGGCTGGTTCAGAGATCAAAAGCTGTCATCCGAGATCCATCTTTCCACCTCCCATGTACCTATATCTACTTGGCTTTATTCTTAGACAGACTCTCAAAGTGTGACAGCAAGATGGTTCTAGGAGAAGAGAGAGGAAGGGAGAGAAATTCTCTCCCCATCCCTACTCCCTATTTCTTGTACTCTGAGAAAGTCCAGTGAAACAGTGAACATCTGTTGTTAAAGACACGAGGCTGCATGCTTGTAGCTCTATCAGAATAACATGGACTGAGAAAGGGAATATGCCACATGGAAGACAAGAGGAAGGAAGGACAAAAGGAAGGAAGAAAGGAAGAAAGGAAAGGAGAAACGTCCAACACTAAAAAATAAGCAAAACTGGAATTGCTCTGATTGGAGAAGAAAGACTCCTACCAGGTGATCCCTCAGAAACCTCCATGGAACACTTAAATGATAAAGAATAGCAAATAAAAACCATGGGACTAGGGGTCTATAATATGTCTTGCAGGTCTCAGGGTCTAGACCTCTAAATTGAGAAAAACAAACACATTTCTATCTTTTTTGCTATATTAAACCTGCAGTACCCCCCCCATTTTCTATGAGCTATTTATTTAGAAAACAAACTGATGATTTGAGATCTTTGATCGAGTATTTCCTCTTTCTCCAAAATGATTTGTAACCTCATTTAAATCATGCATTTTCTGTGTAAATGGAAGGAAACACAGACATGATTCTATTACTTAAATGATACAATTGAGGAACAGATAATTAAATAAGTTACCAAAAGATTGGCATAAAATGTTGTATCTATACGAACCCAATGAAATCACCTTGTCCAACTCAATCATTTTCCATTTCAGGAGGCTGAGATTCAGAAAAAGGAAGCTAGTATCTTCCCAATGCCGTGCCATGATTAAGTCCCAAAACAGGACTAGAAGCCCAGATGGATGCTTCCAAACCATTATTCCTTCTAATTGGTGCATCAGTAGGTGTTGCGACTAGTGAAATATTTTTCCTACCACAATTCTGATTATGTCCCTTCTTTCCTTAATCATTTTCATGATTGCCCGTCTTTATGGAACGGTACAAAAACTGTAGTGTAGCATGATAATCAAGACTGGAGCTGACTTGTCCAGCTTCACCCCTACCACTCCTCACGTTTCCCTTTATGTACCAGCTTTCCTTTATGCCAGGCTTCTCCTGTCATCTCTCATACACTGTGGTATTTCTGGCTTCCAGTCTTTGCTCAAACAATCCCGCTGTCAAGAACAGTACACCTCTTCTTTTCTCTTATCTCCTAAACTCCATCTCCTCTATGACCCAGTTCATCTGTTACTTCTTTAAAGTATCCTGTGACACATCCGCTTCCTGCAAAATAGTGGTGATATTAGCCTTTGTTTCTCTCATGGCATTTCATCCTTATTTCTATGGTTACTCTTACTAAATTGAGTAGAATTGTTATTTTATAGACTTAGTGCTGTGCATGTCATTTTTAATAAATTATGTTGATGTTAGGCTTTGTGAGAGAGAAAGTTAGGGACAAAAGTGCTTTTCCAGATCCTCTGAAAACACAGAATAGGCATCGCTAATGGTTCTCTTTCTTGAAAGTCTGAAGAAAACTCCAGAATCCTGCTCTATACATGATGCAGCCACTATCATTTAATTGAAGTTGGTAAATAAGTGGAAACTTTCCTTACCATCCTCATCTATATCAGAAACAAAAGGTGAATCATATTTCTTCTAAGGTATCATATCCATTTGACCCTGAAGGCACTGAAGAGCTTGAGGCTACATCTTGGCTGAATAGCAAAGAACACTATGGTTTGATAGTGACGTCTGCCAAAGCACAGAAGGGGGTGATGCCCTGTTTCCCTGAAAATAAGACCTCACTGGAAAATAAGCTCTAGTATGATTTTTCAGGATGACATCCCCTGAACATAAGCCCTAATGCGTCTTTTGGAGCAAAAATTAATATAAGACCTGGTCTTATTTTTGGGGAAACACGGTAGTAGCAAATAATACATTAAGTTTATTTGCTGACTCCAGTTCAATGGTCCTCAATCTTTTAACCCCAGTTTCACATTTGAGGGCTAACTTTCACCAGCCTGATAACACTCCAATCAGATCATAGCGACAGCTCACTACTGGCCATCCTTCCACAGGTAAAGCAGTCTGCAATTTACATGCAATCCCCACCTCTAACTATAATAGCACTCATTTCTCTCCCTCTGAAGTTAAGTGATGACAGATTCTGGCTGCAACCTAAGCATTCCACGTATCTAGCTTTCTCTACTGAGTATGCTAATGATTTAAGATTTCTCCTACCCCAAGTATATATGGTATTCAAGGATGAAGGAAGTTTCTTTTCCATCTTTTCACCCAAGCTTCCATTTTATATAAAATAAACTAAAAACTTTCACATGTTCCTGTCCTTGAACTAGTTCCTTACAAACATGATTTCATTTTAGCTTTATTGCAATTCTTTAAAGTAGGTATGAGTATTCTCACTTCCAGGAAAATGATGTTGGAATCGAGGAAATAACCAATTTACTCAAAATCAAAGTTTCTTTGAATCTAAGTCATTTCTTTTAATTCTGCTTAACAAATATTTTCCAAATGACCAGGTGTACAAATGAATGAATGCCCAGGCTGTAAGAACTGTTTGAAATATTTTCCACCTCTGGCACAATTTATGTATCTGACTGCCCCCAAATTTACATTATGTTCTACCTTTGAGCTCATGTTAGAAAGTATAATCCCACTTGGAATTTTATGTCTCTTTTTCCTAATGACTCTCCTTATTTAAAAGCTATCACATTGAATACACATAGCATATAAAAAATAATATACACATAAACATCATTAGTTATCAGGGATATGCAAATCAAAACCATAATGAGGTACCACTTTATACTTACTAGGATAGCTATAATATCCTAGTGGTAAGAGAGAGAGGGAGAGAGAATAAGTGCTGGCAATGATGTGGAGAAATTGGAAGCTAGTACACATCTTGTTGAAATACAAAATGGTTCAGGCACTACACTTTGGCAGTTCCTCAAAAATTTACACATAAAATTTTACTCCTAGGTGTACACCCAAAAGGGCTGAATATAAGTACTTGAATAAATACTATACACAGATGTTTATAGTAGCACTAACAGTAATAGCCAAAAGGTCCAAATATCTGCCCAAATGTCCATGAATAGATAAATAAACAAACTGTGGTATATACATACAATGAAATATTCCTTATTCATAAAAATAATAAAGTACTGATACATGCTACAATGTTGGTAAGTCTTGAAAACAATATTCTAAGCTAAAAATAAAAAGCCAGACACAGAAGGTCACATTATGTATGATTCCATTTATATGAAATATTCAAAAAAGTTCATACAGACAGAACAAAGATTAATGGTTGTCGGTGCTGAGGGAGGAAGAGAATACGGAGAAACTAATTAATAGGTAATAGATTTTATTTTGGAATGATGAAAATATTTTGAAACTTGATAGAACTGATGGTTGCACAACATTGTAAATATACTAAGTGCGACTGGATTGTTCACTTTAAAATGGTTAATTTTATGTTGTGTCAATTTCACTTCAGTGTTACCAATAAACAAATGAAAGCTAAAGTATTTAAAAGTACCATTTACAAATAGCATTAAAATTATAAAATACTTAGGGATACACATAACAAAATATGTGCAAAGACTACACAGTGAAATCTGTAAAACATTGCTGTGAGGAATTAAAGAAGTCCTAAGTAATTAGAGATATACCATGTTCATAGATGAGAAGACACAATTAATTACAATAACAATTCTTGTCAAATAGATTTAAACAATTCCAATCAAAATTCCAACAGGACTTGTTGTGGAAATAGATAGGCTAATTATAACATTTATACGAAAATGCAAATGACCTGGAAGAGCCAAAATGTCACTGGCTAAAGAATAATGCAGTTGGAGAATTACCCTATTTGTTTTCAAGATTTACTTTAAAGACATAGGCCAGTGTGATATCGGTCTATGTAAAGTATTATAAAACATGGGACAGAATAAATACACACATAGGTGATCAATACATTTTTTGAAGAGAACATCAAGGTAATTCAATAGATGGATAACTGTCTTTTCAACAAGAGGTTAGAGAAATTAGAGGTCTATGATTAAAAAAAAAATGCTGACCCTTAACTCAAACCATATACAAATATTAACCTGAAATACATCATAGAGCTAAACATAAAAGCTAAAAACTATAAAACTTCTAGCAGAAAACACAGGAGAAAAGTCTCTGACATTTGTTTAGTGAAATATCTCTTAGGTAGGATACATAATTATAAACCAAATGTAAAAAACATATATAAATTGAATTTTACCAAAATTTAATAATTCAGTCTTTGGAAAACATTATTTAGAAATGAACAAGGTAAATCAGAAAGCAAAAAGAGTGAAAATATTGGCAGAATATGTATCTGGATAAAAGGTTTATATTCATTTTACACACACACACACACACACACACACACACACACATTTTCCCCTTACAACTAAATAACAAGAAAACAAAGAGTCCATTCT
Source organism: Rhinolophus hipposideros (assembly GCF_964194185.1). NCBI lineage: Eukaryota > Metazoa > Chordata > Mammalia > Chiroptera > Rhinolophidae > Rhinolophus > Rhinolophus hipposideros. Next base: position 67,110,136 of record NC_138057.1, read on the forward strand.
AAAAAATAGAATGGCTATTAGCACATGCAAAGATGTTTAACATCATTAGTCATTAGAGAAATGCAAATCAAAAAGTTATACTACTATATACCTACCTAATGGTTGTTATTAGCTTAATTGATAATATCAAGTACTGGTGAAGATGTGGAGTAATTGGAACTCTCAGTAATTGCTTGTGGGAATGCAAAATGGTAAGCTACTTTGGAAATTACCATATTTTGCCCTTATAATGCACACTTTTTTGCCCAAATTTGTGAGGGAAAAATAAGGAGGCACACTATACATGGGTAGTGCTAATTCCATATATATAAATGTTTTAATTCATTTATTTATGCTTATGAGTTGAAAGTGTAACTCTAGAAATCAATAACAATATCCCTATGAAAAATAATACCTTGGAGTACAATAATTGGTTTTGTTGAACTTACAACAAACTTACAAGGACAAAGAGTTCTTGGCCTTCTATGATGCATAAATACTGTAAATTTGTTATGAGTACATAAAATTTCTTGTACCTTGCATCTGTTCTTGTGCTTTGTAATTATTTATTTCATAAAATTTCTTGTACCATAATATGTTAAAAAACAAATGCTAAAATTCCTTTTCAAAAAGGAATTTAAAAAACAAGTGCCTAAATGTAACAAATAAAAATTCAAAAACAAGTACCTAAATGTAACAAATAAAAATTTTAATGAAAACAAAATATTGCTCCCCCTGAAAGTTTGGGCCAAAAACATGGGTGTGCTTTATACACAGGAGCACATTATACACAAAATACGGCAGTTTGGCTGTTTCTCATAAAGTTAACCATGTACTTACGACACACTCCAACCCGTTCTTAAGTATTTATCCAAGAAAAAGGGAAGCTTATGTTCGCACAAAAAGCTATATTCAAATGCTCACAGCAGCTTTTTTCTTAATAGTCTAAACGTAGCAATAACTCAAATATCCATGAACTGATAAACAGATAAAGTTTGGTATACCCATACCAATGGATTACCAATCAGCCATAAAAAAAGGAACAATCTATGGATACATCCATACATTGCTGAATTTTAAAAGGATTGTTCTAAGGAAGAGTAGCCAGACACAAATTCCTGCATACCATGTAATTGTAGTATAATTCTAGAAAAGGCAAAACTATAGCAATAGACAGTAATTCCATAGTTGTCAGAAATCTTTGCTGTGCAAAGTGGTATTGACAACAGAGATGTTCTGTATCTTTGATTTTAGTGGTGAGTGAATGATTGTATACATTTATCAAAACTCAATAAACTCTATACCTAAAGCTGGTGAATTTTATTGTATGTAAATTTTACCTCAATAGAATTATTTTTAAAAAGAGATTGGGACAGTTAGACAAAAAACTAACAAGTTTGTTGTCTCTCATGTACCAACTATAATCTGTTCCATTAGATAATCTCAAACCTATACAGCTCTTGAAATCAGAGCTCTCTCTACTTTGGTTTCTGAGGCAGGGTGCTGTGGGACAATGCTCTTAAGAGTCTCAGAACTACATAGCATCTGAGAAAGATTTAAAGGTAACAGCATAAGCACGTCTGATATCCTAATAATGGGTCTTATAAGAACATCTTTGATTTTATCTTGATCCCATCCTCATGTTTCACTGCAGAACCCAGGATTTGATATTTTCCCTGGAGCTGTTTCTTACCTTTTCTAATCCTATTTCAGCTGGAGTAGATGGGACTGAGAAATGGTTTTATTTTCCAACCCTGTAAATCCTAAGTTGGAAATATTTTCCCTGAATTCTGCTTGGAAATTGAATGGGGCCTTCTTAATTTATTTCTCCATTTTCTCAATTTATCTCAGCAGAGAAAAGAAGCCAATTAGTACGGTCAATATTCTTCCTGATAATCTCCTAGGCAAGACTCACAGTTCATTAGGACCTTTTTTCCTATTAAATTTTCTACTTTATTATAGATGTTTCCACTCATTACACAAGTGACCCTTTTTCCTGTCTCCAGTAGCAATTTTCACACTTCTCCAACATCTTCCACTAACAGTTTCTTCACCACCCTTCTAGCTTCTGCCTGCAGCCTGATCCTGAAGCTAATGCCATGCATTTTGTAGTTTTGTTATAGTCGCACTAATTTTTTTTTAATTATCTAGTGCTACCTAATATACCTCCCAATACACAGTGGCTTAAAACAACAATGACTTTATTTAATTTCTTAAATTTTTGGATTAACTGGTGCTTCTTTTGCTCCGTGTGGTGTTGACCTGGGTCAATAAGGAAGAATTGTTCAATTGGGAGCTTGGCTGGGGCTAGACCAGTCCAGGGGCCTCACTCAGAGCCTCGGTTCTCATCCATATGGCCTCTCTCTCCCTCTCTTAGTGTTCTCTCATCATTCAGTAGTCCAGCTCCAACTTACTTACATGGTGGCTGTGTTCTAAAAGAGCCAAAAAGGAAGCAATCAAAGCTCTTTAAGGGCTCAGACTGGAACAGCTTCACTTCTGCCTCATGTTATTGGCCAAAGCAATGCACAAGTTTGGGCCAGAATCCAGGGTAGGAGAAACAGAATCCACTCCTGATTTTATAGTGTCATGAGGGTACAGAGAAGGGAGGAGCTCCTGGTGTCTATCTTTGCAGACAATCAACTCTTCTGTTCTTGAACTTTTCAGGTATCATAAGCCAAATAATCCACTCTCAACCCATTCCTTTTCTTTTTTTTTTTCTTTTTGAACAGTTTTAATTAGGTTTCTGTAACTAGACTGGAAAGGTCGTAATACACGTAAAAGAAATGAATCCATGGGAGAATTGGCTAAGAGAGGAAAGTAAGACTTAAACAAGAAAAAAATCCTGAAAAAGTGCCAGTGTTAAATGTGATTTAATTATTTGGAACTTCAAGTCACAAGGCATGGTGTGCTCTCCATGGGACCCTTGATTAAATCCCAAAGCAATGTTTGAAAGTATTTCATCCAGTCTTTCTCAAAGCATGTGGTAAGACTTTGTTTCTACAGGATGCTTTCAAGTGATTCCATGGAAAAATTGAGTTTCACTGCTAACGGATTCATCAGGGCTTTTGGTAGCTAATACGCATCGTGCACCATAAGGTGCCATGTGTCCATAGTATCCACCAAACTCATTTTACCACAGACTCTCTCTCCTTCAGCACCTCGTCCCGTATGTTCTGTAGAGATCTGGTACAGTGCGAGCTCCTCTTTTCAAAACTGAGGAATCAGAGGCGCAGAGAGTTTGAGTCACTTGCCTGAGATAAATAGGAACAGAACTCGGGGGCTGTCTCTGAGTTTCGAGTCCACAGTTCTATTCTTTTCCATCTGGCGTGAACACCGTTAAATTAAACAAGGCGGCCATTAGGCTGAAGTGGCTCTAATGCCATGGTGGCCTTCCTAAGCAAACCAAAATCTTAGCCTAAAATGCCTCGAGGTGAAGACATAAAACCCTCAGGACAACCGATCACAAACAGCCAACTAGACGCTTAATTTCCCTACTTTGCTTCTGCCTTTTCTCTGTAAAAGTCTCGGTCTCTTTCCGGTTCCTGTTGGAACGCACCGACTTCTGGTTCGGCGCTACTCGATTCAAATGGATTTTTCCTCAAATAAACTTAAAAAAAAACTGTACTCTGCCTCAGTTTACCTTTTACCAGTTTCGGTCACAGGAGAAGGAACGAAAGGAGACCCCAGGAGCCATTACCCACAAGGCGCAGGCCCCTGTTAAGCTCCGGGAGCTTGCCGCCTCCTGGAGGCCTCAGGAGGCGACGGGCGAGCCGTCAGCTCCCAGCTCCGCAGCTTCCGTTAGGCGCTGGCAGACTTGGAGCATTTCCTGTTCCGGAAACCAGCCCGCGTCGGATCGGGTCCGACTTAAACACCGGGCCGGGCAGATTTAAAAACCAACCGGACCACTTGATATTGGTTCTGACTTAGAAACCCAACTACATTTGGATCGGACTAGTTCTGACTTAGAAACAGGACCGGTTCCGGGGTCAAAATGGGTCCAAGTTAGGAACCAAAATGGATCCACCTGAAAAAGGACTGGGTCCGGTGTGAATCCTCCAGTGAATACAATTTTAAGACTGAACACGTAGGTTGACCTTAGCAAAGATAGTCTTGAATTACATTGGCCTCAGTGGAGAATTTTGAACCATCTTACATAAGCTTCTCCATTCACAAGGGCTCTAGAGAAAAATGGGGCTCAGCGAAGCACAAACCATAAAGGATAGAGGAAAAATTATTTTTCCCCCTCTACAAATTATGGTGAGACCCACGGGGACACCCCACTTGCTTCAAAGGCTGCAAATGACATCCTGAGAAACTTGGCAGAAGACAAAAGATAAGAATTCTTACCAAAGTTGTGCCTGCTTGAGAGGGGGACAATTTCCCATTGTCCCTCTTTTTCCAAATTCAGATTGGCAGGGAGAAAAAAAAAACAAAAAACACACAAAAAAACACAAAGAAACAAAACAAAACAAAAAAACATTGGTTACCAATCCTTTTCCTCCCAAGGACAGCTATACTGCCTTCTTGTCTCATTTTCTGTAACAAGCACGTGGTTGGGTAACCATTAGGTTGAGGTCCCCCAAAATATTCCCGGACAGAAATGTGGGTTGTACTCCTGTTTGCAGCTAGGGTCCCAACAACTGTCACCAGCTCTCGGGAATTGTCTAAGTCTTTCTTTTGGGTATCTTTGGAAGTGGCTCTGGATCTTGGGAAAGCAGCATCCTTTGCACCCTCTTTGGGGGCCCCTCTTGTGTCCACGAGGCTGTTCAGTAATGCCAGAATACAGGAATATGTACTGATTGTCCAGGTTGAAACTTGGCAAGGTATTCAAAAGGCTTTTTTTTTTTTTTCACCTATGGTCCAAAGTTGGCCAAATTGGAAACTAATATTCACACCCTGATAGGAACTTTTTTAAAGACCTTCTCCCCTAAGCAAAAAAGAAACTATGTGCTGAAAGAAAATATTGCATATTGTACCTGTGTCATGGCTAATAATTTATAACCAAAGCTATAAGATTCTGCATCTATCTGAATGTTCATTTTTGTCTGTATGTTATAAATGTGTGGTATTTTTCTACCTCGAGATGGTATTGGCAAAATTAATTTGTAAAAGTTCTATTTAATTGGCTTAAAGGCAAACAAGTATTTATATAAATCAAGCATACTCTCAGAAATATACAGAAACTAACCCAAGTGCTTTTCAAGTTCATGTGAGTTAGGAAAATATTGGTAAATAAAGGCTAGTTTAAGCTTGTTGGTTTGATTAAAACAAGCACATTAATTACCAAAAAATGTTTACCCACTTTTGGCTTCCTTTTACAGAGGCACTAAAAATATTTGGGTCTATCAGTAAATATGTTTTGTGTCACATGGAAAGTTTTACTATGAGGAGAGATAGACTTCTAGAAAATGTAAAACGTATTTGTAAATTTGCCAGTTCACAGAGTGCTACTGTAACACACAATCAACAATTGCTTACTGTTTAGTTTTCACTAGGAATAAAATATGGTTAAGAATCCTAATCAAATATATGTAATTAAAACTACCTATAAATAATGAGAGTAAAAGAAAACAATTGTGTATTAAAAATATGAAAGGAAAGTAGAATGAATGGTTGTTCCAGAATGAGAGAGAAAAAATAAACATAAGACAGGAACTGAATGGATTTAAAAAAATGTTGCAGAAGATTTGTGGGAAAGGAAATTTTTTGTGGGGTCAAGCTGACTGAAATAAGGATGAATTTAAGGTTTTAATGAATGAGTTTTAATATCAAAAGTACAATGGTACAAAATTAGAATTTGGTTTTCCCTCTGTTAAAAGGGCAGTGATTTTTTGGACTATCGGTCTGCTTTTATTAGATATTGTGAAAGGTGTTTTTTGTTTTTTACCCTTTGGGTAATCTACCTGGGAAGCAAATACTGTGTATTTAACCAAAAGAGTTGGCTGTGCTTCATGTTGTATTTATCAGGTCTTTGATTACTTAAGAAAACCCAGTCTTCTCAATATTTAAAGAGCTAAGCTTTGTTCGCAACTATGTAACTTTCTGTATTTGCCTTTAAAATCTTCTACTGTCACTTTACTTAAATAGATAACATTATTTCTTAACGATCTGAGATCCCATTTCATCAAATGTTCACCCCTTTTGACATTTTGACAACTTCCCAAAATCAAATTATAAATGGAGTCCTTTTGACCTCAAAGCAACTTTGATATTTCCCATAAGGTCCCTGGAAAAGCTCAAAGGATCCGTCTCTCACCTTGTAGAAGAGAAATATTAAAATAATTAGGTTTATTTGATATTTTAAATTATGTGGGGAGCATTGTCAAATAAGAGTGATGATGAATCTTCTGGATTATATGTGTATGGATATATGTTATGAATATAGGGATTCCAGAAACTGTTTAGAGTTTTTAGAAATTTGTCAATATTCTCATTGTCCAATTATTATCCTAAATTATTGTATGCCATGGAAATAACTACATTTCCTTATCAAATGAACTCTCATCAGATCTTTAACCCTGGCCATTTAAAAATTTTTTTTGTCATTTATAGACAGTTATTGTTTTAGTCTGATACTTTTGCAAAGTTTCTTCATCTTCAGGGAGATTCATACAAAGGACTCTGACAAGTACTCTAGAATATAGGTTTCCGATAACTTTAAGATCATAAAACTGAACCGGATAAGAATTTCTAGAACTAATGGAAATCTGGATTCAAATTGAATAAGAATTAAAAATATAGGACTGAATAAACTGATGAGGATGATTATATTTTTTTCACAATTTCTTTTAAACATTACTGGTTCCTTAATGTTTTATTTTTTCAGAATTAAGAAAACCTCTTTTCTCTTAGATAACCCATGACTTATGAGATAGAACAATTAAGTTTGCGAACTCATCCTAGAAAAAGTGCTACATACCTCATTGCTGAATATCACTACAGTCACTTTTAAAGTACTCCCTTTGGGAAGCTATGCAATGATGCCAGTGCCTAGTCCACCCTTCAAAGCAATTTTGGAACTCTTTCTGGAATAGCCATCAGAGCTGTTGTCGTATTACCCTTTATGTCCTGAATGTCATCCAAATGTCTTCTTTTCAATATTTCTTTCATCTTTGGGTAAAGAAAGAAGTCATTGGGGGCCAGATCAGGTGAGTAGGGGTGGTGTTCCAGTACAGTTATTTGTTTACTGGCTAAAAACTCCCTCACAGACAATGCTGTATGAGCTGGTGCATTGTCGTGATGCAAGAGCCATGAATTGTTGGTGAAAAGTTCAGGTAGTCTAACTTTTTCACACAGCCTTTTGAGCACTTCCAAATAGTAAACCTGGTTAAGTGTTTGTCCAGTTGGTACAAATTCATAATGAATAATCTCTCTGACATCGAAAAAAGTTAGCAACATCGTTGCAACAAGTTCACAAACTTAATTGTCAGACCTCGTGCAGTAACTTTGTAAAGTATATCTCTGTAAACAGAATGAAAACATTTACCTTTCACACTACTTGAGTCCTCTAGAATTCAGAAACTTATGGAGCATTCTTATTCCCGCGGCAATATAGTAATTTAGTAACTTGTGTTAAGTTCACTAAGAATCTGTTCTCCTTATAACAGGACACAATTAGAAACATTGGCTATATTACCAAGGCTTTGACTAGAATGTCATATTTGAGAATATGTACAAAATCAGATGTGAACAGACAATTTTAAGTACCTACGGTTAATTTTATGGATCCAATAAAACTTGGAAAAATTGGTGAGTACCTTGCTTAGAGGGTTCCTGGCAGCCTTACTAGGTAAGTAAGGAAACATCACTTCCTGGCAGGCCTAGGAACCTCAGGATATCCTGGGGACCTCAAGAAGAGAGGAATACATCCAAATCTATAAGTATTCCAGGCAAAGTCGATGGTGAGTTCTTGGCCTGGCTTCTTAGCCTGGAGAAGCTTTTAAAAACCTAGTCTGAGATTCCTTATGAAAAGTTCCAGCAAAGCCAATTTAAAAAGGGTCTGCATGTCAATCACTATTCTTGCTGCACTTACGTAAATAATCAGGCCAAGTTTAATGAGACTAGACTTATTTTGCAAACAAATTAGTCTTGCTGTGATTATCTTTAATAGAAATGAAAGTGATTGTAGAGGAAGAAATTACGTTTCAGTAGAAAATTATAACACAACTTTGTGGATATCAGATTCCTGTTCATTGTCTTTGCGGTTTTGTTATGTATCTATAATCCTAACTGCATCCTGAATTCTTCTAGTTTCCTGAAATATTTAGCTACAACTCTCCAAACTAATGCTTCAAATTTCCCCCTACTCTTCTGATGTGAAATCACTGAGAACAAACACTGCCTTTGAACCTCCATACCAGGTCCTCCTCGCTACCCAGAGGGCAGCCAAACTTCAGGGACTTAAGCTTTGGGTCCACATCCCCCAATTAAAAAGGGGTACTCCAGACTCCTGGAACTGCACACCAGCTGGAGGAATAAAATTATCATTGATGAGAAAGGTTCCCCCTCAGATGTAAACAACATCTTGGGGTGGACAGCTCTCCCAGGATCATGAATCAGGATCTCCATCTGCAATGTGAAAACTTGATTCCTTTTGTCTTTTGCCATTAGCCTTTTATCTCTGTTAAGGCATGAGAAGACAATGCTCCTTAACTCTGGCAACTATTGCTAAATCTACCAATAAGGCCATAGCTACACAACAAAACTGCCTAATTTCTTCTGGCTAAGGTGACTTTAGATAATATAACTGCTGTAGATTACTTATTGGCTGAACAAGAGTCTCAGCCATAGAAAATACCTCCTACTGTACCTGGATCAACACCTTTCGTATCATAGCAAACACAAGAAATTAACCAACAAGCCACTAGCTAAAAAAGGTTGATGGCTCTTTGGGGACATTCTTTGATTTATTCTATACCAATTGGTTTGGTTCATGGGGGTCCTGGCTAAGAAGTATACTTTCATATCTTGGTATTATCCTGCTAATAGTTATCATTGTGGTCTCTCTGGTGCATCATGTTCTCTCAAAGTTCTTAAATTCATACCCACAGCCATTAGCAGTATATCAGATTGTGCTTAGAAAAACAGGAAAAAAAAAGAGACGTCATCAAATGATGGCGTGAGGTGAGCCTCTGTAAATTTCCCCTGTAAATTACAACTAATTGAACAACAATAACTCCACAAAGGACTCCCTGCATAGCAGACAGGCACGATAAAAAGGCCCACTACTGAATTCACCTAAAGGTGGGCGAATCGAGTGAGCGGGGGAGAAGGGAGGGGAGAAGTGCGGAGACAGACCTGTGTGGGCGCAGGACGCAGACCTAGCTCAGTGCTCCGAGCTCGCTGCATCCCGGAACTACAGCAGCTGCGGGAGAGGGAAGAACTCGGACTGCTAGGGCTCCGCTTATGGCCCACAGGGCTGAGGAGCCAGCATATAACATGGCTGAACCCAACGCTCACGGCAGCGACCTCAGAGAGAAGACTGAGGGAAGAAGGCTGAAAACGGTGGTTTAAGCCCTCACTGCTGCAGAGAATGGAAGCCTTAGGCACTGAGACAAGCCACCCCTTTCTTACCCTCCCAGAGCTTGCCCTGCCCCGACCTGCCCGGTGCTAGAAGCAGAACAATAGCAGTGTGAGATCAAAAGAACAGAATATTTGCTGTTCTGAGAACTGTGAACCGCAGACACAGATTTACAGCCCAAATGGTTCTGGCAAAGGGGAGGGAGTTGTGGAAGCAGTACCTGCTGTGGTGGTGGTCATCGCCATTGCTATGGGCCACCTCTTACAATTCACCCCGCCCCGGGCCCCACCTATCTGTACGGATCCCTGCAGGAGTATACAGAACTGCTGAAACATACTGGCTCTGAATCTGGTGCAGGAAGAGCTTTGGAACTTCAAAAGCTCTCCACTTACCCACATGGACACTGTACCCTGTGACCCAGGTGAACTATTAACAGAGGAGAAGCCCATCTCCCAGAGAATGCCCCCATTGTGTGAGAAGCTGAAATAGTGCAGAGAAAACATCACACTACCATGTGAGAGAGAAAAAAAAGGCTGCAGTCAGAGAGAAAATAAAACATTCTACCAACAAGTACTAGAAAACAAAAGACAGACCTCTTCCTATCAACCTGTTGCAGAAGCCACTCCTGTAGATGTCTAGGAAGAGAAATAATAAATGAGTAATTGCCCTGAATAACCAAGGCAACAAAACAGCTCAGAAAGAAAGTGAAAAGTCTCCAGAAAAGGAACTTAAAGATATTGAAATATGTGACTTAAGTGACAGAGAATTCAAGATTGCAATTCTGAAAAAACTCAACGAGATGCAAGGAAACACAGAAAGGCAATTTAATGAACTCAGAAACACAATCAAAGAACAACATGAGCATTTTACGAAAAAGACTGAAATTTTAAAAAAGAACCAAATAGAATTTCTGGAGATTAAGAACTCAATAGAAGAAATTAAGAATGAAATAGCCAGCTTAGGTAGTAGAGTTGAGCAGATGGAGGAAAGAATCAGTGACATCAAAGATAGAAATCTGGAAATTACATGGGTGGAAGAAGAAAGAGACTTGAGACTTAAAAGAAATGAAAGAACTCTAAAAGAACTTTCTGACTCCATTAGAAAGAGCACTATAAGATGATGGGCATACCAGAAGGGGAAGAAAGAGAGAAGGGAACAGAGAATATATTCAAACAAATTGTTGATGAGAACTTCCCAAACTTGTGGACAGAACTGGATCCTCAAATCCAAGACGCAAATAGAACACCTAATTACCTCAATCCCAACAGGCCTTCTCCAAGGCACATTGTACTGAAGCTGTCTAAAACCAATGACAAAGAAAGAATCCTCAAGGCAGCCAGGGAAAAGAAGATGGTAACCTACAAAAGAAAGCCTATTAGATTATCATCAGATTTTTCAGCAGAAAATCTACAAGCCAGGAGGGAGTGGAACCAAATATTCAAACTATAGAAAGAGAGAAATTATGAGCCAAGAATGATATATTCAGCAAAGATATCCTTTAGATATGAAGAAGGAATAAAGATCTTTTCAGACATACAGAAGCTGAGGAAATTTTCTAATACACGACCTGCACTACAAGAAATACTAAAGGAGGCTATTCGATCACCGTCAACAGGGACAATTTGTGGCAACCAAAACATAAAAAGGGTGAGAGTAAAGGCCTGAACTAGAATATGGGAATGGAGAAAGTAAGTGTGCTGAAGAAATTGGAACACTCTACATATCAAACTTTCTTTTACATAACCTTAAGGGTAACCACTGGAAAAAAAAAAAAAAAGTCCAGAACTGAAATATATACTGAAATAAAAGAAAAAACAGAGGGAAACATCATAGTATACCACACACAGAAATAATAGATAACAACAAAAAGTCAAAGGAACAATGGAGACACACACTTACCAGAAAACTAAAGATAGAATGACAGGAAATCATCACATGTCAATAATCACCCTAAATGTAAATGGACTGAACTCACCAATAAAAAGGCACAGAGTAGCAGATTGGATCAAAAAACTAAACCCAACCATATGTTGTCTCCAAGAGACACATCTCAGCTACAAGGACAAGCATAGATTCAAAGTGAAAGAGTGGAAATTGATACTCCAAGCAAATGGTACCCAGAGAAAATCATGTGTAGCCATAATGATATCAGATAAAACAGACTTCAGGGTGAAAAAGATAACAAGAGACAAAGATGGACATTTCATAATGGTAAAGGAGACTATACAACAAGAAGATATAACAGTCATCAATATTTATGCCCCCAATCAGGGAGCACCAAAATGTACCAAGCAACTACTAACAGAACTAAAGGGAGAAATTGACCGAAACACAATTCTACTAGGGGACTTAAATACATCATTGACAGCTATGGATAGATCATCCAAACAGAAAATAAATAATAAAATAGCAGCCCTAAATGTCACATTATATGAAATGGACATATTTGACATATATAGAGCACTTCATCCTAAAACATCAGACTATACATTTTTTTCTAGTGTACATGGAATATTCTCAAGGATAGACCATATATTGGGACATAAAATAAGTCTCAGCAAATTTAAGAAGATTGAAATCATACCAAGCATATATTCTGATCACAAGACTTTGAAATTGGATATCAACTGCAAAAAGAAAGCAGGAGAAAACACAAGTACATGGAGATTAAACAACATACTTTTAAAGAACGACCGGGTCAAAGAAGAAATTAGGAGAGAGATCAAAAGATACATAGAAACAAATAACAATGAAAATACATCCTACCAAAATTTTTGGGATGCAGCAAAAGCAGTTTTAAGAGGGAAATTTATATCATTACAGGCCTATCTCAAGAAACAAGAAAAATCCCAAATAAATAACCTCATGTTACACCTTGAAGAACTAGAAAAAGAAGAATAAGTGAAACCCAAGGTCAGCAGAAGAAAGGAAATAACAAAAATCAGAACAAAACTAAATGAAATAGAGAACAAAAAGACAATAGAAAAAATTAATGTGACAAAGAGCTGGTTCTTTGAAAAGATTAACAAAATCGACAAACCCTTGGCTATACTCACTAAGATAAAAAGAGAGAAGACACTAACTAAATCAGAAATGAAAAAGGGGAAGTTATCACAGACACCACAAAAATACAAAGAATCATTCAAGAATACTATGAAGGACTGTGTGCCACAAAATTCAATAACCTAGAAGAAATGGACAAGTTCTTAGAAACATGTAGCCTTCCTAGGCTGAACCACAAACAACTGGAAAATCTAAACAGACCGATCACCAGTAACGAAATTGAATCAGTCATCCAAAACTTTCCTAAAAGCAAAAGTCCTGGACCAGATGGCTTCACTAGTGAATTCTACCAAACCTTCAAACAGAATCTACTACCAATCCTGCTCAAACTCTTCCAAAAAATTGAAGAAGAGAGTACTCCCTAACTCATTTTATGAGGCCAGTATTACCCTGATTACAAAACCTGGTAAGGACAATACACAAAAAAGAAAACTACAGACCAATATCTCTGATAAATACAGATGCAAAAATCCTAAACAAAATTCTAGCAAATCGAATACAACAATGCATTAAAAAGATTATTCATCACGAACAAGTGGGGTTCATCCCTGGGGCACAAGGATGGTTCAACATCCATCAATGTGATACATCGCATAAAGAAAATAAAGGACAACAATCATATGATTATATCAATTGATGCAGAAAAAGCATTTGACAAGATACGACATCCATTTACGATTAAAACACTTAATAAAATAGGTATAGAAGGAAAACACCTCAAAATAATAAAGGCTATATATGACAAGCCCTCAGCTAATCTCATAATTAACAGTGAAAAACTGAAGCCCTTTGCTCTACGTTCAGGAACACGACATGGCTGTCCCCTATCACCTCTGCTTTTCAACATAGTGTTGGAAGTCCTTGCCAGAGCAATCAGGCAAGAGAAAGAAATAAAAGGCATCCAAATTGGGAATGAAGACGTTAAATGGTCACTTTTTGCAGATGACATGATGCTATATATAGAAAACCCTAAAGACTCCACCAAAAAGCTATTAGAAACAATCAACGAATACAGTAAAGTTACTGGCTAAAAAATCAACATACAAAAGTCCATTTCATTCCTATATACTAACAATGAAATCTCAGAAAAAGAAATACAAAAAACAATTCCCTTTTCAATTGCAGCAAAAAGAATAAAATACTTAGGAATAAACTTAACCGAGGATATGAAAGACCTATATGCTGAAAACTATAAGACATTTTAAAAAGAAATTGAAGAAGACACAAAGAAATGGAAAGACATTCCATGCTCATGGATTGGAAGAATCAGCATAGTTAAAATGGCCATATTACCCAAAGCAATATACAGATTTAATGCAATCCCCATCAAAATCCCAATGGCATTTTTTAAAGAAATAGAACAAAAAAAATCATCAGATTTGTTTGGAACCACAGATGACCCCGAATAGCCAAAACAATCTAAAGAAAAAAGAACAATACTGGAGGTATCACACTCCCTGACTTTAGCTTGTACTTCAGGGCTACAATAATCAAAACAGCATGGTATTGGCAGAAAAATAGACGCATAGACCAATGGAATAGAATTGAGAACACAGAAATAAAACCACACAAATATGGACAGATAATTTTTGACAAAGAATCAAAAAACATACAATGGAGAAAAGATAGCATCTTCAATAAATGGTGGTGGGAGAATTGGATAGCCATGTGCAAAAGAATGAAACTGGACTGCTTGCTATCTGTCACCATGTACCAAAATTAATTCAAAATGCATCAAAGATTTAAGCATAAGACCTGACACAATAAACTGCATAGAAGAAAACATTGGTACTAAACTTGTGGACCTTGGGTTCAAAGAGCATTTTATGAATTTGACTCCAAAGGCAAGGGAAGTGAAAGCTAAAATAAACGAATGGGACTATATGAAACTTAAAAGCTACTGCACAGCAAAAGAAACCATCGACAAAATAAAGAGGCAACTGACTGAATGGGAGACGATTTTTGCAAACAGTGCCTCTGATAAGGGGCTAATATGCAAAATATACAAGGAACTCATGAAACTCAACAACGAAAAACCAAACAACCCAATTGAAAAATGGGCAGACAACCTAAAGAGACATTTCTCCAAAGAGGACATACAAATGGCAAATAGACATATGAAAAAATGCTCAGCATCACTAATCATCAGAGAAATGCAAATAAAAACCACAATGAGATATCACCTCACCCCAGTCAGAATGGCTATCATCAACAAGACAAATAGTAACAAGTGTTGGAGAGGCTGTGGAGAAAAAGGAACCCTCATCCACTGTTGTGGGAATGCAGACTGGTGCAGCCGTTATGGAAGGCAGTGTGGAGGTTCCTCAAAAAATTACGAGTAGAATTACCATATGACTCAGCAATCCCTGTCCTGGGTATCTACGCAAAAAATCTGAAAACATTTATCCATAAAGACACGTGTGTTCCAATGTTCATTGTAGCTTTGTTTACGGTGGCCAAGACATGGAAACAACCAAAGTGTCCTTCGATAGATGAATGGATAACGAAGTTGTGGTATAGATACACAATGGAATACTATTTCGCGTAAGAAAAGATGATATAGGAACATTTGTGAAAACATGGATGGATCTTGAGAGTATAATGCTAAGTGAAATAAGTCAGACAGAAAAAGCAGAGAACCCTATGATTTCACTGATATGTGGTATATAAACCAAAAACAACAAAAGAACAAGACAAACAAATGAGAAATAAAAACTCACAGACAATAGTTCAGTGGTTACCAGAGTGGGGGGGGGAGGGAGATGAGAGTAAGGGGGATCAAATATATGGTGATGGAAGGAGAACTGACTCTGGGTGTGAATACACACAATGGGATTTATAGATGATGTAATACAGAATTGTACACCTGAAATTTTGTAATTTTACTAACAATTGTCACCACAATAAATAAAAAAAAGAAAAGAAAACAAAAGAAAAACAGAAACAAGATAATAAGGAATGAATGGCAAAAACGATTCTTCCAGGGAACTGACATCATAACCCATGAGTTTCACTATGAGACAAGGGCAACTGAACTCTGACGGTGCCTGGGTGTGAGGCAAATATCAAATTATTGGTCAATCTCTCACGTATGAAAGGACGACCGAAAAGGGAAACTTGTTAAATTAGTTAAACAGGAGGCCATTAGACTGATGTGGCTCTATGGCATGATTGGCTATGGAAACAAACAAAATCCTAAGCCTGTCCGTGTCAAAGGTTAACAAAAACACTAAGGACAACTGATCACAAACAGCCAACTAAGCCACAAACTACGGTGCATCAATAATTGCCTTACTTTGCTTCTACCTTTTCTTTTCTTTTTTTTTTTTATTAAATTTATTGCGGTGACAATTGTTAGTAAATTTACATAGATTTCAGGTGTACAATTCTGTATTACATCATCTATAAATCCCATTGTGTGTTCACCACCCAGAGTCAGTTCTCCTTCCATCACCATATATTTGATCCCCCTTACCCTCATCTCCTACCCCTCACCCCCTTACCCTCTGGTAACCACTAAATTATTGTCTGTGTCTATGAGTTTTTCTTTCTCATTTGTTTGTCTTGTTCTTTGGTTGTTTTTGGTTTATATACCACATATCAGTGAAATCATAGGGTTCCACCTTTTCTCTATAAAATTCTCTCCCGGAGCTCCTGTTGGTGGAATGCGCTTAACTATTTCTGGTTTGGCATGGCCCACTTTCAATCAGTTTTTGCTCTAATGAACTCTTAAAAATTGTAATATATCTCAGTTTATCTTTTAACAATACATAGTGCAGGAGCATAATTTTTCGTGTTACTTTCAGTTCCTTGAGTCCTGTCTCTGTTTATCCTTTTCATGCTCAATCCATGTTGTAGGATTTCACAACTATGGAACAACAGAAAGGTAGAGTCTTGCGGAATCAACATATATCAGGTATTGGTGGGCATTCCTGTCAGAACCTCAGTAACAGTTTTCCCCATTGGAAACGTCATCATGTGATCATTAAGAAACACATGAAATTAGTACTCTCGGATTACCAAAGGCCTTATAAGACAGATTTTTTTCTGAACCTCATTCTGATACTTCACAGATCACCTCCTTTCATCAATATTTTAGAAAAACCTCCATTGTACAAAACCAACCTCCAAACCTCCATCCGTCTCTATGAAAGCACACACTTTTGAGCACCTGTGTGTTTTTCAGACAACGTAAATGCTTTGGACATGTTCTCCTTAACCAACTTGGAGTTCTGGTCTTGTGTGAAAACATTCCACCCTTTCATGTTTTCCAGACAGTGTCTAATTGGAATGGAAACTAGCACAGAATCGGGTGTTTGGTGAAGGAAATGACATGTGGCCCTCTTAGAACTAAGGGGTGATGTCACTCATGAAGGTGAAGACTCTGTTGCCTGACGCCTTTATGACCAGGGATTAGTGAGGTGCAGTGGAGAGAGCACTGGACTGGGAGTCAGGAGACCCAGATTCCAGTCCTGAGGTAGCTTCCACCTCTCTCTTTGACCTGGCATCCCTTTCCCTTCACACAGGAACTGTTGTATTCCTTATCCATACTATATATCGTTCCCACCTGAGTCTTGTTTTCACGAAGCTAGATATATCAACTTAGAAAGTCTTGGTGTAAGTGTTAAGGGAAAACAATTGGGATAGAAATTGTAAGGGAATTGCAAAGAGTCAGCTTTCTATACAAAGGCTAGACGATCAATAAAATGTAAATGCTATAGAAGAAACAGGGGGAATCACTTAGTTATACTTGGTGGGTTTATTAATTCAAGAAAATACTTATGCAGAAGAGTGAAAGAAACTGATTTACATTTTAAGAGATCTCTCTGGCTTCTGTGTAGTTAATGATTTAGAGGAAGTAAGAAAGAAAGCAGCTGAGAGGCTAATCAATAGCCCAGGTAAGAAATGATGGTCAACTGGGCTATGGTGATGGCATTAGAAATGCAGTAAATTTAGAGAAGATAATGAGTGGCAAATTATTAAAACTTGCCAAAGGCTTGATTGTACCTAATGAAGAAAAAGATGTAATGAATAATGATTCAATGATTCTGGCCTTAACTTGACTTAGTTTTGTTCCCATTTACTGAGATGGCAGAGATTGGGAGTAGAATACGTTGGAAGTGAAATGGGAGTCAACATTTCAGACGTGTACATTTTCCAACTTCCAATTGCAGATATCCAACAGAATTTTGAATATGTAAATTTGGCTGAATTTAAGGTGAACTTTGAGAATGATAAGCATGTAGATTATACTTGATAAACTTCAGAGATGGTTGCCATTGGAACTGATTCTTTAAGGATGACTAGGGTTTTATTGATTGAGAACATGGATGGACAAGGGGAATAAATACAAAGGGGACTGACTGAAAAAAGGCAGACAGTTGAAGCAATCAGGCCAAGATCCACTGGGCTCTCATTGTCTGACCTCAGACTACTGTACAGCACTCTCTGTAACAACAACACTGTCTAGAAACATCCACGAGCCATCTTAGATCCCTGGACACAGGTTCAAAGCCAATAAAGGATTATAGCTAAGAGTGAACTTAAGGATAATAGTAGATCTTACAGGTTATTTCTTTTCCCAAAAAACTAGAGAAGAATTCCTTTTCTCTTTCTCTCCTGAGTAATGTTTAACTCATTAGTGTCTGTCTTTTCCCAAGTCTGGCAACCTCATCCAGCGTACTTCAGTTCAGACTTCAGTGTCACTACCCAAGAGACTAGGATGGATTATAAACAATCTAGAGATTCCTTGTCACATTTAATTTGTCATTGGCCAGGGATTTTGAGTTTATTTCTGAACTTTTTCCTTTTAAATCAATTCCAAAAATAAGGTGTGATGTCCTTTTTTAGTCTGTGTCCAGCTGAAAGATAACACAAGCTTCCAGGAACACTCTAGCCTCCTGTTACCTTAGGTTTTAGTATCACAGGATGTTCTCACAATCCTCCTGTTCTATCTATAAGCAGAGTTCTTGCTCTCTCTGGTCTCTCTGTCTCTGCTGAGTTCATCTGCTTTTGCTATCACACCCCCTCTTATATTTACCCTAGTAATCTAGAAGAAAACTCTGACACTGCCTCGTTTGATATTTTCACGTTTTAGGAGATACATTAATTTTCTATTGCTGTAACAAGTTATTAAAATTTAATGGCTTAAAACAACTCAAATTTATTATCTTTCTGTCTATAGGTCAGAAGTTTTATCATACAAAACTGAGCCTCTCACAGAACTAAGATTATGGTTTTGGAAGCCTGAGTTTCTTTCTGTCCAGTCTAGGTGAGAACCCAAGTAAACCCCATGTGTTTGTAGCATTGGATCTCTGTTTACTTGCTGGGGACCTCTCTTAGGCCCCTCTGTCTCAGAAGCAACAACAGGCTGTCAAATCCTTCTCACGTTGCATCTCTCTTGCCTATTCTTCTGCCTTCCTCTCTTTTCCTCTTAAAAACTCATGTGATTAGATTGGGCCCACTCAGATAATCTAGGATAAGCTCCCCACCTCACGGTCTTTACCCTTAATCCCACCAATAAAGTCTCTTCTGCCATATTACCTTGTAATGTATTCACAGGTTCTGGGAGTCAGGGCCGAGGCATCTTTGAGGGACATTATTCTATGAGGCTGGTGCAAAAGTAATTGTGGTTTTAGCAATTATTTTTTAACCTTTTAAACCACAATTACTTTTCTACCTACCTAATATCTACCACAGTTGAGAAAACTAAGACCCGAAAGATTTTCATGCCTTGTCCATGATAAATAGATGTCAGTTTAAATTAGAATCCAGACATGAGATTTTATAACTTTATATTCTTTCCACAATTAAAAAAAAAATCATGCAGTTCAAGTATAAATTCAGGTCTCTCCTAAGAGTAAAATGTATTGCGACTAACGTAATCTCTATGATAAGGCACACATATATTTAGAAGCCTGTTTCTCCACACCCTAGCCACTCACCGTTGAACAAATCAGTTTGTCTCTCTGAGCCCCCATTTTCTCATCTATAAAATGAAAAGGATAGAATCTGTGTTGCAGGGGTTTAGTGAGGATTTAATAAGACATTTCTTGACCACTCAGCACAGGGTTTCTATTTTTTTTTTTTTAAATCACTGAAAGGGCTAGTTTGAGTCCCTAGATTGCACAGATGAGAAAACGGGCGCAGGGAGGAGGAGAAATTGGCGCAAGGTCATAGAGTGGGTTAGTGGCAAACCTCAGGCCAAATTACACAATGGCACAAGAATTTGGAGGGAATGTAATTATAAGAACAAAATTCCACACCTGCTTTCTGCAACATTCCACAGACGGCACAGGGGCTGAACTTCTTGATTACCTTCTACCAGAGCATCCCAGAGGAATTAGAGGCTAAAAAGCAGGCACGCTGGTTTCATCTGATGTGACAACTTTGGTTTTTCCTCTGGCATTTTGAGTTCCCACATTGCTCTATGAACCTGTACCCTACAGCCCAATCGATGGCAGCTCACTTAGCATTAAATGCTTCCTGTGCACCAAGCCATTTTGCACTCGCTTGGTAAAAATGGAGCCATCCAGTATCAATTCACATGAAATAATTTTCCACGCCATGTCAAAATCACCAATTTCCTGCTACGAGTGAGTATGAGTGTTGGGAGGCTCTTGAAGTCATGCATTACTGTCACCCAGGCTGCTTGCCTTTGTGTGACCAAATAAATCCTGCATCTTGTAATTACACATCAAGATTCATATAGCCCATCTTCCTGTCACACTGGAATCTTACCACCCTCCGAAGACAAAAAATAAAAAAATAAATAAAAAATTGTCATTGATCTTCCAACTTTAACAGGGCAGGTCAGAGAGGATCGTTCATTCATTTGGGGAGCATGTTGAGAACCCCAATGTCCTGGGCACACTTAGAGATAGGAAAATAAATAAAAGTCTCAACTCTTAAAAGAATCTTACATACAGAACAGCAGGGATGGTTAACTGTGTATACACTCAACTACAATAAAAGGCTTATTTAATTACATGCAGCTGTTAAAAGCTGTATCTTAAACTAGTAGCATTCAAATATTTTTGCTGTGAAATCTTCATTTAAGTGAAATTTTACATGAAGTCCAGTAAATAAACCTGGTGATCAGGGGACCTCCTATGGCTGAGGTGGGAACAAGACACCTGGAGACCTAACCGTTAAGCAGCAATCCTCCCACTCTCTGACCAACACATTGTACTTTTTGATAGAGCTCTTCATAATATGTTTAACAGTCGCGATTTCACAATATTTCTGACTGGCTTATTGAATGTACTCATGTAGGTACAGGTAGAAAGTAACGCTTTTCTTTTTCATCATTACCTCTTTAACTTACTCTATGGGCTGAGTTTTCCCGTACTCTTGGTTTGGGTCTCAGGGGTATCCCATAGTTTCTCTGGTTCTTCTCAAGTGTTAATATATTAGGTTGTTTCCCAGCTCAGTGTAGAACTAAAGTCAATCTCAGCAGTTAAACAATTTTTCCTTTCCCAACCTTTGGTCCACACAACTGGAAAATCTAGAGAGAAGTAAAGAGACTTCCAATCAGCCTCTTCACCATTTCTGCACCATGCTCTCCTGTTCCTCTCCCCCCATTCGTAATGACTCCTCTCTTTGGCTACTCCCAGAAAGGAAAGGGGATCAGGGGGAGGGAATAGAGGATAGATCTCATCTGCCCACCAGGGCTGCCACATCCAGTTGTGTAGGTTACATACTGCACAAGGGTTTAAAGCCAGTGGAGCAAAGAAGCTAGCTCACTCTGCCTGGGAAGCTGTATACTTTGGGTGTGGGGCTGCAATCACCTGGGGGAAGGGAACATGTTTGCAAATTATCACCTAGTTGCTTTATGAGCTAGTTCTGTGCTATTTCCAAAAAGAGGGTGCACCTTTCATTAAAATTTTCAGAAGGGGATGTAGGGATAGAGGCAGCCCTGTGGACCAGACAATTGAAAGCTGACATTGGCAGATGGTCAAAGCCTGGCTCTTTTCTATATGATGTGCTTTGGGAGTTATTAGGCATTCTCCCATTCTAGTCCCACCATCACCAGGACTCCCCTAATCGATGATCTCCAATTCCCCTCTCGCTGAACATTTCTGACCACACCTCAGCCCAGTAATCCATCCCTCCACCCTGCATGAATGGTCTCTGTTGGGTTTCCTCTCCCTGCAGGCAGCCTTTGAATAGAGTTCCTTTCCAGACACCTGGAGGCTTTGCTTCATCTGGCCCAGAGGACACATGTGCCTTTTCCCCATCATGGTAGAAAGTGAGACTCCAACAGCCACCCCAAAGACTCCTTCAGCAAGAATCTCCCTGTGAGGCCTTTTCAGGCATTGACAACTTCCTGTCTCCATGTTCACTTAAGGCCAGGTATATATATATATATATGAGATGTTCTGAAGCCTCTTCTCTCTGAATCAATCCTCTAGCATCTCCTCTGTACACACAACGTGGGAAATAAGCCAAGTGACAAAACCAGTTTGTTAGCTCTCACTCTGTCCACATCGACAGGTGGGAGTCTGGATATTTGGAGCATCTGCTGAGACTCAGAGACATCAGCAGACGTCTCGGCACATAGTGTTTAGTGACACAGGTACATTCTCAAGTAATAAAAATAGCAAGTCAGAGAAACACATAAACTTGAATATATGTCTCTGTGTGTGTGTGTGTGTGTGTGTGTGTGTGTGTGTGTTTTATTTCCCGATGAGGTGAAGGAGTGAAGGAGGTGTAGAAATCCTCTCATATAATACACAGCACCTGTGAAATTTGCTTGGGGCCCTTCTTGACACCTCAAACACATAGGATATTAATGCTAGATGCCATCTAGTTTCCTATTGTTGCTATAACAAATTACCACGAACACAATGGCTCAAGACAGCACAGATTTATTACATTAATGCTTTGGAGGTCAGAAATCTGGAAAAGTATCTTATAGGGATGAAATCAAGGTGTCAAAAGACCTATGATTCCTTCTGGGCCTGTAGGAGAGCTTCTATTTCCTTGCCTTATATAGTTTCTAGAGGCTCCCTTCATTGCTTTGTCCATGGTCCCGTATCACTCCAACCTTTGCTTCTGTCATTACATACCTTCTCCGACCTTGACATTCCTGTGTCCTTCTTACAAGCACTCTTAAGATTTCATGGGACTCACCTGAATAATCAGAGTAAATGTCCCCCATCTTAAGGTCCTTATTAATCCCGTCTGAGAAGTCCCTTTTGCTATATAAGGTAATGTAGTCACAGGTATTGGGGATGAGAACAGGGACATCTTTGATGGGAGCCTATTGTGCTGCCTCCCACACCGTCCTTAACAGGAGGCCACAGATAGAGAACATGAAAAATGGTAACAAATAGGAGTGCTTGAAAATGTGAACTTGGGTAAATTACTTAAGCCCTCTCAGCCCTCAATTTCTTCATCTATGAAATGAAGATAATAATAGTACCTGCCTCATCCAATTGTTTTTATTGTTAAATGAGTTAATATTTTCAAAATGCTGACAACAGTGCTGGCTCATGGTAAGTGCTACGTAAGTATTTTTAAAAACTCACATGGGAGGACACTCAATGTTGCAAAGTAGATTTGAGATCCAGCTGCTTCTTATTTGGCTGACACTGTGTTACATAGTCCAGGATTAATAGCAGCAGGGGCTTATTAACTTAATGGATGTTAATAAATCTCTGGAGTGAGTCTGATACAATAGTATATGTATTTATAATTTTTAAAGAAAATACTCTAACAGTTCTCATGTAGGCTTATAGGTGATTTTTATATTCTTCTTTATACTTGATCTATGTTGTATATTTCCTATATACCAGTTATAATCAGAGAAAAAATCATGTATGCAATATATATATACATATATATATATATATATACATATATATGTATATATATACACAGATATATAGAGTTACAAATATTGTGAAATTGTGATATATATATATATATATATATATATATATAGAGAGAGAGAGAGAGAGAGAGAGAGAGAGAATGAGAACGAGAGAGAGAGAGAGATCAGAGTCTTTTGGGGTCCCTGGGCCCCATTTCCAATGGGTGGACAGTGGCTTACACTTCCAAGCAGTGCTCCACCACCAGCTTGATGTTCTACAAATCAACTCAATTCGGAAACTACCTACCTGGATATAGCATCAGATTACACAGTTTAAAGGTATTACACAGATTAAGGGATCAGCCCCGTAGGACTGCCAGGGTCCCCTTCATATGCCAGTTGAAAGCTACGATTATAACCTGTACTTCTGATGTACTGGCTCTAGATTAAAGGTTTCCATGACCGCTTTATTGGGTTTGTTTAATTTGCTAGAGAGCTAACAAAACTCAGACAAACATTTCACTTACTAGATTACCAGTTTATTTTAAAATGATATATGAGTAAACCAGGAATAGTCAGATAGAAGAGATGCACAGGGCAAGTGTGGGGACAGAGCCAGGAGAGCAGTTTCCAGGCTCTCGGCCTCATGTGGAAAGGTGCTCACTCGGGTAGTAAATGGCCATCAACTGTAATTGGATGGCCATCAGCTGTGGCTAGTTGGCCGTCAGCTGTAACCAGTGAGCCATTGGCCACTAATATAACTGCCGTGGCTACGCTAGCAGAAAATGGGGGCTAGTAAGAAGACGGTGGCTGGGCTGGCAAGCGCAGACTGCAGTTAGCACGGTGGAGTGCGGGTTGCAGATTGCAGAGAAGTGGACAACAGGTTGCAGATAGTGTGGCTCCTGCTTCTTGTGTCTCCAACCCAGCCACCAGTGAGACTATAGTGGTGTGACTCCCCTATCTATGGCTCCGTGGGTGTTCCTTTTTTGCCTCACCATGTCCTGTGTTCTTATGTGGGGAGCGGGACCAGAGACCCCGCATGACACCCTGCATGACAGCCAGGTATGGGAAAAGGGTGAGGTGCTTTCATGCCCTCTTGAAGCGTGACATTCTCCCTAAATCAGGTGTTCACCAACCTGGAAGTTCTCCAAACCCAACTATTTTGGGTTTTTATGGAGACTTCATAACATAGGCATGATTGACTAAATCATTGGTCATTGAGCACTGAACTCAATCTCCAGCCCCTCTCTCATCCCTGCAGGTCTGTAGATGGGATTAAAAATCCCAACCCTCTACTCATTTGGTTGGTTCTCTTGGTACCAGCCCCCATTCTCAGGAGCTCTCCAAAAGTCATCTCATTAACATAACAGAAGGCACCTTTGTTATTCTTATCACTTAGGAAATTCCAGGAGTTATAGGATTCTGTTCTGTGCCAGAAAATGGGACAAAGGCCGAATATATATATATATATATATATATATATATATATATATATATTTCTTATTATAAATCACAATATCACAAGAGTCATTGAGAGAAAAGAAGAGGAAAAGGAAGAGGAATGGGAAAGGGAAAGAGAAGGAGAAGGAGGAGGAGGAGGAGGAGGAGGAGGAGGAGGAGGAGGAGGAGGAGGAGGAGAAGGAGGAGAAGGAGGAGAAGGAGGAGAAGTAGTGTCTGCACTCTGTTCAAACCACATAAAGGAAGCCAAGACAATAATCCTTAATGGATCTTGACCATTGGCTGTAGTCTAGACACCCAGACCTAGCACGTAAAACTTTCTAGAAACTGGCTCATGTCACACTGCACACCTGTAATTCTTCCCCTCCCCTTGTTCCTGTGACTCAATCCAGCTGACACTATTCATCAGTTCTGATGTGAGATTCTGCATTGTGTGTAGATTGGATCTACACCTAGGACAACAGACCATCTCTGTTCCCAAGCCGTTCTTAATGTAAAAGAAGGAGCAGAGTTCTACACGAGAAAAGACAACAATGGAGTAAAGGTTATTTTTCTTACTGTTATAATCAAATGCTCTGAGAAAACAAAGGGGAGCATGACTGAGCCTATTAGAGTCAGGGCCAGCTTCCAGAATGGCTACTCACTTCATTGGGTTCTGTGCTTAGTTTAGTGCTTGGCCACTGCTATCCTGAAAATTCTTAATTATTTCTGAAAAAGAGGCACATTCTCAGTTAGGACTGGGCCCCACAAACTATGTAGCCAGTCCTGAATATGGGAGCAGTTGGAAGTACAAGTTGTGATAAAAAAAAATATGGCGAATGCTGCTGCTGGTGAATGCCATCCAACCGAAAGGTGATATTAATTGTGTTTTTTGACCTTGATGGAATTGTGCAAGCTGAGTTTGTACCCAGGAACACTACAGTGACCTCTGAATATTATAAGGGCTTATTATAGCCTTTAAAAAATAATGTGCATAGGAAACAGCTTGAGAAATGGGCAAATAGTTTCATCCTCCATCATGACAATGCTCCGTGTCACACATCACTTCTGGCAAAGCAATTTCTGTCAAATGAAAACATTATGGTGTGTCCTCATCCACCTTATTCACCAGATCTGTTACCATGTGACTTCTGGCTCTTCCCCAAAGTCAAAATGACCATGAAAGGTAAACGGTTTGAATTGATTCATGACATCGAGGCAGCCACGACAGCGCAACTAAAGACACAGAAGAGGACTTCCAGAACTGCTTCAGAAAGTGGCAAGAACGATGGGATGAGTGTGTTCAAAGTGAAGGGAATTAATGGCAATATGTTTTACTGTAATTTTTTAAACTGTATATATATTTTTTAATTTAAACATTCACCGTATTATTTGATCATACCTTTGTACATTGCCATTGAGAAATATTAATGAACCAGCCAAATCAACAAGATATTTTTCTGTCCCTCCTATGCTTTGGATCCCATGCTGAGTACTACATATACACATATGTATATACACACATAACAATAAATTGGTCTTATATATAAGCGCATGTGCACACACTTAAAATTTCACCAATTCACAGCCACCTATTGCTTCTTCTTCACCCACCATCTACATTATCAGTTATTTCTCTATAGCTGCAATAGGAAAAATAAAGATTTCCTGGAAGTTTAACTTCCTTTCCCTCTCCTCTTCCTTGCTTCCTTTATCCTCCCTTCCTTCCTTGATCCCTTCCGTCTTCTTCCTTCTTTTTTGTTAATTTTAATGAAGGTCAGTGAATCTTAAATCCTTTAGTCCAACTTCAGTGGGCATCACTTGGGCTGCTTATTTCAAATGCAGATTTTCACACCTACGATCAATAGATCTGGGTTGGGGCTGCAGGGATCTATATTGGAAACACACACATGATTCTGGTACCTGCTCTGAAGAAAGTTGTCAAATCTGATCTAATCCCCTTACCTAATTGTTCTGATAAACTGAAACCCAGAAAGAGGGGGTAACCTCCCTAAAAGTCAAATGTTGATTTAGTAGCAATTTTGAAGAAGAAAGGTCCATGCCTGATCATGATTTCTACTTCAGAGCCCTTAAAAATGTAGGCTCTGTTGTGTATCCTCCTGAAATATGTTTGAATGCAAATCACACCTTTTCACCTTCTTATCCAACAATGGAAAGCAGACTGAAATGAACATGTGGAAGCATCGTGGAAGGGGAAAGAAATCAGAAAAGAGGAATCTGCAGCCTTGTCCTGGTTTGGCTCTGGGAAGGACGGGCCTCCCAGGGTCTACCCACCTTGCCTTGGGCAGTGCTCCCCCTACCAGCCAGGATGCTCTTGTTGAAATACAAACCACTGAGATCACCTTCACCCCTGGCACAGCACCCTCCTTACAGAGCTAGGTGTGGCAGGAACAATACGAACCCTGGGATCAGACATACTGGAATTTAGATCCTTTCTCTGCTACCTTCAAGCTGTGTAACCTAGGGCCAATGGCTTCAGCTCACTGTGCCTTGGTGTCAAGATTTATGAAAATGACACTACTGTAATGAACACACAGGGTTTTGGGTTGAGAGATTGTGTAATAGTATTAGGTTAAGAGCACTGGCTCTGAAGTTGGACACCTGCATTCAAATATTGGCTCCTCTTCTTAACAGCTGTGACTCTGAGCAGGTTACTTAACTTCAGGACAAATAAGGACTGTGATCCCACATACCTTGTGGGCCATTGTGAAGACTAAATGAAATCATTATTAAATGCTCTTCACTGAGCTTTGGGCTCCTCATAAGGGCACAATGAATGTGGGTTGTATGAAGGATGGGTAGATGCTTCGTAAACCAGTAGGAAGTAAAATGAGTGGGGGAAAAAAGAGATGTTTAGGCAAAGTGTGGTCACAAAAAGTGATGTGTCTTCTCCACAGAATGCTCTCTGAACCCAGTGAATTTCCACTGTGGGGGGAGAAGCGGGGAGGGCAGGCCAGATTAGGATAATTGTTTTTCTTGGAAGCTGAAAAATCACAGTTTGCCTCCAGCACCTCTATTACTGCAACTTCAATCCAGTCCCCAAATCCCACTGAAAGAGTGAATGAAACTTAAAAGCTGTAAGAGAAGGAAGAATGGAAAGGACCCAAAATGCTTCAGGCTTCAGTTTGAACCTTTTCTGCCATCTCCCCACCCTGCTTTTGGCCCATGTTTCTGCAAGCTTCTTCACTGTTTGTACCTTTTGGGGAAAATAGTCTTCCTTTCTGCACTTGGCTGTAGGAAGATTTTCTGTATGGGCAAGAGTGAGCAAGGGGAAGGGTGAACACACTCAGGCACTGACAGGGAGACCCCAGGGGAATACAAGGTCCTTGGTCCAGGACTGAAAATGCAAACCGTATAGTCAAGATGCTCATCACATCATTGCAAGTGCCTCTTTACCTGTATGTGCTTGCACCAGGCAGGGGCAATCTGGGCCCCACTGTCAAGGTCATAAGCACTCAGACTTGGTATAAATCCAGGCCCCATCAGTGGCTTTACAGTTAATCTGTTGGGACTTCAGTTTCAACCTTTGTAAAATGGGATACAATGTGTAAAATACTTGGCACCATGCTCAATAAAATGCCTTGTTCACCTCCTCCTTATTGTTCTCTTTCTTTTTCTTCTCTTCTGCTTCCTCTTTTTCCTTGTTTTTTTAAATTCCATTCCTTTTCTTCCTCTTTCATTCTAGGGCTCTGTTGCTCAGTCAGGGGCCATTGTTACTCATCTCTGCCTCCCTGAAGACCTTGTGCATGTCAGGCGCTCAATGGATATTTGTATGCTGAAGAAAAAAACAAACCCCTCTACTGTCCTTTCTCTGCCTATGAAAAGACACTATCGTCTCTGTGTTCTAACCAATGGGCACTAGCTAGTGTAATGCAAAACTTCCAGATAAAGAATTACAGGATCAGAACAACCCATACAAGGCCTTCAGTTCTCCCTCGTACTTGACAGAGAAACAAAGGAGAACCACAGAAGAGTAAGACTGATCCATGGTCCTTCTGGGGGCAGGGACACAGTAATCTGTCTTACTCTTCACCTATCTCCCTGTCTCGATATCCCAACACTCCCCTCTACGCAGGTGGGCCTCCTGATTGTCATGTTCAAAACTTCATCCCTTCATCTAGTCTTTCTCTGAAGAGGTGTTTCATAGCACTTACCATGGGACACATAGGCAGGGTGCTAAGCACTGAGGACGCTACAAGTAAACATACACCTGACTTCTACCCTCCTAGTGCAAAGGCCTAGCCTAGTGGAGAAGACTGCGATTAACTGAAAACACAGACACCCCACTCCACCCGTCAACACATATAAATATATGCTCAGTTTTCAATAATAATGGGCTTCAAAGGAAAACTGCAGGATGCCACAAGAGAGGATAAAAAAGGTGGACTGTCTTGAACTGGGGCATTGAGTGAAACATCTTTGAAGAAGTGACTTTTCAGAGGAAGCCTAAAGATATAGATTATTCTGTAAGTTCTGCTAGTCCAGCAATGCTGATGTGGTTGGCCCACTTGGGAGGCCCTCCCTCTTTTTCCCCCTTTCTTCATCTAAGGCCCATGTGTTCTTCAAGTCCCAGTCCAAAGGCTACTGATGCCACAAGTCTTCCTCTATCATTGTAGCCCTGCCCTTTCTAGTAAAGAGGAAGGTTGGCTCAATTCACAGTCGGCAAACTCTTTCTCAGAGATGGTTGAGTCCATTTCCCAAGGCAAACCCATCAGTTTTCTTTGTCTCTACTGAGACAGATCCATGTTTATGTGGCCCACATTCGTTGAAGTATATTGGATTTGAATGAGCTGAGGCCTAGTCTGAGAAGTTTCACAAACACTCTATTACCTAATTGCCTCAGATATATAGGTTACCAGGGATCCTTTATTGGATATAAAATTTACAGAAAACAAAAAACGTAACCTTAAGAGATTAGAAATGGTAGAGTGGAGAGACAATCAGGGTGGATTTGAAGATAGGAGACATGAATTTAGATTCTACTTCTACTTCATGATGAACAACAGTAACAAGAAGACCAATCCCTAAGCTTCATGGAACTCTCAATATATTCTAGGCATTATGCTAAGAACTCCATGTACATTATTACCACATTCGTTTCTTACAGGAATCCTATTAAGGAGTAATATTAGTCTTACCCCAGTATTACAGAGGAGGAAACTGAGTGTCGGAGAAGTTATATAACTTTCACAAGGTAATACACTTAATGAATAATAAAAGAAGAGTTCAAGCTAGGTGGTTTAATTCCTGAACCCACACTGCATACTCATCTGCAAGTACAGGACTAGCTTAATAAGTCATTTAGCTATAGTTTGCATCAATTTTTAACCTAAAATAACGAGGGGATTGGGCACGGTCAAGTACTTCTAAAGTGTCCCTGTTTTAAAGGGCCTGTTCTTCTCATTTTTTCAGTGCCTGAGGGGATCAACGGAGGATTCCTGGAAGGGAGACATGAAGACCTGGAATTTGAAGAAATCCTGTCTCCTGGGTTCCTTTCCCTCAAACTCCCATCCTGCAATTCTTGGATTATTTATAGAAGATATTCCCAAAGGAGGGCAGCTCTATACTCTGCCTTGCAGATTGCAAAGAGAGATAAATGACACATTCCTCATTCTCTTACTCGCTGGGGAAATGGGGGGCTGTGTTTACATCGCTTCCTTGGTATTTATCCTCTTGCTGGCTGTTCCATCCCCTCTATTTCATGTTGTTATTTTACTTCCATTAAGGGAGCAGAAAACAACATGAGAAGCCATTCTGATCCAGCCCAATTCTCTGAGGGCATCAAAGTCGGCATCCTCTCCTTTGTAATTTCCCTACAAACATCTCATTCAAGAGGCATTTTCCTCCCTCTGAATATGAATGTCCTGATGATAATAAAAAATAAATGTCACACACATAGATACGTGCACATATCAAAACAAAATAGAATGGGGAAAAAAAAGACAGAACAGAAAATCAATTGTACACGTGGTTCATTTCATGTTTCTATCCTTCTGGATTTCCTTCTTGGGTGCCTGAGAATTGCCTAGTCAGCGGTTAGGAGGGGCTGGCTGTGTCACTGCCACTTTAATATGGCCTGCTTGTCTTCTGTGGCTTTTCTTCTTTGAGAAGGGGCTGGACTTTATTAAGAAAACTTTAGAACATAACAGCCTCTGTTATTTATCCATCAGGTCAATGGAGATGTTGGTGTAATTCATTGTGTATGAGGAACTGACTGGATTATTTGTTATTTTTCAGTATTTCTCTGGAAATGGACACTGTGGTTCAAGAAAATCTTGTGGTTATTCAGAACAATTTTAATAGCTGGAATCCTTATCTGGTTAAATTGTCTATGCCCTAGCTCTTTAATGAAGGACAACATACACTGAGCATATAGCTATGTGTCAAGTGTTATTCATGTTGCATGCGATAGTCTATTTATTTTTTAATAAAAAAGAAAGAAAGATATTGAAGAAAACAGCAGTGCACTAATTCTGTAGATGGAGAAACTGAGATGCAGAGTATAAATGCAATTCTAATTGAGAGATTGTGAAAAGTCTTTGTAATTCATTGATACAGATTTACTTCCCTCTGATAAATTTTAAAAGACTGTGGTACAACTCATATCACCAGATTTTAGAATAGTTGATTTGAGTCCTTTGCAAGATACACAGCCTTAAGCAAAAATATGAACCTCTCTGAATCTTATTTTCCTCCCCTCTGTGGTATAAAAGAGAATGTATTATATTTGGATGCAGAAATCAGAGACAGAAATTCTGGCTCCACCATTTACTAATGCTGTGTCTTAGGTTAGCTTTCCCAAATGCAATGTCTGAAAGGTAGATTCATACACATGGTATTTATTAAAGAAATGCTCCCAGAAGAGACTGATAAAGGAGAAGCAGGAGAGGAATGGGATGAAATCAAGCAAAGATGTGATTTCGAATAAGTCCCCATCTCAGTCTGATTGCATGGGGAGCTCTAAAGCGTTTCAGTCCTCAGAATATGTCCTAACTCAAGGCATGAGAGCCGGGTCTTCATATGGCTCCACCCATCTATCATTGGTAAGAGCTGCCCAAGGAAGGGTATAAATTCCCAGGTACTTCTGTCTCTCTGCTTGTGCTGGGCCGTGGCCAGAGATAAGACAGACCTAAGTAGATCTGGGGAGAACACTCTGAGATTCTGGGTATGACATTTTACTTTAATATTTTATTGCCCTATCTTTGAATAGTTCCGCTAGATTATCATTTCAATTTGTATAATGGTTCCGCATGTAATTGAAAAAAATAATAACAAAGTTCCTCCCACTAGGACTTAAGATTCTTGGGCCAAGGATCTTGATTTTACTCAATAACGTAGCTTACACTCCTACAAGAGTGACTACTTGTAGAAGGAGCTCAGTGACTAAATAAGGAATGGATGATGAACAAACGGGTATTCACCAATTATTGGATAAGCGTTGTATTCATGATTATCATTATATCCTTATAATTAATCTGCTAATTATATTATTGAAATAGTCTGTATTCTTACAATGTGCATGTCACACATACCATAGTGCTGTAATCATTGGAAAGACACCAATGGACCCAGAGAATGTAAAGTTACTTTAATGAAAAGTGACACAGAAACATACACACATTTACTTAAAGAAGGAAATAACACAATATACCCTAGACCAGGGAACTTCCCAGTTCCCAAGCTCCCCACAGGAATAAATTACTATGAATGAGACCACTGCTTAAAATGAGAATTACCACGAATATAAGAAGTCCCCTTTTCTGTTTTTATGGGGTTTTATGCACTCCAAGTACCTCCCGATTACCTGGGATAATTGGCGAAGCGATAGCCTTCCCACTCGGTACAAGAAACTGGAAGGAGAACCAGCCCCAGACCCCACAAATACAGGCCTGAGCTTCATGTGAGCTCGAGGATTTCCCTGATCCCCACGCTGAGTAAGTAATACACAAGTATTTTGTTAAGTGAAAGAAGACAGTCACACACACACACAAACATACTGTATGAGAGCATTTATACGAAATGTCGCAAGTAGGCAAATCTATAGAGACAGCAAGTCGATTAGTGGGTTAGGGAGGAAGGGGAAATGACTACTAAGGGATACAAGTTTTCTTTTGGGTGCAATAAACATGTTCTAAAATTAGACTGTGGCTGATGGATGCCCAACTCTCTAAACATACTAAAAAATATTGATTTGTTACACCTTAAACAAGTATACCTTATGGCATATCAATCATTTCTCAATAATGCTGTTTAAAATCACCAGTGAACTTTCCAAAATGTCTAATGTAAAGGAATAAAAATCTCTGGGGGAACACGCCTTCATCTCAGGTCCCACTGGATTCCCCCAGGTAAAACCTCCCTGCAGACGAGTTTACAATCTTTGATTACTAAGCCCGCAATAACTGAACATGAGGGTGAGTCAGCAGACACATCAAACAGAAGGGTTGGGGCCTCAAGATCTTTATTCTGGCTCTATCAGTTAGTCAACCTCTCTGAACCTGTTCTCTTCTTCCCTCTGTATCAATGGGAACAGTAATGATACCTACTCTGTAGGACTTACAGCAAGGATTAAACGGATAATAGAAAATCAAGCATTGAAAATGGTGGCTGTCCCTGGGACATACATGCCGTATAAATATTCAGTATAATTAACTCTCAACAAGAACATAAAAAGGAAAGGCTCTGGAATGAAAAATGGGATTTAACACCTAGACACATAATAATTCACACAGGTGACACAACCACAGGTGAATCATGTTTGATTTCGCAGGAAAACAATTGCATGCACCTTAAATTTAAAAAGATATATATTTTTTTCTATCAGATTGGCAAAGATGAAACATTTTTTTTTGTATTTTGCCAGAGGTCCGTACGGTGGGAGAGCAAGGGATTTTGTCACACACAGTTGGAGAGAATGTAAATTGGAACGAACCCTTCCAATGAGCATTTGGACAAGTTTATCAAAAAGCCTTTCATATCATTATGAAATCTCTCATATTTCTTTTTTAATCTAAGAGCCGAGGATGAGAGAGACACTTTTTTAATGGAAAATGGTACACAACATGTAGAAGTATTTACATGTATTACAAGTATTTACATTACATGTAGAAGTATTTACAAGGGACACTGGGTTGTCCCTTCCTAGGGTCCATAGGGTCAGGCCACCATGAATGCTACCATTGCTCAGGAGGGAAGACACAAACTTAGTCCACCTTTAACTGAGGTGTAGACATTTGAGAGCCCTGGCTGGATGCAGAAGTCTGAATTTCAACTCCTATCTGTGAGCAGGCCCAAACCCTCCTCTCCTGTTCCTGCAGGGACCTTGAATCCCAACCCCTACATTACCAAGACTCCAACAACAGCCCCTCATCCCACATTCTTCCCCACCCCATGACCCACCTGCCTAGGGCAGCTGCAACATCTGCTTATGTGTTCATTTTCTGGATCTCAATTCTTTCTTTGGTTTTTTGGTGCTTATACATTTCTCTTGTTTTCTTCTGAATTCAGCTATGTATTTAAAAGGACCTCTCATATCTAGGGTTTCTAAGTGTTGTGTAGTAGTGGAACTTTTCGGTGCTCTAGTTTATCCCATGGATAAACACACAAGTCTGATTTTAAAATGATTTACATGTTTGCCAAATCCCATGATCCTATGGTTCTAAGAGAAAAACCTACCATCACAGGCAATTACAGGCCTCTGTGGATGAGAATAAGTGTGAAAGAACGAGGGGATCTTACCTTTGGCCGCGCACTGGAACACTCCAGGTTTTCACCTCTTCCTACAGCTGTCCACAGAGTACTTCCCTATGCTGTCTTTGGCCCCACCATACATACATACATACCTGGGACTAACCCCTTCAGATATTGCCAGTTTACAAGTCTGCCTCACCCAGAAACTGTCCTCTCTCTCAAAGCTAGCGTGCTGTCGCCTATAAACCTATATGGACCCCATCCCGTTCCTACAACTACATCTCCTACCAGAACATGTGCTCTGCGCATGTTTGATGAAAGAATGAGTGACTTTCATTTTAGAAATATATCTGATGGGATGATAGGGAGAGAAAGTCTTAGAGGAAATGCTATGGATCAATTGGAATGCATGTACATTTCTCATTTCACGAATATGAATTAAACACCTAACATACCAGTAGCCACGTTTTATGTCCTGTGAGAAAAGCATATTTTGTCTGATGGAATAGCTGTTTTTGTCAGGGTTTCATGTAAATTCCATTTCAATAGGAAGACTTTCTCTGTGTGTGTGTGTGTGTGTGAGAGAGAGAGAGAGAGAGAGAGAGAGAGAGAGAGAGAGACAGAGAGAGAGACAGAGAGAGAGACAGAGAGACAGAGAGAGACAGAGAGAGACAGAGACAGAGAGAGACAGAGACAGAGAGAGACAGAGAGAAGAGTTTCTCCTTTGCAAATTACTAACGTGTTTCATATATGATCTGAAGATAAAGCTTCAGTGTAGTAGCAGAAACATCTGCTGGACACGCCTGCCTGGGTTAGATGCTTTCTAGATATGTAAGCTTCAGCAAGTTACTTCCCTTCACCTAGTATCAATTTTCTCCTACAGGCCTTCCAGGGTTGTTATGAGAATTGAGAATTGTAAATAATGTCTATAAAATACCTGGCCCATAGTAGGTGCTCAATAAATCATAGCCACTGCTATTACATCATAACATGAGAATCCTTTTCAAATGTGAGGGTTAACTCCCTTATTGAATCCATTTTCCAAGTTCAGGGCCTGGACACTTGTTTTCTATAGAGTAAGGCACAATGTGACTTCTTGTTACTAATTCTAATCCTGTGAAACACATACTGTGAGGGGTAATTATGCCAGCTAGGACAAGACAAGATTGAGCTTGCGTGTTTTCTTTAGACAGCAAGTAAGCATAAAGCAACCTTCTTTGTTGGCATTTCCAGATCAGAGCCAGCAGTGGAAATATAGATAGTGCCACGATGTTAATGCCATGAGATTCTTTAAACTGCAGACCCATCTGATATGACAAAAAGTTGGCCACATTGGTTACTATGAAAACCTCAGGATGTCCAGACGAGCCCTTAGGGCATCAAGGGCTAAGGGTATCTCACTGCCCCCTGCCTAAATGGATAGCCTTTCACAGACATTTTACCACATTACCACAATACTCTCATCTGGTGCCAAGAATGTGCTGGAAAAGCCAACAGGAAACGAAAACTAGCCAATTTGTAAAATTTTCTCATGCCTCTTTTATTTCCTAATGTATGCTTTCATTGATCTCTTAAGAGTTCTTGAGGGTGGAATGGAGAACAACAACCTCAGGCAACGTATGGTCTGACCTTGACAGAGTTTTTTTCTTCTGCCATTCCTGATCACCGTGGGTCAGATTCCCATGAGTGAGCAGCATATCCACAGTAGACTCTCATCCATAGCTCCTCTGTCTACTTATTGACAGGAAACCATGAAAGTGGGTGGTAGGGAGAACATCAGACTTGGAGCTCTACCACTTAGGTACTTAGGAGTCTTAGGTAAATCATTTTATTTCCCTTCATTTCCCATCTGTAAAATGGAGTCAATGTCTAGTTTATGGGACTGAAGTTAGGATCCCCTGAGAAAACATTTTTGAGAATAGTTTATACATGTTAAATCCTTAAACACTGGGATTTTTTTTTTTTCTTTTTGACATCTCCATCACCAGAGAGAAATGAAACACCCTCCATTATCTTTTAAACTAATGTCATTTTTAACATTAGCTTATCCTCAATATGGGCAACGGGTTAGAAATAAAACTATGAAAAGATCTTGCACTGCAGAGAGAAAAAGAGAGAGGACAGAGAGGGATAGAAAGAAAGAAAGGTATATTTTAAGGAACTGACTTATGTGAATGTGGGGGTGGGAGGTGGCTTAGGTCTGAAATCCATAGGGCGAGCTGGCAGGCTGGGAATTGAGGTAAGAGTTATTGATATTGCAATCTTGAATTAAAATGAGTTTTAATTCCACGGCACAGGAAGCTAGAAGCTCAGTCATGACTTCTATGTTGGAGCCTTGAGAAATCCATCTCCTTTGGAGAACCTCAGTCTGTGCTGCTAAGGTCCTCAATTGATTGAATGAGGCCTGCCCACATCTTGGAGGATAATTTGCTTTGTTGAAAGTCTAGTGATTTAAGTGTCAATCACATTTAAAAAAATACCTTCACAGGTATTCACATCCAAATTGGTGTTGCTCAAAACACTGGGTACCATTGCTTAGCCAAGCTGACAGATAAAATTCACCATCACAGCACCAAACGCTGTAGAACATTTCCAAGTAGAAACGACTGCAAACAAGAAAGCGTAGAGAAGACATGATCTCTGGTCTCCAACATCTACAGGACAGTTGTTGAGTGGGAGCAGCTTTTAGAGGTCACTAAAGGCCCAGCAATGACCAACAAGTGCAGCAACAGAGAGGCCAACTTTGGCTGCAAATAAGGAAGAACATTCTAGAATCAACAGGTGTTCGATGTCAAATATTTTGTTTCATTGGAGGGTTTAAAAAGAAAGCTGACCTGATACACCCCATGAATGCTACACTGGGGTAGGATGCTGTTTCAGATGGGATGTCCCCAAGAAGCATACAAGGTCCTCCCAAAACATGAGATTCCAAGTTGTCAAATAGATATTCTGAATCGCTTAGAGCAATTCTCAAATTGCAGTTATTTACTATGCGAGATACTTCCTTCTTATGATGCCACAGATTGCCTTCTTTCAAGAAGCAAATATGAACATTTAATTTGTATTTTACTTTTCCCTCTTGACATTTTTAAAAATAAATTTACCAGGGTAACGTTTTTTTCCAAGATGCTGATTTCCTATCAGACATAAGACTTATTTTAGACTTCCTGTTTTCTCAACATTATGACAGAGCAAGGCTGAAGAAAATAAAAGATGGCACTGTATTCTTGAATTAGCATTCTCTTTCTTTTGTATACTCGTCGTTTACTATATAAATTTGAAAATTGGAATTGTTTTAATCACCCTTCAAATCAATGCACTCAACTATATGGGAGACAAATTAATATGATTGTCTACCCATATATTTCAGGTTTCCCTACATTTGATGGTATTGGTTCTATTTTGTCTTTGATTCATTGTCTGATCTTAAGCAAGTTGTCTCCATATCTTAGTTTCTCCATCTGTAAAATGGGTATGTTAGATTTTCTTGATTCCTCAGATTGTCAGGTATTTTCTAGCTCTTACCTTGAGTGACACTGATTCCAAGTTATCTTCAGAAACCTTTTAGAACTCTACTAAAACTTAATCTATGGCACTATTAATAAACCCCTGTATTATCTGGGATTTATCAATATTTTCTACTTATGAAACAAATCTGTTAGAATGCCAGAGCTTCTCAGACAAGTGTTGGTCCAGTGCTCAATCCTGGCCTCATAAACAAATCCTGCTATTTTTCTGTTATTAAAGAATATACATTTAGCAGAACCTGCCATATTTTCCCCTCAATTAAAAGGTATTTAGAGGTGCAATTGTGTCCCCTGGTACTGATCTGATTGGAAAAATAATTTCTAAATACTCCCAGGAGATGATTCTAAATGCATCCACTCTTATCCCATGCTGTTCATCTTCTGCTGCGTATGTCCCCTTGTGAGGTTCATGTATTCTTATTACTTCCCAAGTTTTAAATTCTTATTTCCAGGGTAGAATTACAAAGGAGGAAGCAATTGAAAACATCTGCTCTACTTTCGGACGCTGGGCAGGCGCCTCCATCACGTGCCTTTCTGCTGCTGGATATTTAGATACAAGTGGAGGCAGAATTGTTTTTATTTTTGACTGGGATTCTCTTTTTGGAGGTGAATGAATGAGATGCACCGGATGGAGCTATCTTTTCTCGCCCAGTGAACGGATGTACCTGTCACTCATTCTGAATAGGAACATCTATCCCCTGCAAGACAGGAGTGGCAGATATCCTGATGAGTTGAACACTCTAAAGCGGGTGTTTCCATAAATCCTGGGCTGCCTTTGAGGCAGTGTAGTGATGGATTTTGTCCCTGTTGCCATCGGGGGTATGAAAAAAAAGGGGGGAGGGAAAAGCTGCTTCTATCATGAGTTCTCAAAGTAAATAAAGGCCATGGATGGTGAACAAACCATCCACATCACTGCATTCAATTTAGGCTTGATAGCTGTACCAGTGCAGTTACTGAGAGCTGAGGATGCAGCTAGAGACTGTCAGAGCTGGAAAGTCTGAGACTTCTAGTCCAGATATGTTCATTCACAAATGGGCCAAATGTGGCCCAGAGGAATAGGCTGGTATAATCCTACTAACACCCATCATTTGCTGAGCACTTACCCTGATAGGTACCATGGCAAGAACTTCACAAAGACAACTCAGTTCTCATGAAAATCTTTCAGACTTTGGTACTATTTTTACTTCTTTATTTGATTTGATTGTTTTCAGATAAGGAAACAGGCTGTGAGGCTAGGCCTATACAGATAAAAAGCAAAAACTCAGGATCCATACTCAATTCCAACTGATCCCAAAATCTGCCCCTAACTACCGTGTTTCCCCGAAAATAAGACCAGGTCTTATACTAAGTTTTGCTCCAAAAGATGCATTAGGGCTTATGTTCAGGGGATGTCATCCTGAAAAATCATACTAGGGCCTATTTTCTGGTTGGGTCTTATATTTTGGGAAACACAGTACTACCTGAAGACTTGAGAGAAACATGCCTGGGTTGAAGAGCAGTTCTACAACTTGTCTTGAATTTTGGGCAAAATATTTCACGTCTCTCATGTTCAATTCCCTCACCTATAGAGTATGGATAATAATAATTGCCTCATAGGGTGGTTTTTGGAATTAAGTTAGTGTCATATTGAAATGCTGGTTTTAGCATATGAAGAACCAAGTGTTCAGAAAATGGGTGGCTGTTTCCCTTTCTGGAGATATTCAAGTTGGACAGCTACTATGTTGATATTTAAAAGGGCATTTTTACCCCTCAAGTATGTGGAGTATGGTGTTGAATAAGATGGCCTTTCTCATGCCTTCGAGCTGAGGCTTTCATGATTCTGTGGGTCAGATGACACAAGCAGCATATCCTGCCTGCATCCTAGCTCAGGAACCTTACTCCAACCTCAGAGTTGTCAGAAAGAGAGAAGGCATAAAGTGCTGCCCGAAATTTTCTAATAAGAATATGAAATCTCACATCTAAAAGCTTTACATTTCCAACTGAAGTTTCAGTCCCTTCAATATCCACTTATAGAGACAGAAAAACCCAAACTCTCACTCTGAAGAATGAATACACTATTTGAAATTTCCTTGGGAAAGGAGAAGCACTGATGTAAAGAGGGAACTGGAACATTGATTAAATATTGTAGATTTTCATCTGGGCCCTGGCACTCTCTACTTGTGTGAATCCACTGTAGACCCCTACTCAGACTTAGCTGTCTCATCTTTTAAATGAGCCAATTAACCTAGAACTAAGTGAACTCTTAGAACCTTTCCAATCTTGTAGGATTGGCTTTCCCATCAATCTTGCTTCCAGAAATCTGCTTTAGATTCTCTGCACTCCCTGTAATACCATGACGGTGAATTTTACATGCCAACTTGACCAAGCCATGAGGTGCCCAGATATTTACTGGAATATTAACCAGAAATATTTTTCTGGTTATTTGTCTGAGGGTGTTTTTTGTTGAGAGTAACATTCAAATATTTAGACTGAGTAAAGCAGATTGCTCTCCTTAAAATGGGTGGGTCTCACCTAATCAGTTGAAAGCCTGAATAGAACCAAAAGGTTGACCCTCCCTTACACAAGAGAGAATGCCTCCTGTCTAACAGCCTTTGAATTCCAACAGTGGTGTTTTGCCTGCCATTGGACTTGAAGTGAAATATCTGCTCTTCCTGGTTTTCCGGCTTGCTGATTTACCCTGCAGATCTTGGGACATCTCAGCCTCCATAATCGTGTAATCCACTTCCTTACAATACATCTCTTCGTATATATAAAGATCTTACATGTAAAGATACATATATACACATACATGTGGAATATATGTATGTGTATATATGCATACATATATGCACACTTGTATGCATATATACACATATAATGTATGTGTATACATACACATACACTTTCTATTGGTTCTATTTCTCTGGAGAACCCTGACTAATGCAGATACCCACCTAGACTTCATGCTCTTAATTTTCTTGGCATTCCTCCTCACACATACACATAAACACAAAGACACTTCATGATGAAACCTAATAAACAACTTCAATTTAAGATGATAGTAATGATGGACAACAAAGTCATAATAAATAGAATTAGCAATATAGAATTAAACATTTACAGAGTATTCTTCATATAGTCCTACAGAATAGATTTTATGAATCCGATTTTTCAGATTAAAAAAAAAAAAGTAAAATGAGGTTGAAAGAAGTCCTTGGCTACGTGGTTGGAATAGAATGAAAACTGTGATTGTCTTCAATAAACAGGGACATGCCTTTCTATTACTCCTCAACAGATTTCCAACCGGTACTTACATTTCACAGAGGACTTTGAAACCTCTCTTCCAAAAAAAGGAGTCATTTAGGTGAGACAGGTTGAGTGGCCTGGAAGAGGAGAAAGACGCCTACGTCTATGGTTGCATTTCAGTGAAGGCATAGCCTTGGTACTGAGCCTGTATGTAGGTGTGGATAACCGCCCCTCTGACCACCCTGCTCCATGGAGATCAGAGTGGTAGAGAAGCAGGTGAAAATGCAGAATAGAGTGATTGTCTTATCTTCGGTTTGGATGTCAGAATTCCTCTTAGGAATAAAATGATCTTTCCTTTTTTATGAAAAGTCCTATCAGAATGGCTCAGTGGAGGGGAAAACCCAAAGACAATGGTTATAATGCAACAGTAGATGATTCCCTCAATATACTGAATTAAATCAGGATACATTTTTTTCTTTTACTCTGAAAATAAGAGCTTGAGGTGGGTGTATGGGGCTGGAGTTAGAGATAAAAGGCAAAAAGATCAAAATAGGTTCAGACTATGAGGTAGAGCGTTATTTAAACTGTTTTGGGGAAGGAACAACTGAAAATATTTTCAGCAAACTAAACTAGTAATACCTTTGGAAATCACTTGCTTTGCTGCCTTTTAAATATGATTTTGTCTTTCCCCCAGATAGTTAAGCATCAAGTTTTGGAGGGACTCATGTAATAGGGTTTAGGTATAAACAAAAAAGAATTGAGTTAACAAGATGTGGAACAACGAAGCATCGACAGATGCTGAAGCCAGGAGACAGAAATGATACTGAGAACTAACTCTTGCTAGGAACTTAACAGAAATCTTGAAATTGCCTTTGGATTTGAGTAGAAATCCAGGGGCTGAAATACGTATGATACAATTTCAAGATTCAGAGAAGCCCATTGATATCTCAGCTACCATTCTATAGAAGTTGCTGGGTAGAATGATTCCTAACTGAATTCATCTCTTCTTTTCTCACTCTGTAATATTTGTATGGAATGTGGAAAACTAGTCTATTACATAGATGGTAGCAGCCATGTAACAATATCTACATGTCTTGGATTATAATGGGATTGAGCCCCTCCCCACGTGCCCAGTACTGTATTTAATCCTTGAGAGCATCTAGCAGTGACAGTGATTTAAGATGACAGCAGAGCTTATTGTTCTATTCCCCCAAATCTTTCCCACGTCCGTCCTGACCACTATAAAAGTGTGTCTGGCATACTGCATTCCACTGTGGTTGAAAGACGTATCCGGGGTCTGTAGTATATTCCCCTTCTTCATGTTTCCATTACTCAGGGAACATTTTCAAAAGATGAGATCTGCTCAATTTTCAAATAGTTTCCAGAGGGATGTGGCAGAGTGCCACCTCATTTGATTC
The DNA here is from genome assembly GCF_964194185.1 of Rhinolophus hipposideros. Classification (NCBI taxonomy): domain Eukaryota; kingdom Metazoa; phylum Chordata; class Mammalia; order Chiroptera; family Rhinolophidae; genus Rhinolophus; species Rhinolophus hipposideros. The sequence continues at coordinate 67,152,832 of NC_138057.1, forward strand.
ACTTAAAATTAGACCAGAGTGAGGACTCCCAGTGTCCCGCAGGGAGAAGCTCTGTACCGGTGGGAGTGTAAGAGGAAAGATGTGCCCATTCACTGCTGGAATACAACCAGGGCTCTTCCTCACTGCCTCGCATGTCTCCCCAATTCTGATGATTGTCATTTCAAGCACAGACCCTCTCAATGAGAACACAATATAATATTCCTTCTGAGTGCCCCTTTCCTCTCCCACCTCTCACCTAGCATTACCATTCTGGAATCACTGATATTTAGTTTAGAAGAATTGGAGAGCACTTATTGGGGGAAAAATGTAATTGCAGATTCATGCCTGCTTCCCCAGTCTCTAAGAAGTCAACTGTAAGTTATGTTTGTTAAAGATTTAAAACATACCCATAGTGCATATAGGATGTCATCCTGGGTATAGTAGTCAGCTTGGGCTGCCATAACAAAATACCTTAGATTGGGTGGCTTAAATAATGTATATTTATTTTCTCATGTTTTTGTATGCTGGAAGTCCAAAATTAGGGTGCCAGCATGGTCAGGTTCTGGTGAAAGTCCTCTTCCTGGCTTGTAGATAGCTGCCTTCTCACTGTGTCCCCCTCATGGCAGGGGGAAGAAGGAAAGATGGAGATAGGGAGAGAAGGAGAGAGAAGGGAAGGGAGAAAGAGAGAGAGAGAGAGAGAGAGAGAGAGAGAGAGAGAGAGAGAGAGAGAGAGATCTTCCTATTCTTATAAGGCCACGAGCTTATGGGACTAGAGCCCAGAATACTATCAGATTAGAGGTAACCATAATTGCCTCCTAAAGGATCCTATTCCCATCCAGGTACTAACCAGGGCATAGAATAGTACTGAATGTCAACTATAATCAAATATATATATAGTCACGGGATGTAAAGTACAGCATGGGGAATACAGTCAGTGGTGTTGTGACAGCTATGTACAGTGTCAGAGGGGCTGTAGATTGGAGGGCGGTTATCACTTTGTGAGGGGTGTAAATGCCTAACTAGTATGTTGCTTTGTACACCTGAAACTAATTAAACAAAAAAAAGTCCCTTTTCCCAGATGAAATCCCATTGAGGATTAGAGTTTGAACACACACATTTCAGCTGGGTCGAGGGGGACAAAACTCAGTCCCTAGCACGGGGAATTTCCCGAATTTTTGTTATTTAATTTCTCAATCCTCAGATAGAGGTCCCAAAAGAGAAATCAGATTTGGCTCAGATTTCCCAACGATTCCCTTCTCTACATACTATGAGAGAATTTGGACTAATTTGTCTAAAAAGGGTAAATTCAGTGATCTGATTTGTTATTTTCATGTACCCATTTATGGGTCGGAAAGCATTCAATCTTTGGAGAGAGCAGATTAAGTTCTAATCTTGGTAATATTACTAATTTGCTTTATGACCTCAGCTTTTTCCATCTGTAAAATGTGGTCTTCTCCCTAGATTCCTGCCCACTCTGATATTCTGAGGATCTAAGATGTACGAACTGGCATTTGTGTTTCTTTTGGCATAGAAACTTGCTATCAAAATCCAAAGGATTGCTGGGTCAAACAGTAATTCTATTCTTAATTTTTTGAGGAACCTTCACACTGCCTTCCATAATGGCTGCACCAGTCTGCATTCCCACCAACAGTGTGTGAGGGTTCCTTTTTCTCCACAGCCTGTCCAACACTTGTTACTATTTGTCTTGTTGATCATAGCCATTCTGACTGGGGTGAGGTGATATCTCATTGTGGTTTTCATTTGCATTTCTCTGATGATTAGTGATGTTGAGCATTTTTTCATCTGTCTATTTGCCATTTGTATATCCTCTTTGGAGAAATGTCTCTTCAGGTCCTCTGCCCATTTTTCAATTGGATTGTTTGTTTCTTATTATTGTTGAGTTGCATGAGTTTCTTATATATTTTGGATATTAGCACATTATCAGAGAGGTTGTTTGCAAATATCTTCTCCCATTTGGTTGGTTGCCTCTTTATTTTGTTGATTGTTTCTTTTGCTGTGCAGAAGCTTTTTAGTTTGATATAGTCCCGTTAATTAATTTTAGCTTTTACTTTGAGGTCAAATTTTGCCTTTGACGTCAAATTCATAAAATCCTCATTGAACTCAAAGTCCCTAAGTTTAGTCCCTATGTTTTCTTCTATGCAGTTAATTGTTTCAGGTCTTATATTTAGGTCTTGGATCCATTTTGAGTTAATTTTGGTACATGGTGACAGATAGCAGTTCAGTTTCATTCTTTTGCACGTGGCTATCCAATTCTCCCAGCACCATTTATTGAAGAGGCTGTCTTTTCTCCATTGTACGTCTTTGGCACTGGTTAGAATGGCTACCAGCAAGACAAATAATAACAAGTGTTGGATATGCTGTGGAGAAAAAGGAACCCTTGTGTACTATTGGTGGGAATGCAGACTGGTGCAGCCTCTATGGAAGGTAGTGTGGAGGTTCCTCAAAAAATTAAAAATAGAATTACCATATGACCCAACAATCCCTCTCCTGGGTATCTACCCAAGAAATCTGAAAACATAAAGATATATGTGCTCCATTGTTCATTGCAGCTTTATTTACGGTGGGCAAGACATGAAAAACAACCAAGGTGTCCTTTGATAGATGATTGGATAAAGAAGATGTGATATACATACATACATACATACATATATACATATATACATACATACACACACACACATACACATACACACACACACACACACACAATGGAATACTACTCTGCCAACAGAAAAGATGAAATAGTGCTATCAAACTGGATGGATCTTAAGATTATTATGCTAAGTGAAATAAGTCAGACAGAAAAAGTTGAGAACCACATGATTTCATGGATATGTGGGATATAAACTGAAAGCAACAAAGGAACAAGACAAACAAATAAAGAAACAAAAACTTATCGACACAGACAATAATTTAGTGATTACCAGAGGGTAAGAGGGGTGGGGAATGGGAGATGAGGGTAAAGGGGATCAAATATATTGTGATGGGAGGAGAACTGACTCTAAGTGGTGAACACACAATGTGATATATAGGTGATGTATTACAGCATTGTACACTTGAAACCTATGTAATTTTACTAACCATTGTCAGCCCCAGTGAATTTTAATAAAAAAAATATCCAAAAGATGCTCCAAATTAATCGAGTCTACATTTTTATTGGCCTCATGGCCAGGATAATGCAATAGAGATGACTTAAATAGAATATTGGAATCACACTTTCTGGGAAGTGGAAGAAGACAGACTCTGTGCCACAATGTAGAGGTAAAATTGGGGGCAGTCAGCTGAAATGACTCACTGATCATGAGGGGGCAGTTCTCAGCGTGACAGTGTTTCTTTGTCACTCCGTATGTACCAGAGAGATCTGCTAGGCACCAGAGGTGTGAGTAAGACACAATACACTGCTTTCCAGGAGACTCACCATTGGTCGCGATAGTAGACAAATATGCAAGTTACTGAACCTCAGTGTCTCTACAGGTAAAATGGAGAAGAGAAAACCTTTTCCATCTACTTCATAGGATAATGAGAAGCCCAGTAAAATAATGAATCCAAAAATGCTTTATAAGTTATAAAATATCATTCATATGCAAGTTAATAGTTATAATTTTATAGAAAGTTGGCTCAGTATTCCAACTTATCTGGATTTTAATCATAGCAGAACATACAGAAACCTTGCTATATATGCTGTCAGAAGGTAAGACTGAACCTGGAATAACTGTTTTTTAGCTACTGCCTTTCATTCTTACAACCCTATGCTTATGTGGCTTCAATAATGGTCTACTCTCATTCTCTAGTTCTATAGCTTCAGGGTATTGAAAACATGAAACATGAAAATTACACGCTTTGTTCTCCTACGGTATCTCTAGGACACAATACTTTATGTAACAAAAAAGGCGGCATAAATTAATACACATACTCATACGCCTGCACATTTATTCAAACAGAAGTACAGGAAAGTAAACCAGAAACTCAGATTGACTGTCTAGAGGGAGAGTGGGAAAGAATGAAATAATGGACATGGGCTAGAAGGAGTGAAGGACAAGTGACATTTCCTTGAATATACCGCTTCGTAAAGTTCTGACTTTTAGAACCATATTAGTGTATCACATAGCAAAACATACATACATACATATTACCAGGACTCATGAGGGAGGTAAATCTCAAGTGGAAGATAAACAATAAGAAATGAACTAACTGCATTAAAAACAAATAACATCATATATATGTATATACACACATATATATGAGGAAGATGAATGACTAACTTAAATAATTTTGAAAACCAGTATTTGGACTATACACTGCAGAGCTAATGATAAAAAGAACAGTACACGATACTATACTCTGGTTAGAAAAGTTGTTTGCCACAGAGTTAGTAGTTCTGACATTACTTCATTTGTGTTTTAGAATTTTACAAATAAGTAAGCATGTTGTGGATAACGAGAGCCAAATTTCTCATTGTTGAAAGAAGGAGTTATAATTAAAGGGCGAAGGAATGTTGTCGTGTTGGATTTTAATCTGAGCTAGTAGAATAAATATACATACATATATTTTCATGCACATACCTATGTATATATATACGGATAAATAGATGTAAAATAGATAAACATGTATGTATGCAGGAATACTTCTATTTTCTAGCTCTGTCTTCTGAGAAGACCTAGAAGCAATCATACTGAAGTCACACTGAGCACACCTTGAGCACATCCCAAAAATGGATTCTAAATATCATTATTCAGTAAAATGAACAGACACCTGGTAAAAGTGGATGATTCCAGCATTAGTACAGGGAAAATGCAAGATGAGCCTGGGGCAACTTATGGTGCCAGAAAATAAGGGAATGCTCCAAAAATGGTGGGGGCATGTGAAAAGGACATAGGAGCCAACAGGGAGGAGCTTCCAATGGTCAACTTCATGATAAAATAAGCAACACAATAAAAAATTATATTAACGCATTATAACCCATAAAATACAGACAATATTCGTTATATAATAAACAATTTAATAAGTTACTAAATGGAGGAGGAGGAAAGCTCCTTCTTTAGTAATATTCCAGATAATAAACAAAGAATAGATGGACTTCTTCATTTGGTGAATCCCACAGCAATAATTGTTGCAGGCAAGATTCATCAATAGAAACTAAAATCAGGGTGGGGGAAGGTGTGATGAGAAACAGAATGTTTGTATCATCCCAATGTATGGCCTCACAGACACTTACTAAATAGATGGGAGAAAATAGTAACTTTACGTTGGTAAACCACACAGAAGCATCTTGAACCAATGATCACATTTAACATGGCCAACAATGAAATATGCGGACACAATTGTCTTCCTAATAATGATTAATGAGATGGACACAGCATCATTTTTATGATATGCTCTCTAAAAATGCATTATCTGAATTGAAATATGAAGAAACAGCTGATCATAGACATTCTACCAAATAACTGATCTGTATTCTTCCAAAGTGTCACAGTAAATGAAAAAGAAAGAAAAAAGACTGAAAATTTGTCCCAGATTGGAGGAAACACACAACAACAAAAAGCAACACATAATCCAGGATTGTATCCTGGGCCTGAGAAAGGACATCGGGGGGATCCCTGGAAAACTTCATATAAGATTTGTAGATTAGCTGATAGAATTATATCCATGTTAATTTTATAGTTTTGATAATTGTACCATGGTTATATAAGATGTTAACATCTGGAATATTCTGCTGAAAAGTATAGAGGAACATTCTGTACTATTTTTTCAACATTTTTGTGTGAGGCTGTTTTTTTGTGTTTTTTTTTTTTTTCAAATTAAAAAACAAAAATAGATACTTCATTCATGCAACTAGGTCCCTGAAGTTTAAAAAAAAAAAAAAAAAGTGGTCATAAGATCTGTTGCCAGAATCCTGAGAGAGTATTTTGTTGCCCTTATAATTCAATGGGATTATCTGTTTGACCTCCAAAGAACTCCAGAATCAACAAATTCAGAGTATTGGGGTGATAAAAACAACAAAATAGCAGCACACACTGTGCCAGGCATTATGCTGGCATCTTTTTTTACGTCCCTGTATTACTCATAATTTTGCATCATGTCCTTTTCATGTCTTCTACCTTGTACCAAAATTTGAAATCTGTTTTATAGAAAGGAGTCCAAACCACTCTGTTCCTCCTGGACAGAGAGAGCAAACAGCTTAATTGAAAATTGCTGTTTTTCTTCTCCTTAAGGTGGTAAAAACCATTTTCCATTTCTTCAGGCTGTTGAGAGTCATCACCCTCCAGGAAATGAAGAATGTTTCTCTGGACTTTATTTTCCTACATGTTATAAAATTAATTACAGTTTTGTTACATTTCAGGATTGAGGTAGGGATACCAGAGGAGGAGAAATGCATGAGGGAAATAGTATACAAATCTATAAGATGTTTTCAAAGGTTGCCAGAAACTAGGTGAAGAATGAAAGAAGCTCTGAAGCTTCTAGACCTTTTTCATGAAGTGGTCACTATGCCAAAATGAATTGTGAATTGCAAGCTGCCCCCCTTTTCCTGTACACACACACACACACACACACACACACACACACACCTGCCTTTTGACTCCCTCTCTCAGATAAGAGATTTATACTGTTACTTATCCATTCAGAGTGTCCTGAAAGTCAGACCTATTTCACTCTTTCCTCATCCCCAAGCCCACTGCCTTTGCCTTCATCTTGCCTGCATTTACTAGCATGTAATCTTATGCACCTGGTCGCCCTGCCCAGGTCTGGCTGAACCACTGCTTCCTACAGAGCTTTTCCTACTCTGATCTTACTGTGTTCTGCTCAACAGAGCAAGTCTGCTCCATCCACCAATGCCTGCCTAGGAACAATAGCCCCCATTTGTGTCCTGTAAGCTGTCGTGCAAGGCCTTCTGGGGTCTGGCTTCTGACCTCATCGTCACTGGACACTATAGCAACCCTGAGTATCGCTCCATTAAATTAGTCTTTATTCCCTGGACATGCATGATATTTCTCACTGCCCCGCCTTTCCCCACATAGCTTCTTCAACCCGGAATGACAGTCCTTAGCCCTCAGCTCAGCCTCCTCAAATTCTATCTCCTCCCATGTAAGTGCTACCTGTTTCTTTAAACCTTCCCCAAACCTCCCAGGTGAGAATTCATAATTCCTCTTTTCTCTTCACATTGTGCTTTTTTTCAGTTATTCTCTTAGTAACCTGCCTTAGATAACTTCTGTAGGCAGCCATCTCTGCTCCTGGACTAAAAACCTTTCAAGGTAAGGGAATGTGTATTTTGGCATCTATTCTTAGGAATGTAGAGGTACAGTTCAGAAAGATGGTATGTGAAAGTTAGAAAATCTGCTTAAGTGGAGCACAGCATGCTACCATGATTCTGGAAAATGAAGTGCTGCTCTATATCCATTTTCACAGTGTTATCTTACAATATATTTTCTGCATTATTAATTCTCAAAACCTGCTCAGTAGAGTGAGTTTGGTTGTCCCCATTTTTCTGATGAGAAAACTAAGAGATGGAAAGAGATCAATTTCAACCAGGGGCAGAGAGAGGACTTATCTCTGTATAGAGTTAGATGAGAGCTGGAAGCTGGAACAAAAAGCCACAGGAAAGAGTTAGTGAGGAGAACACCAGACTTGGAGACATGCAGACTTACTTTTTAGTCCCAGCTCTCCCATCTAGTATGTCAGTGGTCTTGTGTAAGCCATTGGTTCTCCAGGCTTTTATTTCCTGGTTGTAAATCTACAGATGAAATTTCTAGGGACATCTGCACTTAACAAATGACTCCTTGAGAAGACACATCATTTGGTGCACTGTGGCCATAGTGGAGTTCCCAATCTGCCAGGCAAAGGTCCGAAGTTTCTGAACTATTAGAGATCTGGGCTTCTACATTGCTCTCTCCCCATGAAGAGGTCAACATATCACCTTTCTTTGTGCAAGTTGTAAAAAAAAAAAAAAAAAAAAAAAAAGTATCGCTGTGGTCTCAGGAGACAGTTTACTTCACTGATTAACAACTCAACCTAGAGGGCCAGCCGGCCTGGGTTGGTAACTCAGCTCTACCCCCAAACTAGCTATGTGGTATGAGGAAAGTTGCTTACCTTCCATGCCTCACTCTCCCCATCTGCAAAATGGGAATAATAGTATTTATCTCATAGTACTCCTTGAGCATCCATAAGAGAAATCTCTAAAAACAGTATCTCTCATAAATGGTAGCTACTTTTAATTCTGTGCCAATTACTCAGCTCCTAGGAGGATCAAATGAGAACAGTTTATAAACTTTAAAGCACTAATGGAAAATAAAAACAGTAAAATGAATATGCTCTTTTCTCTAAAACTGGAGGGGGGATGTGCCCTCTTATTCCAAAATCCTTTGGGAATCGTAAGTGAAGAAATTCAAAGACCTATTTATACCCTTTATGGGATATAATTTTCTTCTCTCTAAAACATTTTCAAAGTTTACTTTATAGTAAACTTTCTCCAAAATGTCTTTTGTTGGAATCTCTTTGCAGACTTGGACTTTGGACTACTTTATTTTAAATGCCCCCTCATTCCAAAATTGGAAAAACAATTAGAACAAAGAAATCATACGGAGTTATAAGTTGCAAAAGCCATTTTTAATCTGTGAAGATTTTTAACTTCAAGTAAATATATCATAGACACTCCACAGACAGCTTCTCCCTATACATTATATATTTCAATAATAACTTTAAGCCATAAACTCAGCAGTCAGTAAGGGGAAGGGCCCTTTTATTTTGGAAGCACATGGATGCTAAGTGAAATGGATGGGTAATGTACGCTGTCCCTAAGAGCAGAACAGTAGTATACTTAAAAATGTCACACCAACATATACGCCCTGAATGGGATATGGATGTGCAATAAACAACTTGGGGAATGGCTTGGGTCGGTTTTCACACTGGCTTCTGGTCAAAGTTTGGTACAACCACCCAATTTTTAGCAATGTTGTAAGGGAATTGTCCAAGGAATTATGAAGGATACAAGGCAGCTGTGATCTAGTAATAATAAAATGTTGATCTCAATTCAAATTCCACATTTTTTGTTGACAAGCTCTTATTTGTAAGTCACTATACAAAGAGCTAAACTGATGTATGCTATTGGAGTATTAAAATATATATATGTATATATAGAAAAAACTGCTCCATCACCTGCTGAAGGTGAAATTTTTTCCTCTTGGGGACACTAAGCAGGGGTAGGAGCTCTTGTAAAAGGAAATGACTATGGATGAATTCACAAAGTGGAGGTATCTGTCCCAGGCCTTAGGAAGAGGATTTTTGTGGTTGTGATGACTGTTGGAAAGGAGGTGGTGACAGGAAGTTGGGAGGAGGTGAGGGAGAAGGTGGTCATTTCCGGAGGAAACGATAGAGACAGGGAATAAAGACAGGAATGATGGCTCTGGTCCTTGAGAAGTGGCTGAAATATGGTGCGTTGGAAGGGAGACAAAGGGTAAAGAGCTGAAAAAGTTCAGGTGAAGCTCCTTGAGGGACTGACTTGGTTTAGCGCTACCTGTCCTGAAATCTGTCCACCACCAGCTGCCCATCATTTGCTTTTACTCCTTCTGAGGACAGAGTAACTCTGAAGGCCTGCTCTAAGGATTGCCAGCTCCATGTGATGTTATATTAAAAATGCAAATTTCTGTGGTCCAATAAACGTGGAAAAAAATGGCATAAGTTGGGTTACACATACTTCGTTGTTACAGAACTTCTCAGAGTGTGTAACAGTTTCATATGATTTGTGACTCTCTTAGCAGAAGACAGAGGATGTTGTGTTGCCCAGACACATTAGAGCAATGGATTTCTTCTTTTTAAAGATATATTCCCACACTACTGTTCTAAGAAAATAATTGGCAGGCAATTCTGCTGGGTAATGGAGATCCAGTTGTTAACACAGAGCCTCTGTCCTAGTCTCATGCAGCTCACATCTGGAAGGTTAACTCCAAAGCATGAACATTTTAGCAGCAGGTGTGAAAGGCTGGGGCACATCTTGGAGGAAGTGGGGACAATTTTCTGACTTTTTTTTAAATATGTATATTACCCTAAGTCTTTTTTTTTCTTTTTTTTTTTTTACTTTAAGGTTGATTGGGGTGACAGTTGTTAGCAAAGTTACACTGGTTTCAGGTGTACATTTCTGTACTGCATGACTTTATATCACGAATACCTGACGTGTTGCATGATGTGGAACCGAGTGCATGGTTGATGTTCAACACATTTCAGGTAAAAAACAGTTGGAGCGTTGAGAAGAACAAAGAGAGTCATGAAGGAAAAGATTTTGGGTGGGAAAGAAAATAAGATAGCAAGAGACCAGTCTGGGAACATAACTGGAATACAGGTAGGTGGTTGACCAACACTGAAAAACCCTGAGTTTCTAAGGAGTTGGAGCTATTCCATCCGGGAAAATTGAGAGTAGCAGTTAAAGCGAAACATCCTGAAATGCAGGACTGCTTTAGGTTGGCCTCATCACAGATCCAGACACACTCTTTGGGGCAGATAGCCTAGAAAGTTACTATGAGAAGGGACCTTGGACATGTGCCAGTAGGAACTTCTCCTTTCCTTGATCTCTGCACATGACCTTGTTATTCATGTTATGTTGCTTTTAGCAGCCAGATCCATTTAATCTATTGTGCAGCCCCTTCTGTTTTGACCTGTACGAAGCTCAGGGCTTAATTTAATATGCAATTTCAGTAACTGTTACCTATCAGGTTCCAGTTATACTATATCTCCCCTTCTTGTCAAAGCATTCTGAACAGCTACAATGGCTTAAAGGCTATTCTAAGCTCTATGAGGGCTGTACATTATGTCTCAAAGAGCTCTGGCCAGCAATGGGACATGCAGTTTTTACTCATTGATTCATTCATTAGCTCATGAAGTTATTGGATATCTATCATGTGCCTGGATCTTTACCAGGAGCACTAAGGAAGAAAAAGATGTAAAAATTAAAAAAGGTTTTCTGCATTCATGCTTTTAATAATGTATTTAATATGCATCTACTGATAGAAAATTATGTGCGTAAGCAAATTATTTCAAAAATTGGTTATGATGAATGCTCAGACAGATCCATCATTTTTACTGCAGATATGCTTCAATGTTTGTGGTAAGTATAGATTCATAAAATTCCAATCGTGAAAAGGCACAAATCTGTGTGTGTAAAATCTAAGCAGATATAAATTGTAACTAAAGAGTCCTGAAGCTCTTAAACATTATATAGAACACCACATTAGATTTGAGACAATTATGCACTGACATCCCACAATTACAAAAATTAACCTTAACTCATTTACTCGGCATATGTTTGGAGGGTCCCTACCAAGTACTAGGTCCTGGGCAAGGCAACAGAACACATAGGCTATTTCTGACTCTCCTCATTGAGGGACTCGGGTTAAGAGCCCTCTGCCAATCTCTACTGTAAATATATCATCTAAGCTCTCAGCATAGGGGACCCATTTCCAACTTTCTGACTGAATAACTACCATGACCAATCTCCATGCAGAGCCATCAGGAAATAACTACTATTCAGCTTCATGTTTCTTTGTTGAGCTTAATGCCCTCACAATAGGAGGATTATATAAGGAAGTAAGAAATAAATTGACAACACTTAGCATAAACATGTTCTGTTCAGAATGGAGCACCCTGCATGAGGAAAGAGTCGTGGCAAGTATTCCACAGAATCCAGTAAAAAAGATTTAGGGTGTGGATCTGACATACTCTGACACTTTTAGCTTCTCTCATCATTGGCCAAAGTCATCTTTCCACAGCATTTTCTTGGTGCCCACAATGTAGAGAAGCTTGCTTTTGGCACAGAAAATGAAAACAAAACAAAAAAATAGTCAGAATTACTTCCAGACACAACTGCAGAGGGCACCGTTCACACAGACTCCAGTATAAGTGACACCCTCTAGAGTTATGCAGTGCACAACTTTGACAACTGTGTAACATGAGATGAAGAAACATTTCTCACTTCCACATTCTCATATGTTAACAACAGGAATCAATAAAGTGAAAATACAAGGCCGTGTGTAAAGAAAACATTGATGAGAGAAAGTAGCAAATTGGATAGCTGAGGCTTAGAGGCACAGTTGATGGATTCAGACTTGCCAGGCCCAGATTTGAATCCAATCTGCAGAGCAATTAGGATTCCATGATGTAGGCTGATGGACAAACCAACCTGAGTAGAAGACAGATTGAGATTAGGAATTTGATTTGGGTTTAAGATTTGTCAATAGAAATTTAATAGCTGGGAAGCATCAGGTAGAGTAATCTCATGGAAATAAAGCATAGAATTAGAATAGAAACAAAAGGAGTATAGGCTTGGATTTTGGCAAACCCCCCCAGTAGGGAGAAGGATTAGGAGTAAAAGGACATAGAACAGGAGCTGGAAGCTTATGTTTTCATCCCCTGGAAAACATTGTCACTGAGTGAATTGCAGTGGCATACGACTATCTCAGACCACAAGTACTCTGTGGGTTTGCGAATCTTTGTTTGGCAAAGTCTGGTTTGCCTTATAAGGGCACAAATTGTCATTTTTCACAGATTCCAATCTTCTGTTCTTCAAGACATGCCTCAAGTGCATTCATCAATTCCATCAAGAATGCTTCCTGGTGGTAAGGGAATCATAAACCCCACAAAGTTTAAATTACCCACTGTTTCATATACAGGGGAAGCTTAGACTCAATAAACATCCTGTGAAATACAATAGATGGGCAGAAATTATCAGAGATTCCTTTCATTTGATAGGTCTTTAATCCAGCTCTGGTAATGCAATAGTGTTAGGGGTAGGGATAAAAATGGGGAACAAGAGTGACACATTTCTTTACCTTGTGAATTTCCATTCGGATGGGAAAAACACACATACACACACACACACACAAATAAAAACAAAGAGTATTATAAACAAGCATGCATAAAGTATGTGATAAATTATGTGAACAAGGAATTAAAATAGGGAATAACTGGAGGCCATTCTTTAGATAGGGCAGTACGGGAAGGCCGTTCTGGGAGATACCATTGTAGCTGAGACCTGAAAGATGAAGAAGGCCAGCCTTAAGAAGAGGCTGAAGAGAGCATTTCAAGCAAAGAGAATGGCATATATAAAGGCTCTGGGGGAGAAAAAAAATCTGAACAAGTTTACAGAGCTGGCTGAATGAGGGGAAGAGTGGAGAGAATTGAAGTGGGAGGAATCAGGGGCCAGATTATTGCCTCGTGTGGAGAATGGATTAAAGGTGGACAATATAGACCTGGAAATTACCATGGGATGACTATAATAGCTTTCCAGGGGCGGCACGACTAAAACATTGACCATTAGTGTGTGTGTGTGTGTGTGAGAGAGAGAGAGAGAGAGAGAGAGAGAGATTCAACGATATGTGTGAAGACAGAATTTACAGGACTTGTCTGTGTGTCTGTGGATCAGTACAGAGTCAAAGAAAGGGCAGAGTCAGGGATGTCTCCCCATGTTTTTTGTTTGAGAAACAAGGTGAATGAATGGTGGAGCCATTTACTGAGATGAAGAGAACACGAAGGAAGCATCATGTTTCGGGAGGAAAATCCACAATTTTATATGTGCTAAGTCTGAGTTATCTGTGCGTGATATAGTCAAAGATAAAAACCAGCAAAATTTAAGAGTGAAACGCAATTATGTTCCCTGTGGTAAGAAAATTGATAGGACTCTCAACAAGGTGAACAAAAATGTGATCCAGTTATTTGTTAGTTTCAGCCTGTCTATGGCCCCACTTTACCTCCTGGGTAAGGATTTTGATTCTTAGCCTGGTATTTAGGGCTCTCTGTGGTGTCACCTACCATTAGCCCTACTTATCCTATGTTCCAACACTGCAGACAGTTCTTGTTTTGTTTATAAAACACTCATTCCTGAAAACACGCAATACTTTTTTTCTTCCCTTTCATGTACATGTTATCTAAATAGAGTGATGTTATGTGAAAGAAGACAGTGAAAAAAGAAAGGAGATGTTGCTTTATTCTGATCTATGAATCACTGACTTATGGCCCAAGGCTGTTGTATCAGGGACAATTTTGAAAAGTAAGAAGTAAATATGTGCTAAGCCCCTGGTTTCTTTTTGCTTTCTTGCTGGCCGCTAACAAGCTGGGAAGGGTGAAGAATTGGCTACTAGAAAAGCAAATTGCCAGAATGCTAAACCCTTAAACCTTCTCAAAGTAAGAGTGGGGTTATTGATAGTAGTAGAAATATCAAAGCTATGTGTCACCAGGAAAATGACCTCCAAAACCCATTGGCTGATTTCCCTACAATATTCAGGGCAGGTACTTGGTACTCTAGGGAGAATCAAAGACAGGGGATATACAATCTTTCACAGAGAGCTTGAGGCATCTAGAGGAGACATACATGCAGTAAACAGAATACAAGATTGAAAGCTATCAGACTCAGAAACCCAGGATGTATAAATTGCTGTTGCAAATAGGATGACAGAGAGAGAACCCCCAGATGAGAATAATATGGACCTTAATTGAATTAATTGGGCTTTAAGGAAGGAGTATAAATTTAGAACATATGGAAAGGGCATTTCAGGAGGAAAGCAGGATGGAACAGAGGCTGCAAGATCAAGGTGTGCTTGCCCAACTAGTAGTTCACTATTCATGGAAAGTAAAATCCAAAGTACAAGGTAAAGCTGAAAAAATAGGCAGAGACCAGAAGTTGAAGAAACTTGTTGGCTGTTTCTACATTATCCAATCCAACCTCTACATTTCTGAGCCTTAAAAATTTGATGGAATTGGCTCTATGCCCAGTTTAGTTTCAGAGTAGATTAAACCTCTCAGTATATGCTATTCCCTTATTCAAAAGGACTGGTTCAGAGATATTAGATGATGAGAGTAAAAAAAGATACTCTTCTATCGGTTTTATGCAAGGAAACCTCTTTATCTTCAATCTGTATTGTCCAGTAATGCTCTCCTTTTCCCTACTAGGTGTGGACAAAGACTCCTGAAGCTCTAGGAACCCCTGGCAGTCATCTTGGGCCAGAGGGAAAGCAAGTTAAAAATACATACATACATACATACATACATACATACATACATACATACATAAATACATAAAATAAATTGGGCACTGAGAAAGTAAGGCTGAAAAATGAGGAGGGAGAAAAACTCTGTTCTAACATTTCCTTTTGAACCAATGGATTAAGCTTCACATGACAGCAGTGCTAGTTCTGGACTTTTGCATTACATGAGCCAACAAATCCCCTTTATGGTTTCAACCACTTTGACTTGAGTTTGCCATTTCTTGCCATTCGCAGCATCTTGATACAGAATTCTTAGAAGGCACATTAAGGCTTTGATTAGCAATCAGCATCTACTGATGTTTGCAGCCCCAAGAGTGTCATATTCTGGAATGTACCCCTCATGGTACTGGACAGTGCAGAATACCATTAAATCAAGGTCATCTGAAACAGAAGCCACGGAATTCGGAAAGTCTTTGAAGTTGAGAGTAGTCTTATTTTGCTCTCATTCCTTACCTAGTCACTTGACTTCTGTCACTGTCTCCCACAGAGGAAAGGAAGTAATTCTTAAGTCTTTCCTTGAGAAGCGCCGCCTCCCCCAGGATTGGAGCCTGACACCATTTTTTCTCTCTTCCACTGACGCCATAGATGTATCCGTTTCTTTTTGGACATTTAATGTAAACCAGATAAGCCACAAACTTATAATAACTTTAGTCAATTTCAATTCTAAGGCAGTTGAATCACTGGGGCCAATGCTTCAAATACAAGATACTATGATTTCACCCATGGTGAGACTGTTTGGGGAATTGCTTTCCTGAACTTTCCTTCCAGTGTTTAGATTATGGCATGCAGTCCAGGGGTATATTATAAGTGATCCTCTTGAACCTTGTCAGAAAGGCCTCATAAATCACATTCAAGAAAATATATTTAACTTCCATATACATATATATGAAACTTAAGAACTTAGACAAGTGGAATGAATTCTGAACTGTCAGTTCATAGCAGTAACTTTCCTTTTCAATTTAGGGATTGAAATTTGGGGTGAGAAAGCTGTAATGGAAATAGCATGTTCTTAGAGAAACCAGGGGGTCTGCCTGCCTTCTGAAATACTTTATATGGAACGACACTTAATTTTGGAATTTAAAAAAGCTTAGGTAATGGCCCCAGGTATTTGTAGGATCGCAATGGATCCCAGCTGTTAAATCTTAGTATTTTCATCTATGAAATGGGTTTAATCTTTCCATTTTATGTTACGAATATAGAAGGAAAAATATTCTTGAATAAATATAATAATATTAACAACTGACTGTGCTCTTAATATACTTGCGATGCCCAAAACTGAATGCACATGACTTGTATTCATCTTTTGTTATCGGTACATATTGAGTATTATACTTTTAATACAGTTTTCCCTTTTTAAAAATGTGTATACATTTTTTTTGGTACCCTCTGTATGTCAGGTGCTGTATTTTAGATACCAGTAGTCATGACATTTATGTACCAATCAGTAAGTACTGATGTGTATTAACATACTTAATATTTATACCATTCAAATAATATAGATTCTAGTATTATTACCATTTTATACATGGAAAAATTGAGACACGGAAATGTGAAGAATTTGTCAAAGGTCACACAGGTAATACAGGCAGAGCAGAGAATCAAAGAGAGGCAGTCTACTCTTCATATGTATGTCATGTTACTTTTACTCTTCCTAATGGCACTGAGAGCTAGGTGGGGTGAATAGCATTTCTTGGATGAGAAAATGAAGGCTTACAGAGTAGATATAACTTTCTCAAGGTAACTCAGGTAAGTAATAAAAGAGCCTCGACTTAAAACTTAAATCCTTGTATTTTTAATTCCCATAGTGTTTTGCTCGTGCACCCCCTCTCTACATTTCAAAGCTTTCCATTCCCTACCTTATTCACATTACATTTTTCCCATTCTCTTGAGCTAGTATTGAGTGACCTACAAGTCGGGTTGAGCATTAGATCAATCACAGATCTCTAGATGTAGCATAAACCCCTGCTACATTTAAGGAAATTGTTGAAAGAAATTCCTGTATACACACATGATTTTGACTCAATTGGATATCAATTTAAAAATACAATCTATAATTGCATTTTGAAGTTTACCATGCTTTTTTATTTTAGCACCTTCGTGATCAAATTAATATTTTAAACACTGACACATCATCATGACCCCCAATATAAGGAAAGCTTACGGATTACCAACTCAAATTTTAATCAGGATTAGGATTTCTGACTTCTCACTTATTATTATTGGTAAGTTCTGCAGTCATGTAGAAATACTCTGCTGGACTTTATAGTTAAGTTTGACAGAGTCCCCTGCAGTTCTTTTTCTCTCAAACAGAAAGTGTAGAATAATAGTTTAGATTTCTAGTTTTTGTCTCAATGGTTGCCCCCTTGACCAACTTTCACAATATATTCCCATAACGTTTGTTCAACAGTCAAGGTGTTAAAGCCATCAGATACTGTGATTGGACTATATTAGCTCAAAGAGTTGTTAGTATCATGAAACCACCAAAAATGAACACTATAAATTGACCACATTAGAATGAGGACAAGTTGTAGAAAGTGGCTGGGTACAGAATCATCAGAATTAAAAGGAATGTCATTATGAAACTCCTATGCAGCCCATGCTCACATGAATAATGTATTTTGCAGCTTACAAAGATCTTTGATATTTCTCATATCATGTAATACACACAACCACCCTGTTAGACAGGTATTATTTTAAAAAAAAACATTCCCAAAATGAGGATCAGAGACATGATAGAATCCCCCTGACTCCAGAATCGAATGAGGGAAATGGTTAAAATCCCATGGGCTTCCATTCTGTCAGCTCTGGGACCCCACTAAATGGTTTTGGTTTTTCTTCGTTTTTGTCCCTTTCTTTTCTTTTACAGTTTTCTTGGCTACATTCATGAGAAATGACTCCAATTAAAACTTTGTGAGGCCAAAGCTGGTTAATGTATCACTGACCACAGCTTCTCCAGGATGTGGCCAAACTTCAGCTCCTCAGTTGTTTGCCATCTGCCCCCATCCTGTCCATTGCTCCTCAGAACCTACCATTGCCAGGGCTCGGGGCTAGTCTCCTCGAGCAGCCTTAGCCTCCATATCTAGAGATTGGACACTTAGTCTATATCCCCAGGTGGGGCCACATTTGCACCCTGTTTTTGCCTGAATACTTTAAAAATGCAAAGCCCTTTCACTTTCTCCAAAGACTACTTTCTTTCCTACCTTCCCTAGATACAGGGCTTATATGAAAGCTCTTCACCTTTTTCTGCCTCAAGTTAATCTAGAGCAGGGCAAATACTGACTCGGCCTTTGCTCTATCGTTTTCACTTTCTTTGAGGTTTTGTGCCCTGACATTTTGGTGCTCTAAGACCCTGAGCCCTAAGTGTCTAACATACTGTGCCAGTTATACCCTTTAATTCACTTCAATTAAAAACGAACAAACAAACAAACAAACAAACAAAATGCTGTTCTCTTCCTACCCACCAAGATCTGTCTGAGATGGACAGAAGTTTCATATATGACTCCACTCTTCAAGTAGCTCAGTTATATCTCTGTCCCTGTCTATGTCATAACTTCCCTGTCTAGAGAGAAACGGGATTGAACCCAGGTCTGTTTGATGCCAAAACCAGCACTCTTTCCACCACCTTATGGTGGTACTTAAGCTGGGATTTGAAATACGGTGAGCCAAAGACTTCTAGTTCCTTCCCAATATCCATCCTACTAAAGTTCTCTTTAGTCAAGACAAAAATTCTGGAGCAATATTTAGGATTTCTACTTCTGGTTCCAATGTCTATCAACTTGGCCAGTTTTCATAGCCCCAGTTCCAGTAACATTAAGCCACAATTTTCAACTGAGCACATTACCACCCACCCATAAGATTACATTTCCTATCCTCTTTCCTCTTGTGCAACTAGATGTCATCATGCAAGGACATTCTGGCTAGAGACACCAGTTGAAGGAGTATGTAGAGGGTACTTCCGGGAAGTCTTCTTAAAAGGGAAGTTAAGTACTTTTCCTCTCTTCGCTCCCTGTCTTTTTTGTCCTTCCTAATGCTTGGAGCAAGGTTTTAATGGGTGCCATTGTAGCAGCCAATTTTGTCCACGAGAATGAAGTACACACTCAAGGGACGCTGGAGTAAAGAGGTGAAAGGACCTTGTGTCACTGACAGAAATAGAGCCACCATGCCAAAGTCAGACCTCCTTCCCCCAATAAGCCTGAAAATGAAGCAGAACTCATCTTTTATCTTATGTTAAGGTATAATTATTGATTTCCCTCATATGCAACTGAAACCAATACCAACTAATATTGATGGGTAGATCTTAAAAAGGGATAAATATAGTTATCGGTTCATTAAGTAAAGGAAGTTGACATGAATAGAGGAGATCAAATGTTGCTATTGTAGGTTATGTGTAGCTAAGAGAAAATAGTTCAGAAATGCAGATCCAGGCAGTATTTCTCCTGTTCCATGTGGATCCAAACAATGTACATATTATACTCTACTAGTTCTCCCAGTGCTATCAGAAAGGACAAAGTCTGTGATCCAGTCCCTAGACTCTCCACTTGCTAGGTGTCTGACATTGGATGAACTCGTTTCTCTCTCAGAGCCTTATTTCTACATCAATAAAATGGATTGTGAGTTATTAATAAATTATGGTATGCAAAGTGTTTATCGTAGTGTCTGGAACAGAGAAGGCGCCCAAATAGTAGGAATTCCCATCGGGTTAGACAATTCTCTTCAATGCCCGGAACTTCTTTTCTGGCTAGCCTTAAAGGAGATAGCTGAATGTATCCTGCTGAGAAAATCAGTGCCCCATACTATCACTCTGTTCCCCTCCCTCCTTGGACACATCAAGAGATAAGTTCCAGTGATTTCACTAAGATTCCATTAGCATTAAATGGATGCACATGACCCAGGAGAATTGAGACTCTGTCAGTGGAAAACTCTAAGTGCTAAGGTTCCTGTCTGTGGAACTGTTGCTTTAGAGAACTTGTCAGTAAGAGCTTTTGTCTTAGGGGTTTGTAAATATTTATATTTTCAAACTACTATGAGAGGAACAACAGCCATTCCACATGAATGGATTACGTTAAATGTACCCAAAGTCTGTAATTCAAGCTGTCAAACGTGAGGAAATACCAGACTTAAGACTGCCAGTCCAGTCCTCTCTGAATAAATAAGGACTTTGGGCAGAGCTCTTTCACACAACAGCTCACAGACATATGGAAGACGTTACTGAGGAAGATGACTGAAGAGAAGGAAAAACACACTAAATGAGTTCAAGAAATACCTAGTCTTTCTTTCAGAGAGGGACAAGATTGAGGCTTGAGGGAGAAGATTCTTGGCCTAGAAGCAGGGAAATGGGATTAACATTAAACCAAGAATGAGGGGTGGCACGTGGAGGCTTTTCCTGTTCCTAAGACATTTGTCTGTTTTTCATTTATTGTTTTGGGGGTCTGGTGATATGACACCCACATAGGAATGAAAATGTGTGTCTGGACAGGCTGGATGAAGGGGAGGGGATTTATTTACTGTGGAAATTCTCTGTTAAGAGAGTGGTGGAGTTTTCTAGCCCATAGAACACAGGTGGAAGCTGTGTTTATTGAACAGAAAAAACTGCATCTCAGGGAGAGACTGACCAATGGGCCATATAAATCTGATTCAATCCTACAAGCATGTACTAGACACCTCCTTCATGCCAGACATGGGCAGTGAAGCTTGAGAAGCTATCTGATTGAGTGGGAGAGCTTTAGCTTCTAGTCCGTACTCGAGGCTCACAAGGTTTGCAGAGAGAGGCAAATCTCTTCCTTGAACATCAGCTCAAATGTCAGCTTTTTCTTTTAAATTACTAAATCTAAGTTAGATGATTTGGCTGAGGTATAGGAATCAATGGGCTTGCTAATGCTCTGTTTCACCCTTCAGTCTGGGCTTTGGGAGGGCTCCAGGTGTGGTACTGTGTATTACCATTCACTCTTATTTGGTGCACTTCTCTGTGGTACCGCTTTCTGTGACAGGATACAACACCCCACTCTTGTCAACTCAGGTAAGTCAAATACTTGTTCGTCCAGTGGGATATAAGTACAAGTGACATGTGTCTGAGCAGAAGCTTTGAGAGCCAGTGAGAGGTTCGCTGCATCTTTGTTTTCTTTCCCTCAGCCCTGATGACCAAGAATGGTCTAAATAGAAGCTAATCTCCTAGTGTGGGTCCTGGAGGGAAGATGACATGAAGCTGCGTTATTGCTTACCCTTCATGCAAACAGCATAAGTGAGAAATCAATATGTACAGTTTTATATCACTGAGATTAGGGGGTCTTTTATTACTGCAGCAAATCCTACTCATGCTCAAATATATGGTGATGGAAGAAGAACTGACTCTGGGTGATGAACACACAATGTGACATATAGATGATGTATTACATAATTGTACACTTGAAACCTATGTAACTTTACTAACAATTGTCACCCCCAAAAACTTTAATTAAAAAAAAAACACCCTACTTATGCTGACTGATTCTCAAAGGATAAAGAAAAACTCTAGTCTGCAACATACACACCCTTACCTTAGAATATTCGAAGTCTCAGTGTGTTGTATCACACTGGTCCCGGCAGAAAATAAAGAAAGAACAAATTCTTAGTGCTCATGTCTTTCAATAGATTAGCTCCACCTAGTCAAGAAATACACGTCAAGCTCTATCACCCCAAAATTGGTTTACACACTTCTCCTCTATGGGAACAAGAACATAAATTCAGGTTGAATGACAAAGTGTGTTATATTAGTGGAGTCTCCTGAAAAAGGGAATATGATGAGCGTTCTCCCTACAGCACTGAAGACTTTTTGAAGAGGGAGTTGACAAGCTCGGATGTCTTTCTGAAACTTCTCTCTTGATTCACTTTGGAGGATGAACTGGATTAAATATGACTGCAGTATGACTAGTAAGAAGGAGTATAGTAAAAAGGAGAAACAAGTAATGAAGAGGGAAGTATTAATAAAGACAATTGCAATAAAGATGAAAAGAAGAGTGAAAATGGAAGAAGCCTTTTTTCATAGGCAGAATTGGCAGTGGAGAATTTCGATGTGTGGAGAAAGCATAGCCAAAGAAGAGAACAAGACAATGATTGTGTCATTCATACAAAACCTGCACAAGGAAAATCAGTTTAAAATGTTGAATGAGGTATTTAGTTTTGGGTTTTCTCTCGTGCTCCCGTACAGAATATTAGTGATCAGGGTTCTGTCCTTTGGGACCATGTTCATATACAGATGCACTAGGCAAGATGCATTATTCAACTGGTCAGTTGTGGCCCTTTTAGTAAATTTATGTCAGCTTTACTGGCAGACCATATTGCTTATAGTTCATGGGAGGTATTCATGGCAAGTAAAAGAAGCACAGCTTTGACCACAGTTGTGAATCGTGAGAAAGGAGACAGCTGGGCAGATTGCCAGAAAAGCCTGAGGAATTCTACAGACTTGGGTTCAAATTCCAGCTTTACCACTTTCTAGATGTTTGGTTTGGAGCAAGTTACTTAAAACTGTCGAGTCTCAGTTTTCTCACCTATAAAATGGGGTATAATAATATATACTTCAAAGGATTGTTGTGAAGGTCCCAGGACTTAATCACTATAATGTGGCCAAAACGTAGTAGGTATTCCATAAATGCTATTTCCTTTTCCTTTCCCACATGCCACATAAATGATGTGGAATGAGACTGTCTCTGAAAGACACCATTGAATGATATGTTTGTTGTTGGTCGACTCACCCTTTCATTTTGGGAGTCTGAAAATAATCCTTCATGGCAAATCAAAGGGATTTTGCCATCAAAGAAAGGGACCCAGCATTTTTGGTTTATTACCCATTGAAAATAGCTTGAGCCAGAAGAACATTTTGCCCAGAGAAGAGATGACTTGGATTGGTATGTATGTGGAGAGAGTAGGGATTGGGTCAGGGGGAAGCAGTGGTCACCATTTCCAGATATCAGATGTTCTTCTCTGGGGAAAAATAAAGTGATGTGCTTTGTGGTCCAGACAAGAGAACTCTGGCCAGTAGGTCAAAGTTACCATGAGGTATTTCTCAATTCAATTCACTGCAGCTAATGGCCCCACAATGACTCTTTGGAGGTAGTAAGTGTTCTGGTGTTGGACACAGGGAAGAGGAGGTTGGGTGAACACTGGACAATTAAGCAAGGAATAGAGACTTCCACACTTGGTGGGTGGTTGAATTAGATGCAATTCAAGGCATCAAACGTGTAATGAGGGTCTAGTACATGTAAGGCCCTGGCTGTAATCTTGGTGAGAAACAGATTCAAAGGAGTCAGTGTCTCGCCTCTTAAGCATACATAGCCAACTCTAAGTTCTTTGATTCTAGGATAGACTTAGTGACTCAGCCTTCCCCAAGGGTTAGTCAGTTCAATCACAGGCTAGATATTATAAATGGTCAACTCTGTGTACTGACCCTTTTATGTAGAATTATCCAGTTGGAATTAGTTTCCAAAAGAAAATGGTTCAAGCAAAGTTGATTTTTAATTGAGGTGCATCCTAAAGGTTAACCATAAAATTAAAGGAAAGAAAAACAATTTAATGAATTATGTAAGGCATATGAAAAATAGAAATGTTATACAAGGATGGACATAGTGATTATAAAATTGGATTCTAGGTTTAATTTGGACAATAGCTAGCTATATGATTTCTTTGGTTCATTCCCCCTGTCTGAACTTCAGTATCTTCATATGTATTATAGAGATTGAATTTACTAATTTCCATGTTCACCTCCTGCACCAACATGCTATAGTGATTTAAATGTACTAAATGTATACTGTAAGACAGATACCATCTGAGGAAATGGAGTAAAGAAAGCAACAAGACATAGAGGCTGCCTTGGAAAAATTCATGCCCTGTGAAGAAGTAGCTAACAAACAGGATAGAAAGGCTTGTATAGCCTAGGTTCTATGGGAACTAAAATGAGAAAAGAAATGCTTTTGCCTTGAAGGATTGAGGGATACTTCTTAAATGAGATTGTAATAAGATTTCATATATCAGCATGATGTGGAAAATCAAGATGACTCTCTTGATAATATAGATTCTTGCAAGTGCTTTAACTAGAACTATTTTGGTACATGTGCTATAGGGCAGATAAATGAAAGCCAGTAAATAAGTGAAAAAGAATTGTTGGGTGACTATGACAGTCCGTAGACTGTGCACATTAACTCTCTTAGTCCTCCTGACAGCCTAAGGTAGAGGGTACCACCTCCATTTTCATTTTACAGAAAAGGAAACAGGGGTACAACATTTAAATTTCAGTTCAAATCACACCTCAGATCCAACAGTAGTGGCCAACCATAAGGGTATGTTGAGAAGGATTCTGAAGCCACATTGGAAAACGACGAGAGGGATAGAATGACATGCTTAATTAGGAATTCATGCAACAAATAGTATTGAGCATCTTATATGTTCCAAGCATTGTTGTAAATGAGTGGGATACATTGGTGAACAAAAGTAGACATGGGTCACTGCCCTTCCATGGCTGATATTCTACAGGAGGATACAAGGAAAATTATTATAAAAAAATAAACCGACATAGCTTTTTAGGCATTGAGAAGACTGTGGTAAATAAGACAGTGAAGACGGGGTAAGTCGCCTGTGCAAGCTGGAGGAGTTATTGCAAGTTCCATGATTGTGGACCGTGTGGACCGTGTTATGGAGGGGACATTGAAGCAAAGAGTTCAAGAAGGTTCAAGGGCTGGCAATGGCACGGGCATGGAGATGGTGGGACATGGGACAACAAAATAGCAACGTGGGCAGTCAAGTCAGTTTCTACATTATAGGCCTCTGTGGCTCTAAAGATTAAATAATAGAATTACAGTCAAGAAAACCCAAAATTATGATTTCAAATCTTACTAGAACCATTTCAGGCTTAGGACAGATTTAAAACTTCAAGCTATGAGAATGTGGAAAAGAAAAAGTGACTTTCCTTCTCTGAGCTCCTGTTTTCTCATCTGTAAAATGGGCATCACAATATCTAACTCACTGAGTTCTTGGGATGAGTTCATGCAATGAGAATTGTAAAGAACCTGGCGTAGAGCCAGATACCGAGGTGGCGTTCTATAAAAGAATTTTTTTCACCCTCTTGAAACCTTCTGGAAAGAAACAGTGAATGTCTTGCTTCGAATAATGCACTACATTGTGTAAATGTTTCTGAAAGCTGCAGGCCACCATCCACCTATTACTTGCATTGTCACAGGCATATGTTCAATTCCTTGCTCAAATACTGACATAGCTCTGATTCACTTATACTTGGCACTACCAGGAATATTTTTCTTTTCTCTTCGCTGTTGGCTCAAGGACTGAAATGATACGAACCATATTTTTATAATCCCCTTACCCATTCTCTTTGTGGATGCTGGTTTTGTGGATTTAAAGAATACACCTACTGTCATTGAAGTGTAGAGTTTTCCCAGTTTTCTTTTCATGGATGAAAAAAAGTAAATATGAAATTAATATGTAATTAAACTATAGCGTATGAAAAAATCTTATATTAGGAAGAGCAGATGAACCTGATTTGCAGGCTGGTGATCATTTACATTCTCAAATATATATTCAAGTCATAGGGAGATTATTTTCAGATACATTTTTGGAATTAGGAGCGCTACTTACAGATGGTTCAAACAAGCCTCACAGAAGGGCTTGGGAGGTAGGTTTATGAAATTTTGCTTGTGTTCAAATCTTGCAATACCTATTACGTCCTTATTGAGAGCGTCTGTATGCGGGGCACTGTGCACCAAATTTTAATATCTAATTTAAGACTTTCCACAACACTGTGAGATGGGAACTTTATCCTTTTATATAAGGAAACCGAGGCCTTTTATATCCTTATTGTATAAGGAAACAGGCTTATTCGTGTGATTTTTTTCTTCAAGGGGTCGGAACGCCTAACCTTCAGAATCAACAGTCAAACTCTGAATCCTCTTCACTCCTATGTTTCTTCCATTATCCAACACTATTCCGTATTTTTAATCAGATAGATTTTGTTTAGAGAAATGCAAAGTATAGATTTGCTGCTTACATCACATAATTCAAAAATCTTTGTTTTGGGAGAGAATTTTCATAGTGTTATAGAAGCATTTTAAGAGAGGAGGAAAACCTTTCATATGTAAAAATTATCTAAAGCAAGAGCTAAATTTCAAGTCAGCATTCCCTGTTTTAGCATAGCACCTTACGATGACATGTCACGAATGCCATACCAGCGTTTTCTACATCTTTATTTCCTGTTGATGCGGAAATGTAGACAGATGAGATAAGAGAAATGAAGATGCCCATATCTGAGTGGCTTCCAGGGACAAAGGGACAGAACAGAAAGACAGGGAGGGAAGAGGTCCCTGATTGGCAGTTAGTTTTGCAAAGATCTTGGGCAGGCTGTTTTCCCCTCTCTCAGATGAAACATTTGAGGTAACATTTACTGTCCTGGCATGCACCGCCCCCCACCTGCAGTCCCCATACTTTTTCTAGGATTGAATGGGTGTTTTCTGCTTTTTCATGTGGGAAGTTCTTTGGACTGACCATTGGGTGTAACTCATCTGGTGACGTCATTACCTATTGTAAACACGGGAAATACAAAGGTAAAAATTGTCTTTAAACATCACCTGGTCCTATCCCTTACTGGTTAGCTCTGAGACATCAAGGATCACAAAAAGCCAAGCTTTGGCTGGCCAAAGTCACATGTCAATTCAGTGTGAAGCATGGGCCACGCCCAAGTCTCTGCGTCCCAGTTCAGTGAACTGCATTGCTCCCAGCATGATTTAATCTGACGTCAGACCTCACGGAGAGATGATGTTTTGTTGTTTTGTTCTATTATGTTAGCCCAGAGCATATAAGTTTTTTCTCCGTAATGAAAAATGATCACTCTTCTTAAAGAATAATTGAAATGAAAAAGGCAGAGTAATCACACTGCCTCTGCAGATATTGGCATTTCAGAACACTGAGTGCATAATAAAATAATCCTTAAGGAAATTAGTTATTGTCCAAGCACACTGGCTGCTTTGACTTCCTCCAGTGCACTCTCACCAATATTAATATTGTATTGAAAGATATCCAAGGTCTTTCTTTAGTCTGCATTACAACGTCTGAAGAGAAATGTGATTTTTTTAATATTACAGAGTAGTTTCATTTAATAGAAGTATAATGACAAAAACCATGGAGGTGAGACTCTAGCTCTGTGATTTACCTGAAATTAGGTTTACCTTGAGACCCTGGGCTTTCTGGGAGACAGGGGCGTTGCATGATAAAAGGGTATGAAGTCATGTCACATCATATCAGGTTTGTATAAAGAGAGAAGAGAAGCCAATGCAGAGTGGGGAGAAGCAGAGTGCACTGATTGCTTAGTGTGGCGAAGAAGGCTCCATGTGTTTTGCTTCATTTATTCCTGACAACAATTCTGTGATGTAGCTATCATTGCCCATTATTTTAAAATGAGGAAGCTGGGGTTCATTAACATCAAATAGATAGCTCAAGGTCATTATTGTGCAAGTAGTGGACTAGGTTTTAGAAGACTGGGGTTTTCCGAATTCAAAGACTGTGCTTTATTTGGTTGTTCATATGAATTCCAGTGAAGGAACAGGGATGTTTATGTTGAAAGATTGAAACTCTGTTTAGAGCTGGTACAGAGAGATGCTTTTTGTCTCCAAAGCTCAAGATCACTTTAGAGAAGACAGAACAGATTTTTCTCCCCTTATATCCTCAGAATGCTGAGCAGAAAATACAGATAGGGATAACAGAAGACAACATTTTAAGAGAAGAGAGGCGATCCTCATGAGAAGAGATGTGAGATTTTGATTGGTCTACCTCAGAAATCGCATGCTTTCCATAATAAGTGTGATCAGGGAGCTAACCAATGACTTCACAGAGCTAAAGGGAAGACTGAAGTCTTCTATGAAACTTTGGACTGCGAAATCTCTTGGAAGATGTCAAACTCTACATTTCTATGATTTATCATTTGATCCGTAGCACTTTGGTTAACACAGAAGGTGCATTCGATTCCTGTAATTTTAGGTTCCTAAGTTTTGTCCAAATGCATATTTTTGCAAGAAAAAAAAATCCTCAGCAGTGTTATATTATGGCTTTTGGCTGAAATCTCATGCCTAAAATGTGCAACTGAAATATGGCTTTATGGAAGAGCTCCAAGTTTTTCAGAATTATGTACTGTTTGAGAGGGGTCAACCACAGAACTGCACATCTCTGCAGTGTCTTCAAACACGCGAACTGCTGAGGTCTGCAAAACTAATTTGGAAACCTTCAGAATGGGAGGTCCTTTTGGCTTCCTGTCCTCAAGCTGCTATCCAGCAGAATAGGAACCAGAAAACAATACGCGCTCGTTCAAAGCCACCAGGTTGGAAACTTGCTAGCATTAGAAGAAGACAGGCCCCAGAGAACCATTAAATAGGTGAAACCCCTCTTTGATGCCCAGACGCCTCTATAAAACCACAAAATATTGGAGGTGAAAAGTCTCAGCAATAATTTTTTCAGCCAGGGACACTAAACTGAGGCTCAGAAAGGGGGAAAAAAATTGTTTAAGAAAACACAGTGACTTTGTTCTCAGATTAGTACGAAATTCTAAGTTGCTTGGCTCTTTTGGTGCTTGAGGAATTACAGAATTTCAGGAGACAGAACTTCGGAGATCATCACGTCACCAGCAATCCCCCCAACTGGATATTAGTAAGTTTCCATGGAAAGGGCTTTCCTGATGAAGTTTATGAATTAGTGCCCACTAGATTAATTCCTTAGAGCTCTGCAATGCCTGTTTTCAAAGCTCTGAGAAGTCTCACAGAAAAGAAACTTATTTGATTTTAATGAAATGTCTCTCAAACTCATTTGACTGCAGAACCATTTTCCTTCTGGCCACCCACTGACTTGACATGCTGGGGGACACTTGCACTTTGCAGTGCATAGTGTGGAAGTGCTGGGTTTGACCAGTTTCACCTGATACTCAGTTTCCCCACCAATGGGGACACCACATAAGTGTCCAGCTTGAGTGTCTACAAGAGGCACTTCCCCGACTGCCTATTTCCCTTTATCAAACTGTAAGTTCTTCGAGCAAATGCTTACGATGTGTTCCCAGTGCATGAAAACAAGGGCTTAATAATTATGTGATTTCTTTCACAGGCACCCTGGCCACATTTTTCAACAAGTTCAGTCATCCAGATACCAATCCTAATATTCAGTTCCAATTATCTTGCTGCAATCACAGAACTCCCCAATACTGACCTGTTCTCTCTACAGATGATAGTCTTGGCAAAGATTTGAAAATGCTGATCATTTCTCCCCTTCTGCATAAGCCTGAACATCTCCTTGTTAAACATGCCTCAATTCTTTTACTACCTCTTATATAGCACGGTTTCAAGTCTCCTCACCATTCTGGCCACTGATTCCACTTAATAACATGGGCTTATATATAATTAGGCAATTCTATCCAAATCTAGGTTCAACTTTTTGCTACTCCATTTGGTAGGTGTGTGAGATTCTTTAAAAATGCATGACCTTTATTAACTTCAGTTTTTTCTTTATCTAACTAATAAAAGAGGCATTTATCTCTTATCTAACGTGTAAAATCAACCCCATAAACATAGGATGATAAACACATGAGAATACATGTATAACCTATAACATAGTATTCACTATATTTTTGCCCTAGCACTTCATTCCAAGAACCTTACTAATTTTTAGGAATCTATTCCAAAGCAGCAACATTTGGACCTATCTTTTGACTATTTGGTTAAATAAATAAAAATAGAGGGCAATGGCAAAGGAGGTGATTTGTCCCTCTACTTCTGACCACTTTCAGATCATTGGATTACAGTTGTCCCTCGTGTTACCCAGTTGCAGTTTGACTTCTCTGTCTATCCAATTCTGCTCCCCTCACTCCTTCATAAATGTTTCTGACAGCACTCCCCATGAAGCCACCCACATGCAAATTTCCAAGGACAGTCTGCTTTTCAGGGCACTCAACCTATGACACTCAGAAATAACACAGGGATTTGGGAGGAGGGAGGTGAACTGAGATTCTGTTAGAAAGAGCAATGAGCTAGCCAATTTTAGGTAATAACAGCAATGTACCCTCACTTCATACTCTATTGAGGTGGAGAAGTTGGAAGAATACAGGTGTTGAGAAGCCTCTGTGTCACCTGGATTTCATTTAGTTTCTATTTGGGCACAGAATTCTTGTCTTCTCTTTATGGATGTTCTAGTTTAATAAAGTTGAGGGTAGGGAGAAGAGATAAGAATGGAATGAGTCGTAGTTGGAACACAATAGATCAGTCCTATTTTTTTCACTGAGTCTCACTTTCCCATCCATACCATGGATCAGCTGAATCAGATAATTTCTCGAGAGTTGATTGGCTCTTTCCTTACAGCATTCTGTTTCTTTTCCAGAACTTCATCAATTATCCTCCTATATACTTAAATGAAATTTTGAGTTCTATTGTGTGTTTAACAAATAGTTACGAGTATGATGTAGCTACTATGTACTAATTCTATTGCTTGGTTTTGAAGACGTAATAGTGAACTTGCTAGAAAAAGCTTAGACCTTCATGCAGATTGCAATCTAAGTAGTTAGACATGCAATGAAATAAACACTACGAAAGGGTAGGGGCTAATGGAAAGTCCAGGATGCTACAGAAACACAGGAGAGACGCCTCGGGATTCCAAAGCAATCCAGAGAAGTTCGGAAAAAGCTTCTCATAGGAAATATCCTTTAAACGGAGTCTTGAACAATGAGCCACACCAACAGATAATGAAAGAGGTCTCCGGCAAATAAACCACAGGGAAGATCCTAGAGGTTTTGACTAATTGGAGCAACTGAAAGAAAGATAACTCTTGAAAAAGAGTTCTAACTCTGATGGAAATTATGAAAAGAAACAAGGTGCATCTGAAAGAAGGGTCATCTTCTAGTCTGTCACCTAACTTAAATAGTCTATGCCGTTATTTGGATCTGTGGGTCAGCATACTTGCATCAGCGAGAGGCTTTGAGAAATACAAATTCTCGGGCCCCATCCCAGACCCACTGAATCAGAATCTTGTTGGTTGGGGGTCCAGAATCTGTTTCAAGAAGCTCTCTGGGTGATTCTCATGCATACTAGAGATTAAGAAACACTCTTCTATATCATCTAAAGAGTCAAAACTACCCTTCTGATGTATCTGCTTCAAATGTTGGCATTTGAGGTTGCGTTCACAAAGACACACACACAAAAAAACACCCAGTCCTAAATATTTGGTATTCAGAAGCCTGCCTCCTGTCCACAACTCCAAATCCTTTTGCAAAGTCCCGAAAATTTGTGAACAAAACATGAGCTCACTAGACTCTAAAATATAGCTCTCTAGAGAGCATGTTTATAGGATTTGGAAATATCAATTATATAACAAAGACACTTTCCTCTCTGCAATCCGCCAATGATAGCTCTCTTTCTCCATAAATGTCACTGGAGGGGTGGGTCAGATATGATTTGGTTGGTGCTGCCATGTGAAATACCTTTTATGTGTCATTGTTAAAAGAAATGGGATAATTTAGCATCACCCTAATATCTTACATTAGTATGCTGAAACCCAGGTCTAGATAGGAAAAAAAAAAAAAAAAAACTGCCCTTCCTTGCTAAGAGTCATGTTAGCATTTCTTTAGGACAATAACGGAAAAGATAAATGGTAATGGGAGGGAAGAAAAACAATTTCCATAGTGCTTTCAGCTGTAACTAAAGCCCAGTGTAGGAGGCAGAGGCTTTTATTGAAAGATCTTAAGAGATAATGCATCATAAACCCAACAAGCCTCAAGACGGACAAATGGCATGTGAGGAAGAAAGGCCTTCCCTTGTAAGAGGCATTGTTAGTACACCTGGAAAACCCTTGAGGTAAAGGGCAATTCAAGCAATCATTTGGTTCATGGAATCCATGATATAGAGCCAATCTCATCTCAAATGTTATTGTTTTGTTTAAGGCCTGAATTAATGCTTCCACTTTGCTCTTCTTTGTTCGTATAACTAAATGCTGAAAGGACAATAAAAAGCAGGTGCTCTACCTTCTGATGAGGGAGGAAACCTTGAAATAAAAGACTTAAGGTGAGAACATTGCTCTCTAAGAAGACTGAGTGAATTGGGTCTCCACAGTTCCTATCCCTGAACTCAGCCCCAGGCCGTCTTAGCATAACTAAGCCCAATAAAATACTAGAAATAATTAAAATATCTCTTATTGGCAGGCCCTACTCTCTTGAGAAGACAATTCTGGTTATATATAGCAGAGGTTTTTCTTCCCTACACACCCATAGGTAATTTATTCTTATACTTGTCGGTTGGCCTTATTTTAGAGCAACTGGATATTTGCGTTGGTCTTCCGCAAGCTAGAACTTTTAAGATGGCACTCACCATGGCACAGGCATGCAGCATCATGCTTGGAACATAGATGGCTCCAATTAGTCTTATTTTCTTTATGCTAAGTCATGTTCTTGGATCATAACACATAAAAACACATCTGGGTTCCAAGGAAAAGTTTCTAAGAATCAGATTAAGTTGGGGCTTTGACTCCTGTTTACTTGAGGAATTCAGATGTGTTTGTGATGGATTTGTCTCTACTGATGGCAGGATTTCATGCAGAGTGCATTGGGATGCTCGGTGATGGTTACAACAGGGACAAAGAGCCTGTAGCTGTTCCCTGTATTAAAATGGACTTATCCCTCGCCACGTACGGCAGAGCATGACGCTATCAAGTTGCTTTCAGAGAAAACATTCTTGGGCTGTAAAATAACTGTGCCTATGGATGTTTTAAATGGGAATTATTTGACCTGGTAGAGAGATCACCATAGTGCTTTACCAGGGTCATCTAGCCTCATCCCAGCTGTCTACTGTATGAGCTAAGTAAATTCCTTTCCCTCACTGGTCTTTGTTCTATTGATCTGTATAATACGGTGATAGAAGTAAGTGATCTCCAAGGTCCTTTCAGCTCTAAAGTTTAAAGATCTCTGTCAATTTCGAAATTACCTATTTTGGGTTTCACCATTTTTACACTTAATTTTGCTGTCTCCTGTAAGGCACGGGAAGCTAAGTGTTATAAATGTAGTGTGATGGATGTTTAAATTTGCCATTAATAAAACGATTCATCAAATACAGGTTGTATTAATATAGCAACTAAAATAGAACAAACGCTCATTTTAATGCCTTATAATAGGGAATGCTGATGGGCTAATGGAGAGGAAGGTACATGAATATGAACTTTCATATGAGCTAGAATAGGCTTGTTAGGATGAGTGCAACAGACAAAATGAAAAGGCTGGAGGGTTTAGAAGAGGAGATTGCTTTCACACGGTGAAAATCAGGTGTGACTTGATAGAAGCAGCAGCATTTTAACTAATACTTAAAGGATCCGTGTTTTTGTTTGTTTGTTTCCCAATAGGAGACCTCCTAGAGTTGTGACTAATACATAAAGTTGATGAAAAACAAGAGGGGCATAAAATTGGAAATGATGGTTAAGGTTGAATCATGAAAGGGACCCAGGGACAGGTATAGGAGTCTGGAATGTTTTTAAATAAGTAGGTATGAACACAGACTACATATCAGCATCACCTGAAGAACATTTAAAAAAATATCTATGCTGGGGCCCACCCTCAGAAATGTATTTAATAACTTGTATTGGAGCCCAAGCATCAGTATGTAAAAAACAAAAACAAAAACAAAAAAACTCCCCAGTAAATGCAAGATGCAGCTAGTGAGATTCAATCATTTTGGTTATAGTGGGCCGTACAAGTTGTGAGCCTGGTGAAGGATACAGCTGTAATCGTCTTGTAATGAGTAGGAGAGATATGTATGCTCTTGGCAATTCATATATGAATCCTTTGAAGGGAGAGGTCCTTCTACTTAAAAGATGCCTCTTATAGTGGAAGTCAATCCTGATTCCTAGCTGGGGATCATAAAGAAGAAACTCTACTTTACATAATTAAGGGGAGAGGAAGACCAAAGCAAAGATTGACACTGCTTGGAGGAAGAGATGGGGTGACTTAGATGGGACTGAAGGTAAGGAGGAGACCCTTGGGAGAGGAGATACATTTAAGAGGTTTATTTCAAGTAAAATGCTATTGCTATAGTATATTACTCTTCCTGAGAACCTCATAAATCTTCAAGAAAATATCTAAGAAATGAAAACTGCTGGCTGTAACAGGACTTCTGTGGAAGCTTATGAAAGGCTACATACTGTGTTTCCCCAAAAGTAAGACCAGGTCTTATATTAATTTTTGCTCCAAAAGATGCATTAGGGCTCATGTGCAGAGCCTGTCATCCTAAGAAATCATGCGAGGGCTTATTTTCTGGTTAGGTCTTATTTTCGGGGAAACACAGCAGTTGCATGGAGGCTTGGTGCTTAGAGCTACTGTGCACAACCAGCATGTTATAGGTTAGTGAACCGTAGAAAGCAGCCTGGGAATATCTTAGTGGAAGTTCTCCAACATGACAGAGCCACACAATCAATGAAGCAATTAGTTATAAAGGCAGATGCCGAGGCTCAAGGTCAAACCTTATGGTAAACTGGGTTTTTGATGGTGTGGCCCAGGGATCTGTACTTTTGGCCAGTTCTCGGTGTCAAAGGTCCTAAGTTAGAAAAGATTTATGTGGAGAATAAATAAGTAAGTGGAGAGGTGTGGAGGCAGGGAAGGGTAGAGAGACAATTAGAACTGAAAATTCTCATAATAGTTTAAGAAAGGAAAAAAAAAAAGATGTGTTGGGTTTAGGTAATAATAGCAGGTTCGAATGTAGAGGATAAACGGCTCAAAGAACTGCAAGTTATATGAAATGAACAAACATTTCCATGTGTCTAGGCATGGCCAAAGACATAACAAAACATTTTTTTTCCTTTTCTATTTCTGCTATCCCCTGGGACAGACAGCTCTGGGCCTCATGGAGTTATGAATCAGAGCGTTCTGACATATGCAGCTAATAGAACGTGGATTAGCTTTAAAATTAGGAGCTCTGTTCTGAGTGCCCATGATTTCACTCTTTATTCCAAGAACATTAGCCTCTCCTAATATAGATGTGAGATTTTCATACAAGTTTCACTGACTCTCTCACAGTGGCTCCAGAGCCCATTTAGTCTTTTCACTGCCAGTTCTAGTCTCTCTACCCAGGAGCTAGATCACAAAAATCCCTACCAGCTTGATTTTGGAATTACTGAGACTATTAACCATAGTGTCTTTAAGTGAGAAGTTCTCATTTTATGGTGCATATACCTCCTGCAATGAAATATGTGCGTGAGTGTGTGTGTGTGTGTGTGTGTGTTTTCAAGGTTCCCCACCCTCCAGGGAGAAAATTAATTAGATTTCCCAAAAAGGCCATGACCTGTACATTATGGAGTGCCTCTGGTGTGTACGAATTAGCACCGCTTAAATTCAAGTACTGCCTCTGACCGGTACATGTGTGTGATTTTACATAAGGCTACCACTCCACCCTTCATTTTACATCCACACAATATGGGGATGTGAATTAAACTATCCAATGTATTTAAACGTGCCTAATAGAAAGTCATAATGTAGAAAATTCCTGTACCCCATAAGCAATCTAATGTACACAGAGACTGGACACCATTAGCTGGAGCCAGCACACATTCCCTTAGGGACAGAAAAAAATCCATGAACAGAGTGAATTTAGGTACACTAATGACTTCTGTAACTGAAGTGTGTGGCCATATCAATGAGAGCAGAGTGATCACCATCAGAATTATCGGGAGTATAAGCGTGAGGCTAATTACACTGATCATGGGGACGACTGTTTAGTGTTTCCCATGTAAACACAGTGTTTCATTTAAGCCTCACAATCCTATTAGGTGGGTGTGCTTATCCCCACAGTATGAATGAGGAAGGAAACCTGAGAGAGGTTGGGTGAATGAACCAAGGGCAGTAAGTGCCGGAGTCAGGATTAGGAATTTGGGGGAAAAGAAGAGAAATGTACATGATAAAGCTGCCCTCACATATATAAACAGACAGCCAAAGGGAAGAGAAGTTGCTTTTATTATGTGTGACTCCAAAGAATACTAGCAGAGCTGAGAGTTCCCAGCCATTATTAGAAATACTCAAGCCACTTGTCTAAAATACTATCGGCAAGAACCCTGATTTGAATGAAGGCATTAGGGTGGCCAACTTGAAGGGTCTCTTCCCAAAGTTGGAGTCTTTGTTTGTATGATAAAAATGGTCTGTCTGCTCTGTGATCACTGCCAACTCCTGAGGTGAGAAAGTGGTACTGACCCAGGCATTGGTCCTTTTCATTCAGATTTGATAGTTTGTCTTAAAGAAAACTGTAGTCTGCTTCTGTCTCATCTCCCTCCTGCGATAAGTGGTTGTTGCAATGCCTGTTGCTGAACTCAGGTGAGGCTCATATTATAGATGTCCTCAGACTCCCTGGGATACTCACCTGAAATGGGGTTTTGCTACTGACATGTTCACAGCTATGAAGAAACGGGTCCATGAATTTGTGAACTTACAGATGGCAGAATGACGTTTTCTTCCAAAGGTGGCTGGGAGAATCAAATAAGGTAAAGGAGATAACACGACTGGACAGTGTCTGGCACATGGTAAGTTTTCAATAAATACTAGTTGAATCCAGTTCTGTTCTGCTGGGCACAGGGTTGTGCTACTCAGAACCCCTTTTAAGGAAGGACATGCTACTCAGGTACTGGGAATGCAGTCAGCAGAGGGCCTCCCACAGTCGGAGACTCAGGGTCCACTTCTCGGCAGAGAGAGAACTGCCTCCTGGAACTTGCACCCTCCCTGGGACCGTCTGTATCCAGACACTGAGAGAGGCAAGTATAAATTCTTAGCCATTTTGGCCTAATGTGGGACATTCTGACCAGCTCCTCTCTGGACTAGCAGAGTTATGCTCAGGCCTTCATGGCTGTGAAACTTCTCCCTATAACAATCCCACGCCTTCCCTCGTCCATTCACGGGTATTGATCTCTAAACATCTTGCATTCTAAACTCCATCTCAGTGTCTGCTCCCAGAGAACTCAGCCTGCAACAACCGGCCAGATCCCAGACTCATACGTAAATTGAAAAGATTCTCACTCCAGCTTTCTAGAGTATGATAAGTTTGTTAGCCTTTAGTTAACTGTTTTTTTAGCAGGAGGGTTTGGGCCTGATAACCTCTAAGAGTTCTTCCAGTGATGACACTTCAGGAGCTTTCACTTCTTCCATTCATATGCTCATCATCCCCACAATAAAGCCTCCTCTGTGGCTTGTTTTCTTCCCTGTGTTCCCAAAGCATCCTGCATTCACAGCAGAAAACCCTTACACTTCACTGTCATTTATCCTTAGTGCGTCCGTCTTCCCTACGTGATGGATACCTTTGAATCAAAGGGCTGTCTTTCACCTGAAATTCACCAGCAGCACCTCCTGCCTGGTCTGGAGCCTGGAAGGTATTTTCGATAAATGGGTGTTCAATATATAAACCCATACAGATACTCTCCCAGTTACTCTGATTGATGGATACATAAAGAATGGCACTCCGTAACCCTCTCTTCAATTGTCCTCTTCTTTTGGTAAATTGTATCCCACTTAGTGAAGATCAATTTGTTTTCAAGTGCATTGCTGCAGGACATAAAGGCGTCTAAGTAACTGGCTCAGTAAATGAAGCCGTGACACTGTATTTTAATCAACTATCAGAGGTGATGCAAGACAACAAAACATCATTCTTTTCCAACCAAGCATGTCCTTTTTTTAGAGATTAAATGACAATTGTGTTGTATTAATTTACTTTGTTTTCTTGTAAAAAAGCAAAG
The DNA here is from genome assembly GCF_964194185.1 of Rhinolophus hipposideros. Classification (NCBI taxonomy): domain Eukaryota; kingdom Metazoa; phylum Chordata; class Mammalia; order Chiroptera; family Rhinolophidae; genus Rhinolophus; species Rhinolophus hipposideros. The sequence continues at coordinate 67,190,604 of NC_138057.1, forward strand.
ATGAGAGCTGCCAAAAGACAAGGTGGGGTGGAGTAGCTGGGAAGGGACCGAACAAAAGGTGGTAGGAAAACTTGGGAAGGGAAAGGAAAGTATATCTATTAAATGCCTGATACATGCCAGGCAGTGTTCCAAGCCCTTAGCACATATTTAATGTACTAATTATATTTAATAGGCAAGAAATCCGAGGCACAGATTGGTTAATGATTTGCCATGAGTACTACAAGAGTGGTTACGAAGCTGCAAGTAGAAGCTCATGCATTTTTGTCTCCAATGTGAGGATCTGTCCCAACAAATAAAAGGAGATGGAGAACTGAGAGGTATTCAGCATATCAAATCATCAAGGATAGCCTTGTGTAGGTTGTTCAAAGGGTAAGAAAAGGGGAAGGGGGGGTGGAATTACCAGTAATAATGTAATCAAATAATACTGATCTCATATGTAGAATCTTAAAATAAAAATTTATGTTGAACTCATAATAATAGAGAGTAGAATGGTAGCTACCAGAAGAAGGGGGCCTGGCGAAAAGGAAGATATTGATCAAAGAGTGCAAACTTTCAGTTATAAGATGAATAAATTTTAGAGATCTCATGTATAGCCTGGTGACTACAGTTAATAATAATGTACACTTGAAATACTAAGTAAATCTCAAATGTTCTCACCACACACACACACACACAAATGGTACCTGTGGGAGATGATGGACATGATAATTAGTTTGATTGTGGTAATAATTTCACAATGTATACATATATCAAAATATCACTTGCACACCTTAAATATATACAGTTTTGTTTGTCAAAAATAAATAAATACATTAAAAAATACTTATTGAGTACAAAGCATTGACTTAAACAGGAGGACACGTATAATTGCAAAGCATATTTCCTGCCCACAAAGAACTACCAGAATATAGTTGTCGAGACAAGACATAAGTGAATAGAAAAGAAAAAAAAAAACATTACCTACCCAGGGCAACGATGCAGGACTGTTATGTCCACTCCACAGTACGTTCAGAGTAAGAGCCTGTTTTAAGTAGGGCATCAAAATTGGCTAAAAACAGACTTCTCTCCACTCCTAATTAATTTGGTGATGAATGCGAATAATGTCCTCTTTCCTCATCCTTTCTCTGATTTTACTGTCTGGGTCTCCCCATCGAACTCATTCTCCAGAGTTAACAGAGGGGCATCCCTGAAAATAAGATCGCACTGTGACATTCATAGCTTCATACATCAGTGACTACTTAGCCCCCCAAGGATAAAGGACCGTGCTGTCCACAGCCATGAGGTTTTTCCATGTCTACTTACTAACTGCATTACTACTAATCTACCATAAGAGAAAAAGAAAAGAATATCCAGATTTTCTGTAATCAGCCCTACAGCAAGACAGGATGCCCCATTTCAAAAATTGTCCACCTTTTTTCAGTTTACTTTCAAATATGATTTGCCACATAGACATAGAATTTGCCTATAACCATATCCAGCTGTATACCATGAGTGCTTTAAAAGAAAGAATATATAAGATGATATGGAATAACCATAGAAATAAGGCTCCCTAAAAATACTATTTATTTCAAACAAAGACTCTTAGCAGGAGAAAGCCTTTTAGTTAGAAAACCAGTATTCAAAAATGAAAGGCTGCTTTAAAGCTGGAAGCTGTTCTGCTGAAAAAAAAGCCAATCCTATCTTACGAAGATTTTGCATATGTAATATAGACATAGAGGTCCAATTTCCTTTGCAAAGAAGGAATGTAGTATTGTGACGTTTCTGAAATTCTAAACGCGAACAGGGTCGGGGGGAATCATTAGAGTCTGAGCACATATGCCAAGGTATGCTTTATGAATGCTAAAGCTGAAAGGGTCGCTTTTAAGGACGAACACAGGTTTCCCTCCTGGCCACCCTGCATCCGGCCTTTCTTCAAGGGTCTCTTTTGGAAAATAAAGTCAGTGATTTCTTTTTTTCCAATGGACCCACAAAGCAGGAACAGATGTGACACGAGTAACCTCTACTTTGTGCATACCTCAGAGAAAAACGACGCGGCCTAAAGCAGGGGATCTGGCGCTGGGCCAGAGAGAAGGACAATTGGAGTTTAGGCTTCTAATGACATGGTTCACCTCAGCTCGCTCCTTTCTGCTGTGTAGAAAGTGCAGGTGGGGAAAGGGCTGTGTCTGCTCATGGGAAACACAAATGAAATATTTGCAAAAGGCTGCCATTTCCCTCCGCTCTCTGCCCTCTCGTTTCCTCGCATTGGATTATCCACACTACTTTAGCTGACCATCTCTTAATGCATGATAAAACATAAAGCTTGTGGCCTGGGTGCCAGAGCCTGACACTGTGAGTTAGAATTCTTACTCTGCCACCTACAAATGCATGATTTCTAAACCATTATTTCTGCTTTCTACACATCATCTTTGTGACATACATGACGATAATAACATCATCTCCTTCGCTGAGTTAGTTTTGAGAAGTTGATAGATAGTATTGAAGGAGTACTCAGCACCATACACAACACATAGCAAGTGCTTGATAAATGTTATGTTATAATTAAGAAACACTTTCCATCATCTTTTATATTTTTGAGGGTCTATTTCTTATTTTTCTCATCAAAGAGCAAGGCTTGTGAGTGCAGAAGACACGTCAGAGGCCTAATATGGCATGGTCTCAACTCAGTCTCAGTGGTGTGCTGGTAAATATTCAACGACTGGCTCTCCAAGAAGGAAGCTAAGATTCCATCGTGTTTGCCAGTTTCTGTGGTGTAAACACTCCCACCATGATCGTTTTCAAGCTATCAACCTGATGTCAACTGACTAACAAAATTCTTGAAAATTTAATAGTGGCCTCTTATGAGACAATATAAGGCAGCTTCAATGCACCACTGAACACATGTACAAAAGAAAGGTGTAAAGGAATCAACACGTGAATAAACACATGAAGAAATGAATGATTTACATCAGGGATTCTCAGTGATACCAGAGAGCCACGGCATGCCATTGTTTTGTTTTCCCCCAGCTTTATTAATATATAATTGAAAAATACAAATTATGTAATTTAAGGCATACGGCATGATATTTTGAAATACCTATACATTATGAAATAATTACCACAATCAAGCTAATTAACATAGCCATCACCTCACAGTTATTATTATTATTAATTATTATTATTATTAGGTATAGTGACAACACTTAAGATTTGCTTTCTTAGAAAATCTCAAGTATATAATATAGTATTATTAACTATAATCATTATGCTGCACATTAGATCCCCAGAACTTACTTATCTTACAAGTGAAAGTTTGTATCCTTTGACCAACACCTCCTCATTTCCCCTATCTCACAGCTCCTGGCAACCACCATCTTTTTTAGATTCTATGTATAAGTGAGGTGATATAATATTTGTCTTTCTATATCTGGCTTATTTAACTTGGGGTAATGTCTTTTAAGTTCATCTGTTTTGTCACAAATATTAGGATTTTCTTCTTTTGTATGCATGAGCAATATTCTATTGTGTGTATGTGTGTGTGTATGTGTATGTATGACATTTACTTTATCCATTCATTCTTCAGTGGACACTTAACTTCTTTCCTTATCCTGGCTATTGTGCATGCTGCTGCAACTATGGACGTGCAGATATCTTTACTACCATTTACTGGGTATTGCAGTCATCTGTCCTCTCAAAAGAGGCCTCAGACCAGTAGGAATATGTACTGAAAATTTTTCCATCACATTGGTTCCTTGTGTTATTTCTAGAAAAAGATAATCTTGATATGGAAACCTTGGGTACTGTCAGACAATATATGTTTCTTGTGAAAATTCATAAAGCATATGGGTATATTAAAGACACTGATAAGTCTTATGGAAAAAACACACATTTTTTTACTGTAATGAAAATGTACAGAAAATTTCTCAAACATATTTGACCACCAAAACTGTTTTGGCTGGGTAACTAGTCGCATCATAAGGAATTAATATCTCTGAAGAACGCACATTGGAAAACACTGACAGAACTACTTTTTTTAATTGTATGGAAAAGAAGTAAATGCCCTCAGTAATTTCTGAAGAATATGTTTTCCTAAAATTGGAACAAAATATATCTTGGATATGCGTCAAAGAAAAAAAATGTGGATTATGTCATCAAAATGGCGGCACTAGGTGAGCCTCTGTAAAGCTCCCCTGGAATTTACAACTAATCGAACAACAATAACTCCACAAAGGACTCCCTGCACAGCAGACAGGCAAGACGAAGAGGCCCACTACTGAATTCACCTCAAGGTGGGCGAATCGCTGAGCAGGGGAGGAGGGAAAGGAGCAGTACAGAGATGAAGCCGCGCGGGTGCAGGACGCAGACCTAGTTCAGTGCTCCGAGCCCGCTGCATCCCGGAACTACTGCAGCTGTGGGAGAGGGAAGAACTCGGACTGCTAGGGCTCCGCTTACGGCCCACAGGGCTGAGGGGGCAGCATATAACAAGGCTGAACCCAACACTCACAGCAGAGACCTCGGAAAAAGACTGAGGGAAGAGGCTGAAAACGGTGGTTTAAGCCCTCACTGCCAAGCAGAGAACAAAAGCCTTAGGCACTGAGACTAGCCACCCCCTCCCTACCCTCCCAGAGCTTGTCCCGCCCCCACCTCCCTGGTTCTAGAAGCGGAACAGTAGCAGTGTCAGATCAAAAGAACAGAATATTTGCTCTTCTGAGAACTGTGGACCACAGACACAGATTTGCAGCCCAACTAGTTCTGGCAAAGAGGAGGGAACTGTGGAAGCAACACCAGCTGTGGTGGTGGTGGCTGCCATTACTCTGGGCCACCTCTCACAACTCACCCCGCCTCTGGCCCCACCTATCTGGGTGGATCCCTGCAGGAGTAAATAGAACTGCTGAAACACACGGGCTCTGAATCTGGTGCAGGAAGAGCTTTGGAACTTCAAAAGCTCTCCACCTACCCACACGGACACTGTGCCCTGTGACCCAGGTGAACTATTAACAGAGGAGAAGACCATCTCCCAGAGATTGCCCCCATTGTGTGAGAAGTTGGAATAGTGCAGAGAAAACATAGCACTACCATGTGAGAGAAAAAAAAAAAGCTGCATTCGGAAAGAAAATAAAACATTCTACCAACAAGTACTGGAAAACAAAAAAAAGACCTCTTCCTACCAACCTGTTACAGAAGCCACTCCTGTAGATGTCTAGGAAGAGAAATAATAAATGAGTAATTGCCATGAATAACCAAGGCAACAAGACATCTCAGAAAGAAAGTGAAAAGTCTCCAGAAAAGGAACTTAAAGATATTGAAATATGTGAATTAAATGACAGAGAATTCAAGATTGCAGTTCTGGAAAACTCAACAAGATACAGAAAACACAGAAAGGCAGTTTAATGAACTCAGAAACACAATCAAAGAACAACATGAGCATTTTACGAAACAGATTGAAATTTTTAAAAAGAACCAAGTAGAATTTCTGGAGATTAAGAACTCAGTAGAAGAAATCAAGAATGAAATAACCAGCTTAGGTAGTAGAGTTGACCAGATGTAGTAAAGAATCAGTGACAACGAAAATAGAAACCTGGAAATTACACAGATGGAAGGAAAAAGAGACTTGAGACTTAAAAGAAATGAAAGAACTCTACAGGAACTTTCTGACTCCATCAGAAAGAGCAATATAAGAATAATGGGCATACCAGGAGTAAAAAGAGAGAAGGGACCAAAGAATATATCCAAACAAATTGTTGATGAGAACTTCCCAAACTTGTGGACAGAACTGGATCCTCAAATTCAAGAAGCAAATAGACCACCTAATTACCTCAGTCCCAACAGGCCTTCTCCAAGGCACATTGTATTGAAGCTGTCTAAAACCAACGACAAAGAAAGAATCCTCAAGGCAGCCAGGGAAAAGAAAACGGTAACCTACAAAGGAAAGCCCATTAGATTATCATCAGATTTTTCAGCAGAAACTCCACCAGCCAGGAGGGAGTGGAACCAAACATTCAAACTATAGAAAGAGAGAAATTATGAGCCAAGAATAATATATCCAGCAAAGATATCCTTTAGATATGAAGGAGTAATAAAGACCTTGCCAGACATACAGAAGCTGAGGGAATTTTCTAATACACGACCTGCAATACAAGAAGTACTAAAGGAGGCTATTTGTCCACCATCAACAGGGACAATTTGTGGCATCCAAAACATAAAAAGGGGGAGAGTAAAGGTCTGAACTGCAATATGGGAATGGAGAAAGTAAGAGTGCTGAAGAAAATGGAATACTCTAAATATCAAACTTTCTTTTACATAAACTTCAGGGTAACCACTCAAAAAAAAAAAAATCCAGAACTGAAATATATACTGTAATAAAACAAGAAACAGAGGGAAACATCATAGAATACCACCACACAGAAATAACAGACAACAACAAAAGGGCAAAGAAACAATGGAGACACAGCCTTACCAGAAAACTAAAGATAGAATGACAGGAAATACTCATGTATCAATAATCACCCTAAATGTAAATATAAATTTACACCCTAAATGTAAATCGACTGAACTCACCAATAAAAAGGCACAGAGTAGCAGATTGGATCAAAAAACTAAACCCAACCATATGCTGTCTCCAAGAGACACATCTCAGCTATAAGGACAAGCATAGACTCAAAGCGAAAGGGTGGAAATTGACACTCCAAGCAAATGGTACCCAGAGAAAATTAGGTGTAGCCATAATAATATCAGATGAAACAGACTTCAGGGTGAAAAAGGTAACAAGAGACAAAGATGGACATTTCATAATGTAAACGGGACTATACAACAAGAAGACAAAACAGTCATCAATATTTATGCCCCCAATCAGGGAGCACCAAAATATACCAAGCAACTACTAACAGAACTAAAGGGAGAAATTGACCAAAACACAATTATACTAGGGGACTTAAATACATCATTGACAGCTATGGATAGATCATCCAAACAGAAAATAGATAACGTACTAGCGGCCCTAAATGACACATTAGATGAAATGGACATATTTGACATATATACAGCACTTCATCCTAAAACATCAGACTATACATTCTTTTCTAGTGTACATGGAACATTCTCAAGGATAGACCATATATTGGGACATAAAATAAGCCTCAGCAAATTTAAGAAGATTGAAATCATACCCAGCATATTCTCTGATCACAAGGCTTTGAAACTGGATATCAACGGCAAAAAGAAAGCAGGAGAAAACACAAGTACATGGAGATTAAACAACATACTTTTAAAGAAGGACCGGGTCAAAGAAGAAATTAGAGGAGAGCTCAAAAGATACATAGAAACAAATGACAATGAAAATACATCGTACCAAAATATTTGGGATGCAGCGAAAGCAGTTTTAAGAGGGAAATTTATATCATTACAGGCCTATTTCAAGAAACAAGAAAAATCCCAAATAAATAACCTCATGTTACATATTAAAGAATGAAGAAAAGAAGAACAAGTGAAACCCAAGGTCAGCAGAAGAATGGAAATAACAAGAATCAGAGCAGAACTAAATGAAATAGAGAACAAAATACAATAGAAAAAATTAATGTGACAAAGCTGGTTCTTTGAAAAGATTAACAAAATCGACAAACCCTTGTCTAGACTCACTAAGATAAAAAGAGAGAAGACACTAATTAAAAACATCAGAAATGAAAAAGGGGAAGTTATCACAGACACCACAGAAATACAAAGGATCATCCAAGAATACTATGAAGGACTATATGCCACCAAATTCAATAACCTAGAAGAAATGGACAAGTTTTTAGAAACATATAGCCTTCCTAGGCTGAACCATGAAGAACTGGAAAATCTAAACAGACCGATCACCAGTAACGAAATTGAATCAGTCATCCAAAACCTTACCAAAAGCAAAAGTCCTGCACCAGATGGCTTCACTAGTGAATTCTAGCAAACCTTCAAAGAGGATCTAATACCAATCCTGCTCAAACTCTTCCAAAAAATTGAAGAGACAATACTTCCTAACTCATTTTATGAGGCAAACATTACCCTGATACCAAAACCTGGTAAGGACAACACAAAAAAAGAAAACTACAGACCAATATCTCTGATGAATACAGATGCAAAAATCCTAAACAAAATTCTAGCAAATCGAATACAACAATGCATTAAAAAGATTATTCATGGTGACCAAATGGGATTCATCCCTGGGGCACAAGGATGGTTCAACATTCGCAAATCCATCAATGTGATATATCACATAAACAAAATAAAGGACAAAAATCATATGTTTATATCAATTGATGCAGAAAAAGCATTTGACAAGATACAATATCCATTTATGATTAAAACATTTAATAAAATAGGTATAGAAGGAAAATCCCTTAATATAATAAAGGCCATCTATGACAATTCCTCAGCTAATCTCATAATTAATGGTGAAAAACTGAAGCCCTTTGCTCTACGTTCAGGAACACGACAGGCCTGTCCCCTATCATCTCTGCTTTTCAACATAGTGTTGGAAGTCCTTGCCAGAGCAATCAGGCAAGAGAAAGAAATAAAAGACATCAAAATTGTGAATGAAGAAGTTAAATTATCAGTCTTTGCAGATGACATGATGTTATATATAGAAAACCCTAAAGACTCCACCAAAAAGCCATCAGAAACAATAAACAAATACAGTAAAGTTGCTGGCTACAAAATCAATGTACAAAAGTCCATTGCATTCCTATATACTAACAATGAAATCTCAGAAAAAGAATACAAAAAAAATTCTTTTTGCAATTGCAGCAAAAAGAATAAAATACCTAGGAAGAAACTTAACCAAGGATGTGAAGGACCTAAATGATGAAAACTATAAGACATTTTTGAAAGAAATTGAAGACACAAAGAAATGGCAAGACATTCCGTGCTCATGGATTGGAAGGATCAACATAGTTAAAATGGCCATATTACCTAAGCAATATACAGATTTAATGCAATCCCCATCAAAATCCCAATGGCATTTTTTTAAAGAAATAGAACAAAAAATCATCAGATTTGTTTGGAACCACAAAAGACTCTGAATATTCAAAGCAATCTTAAGGAAAAAGAACATTACGGGAGGTATCACACTGCCTGACTTTAGCTTGTACTACAGAGCTACAATAATCAAAACAGCATGGCATTGGCAGAAAAACAGACACATAGACCAATGGAATAGAATTGAGAATCCAGAAATAAAACCACATAAATATGGACAATAATTTTCGACAAAAAAGCTAAAACATTCAATGGGGAAAAGACAGCCTCTTCAATAAATGGTGGTGGGAGAATTGGATAGCCACGTGCAAAAGAATGAAACTGGACTGCTATCTGTCACCATGTACCAAAATTAATTCAAAATGGATCAAAGACTTAAGCATAAGACCTGACACAATAAACTGCATAGAAGAAAACATAGGTACTAAACTTATGGACCTTCGGTTCAAAGAGAATTTTATGAATTTGACTCCAAAGGCAATGGAAGTAAAAGCTAAAATAAACGAATGGGACTATATGAAACTTAAAAGCTTCTGCACAGCAAAAGAAACCATCGACAAAATAAAGAAGCAACCAACTGAATGGGAGAAGATTTTTGCAAACAGTGCCTCCGATAAGGGGCTAATATCCAAAATATACAAGGAACTCATACAACTCAACAAAGAAAAACCAAACAACCAAAATGAAAAATGGGCAGACGTGCTGAAGAGACATTTCTCCAAAGAGGACATACAAATGGCAAAGAGACATATGAAAAAATGCTCAACATCACTAATCAGCAGAGAAATGCAAATAAAGACCACAATGAGCTATCACCTCACCCCAGTCAGAAAGGCTATCATCAACAAGACTAATAGTAACAAGTGCTGGAGAGGCTGTGGAGAAAAAGGAACCCTCATACACTGTTGGTGGCAATGCAGACTGGTGCAGCCGTTATGGAAGGCAGTGTGGCGGTTCCTCAAAAAATTACGAATAGAATTATCATTTGACCCAGCAATCCCTCTCCTGGGTATCTACCCAAAATATCTGAAAACATTTATCTCTAAAGACACGTGTGCTCCAATGTTCATTGCAGCTTTGCTTACGGTGGCCAACACATGGAAACAACCAAAATGTCCTTCGACAGATGAATGGATAAAGAAATCGTGGTATATATACACAATGGAATACTATTCGGCAGTAAGAAAAAATGATATAGGAATATTTGTGACAACATGGATGGATCTTGAGAGGATAATGCTAAGCGAAATAAGTCAGACAGAAAAAGCAGAGAACCATATGATTTCACTGATGTGTGGTATATAAACCAAAAACAACAAAAGAACAAGACAAACAAATGAGAAACAAAAACTCATAGACACAGACAATAGTTTAGTGGTTACCAGAGGGTAAGGGGGGTGGGGGTGGGAGATGAGGGTAAGGGGGATCAAATATATGGTGATGGAAGGAGAACTGACTCTGAGTGTGAACACACAAAGGGATTTACAGATGAGGTAATACAGAATTGTACACCTGAAATCTATGTAATTTTACTAACAATTGTCACCCCAATAAATTAAAAAAATATATATTAATAAAAATAATATCTACTATGTGCCCAGAGCTGATAATGTTGAATTCTGCAATGTAGATAAAATTACCCCATTGTACAGATGACAGAGTGGATATTTGAGAAACTTAATTCATTTACTTACTGTCACACTTTTGAGCAGAATTCAAATCCAGATCTGTGTGTCTCCAAAGCCAACATTCTTCTACATCAGATATGTTATGTCATTACGAAATTATGATCATTAGCTTCAGCGTAGCCCTTCACTCTTCAAAGAAGTTCAATTACATTTTCTTAATTTACTTTTTCTTTTCTCTTTCATAACTACTTCAAAATTTCTACATTCTTTCTGACACCCTACTTGCTAGAGATTATTTCGCTTTCTTTTAACCAAGTTATAAAACATTGGAAATAATGTCCTCAACTTCTCACAGCCTGATCTGTAAATTTAGCTTTATGTATACCCAACCTGCCACCTTCTCTCTACTTATCTCAAAGAAAGAAAAAGGAAAGAAAGAAAGAAATTTTCTATACCTATGTTACATACCTCAATCCTTTCTTAACTTTTCAAACTCCTCCCTTTATTCTTATCCATATTCCTGTCTCATTCTCTACCTCTTCCTCCCCAATAGATTTTTCCAACCATTTATAACATGTTTAATTCTGTCCCAATAAACAGTGTAGAACAATCTTTTCTCCTTCATCTTTCCTCCCCTTTTCTTTTTTCATTCTCTCTTCCCACTCCTTCTTAGTCAAGAGTCTTGAAACTCTTGTCCACAATAGCTATCTATGTATCTTCACTTCTCAGCCATTTTTCAAACATCCTGATTAGGTTTTTCTCACCACCCCATTACGACTCTTTCAACAAGATCATCAGTGAACTCTTTGCTGCTGAATCTTTGGTCACTTTTTAATTCTTTATTTAATCAACCATTTTTTTCTTTTTGAAATCGGCTATTCCCTTTCCTTCAATGACAATTCACTTGACTTATTTTCCTTCCATTTCTCTAGCATCTATGTCTCAAACTTCATTAGCGGTTCCCCTTCCTCTACCTGTCCTCTAAATTCTGGTTGTATCAGAGATGATTTCAGGCTCATATTTCTTCCCAATAATCCTGCTTGTCTTGAATGATCTCATCTATTCTTGTGGATTCAATTACAGCCCTTTATGCTGATGATTCCAGATCTACACGCAGTCTAGAAGAAATCATGGCTTTAAAGCACATTCAATTTCTTACATGAAATGTCAACCTGAATGACCTACAGGTATTACAGGTATCTTAAAATCAGTTATGATCTCCTATCTCCACATGCTTTACCACATACGTTCCCTTTTGAAAGTAAATTTCAGTCTTCTAAGCCAAGTGAGTGGAGAGTCATCCTCAACTCTTCTGTCTTATCTCAAACCTAATTCATCAACAAGACACATTGATTCATCTCCCTAACACTTCTAAATTCATCCATTTCTCTCCAATACACCATAAGCATATGATGATCCAATGTTTTCCTGCGTAGGTGTCAATTGCAGCCTTCTATCTGAACTGCCAACCTCTACTCTTGCCCATGTACAGTCCATTTTGTATTCTAGAGCTAGAGATATCGTTCTAAAATTAAAATGTGATCTTTTAAGTCTACTTTTTGTGGTTTCTTTTTCTTTCCACCCATTCTTAACAGCTTGATGTTATTGAAGGAATGTCAGCCTTTGGATAAAGCACTTTTATTCTCCAATCCTCTCTGCACGAAACCTCCAGGAAACACACACACACACTCACACACACAGACATTTAACTCCGTTATCCTGACCAATTCTTCTTGTCCTCCATGTCTCAACTAAAAGTCATTTCCTCAGGAGGAACCTTCTTCTCCAATTCCTAATGTCTACTTTATATATATTCTCATCCCTGAACTTCCACTGGTATAACACTGACAGGCATTTTTGTAAAATAGTTTGCTTCTTCTTCAATATGCTCGAGTTATATGTTTTTGTAAAAGTGCGTGAAACCTAAAAATGCCTGCATAGAATAGTTCCCATAAAAAATAATAGCAAAGTAATGGGTGCCAAAATTTCTATTGTATCTTACAATTCGGGAGATTAATATATTTACATTATCTTAGTCTATAGTCATAATAGTCAAATAACCTATATTCATAGAATTTGCATTATACAAATCCATATTATATGAATATACAGGAGAACAATTTCAGTTAAAATGCCAATCTAGTGTGTATGTTTTCTTTTTTAATCACCATGAAAATGATAATAGTGTAATTAACATGTACAAATTTATGAGGCTGAAGAGCACCAGAGAAAAAATGACCTGGAAAAGAAGCATTAACGCATTTTTGGAATGTGAAAAGTATATGAATAAGTTGTAACTGACCTAACAGACTAGACAATCCTAAAACCCAAGTGCCTTTCAAAAGGGATCATGAAAAAAATCAAACCACAGAACCCTGCAAAGGCTCAAAAACTGGCAGTACTACTAGGTAGCTTGGAAGGTATAGGGCGAAAAGCCCAGATTGATGAAGAATCTATGCAAGCCGTTAGACCCACAGGTACTCTTCCATGTCCCGGGAAGCCAGGCAACTGTTCTTTCCTGACCCAGGCAGAAGGCAAGAATCTTGTTATGTGGGGATGTAGAATGTGGGATGCTTTAAGGTGGGGAGGCCAGTAAAGCACAGGGTAGAGGTGAGATGCCCTTTGAAGATAAGGAAATTAAGTGATTATTCTGGATGGTGAAAATACCTTCCATACCCTTTTTAGCCAACTAAAATGCAGACAGGAGATGGGGGGGTGGGGTGGTATCCTCTCTGGGGATCCTGATTGGCCTGGAGGAATAAACAGCAGGTAATGACTGTCAAGGAGCCCAGTGAAACAATGGGGTGACTATTAGATCACCATACAGAAAGGACAACCCAATAATTAACAACTCCTCACCCCCCATCCCCTGGCATTTAAGAACAGGCTCACACATGAAAGGCAGAACCCAAAATGTAAAAACTATAATAGGAGGTTTATAACAATTGTAAAAGAATTATTATGTTCACAAACCAAGAATATGATGCTATAAAAAGGAATGCTCTAAGAACAACAGCAAAAGAAACTTATTAGAGATTAAAATCAAGATTCCCCCCTCAAAAATCGTTTCAAATTGAATTGAGAAATAATGTTGAGCAAGTATCCCAGCAAGCAGAGAAATAAATATATGGAAAATAGGAAAGGAAGACGTTATAATATTAGTAAGTCCAAGAAATAAAATAACTAGTAGATTGTTCCAGAAAGAAGGACCAGAGATAGTGGAGAGGAGGAAAGTGTGTGTGTGCGTGTGTGTGTGTGTGTGTGTGTGTGTGTAATTATACAAATATAAATCAAGACATAACACAGTGAAAATTCTGAATACTGAGGATGTTTGGGAAAACCGTAAGAATTTTCAGAAAGCAGAAGAAAACAGTTGATATACAAAGCATTTGGGGATAAAAGTGTCATAACAGTTCTCAACAATACCAGACACTAGAAGAAAATGGATCAAGGTCTTTAATATTTTAAATAATTTTTACAACTTATTTTCTAGACTGTTCTTCAAATGTAAAAGTAAAATTAAGACATGTTGAATATGAAAGGACTCACAAAATTAACTTTACACAGGAAGCTCATGTTTCCCAATAAGGAAGGAAAATGTAAACAAGAAAAGGTCGGGATCCAGAAAACTGTGGTTTCTATACTGAAAAATAAACAAAAGGAAACTCCAGGGTGATGAGGAAGGGAAGGTCCAAGGTGAGCTACTTGAAAAGGGGATAGATAGATAGATAGATAGATAGATAGATAGATAGATAGATAGATGATAGATAATAGGAAGAAAGAAACATACATATATCATAGGTATATAGATAGATAGATAGATAGATACATGAATAGATACACAGATAAAGTTTTTGTTTTGTTTTTAACCTATATATATATATATATATATTTTTTTTTTTTTCTATTCTTGTGTATATTTGGAGGCTTAAAATATTCCCTGAACAAATGGATTATCCAGGCAAGTTTAAACCCAAAGGGGAAAAAAATATACAAAGAAAGGAAATAATTATGTTGTATTTCATGATCAGCTCTGAAAATATTGATAGTCTAATAATGCAAACACTAAACATTGATTTACTTTAAATGTGATAGAACTATCTTGAAAAGTTAAGGGAAGGAAAATGTGTGTGCTGCTGTTGATACAAACAGTAGGCCATGGAGCACATTGTAAGAGTGCAGCCAAATCTTCATCAAATATAGTTAAAAGTCAACAAATCATTTCTAAAGAAATGTCTAAAGAAATCATGTCTAAATAATACCCAAAGCAATATTTTGAAAGAGTTGGAATCATGAGCCTCAGAGAAGTAAGAATTAGTGGTGAGAAGGGGTCAAGGATTGCTATTTTTTGTTAAAAGTCTTATAATACTGTTTGAATTTTAAAAATATTTCCATATAAACAACGAAACAGTGGAATGAGATGGGGAGGAACATACAGGCAGATGTGAATGAAGGGTCATATTCTTGTCTTTGAACTGGAAGCTGAGTTCAAAAGTGTTGATTATATTATTAGGCTTTACAGCACACGTAAAGCTTATAGATCTTATTTTGTATGTATCAAATACCTAAAAAGACGCAATCATTTATTAAAGAAAAATATTAAAAACTTGAAAATATGAACCGCATCTTTGTTAAATGCAGCCGTTTTTGAAAACTGGGAAATGGGTTTCCCTGGGTCTACAGACGTTGTCTGTAGAGCTTCCAGTAAGCTTCTGTTTCTTTGTTTAAAAAATAAATACATAAAACATTGAAGGTGAAGTGGCTATATTGCACCAGTCTCTGGTAAACCTTCATGAGTAAATCAATGTTTCTTGTGTTGCAACAAAAGATGCTATTGTCGGACAGAAGAAGACCATGGAAAGCACAAGGGGAGACAAAAGAGACTGGCTGCCGTATTTCACTGATGTGTGTTCTACTGCGACAGACCCTTGTACAGGGCAGCTTGGGGTTGCACGTGCCTCACATTCTGTAGTGTATTGATAAAAACACTGAGAAACTCACATCAACACAGATCTAAACATTAGTATTCTACTCTTTCTAATGGATCTAAAACTGGGCAGAGCCCATTTGTACTTTCTTAATTGCTACTTTCCCTGCTTGTCTGCCAGCTCCATGCAGCTTGAGACCTTGTGTCTTTCCTACCTGGGTACTACTGTTTGCCTGGCACATTGTGGGAACTAAATAAATAATAACTGAACAAGTGATTGAACTACAATTCCCATTTATTTATTTATTTATATTTGCTATTGAATAACCTGAAATTTAGCCTACTAAAAATTGTATAGATTATAGCCAAACATCATACTTGCTTATTTACCTGTTTCCCTCTAAAATGATGTAATGTGAAGAACATTAAATTTAGTGACAGAAGACTCGCTCCAGTTTAATTTTCGGTTCTGTCCTTTACTGCTATGTCATTTTGGGCAACCCTGCATAGCTCTCTCAGCTTAAGTTCTCTCATCCATTAAATGATGATAATAAGAGTTTACTCATGTTATGAAGAGGGAATGAGCCAATAAATGTGTATTTATGTGGGCTGTAAAGTAATGTATGTCAGTTATATCTATGACCAAAGTCTTTCTGATATATATTTCCTATATGTTGTATCCATTTCATTCCTTTCTCTACTTATTCTTTTCCAAAATTGAATTTACAAGTGAGAAATTTAATCACAATGCTTGTCTTCAATGCAAGTCCATATTAAGAATTGTTAAGATAGGAATTGCCACAAATATTTGTATTTATCTCCTTGAATCACAAGTCTCAAATACGTAAATCAACTACCTTTTGCCCAAGGTACTATTTTTCCTGCCATTTTTCTGATAAATCTACACAGAGTTAATCTGTTCTATTATATAGTTAGTCACTAAGATATAGGGAAACATTGAATCATCTTTTATTTTCTTTTTTAAATTGCCTATATTTTTGACAAGGACATGCGATATGAAGGTACACGTAAAGTTCAATTAAGTTTAAATATCAAAGCAAAGAGACTATTATCATTAAATAACAGCGATTTTATTATTAGCTCTCTATGCGTATCGATGACACCTCTTTCAGATCAGTTAACATTTTTGCAGTATAACAAAGTTTAGATGTCTCTGTTAATTATTTATAAGACACTGTGATGCAGTCGAATATGCTAAAGTTTTGCAGCAACATGTCCTGAATTCAAATCCTGACTCAGGCGCTTAACCTGTCGGAACTTCAGTCTCCTTCTATGGAAAACAATAAAGCACGGAGATGCTTGTAAGGATAAAAGAATTTGTACAAGAAATCCCTGATTGGCGCTCAATTAATGTTAGCAATCATTGTTGTTTTAGAATTGGATTTAATACTTTTGAACCCTTTCTACTCAGATATCATTCTCTGGTTATGTTTGTTATCTTCGTGCTGACTTGGATTTGAAGAAAGTAGTTGATACTAGCTGGTTCCCCCCTAAGAACTGTGAATTGCCTAAACAAGTGTAGAGGGGGTGTAAAGAGAGTGATCTGTCCAGGAGAGAACGGCTGGGCTGCATCTGTGTCGCTGTGTCACACATGGTTGGAGAGCCACACATGCAGAACGCTGTTAAGTGCTTTAAGAACTGAGCAAGAGCAAAACAGAGACTGACAGCAAACCAAGAGTGTCTGCTTGCCCTCCCTAAATAGCAACTATGTTCAAAGGCGGGTGAAGCTATCAGATAGAAAGAGCTTTGTTCTTTTGAAAACTTGGATGGCTTTGGATATTCCTGTTTTGTAGTAAAACCAGAGAAAAGTGGCAATGTCCTGCTTTTCGTGTGCCCAGGACTTTGCGAGATGGAAAAGATGAGGGAGGGGAAAAAAGAAAAGAGAGAAACAGAAGCAGGGAGCCTCGTGATGACAGAAGTCTGTGCAGTCTTCCAGGGAAGCCCCCAAAATGCTCCAGTAAAGTCTCCCAAACATATGTACGCTGGTGTTAGTGATTTTGTTGTTACTGCTTTGTAAACTGAAGGAGAAAATGATACCTAAATCAATGCAGTGAGGGGAAGGGGTGGTAATGAAAGCATCAGGTCCCAAGAGAAACTAAGTATCTTCCAGGGATTCCTATAAACCCTGGGCAGGACTTGGACTTCCACAGGTCAATTTGGGAGTCTGAAGCAATTTGATTAATTTCAACTGTGCATATGTGTGTGTTTGGCAGGGGACTCTGAGCTAACCCAGAGCTTACATGCAAATAATTGTATTATTGTCTCTATTTGACAGACAAGGCTAAAAGGTATTTTAATGACTTATCCAAGGTCACCCAGCTAAATACGTGTTTGTATAGGGACTGATATTTGAACCCATGCCCATCTGTCTCCAGAATTAAAGCACTTAGTTCACATGCCATGTAGTCTCTCTAAAACTGCTCTCTGGATAATCTAAATGGGGGTTACCTAGGCTGGGTACATCAGAAATCATCTTTTGAATAAAACCTGAGAGGTTTCAAATAGGCCCCAACTGTGCATTTCCTGATTCATTAAGTCTAGATAACACCAGGGGAATCTGTATTTTTAAAAATTTCACCAGAAATCTATGTAATTTTACTAACAATTGTCACCCCAATAAATTAAAAAAAAAAATTCACCAGATGTTTCTAATGGGAATCAGACTTGGGAATCTAAGGTAGTCCAGTCTCTTAATATAATTGTGGGAAGCTGGGGGCCTCATTTGGGAAGGGTCTTTTGCAAAGACAAACACCGAGAACTTGACTTTATTCTACTTATTTATTACATAAGAATAGGAACTCTACCTCTAGATGCAACATCCAGTGGGAAACACAAGAACACCAACTAAGAGTCCATACAACACCGAGCTTACAGGGATTGTGTGATAAAAAAGAAAAAACATGATTTAATAAAAATCCTTTCTGTGTAAGGAAACGCACTAGAAAGTCTAAGAACATTTCTGTCATTTTCTAAGTGCCAGTTCTGTAAGGTAAGAGAATTCATATCTTTATTTTGTCAAAAAGAAACCTGAGACTAAGAGAAGGAAATGATTTGACTAAGCCTACAGAGCTAGGGAATGCAAACCAGAATTCAAAGCCAGTTCTATTACATTCAGTGGAAAGACTACACATTTGATAAACAACACTCTCCTTTTCAAAGTGCGTATGTATTACACGAATGGCTCCTAAGGTTGTAAAAACAGGGTCATTTTGTGCGTAATGAAACAAATTCCTCTGGCTCTCACTCTTACCCACTGTTGTGCAATCTCCATTCCCTCCTAGAATTGTCCAGGTACTCTGGGGGTTGTCCAAGAAGAGTGTACTATGTTCCCCTTACCAGCCTTCCCTGCCCTTGGTTTCAAATGAGCCCAACAAACCGAAAACCCCGAGACAATGAAAGGCAGCTCTAATGAGATAGGATGTATGTAAAATGAAAAAACAGACCCTTGGATAAGCCAGAAGGTAAGGTCAGAGGGTGGAGGACCCAATTAGGGAAATGTATAGTGAAACACACTCATAAGTTTTCCAGTTAAATGTCTTTTACGTACTGGATCTGAGTGGACATTATGTCAACGTCTTTATAGCTATAATTTGCCAACTGTTGTCTAAATCTGGATCTGGAGATTTCTTCCAGCTATAATAAAAATCACAATAGAATTTCCCTTACCTCATTCCTCTTTCCTCTTCCTTTGCTTCTTTCTTTCCCTTTCTTTCACAGAGGTATCAGCCTGTCCTGTAGGAAAGGATAAGGATAGAGATGGAGACACAGAGAAGGCATTATACCTGGCTGCCCAGAGATGCTGATGTGTGTGAGGTGGGGGGAGTGCACGAAGGTGATGGTGTGCCCAGTGGCCAAAGGGGGCAGAAAAGGCAGAAGACAAAGCCAGCCTTGTTGGGAGATTGCTTAAATTAAGGTTGTCCTACAAAACAAACAGATTGTGCTCTTAAAAACGGTTAAGAACATGAAGGACAGAGAAAGGCCAAGCAACTGTTTCAGACTGAAGGAGAATGATGAGATCTACTATCTAAAAGCAACATATTCCTGAACAGGTTCCCTCCGCCAAGAGAGCACACGGGACACTTGAGACACTGGTGAAATTTGCATGGGGTATGTAGATTGGATGGTAGTGCGGTACCCAGGTTGATATTCTGCTTTGTAGGTTTGTTTGGTGGTGATGTAAGAGAGCATCTTTGCCTGAGGTAAAAGCACGTTGGAGAATTATGGAGTCATTGGGGGCATCAAACCTGCTATTGCTCTCCAGTGGTTCAGAAAAAGACTAATGGCAATGGGTGTAGGGAGAAGAAAAAGAAGACAGTAAATGGAAATCCATGTGTTACAGGTTGAATTATACCTGCTCTTCAATCCTAGCCCTGTGTAATTCAGGTTGTGACCTTATTTGGAGATAGCGTCTTTACAGAGATAATCAAGTGAAAAGGAGGACCTTAGTGTGGGCTCTGATTCAGTATGACTGGTGTCCTTACAAGAAGAGCAAAAGTTGACACAGAGACATGTGTAGGAGGGAGAAATGTGAAAAGACTGCCATCTACAAGTCAAAGAGAGAGGCCCGTAGCAGATCTTACCCTCACAGCCCTCAGAAGGAACCAATCCTGCCTACACCTTGATTTCAGACCTCAGCTTTAATTTCAGCCTCTCCAGAACTAGGAGACAATAAACTTCTGTTGTTTAAGTTGTTCAGTCTTCGGTATTTGTTACAGCATCCCTAGCAAACTAACACACTACGTGAAAAGATACAGAAGTTCTTTATATTGTTCTTGCAACTTTCCTGTAAGTTTGAAATTATTGCAAAATAAATTGTTTTTAAAATAGTGAAAAATTATCATTTTACATATACTCTTCTGGTGACATTTTCACACGTGCTATCTCTTTTAATCTGACTACACCATGGAGAGGTAGGTAAGGTGGGCATTATTAACTGATTCAGTTCTCAGTCCGCTAGTCTCTGTCTGAGCACACTGCAAAAGGGTCTTTGTACTTAACAACTGACGGCAAAAAGGTTGAGTTTAAAGAGGAGGTGTCCTCCGAGCCTCTAGTGTTGCAGTAAGAGAAGCCAGTGGTTCATGCATTTTAAGATTTTTACAAAGTCATCAGAAGGAAAAAAAGCAAGAGAGAGGTTCCTTTAGAATACAGACTTATGGATTGCCCTTAAGCCTGTTTCCTTAAAAGACATGGAGGAAGAAGAGTAGAGGAGACAGAGGAGAGGCAGAGAGAAGTGGGATGGCGGAAAAGGATAGAGGAGAGAAGAGTAGTGATGATCTCTGGGCGTGTTTGGTCTCCACCTGAAAGTTGATGAGCAGGAAGATGGCAAGCAAAAGGAAGCATCCTCTCCTCCCAGATAGAGATGGCCCCCTCCTCCTCTCTCTCTCTCAGCCTGTTCATAAAATCTCTAGTGACCCCTACGACATGGTATTGTGATTTAATACTATTTGCCTCTCCTACACGAGTCTGAGATCTTCCAGGCTCTTCTGCTTCTTAGTTACGGAATCTTGGGTAAAGACAACACAATAGTCCTGCAAAACACAGAGTCTCATGAAGTCATTCCTCTGCTCAAAACCTACTGGTGGCTCTCAGTCTCATTCAGAATAAAACCCAAAGTCATTCCCCAGACCCACATGGCCCTATGTGATCTGTCCACATGTGACCACACATATCCTATCACCTTACTCCAGCCTCCAGAGACTTCTCAAGCGTCCTCAGACTCACCAAGGGGAGCTCTAGCGACCAATATACTTGCTGGTCTCCCTACCTTGAACGTGCTACCTTAAGATGTCCGGAAGTCTAGTCCCCTTGCTTCCTCTGGTCTTCACTAAAAAGTCACCTTCATAGCTGACCCTTTCTAAATTTTAAATACTACTCAAAAACATCCCACTCTCCTTTCCACACTCAATTACTGCCCTTAGAGTTTGGCACTATATTACATGTTGTGGTTTTTACTATTTGCGTTTCTTGTATAAATTGCCCATCATCCTCAGTAGAATATCTGTTCCATAAGGCCAGATAATTTTTTGTTTTTGGTATGCTGCTGTCTCTTAGCACATAAAGTGGTATTTGGCTCAACAAATATTTATTGAATGAATAATTGAAGTTACTTGACTGCGCTGTATCTCAGTTATATTATCAAAAAGTTATAATAAAAATCAAAAGCTGGTGAGGAGATGAAGAAACTGATCACTCATACCTTGCTAGTGAAAACATGAAATGAAATGACACAACCATTCTGAAAAAGTATGACAGTTTCTCATTAAATTATACATGCAATTACCATCGGATCCAGAAATTATACCACTGGGCATTTATTCCTGAGAATGAAAACTTACGTTCATATAAAAAACTGTACATGAATATTGACAACAGCTTTATTTGTAATAGCCAAAAACTAGAAACAATCCAGATGTGTGTTAAAGAGGAATGGTTAAAAACACTGTGGTATATCTGTAGTATGAATATTATTCAGCAACCAAAAAAAAAATTAACTGTTGATAAAACTAATCTCAAAAGGTTATACACTATATGATTCTATTTAACTAATATTCTTGAATAGCAAAAGTAGAGATGAAAAACAGTACTGATTTCCACAGACTGGGGATGTCAATGGTGATGGAGGGAGAAAAGTGGATGTGTTTCTTTGAGAACAATATGAGACACTTGTGTTGATGAAACTGATGTTTCTTAATTTTGGTGGTGGGTACACAAACATATATACCTGATAAAATTACATAAAACTAAATATGCCCAGAAATGAGTACATATAAAACTGTGGAAATTCAAACATTACAGGTAGATGGTGTCAATGTCAGTTTCCTGGCTGTGATATTGCAAGATGCTATCACTGGGGGAGACTAGGTACTAGTACCTGGGATCTCTCTGCATTATTTCTTACAGGTGCATGTGAACCTACAATGAACTCAAAATAAAAAGTTCATTTGAAATAGTATATTACTTAATTCTGAAAATATGCATTGAGTACTCAGTATGTACATCACCTTTTCAGGGTGGTTGGAAACGGTGTGTGTGTGTGTGTGTGTGTGTGTGTGTGTGTGTGTGTGTGTGTATGTGGTAGAGAGAGACAGAAAGAGAGAGACAGAGAGAGAGACAGAAAGAAAGGCACTTATGATGCTGCTCAACATATAGTAAACACTCCATACATTTCAGCTATTATTATTGCAATCCTCCAGGGCAGAGCCTGTGTCCAGTTCATCTCTTTTTCCGAGTAAGTGTATCGTTTCTGATGAATATTACAAGCACCAGTCAATGTGAGCTGAATAAATGACTTTCTCATCTCACGTACCAGCCTTTAAAGAGCATGAGTCAGTGAGAGGGGTTTTCTCTGCGGAGCCAGATTAATGGAGAGCCCTCAACAGAAAGACAACAGGACTATGTAGGCTCCAGCTCTCAGCTTTGCCCCTTATGTACCGTAAAGCTTTGAAAATCCCACTTTCTTTACCAAGTCTCAGTTTCCCTATTTGTGAAAGGAGGTACATTTTTTGGAATGGCATTTTCTTTCCACGGGCTCTTTCCAACCCATAAATATCCACAGTTCTATGTTTTATAAGCACAGAAAATCATCTTTCCTGAAACTTGAGCAGTAGGCTGGATGTCCAAAAGTAGTTATATATGGACTCCAAATTTCTGCCCCCCATTAAAACACAGTTATTAGCAGCTGGTTTCTACCTTTATAGTTCTTTGAAGTATGTGATAGAGCATCTGTAGATGATAGCAAGCCAAGATTTTGCAAACCTTTAGGGGATACGAAATTTCAGCTATAACCATGGTATTAATCACTGCCATTGCATCATCATCCTCCAAAGCCAATGGGAGTTACACTTGCTAAATTTAAAAACAATAAAGGCATGTTGTGATTTATGAAAGCACAAAAAAGGCCTCAGAAAAATGCCAGCTTGTTTATTTTATCTAATATTTGTAACACAATCTAATGTATTCGTGTAGTGTTTTGGAGAGGACTCCTGGGTAATGTTCTATGCCAAAGGTTAGCCAATAGCTGACAGATGTCCTTCCTCCAAAAGGCCAGGTTCTTACACTGTGATGAGCATTCCACGGATCAATCTTGCCTGCCTTCTTGTCCCATCCCATGTCTGTGCATTTGGAATGTCCAGTCACTTCAGCGTTGAAATTGCTTGTATTTTTCTTACTAACTCAGGATTCTTTAAATAGTAACAACTGAGTGTTTATTGAATACCTTGCATAAATTCACCTTTGTAGAGACATTATAAAATAATTACAACAAAATATGCCAGGTTCTCTCTTAATCTATTGAGGAACCAAAAAAGGCCCCCATTTTATCTATGCTAGTTCACTGAATTTAACTCTCATAACTTTATCAAAAAGATATTAATAACTCCAGTTTACAGAGACAGCCAACAGAATCAGATAGATTATGTAATCAAATTCTAAGCTTTTTCGGATGGAGTAGATTGCTTTAATTAAAAAAAAATGTTTTCTTTAGAGAGAAAACTAAAATGTATGGATGCTGGCAGTTAAACTATCATGATGAAGAAATAGAAATCAAATAGAGCTAGAGTAATTGAAGATGGACAAATATTTTCAAAATGCTGAAAAAATTTGGTGGGATTGCATTGCCAGCCAAACTATCTTTTAAGAATGAGGCTGAAATAAAGGTATTTTGACACAAATAAACAGTGAAGAGATTATGAATAAATTATCATAAAAGAATTTATGGAGGATGTACTTATGGGAAAAAAATAAACGCAATAGTAAGATCCATGATGCAAAGAAACAACAAATGTTTGGGCTTTTCCAAACAAACCCTGACTAGCCAAAAAACAACAATAGTGTTTCATTTAAGGTTGAAAAATGAAAACCATCCAAGATGCAACTTAAATACTGGGTGACAGTATTTAACATATGTATTGGGAGGAGTGAGAAGAGTAAAAGCATTTTAAAGTCCATGTGTTGTTTAGTATGGGAATGAAAACATCTATTAACAAGAGGAATTCGTTAATTATTATATGCCATTTTTAGCATAACCACTCAAACACTAGAAAGAGTAGACTGAATCAGAGTGCACATGTTTAAATCCCCCAAACAAGACAATCAGACTACAACATCTACAAAAACAGGAGAGTAAGATTCTCAGGCCGGCGCAAGGATGGGGAAGGCAAAAGGAAGCTGGGTTATCAATGGAAACCTAGAGAGAGGAACTTATCCATTTGAGAACCCCTTAAGGAAGATAGCATATGAACCAACAGATCTCCCATTGAAAGGATTCTGTACAGTGAGGCCCCCAAGCTGTCTTAGCTGAGGACCAGGTCCTCAGAACAGTATAAACAACGTAAATCTTCCAGTTAAAACTTAGCTAGCCAAAGAGATGGACCTATATCAGTAATTCTCAAATGTACGACTCTCGACTATACTTCCAAATGTACTAACTCAGTTATGGCATTTTTATCACATATCCCCCAAGATAATGAAATGGACAGCCTGAAGACCACAGGTTTGGGAGTCATTATCCTGCATGTGAATACCCCAGTCCCCTTGGCAGTTTTATTTCTGAACACAAATAAATACAAAGTCACTTGGTTTATACCGCAATCTCTGGGAGAGTTTGAGTAAAGAAAAAAAGAAGTACATTCATTTTAATAAGACATTACTCTTCATATGGAAAAACAAAAACAAAAACAGATTTTTTGGCTTAAAAACAGGAACTGAAAACAGACCTTGGTACATTTGTGAGACAATATCCAGGAGTCTAACACCTCCTGGGAGGCAACCCACCTGGTCTCTCCTGGTGACACACAGCCTGCAATTCCTGCCATGCTTCTCATTTCAGAAGGGCTAGAGAGCAGATGTCTTTCAGCAAGTAAGTCAAAGCCATCTTGTTGAAGCCCCTAAATCCCAGTCTCAGGAACTATAGAACAATCACACCTCAGACATTCAGACGTTTACAGAACTACTCTTCTTGAGGTGGGAAGCACACTTCAGAATTTATGACTTTGGTAGAAGCAAGAAAGTCTCACCTCTTCTCTGAGTACAAATTCCTATAAAATACAAATTTGTGTTTGCTTCCTCTTCTAGAAAATTGATTTTAATAAGTTTGCAGTGCATATTTATTCAATCACATGTTCAGTTACTTTGATATTCACTTTCCCTTCCTCACCCATATGTGTTTATTCACATATTCCTGTTTTATTGTCAGTCATTAACTCACTCATGATTGTCTCAATCACTTGGTCATTGATGTATTTCACTTACTCAAAGTGTTTTCTATAGTTTTCTCATTCTTTGATTATCTAATCTATGTATTCATTCACTCACCATTATTTCATTTACTCATGCACTTAAAACACATGCTCTCTCTCTCTCTCTGCAAGCTTCTCTTCTGCAAGCGCCACAGGCAGCGATGGGCAATACACCCATGATTCCTTCTCAAAGCTTTTTGGATTTGTCTGTCCCAGATCTCTACACACAAATGCACTGGAAAATCCACTCTGCACCTACGAGTGCAACCCGGATCCTTAGCTCACACAAGGACAAAATTTACACCAGCTTCTAGATGCCAATCAGGCAAGGCTTGGAGCAAAATTCTGTTTCCTCGAGTCAGACCTCAATCGGCAAAGAAACTTTGAGCTAGCTTTAGGGCTCTGTAAAAGGAAAACCTCAGAATTGTCCTTCCTGTGTAGGGAAAACCCAGTTTTTCCCTATTGTGTTTCTTCCCTCTGAGTCTCCTTTACTACTCACATAAAACACTTCACTTTTGACACTTCTAGTCACCAAATATCTGGAGGCTTTTCCCCACACTAAGCAATTCTCTAAGACACCAGCTAGGTGTCCTACATTTTAATTCAATTCTGATAGTGTCTACCTGGAAATAGCACCAGGTCCCAACATTAAGGGCTCAGTCCCACAAAACTGTCCATCCTCAATTCCCACCCCCACCCAAACACACCCACTTTAGACACCAGTCACAAACACCAGGTATCAGCTGTGCTTCTGACAGACTGGCTGTGTAAATCAGACGTTCCCAGGACACCCTCCTCAGGTTTGATTAATTTACTAGAATGGCTCACAGAACTGCCGTGTTTCCCCCAAAATAAGACCTAACTGGAAAACAAGCCCTAGCATGATTTTTCAGTCCCCGGAACATAAGCCCTCATGCGTCTTTTGAAGCAAAAATTAACATGAGACTCAGTCTTATTTTCGGGGAAACATGGTAAGAGTATCGTTTTACTTACTAGATTATTAGTTTATTATGAAAGGATATAACTCAGAAACAGCCAGAGGAAAGAGATGCGCAGGGCAAG
The DNA here is from genome assembly GCF_964194185.1 of Rhinolophus hipposideros. NCBI lineage: Eukaryota > Metazoa > Chordata > Mammalia > Chiroptera > Rhinolophidae > Rhinolophus > Rhinolophus hipposideros. The sequence goes on from NC_138057.1 coordinate 67,217,459, forward strand.
GTCTGGGAAAAGGATGAACTGCTTCAATGACCTCTGCAGGTCCTCTGCTCTCTCCCAGTCTCCACCTGTTCACCAACCCAGAAGCTCTCCAAACCCAGCCCCTTAGGGTTTTTATGGAGGTTTCATTACATAGTCATGGTTTATGAAATCATTGGTCACTGGTACTGATTCAAACACCAGCCCCTCTCCCCTCCAGGGAGGTTGGGGGGAGGGGGTACTAAAACTTCCAACCCTCTAATCACTAGGTTGGTTCCTCTGGCAACCAGCCTCCATCCTTAGGTTATCTATGGGTTTTCCCCAGTCTCCTCACAACAGACAGCTTTCTGTCTCTTATCACAGGGAATTCCAAGAGTTTTAGGAGCTCTGTGCCAAGAATGGGGTCCAAGACCTAATATATATTTTCTGTTATAAATCACAATGCCCCTGCCTCAAATGAGTGGGTCTCAATCATGACCTCGGCAGTGGCTGTGTAACCCTGAGGTCCTAATATTCCCTTAGCCTTCAACTGATCTGTCATAAGAAGAAAATTTACCCTAGCTCCCTCCTCCATGATTATAATTATAATATGTATGTTGTAATTCAGTACAAATGGCCCCTAGCTTCGTTAAACTAGTGGACAATACTCTCAAAGTATAAAGTAATTTTCTTAATAACCTATACAACTGCTGATTGTTTAATATTTATCTGTACTGCTAGGGAGTAAGTTCTAAAGATAGTAGCAACTTGGGTGGTGCTATTTATCAGTGTATCCCCAGGCCCTGGCATAGTGTTTGACTTAATGAATATTTTTAAAGAGAAATAAGAATGGCAAGTGTTGTAGCTGATTAATGCAAACGGCCTAACGAGAGAAGATGTAGGAATAAACTCTGCATTTGAGGGGTGGGTGGTAATGGGGAGGATGCACAAAAGATAGGACATTTTAACTGCTTTGAACAGAACTAGGGGGTTGCCAGGCAATAATGTGTGGTGGTAGTGTGGGGGGTGGTGGGTCCTGGCAAAGGAAACCATTTGCAGTGATACAGAGGTAAAACAAAAGGGGAGTTCACTGGGGTTGGATGATAGTGTACAGGGAAATGGAATTGGGAAGGGGGAAATAGAGGGTAAATAAGGCTAGGAAGGCAAGCAGAAACCAAATCACGCAATGCATACTCTGCGTTAAGGAGTTTAGGCTCTGAGAGCAAAAAGTAGCAAAGAAGTGATTTGCACAGGGAGGTAAACTGGCCATAGGAATTTTTTCTTTTTTTTTTTCACTTTGGGAAGATCACTTATTACCAAAGCAGGGCAAGGTAGGGGGTTGTATATCACAAAATAGATTACCTTGTTCATTGGGGAATATTTTTAGGGACTAAAAGTAGCTTAATGTGACTCTTTGAGCCTTGCTTCTAAGAACCACATTTCAATCATGAGTGTGGGATCCGTACTCTATTTTTCCTTGTCTCGCCACTCATATATATTAAACACCATACCCTATGAATTTCATCCCCTAAATACTTTAAACATATACCACCTTCTCTTCATTCCTGTTGCCATTTCGCTGGTTCCGACACCCATCAGCCCTGACCTGAACTATAGAAGCACCTTTCAACTATTTTTGTTGCTTCCTGTACCTTTCTCACCAATCAGTGGCCCCACTGGTTGTCAGAGTGACCATTCTAAATGGCTTCTTTCCTGTTTATTTTTTTTCCAATAGCTACCATTACCTAGAAGGTCAAGTCTAAACAAGTCTCTCATGTGCCCTATTTCACAATGACATCTCAGATGACTTCTCCAGCACAATTTCCTGCATTATTTGATTAGTGCATTATCAAAAAACAGATCAAATCACCTAAATCAGAGTCTCTTCTTTACAGTCTGCTATAGGAAATGAATACTCACTCCTAACGCTATCTTCATATGGTGTACGCACCTCTCTTTTTACACTTATTTCATTGTGTTGCTATTTATTTGTGTGCATTATCTGTCTTTATCCACTAACTCTGTCCTCCTTGGAGGCAGAAACTGTACCTTATTTATTTGAAACTGCCTAGGGCCTGGTACAGTGTCTATTTAAATAGATGTCTCCATCCCCCCCTTTTTTTAGTGAGCAAATAAACAATAAAAAATGAAAAGAATGAATCAAAATAGAAAAATTGGATCAGGTTCAAGGTAGAAAAAAATCATATGTCTGGTATTTTGGAAGGGAGTAATTATTTTTTAGCTTCTTAGAAAGGTACAGAAGACCTTTTGCTCATTATTAGTCATCCATTTGAGTTTCACTATTAGAAAATATAAATATAGCATGACAGCTTTAATATTGATCAACTCTAAGCATATATCTATTGATACCTAGGGAGAAATTGACTCACAGTGTTTCCAATTATGTGGTTAGAAAGTACTTTGAGTGGATAGTCACTGGGGTCAGGCCGGGAAGAGCCAAGAAATCCAAATGTTTTGCCTGTATCCCCTGCTAGCTTTCAGAGTCTAATGGGAGCTATTTGGGCTCATCCCAGGTAAGGTTAACAGTGGATTCTCAAAAAACCAGATTAGGTGGGAAACCCTTCACAAACTGGGAGTAATGACCTGAGAAAAGCTATGACCAGTGAACTGGAGACTCCTTCAGGTCCAATGGAGACCATGAACACCAAATAGGAAATGAGAAAAAACAGCTGGAAGTACTAAGGGAACGTGAGAGAGAGGTTGAAATGGCTGTGGGGATAAGCGATTCTTTAGGAGAGTAACACAATTGAGAGACTCAGGAGGAAAAAGCAATTTGGGGATGAAATGTTGAAATTGCATGAGTATATATACCCCCTCAGTTGATACCATATGACATTTTGGAGTTGTTATTCACTCTCAGAGGTAACTGGTCAGTGCGGATGGGGAAAGGAACTAGTGAGAAAAGAGCACTTGCTCAGCATTTGCTGCTTGTAAGGCGTCACCCTCAGTGCTGAACATAAATCTGTAGAGACATGACTTTGCCCTCAATGAACTTTCCTACACCATATGAGGTAGCTATACCCATTCTCCATTTATAAGTAAGAAAAACTGAATTTCGAGAAGGCTAAATAGTTTGCATAAAGTCACTCTTCTAGGAAGAAAGAACTAGATTTTCTAAGAGAGTCTGAGTAGAAGAAAGGAATAAGTGTAGAGTGTTTTCATTAATTAATTATTCTGCCTATGACACAGTGAATCTTTGAAAGGGGTCATTTTTCCTTTTGGAGAGACAGTACCAGCTAGGATGGGAAAAGATGCAGAGAATGGCATTAACAGTGCTTTAAAGTCAGAAACTATAAGATTGGTGTGAAAGTAATTGCGGTTTTTGCCATTATTTTTTAAACTTTTTAAACCATAATTACTTTTGCACCAACCTAATAACTGCATCATTTTTGCTATTTCATGTGTCTTTGACCAAGTTTTTCTCCATACTCCAGATTCCCTCATTCTACAAGGAGGTAACGATTCATGACCCATCCTCTCTTTAAGGCTATTCCAAGAATTGGGAATATTCCAAGCTTAATGTGGAATTATTGTCAAAAGGAAGGTTTTTATTTTGACTTATTTTTCATGCTGTTACCTACTTGACCCTAGCCTGTTATCATTACTGTAGCAAATTCTATGAAAACATGACCCAAGTATAGCTGGTGTGACAAAAACTGATAGGGGGAAAGACAGGAAATACTTTAGGCAACAATGATGACTTTTGGTTTGAATTGTGTGACTTAATATCCCAAAATGACTATGCCCATACAATTTCCAAATCTTCCCATCATATACTGCATAACGACAACACGTACCAAATCCAAAACAGTACATTTTTTTTAATCAACAGTCAGATAGGTTGTTAACTATAGAATATAATAGAATAAGGGATCTTGTAACTTATTTACTTATTGGTCATCATCTCCATTGAGACCCTAATTAGCTTTACCTATAGCTTCTTCTGAAGATAGAATTGAAGTGAAATAAGCCCATTCATCACTATTCATTAAATCATGTACAAACTTTACTAAATTCATGAATACCTCAAACCTCATCCATTAGTTAAGAAACTATACGCCATTCAGTTTACACATGGAAAATTGAAGCCCACAGGAGAAAATTGACCTTCCCGAAAACATTTAATGAATGACACAGGATCCAGAATCTGAATTGAGTTCAGTAATTTTTCTGCTGCACTTTACCCATTTTCTTAGTTGTAATCATTTTATATTTTCAGCATGTTCCCATTTCCTGGAAATATTCGTTTCAATCCGTGAAACTTACAGGAAACAGCACCACATCTAGGTGAGTGAGAAGAGCAAATACAAAATCATAATCATTTTAGGATAGGGTTTGAAACCGGCAATCCAAGCTGCATGCAGAAACGTGACACATTGACCAGAGTAGTTAACTACCACAGCTTCACTTCTGCAGCTTCTGAATGGATGGGGCTCAGTGTGGAATTTTGCAACAGTGGCCCTCCATAGGAATATACCGAAGGAAGTGGGAATTTTGACAAACAGCCCAGCACAAGCTTTAACGGCCCTCCTCCCCCCCAAAAAATGGGCTTTATTCATCAGTTAGCTCTAGCACATTTGGGACTTTATGTTACATTTCCCTCACACAGACACGTTGGAGGGGCTCTTTTGTTTATTGGTTTTCTGCCAGGGCTGACCACCAGCATGACATGGAGATGTTCCTCTAAATAGAAATGTTTGAGTCCCACCCATGAAGATTGTAATCCACTAGATTCCAATGGGCTTGAGCATATGTCCTGAGAAACTTTCACCAAATAACTTCTTGAACAGACCTGATTGAGAAACAATCCAGGAACACCCCCCATCTTTTCCAATTTGCAGACAGCAAAATGGAATGCAGATAGCAAATGGAAACCTGGAGAGGTAAGAGTCTTTCCAAAATTTAAGGAGTTTATTTCGTCAGTTGCTCAAGGAACTCCATCATTTGAACATAAATGATCATATGACACTTGATGTTCTGCTTGCTTAAGATTACGAAGGGATACAGAACACCATAGGATCCTATGTATTTGTAAAAAGCATAAATGGGAGTTTACCGTTTGTCTACAGGTACGTATAGAGCACCGACTTTGTCCTAAAGACTATGTTAGCTGCTTCTCGGGTTTCCCCTCCCTGGCAAGCTAAGGCTGAGGCTAGGGCTCTATGGAGATTTCAGCAGACAGATGTGAACTGGGAGAAGGCTCGACACCAACAAAAGGGGACGAGAAGGCCTGAGACTTGTATGACATGTTTTCTGGGAAATAGTGGCTCTCTAGAGCATGGCATTCCATGAGACGAGCAGAGGCAGCTGCTGCACAGGAATAAGAGGTCAGTCTTCAAGGTAACAGAGAAGCACGTATGAGTAAGAGAGAGAATTTGGAGACATTTCCTAGGTAGAAGGGACAAAGGAGGACACACCCTTTCTTAGTCCACGCCACCCTGGAAGTACTATCAAGAGACTCAGCCAACGTAAACAGCACTGGCAACCAGAGATGAAGAAGAAAAAAATGCTACGTTCAGGGAACTCACATTCTGCTTTGATAAGTGTGTGCCATGGACAGTGCGAGGCGCTAAATAACAGAAGGTGTCTGATGAAGCTCTTCAGTGCAGGACATGACTGGGTATCATTGGGGAGGATGTTTTCTGGTTTACCACACAGTCAGGGTTGGTGGAGTGAGGGCATTCCTGGCAGAGGAAAAACACATGCAAACTGCAGAGCAGTGATACTGGATGACAAGAGAGCTATAAGACAGTGATTGTGCTAGAAGCTGAAGCACAAAGAGAATTGTTGAAGATGGAGAGGAGGTAGCTGGGTGATATCTCATGAAACACCTTAAATGCCATGTGAAGCCATTCTCTCTGCTTCCTGTAAACCACTGGCTGACAAGAATGTGGCGTAAATTGTACCCTTCCAAAGGATAGAGCTGCTTTGGGAAATAGTAAGCTCCGCATGGTTGTTAGCATTCAAAGTGTTTGAGCACTGGACTAGAATTTAGATTATAAGACATTAGAGATATTTGTCCAGCTGTAACATATTCTGCATTATCTATTTAAGCATGGTGGCCTTTCAGGACAGGTTCTCACTCTTAAGGGTGAGATTTGACTGAAAAAGAAGAAATAAAAATAAATAAAAGAAATAATGATTAAAAGAGCAGTGGAAGATACTGGACATCAGCACTGGAACGGATGGTAACAGTCATAGTGGAGACAAGGCTAGTCTAAAACATTTCACCCTGCCTGGATACTCAAAAATCTGTCAATATCCTGTTCCTCTCTGATCGGACAGACATTCAGAATGTCTCCATACTGTAGATTTAAGAAAAAAAAAAGGAAAAAAACACACACATATAAAGCCATCTCTCCACCCTCAACCCTTTAATAGCTCCCTATTCTTCTTAATGACCAAACTATTTCACCTGGGCTACAAAGAGTCTCACGGTCTGCCTATGTCTGTCTCCTCAGCCTCATTCAATACCAGAATCCACTTCATTAGAGGGTCTCAACATTTTCACTACCGGCTTGGTGGACTGAATAATCTTTGGGGGGCTGTCCTGAGCATCCTCAATATCCTGAGCAGGGTATTGAGTAGTATCCCTGGTCTCTACCTAAACATAGTACTCTCTCAGTTATGACAACCAAAAATTTCTCCATATTGCCAGTTGTCCCCTGGAGGAGCAAAACTGTCCCCAGTTGAGAACCATTGGTCTAGATCTTTCTTCTCCAGGCGCCAGGTTCATTCACATGAACCATGTTCTTTCACTCTCATCACAAAATTTCTGAAATCTCCACCTCCCTTCTTGGAAAGAATCCCTCTCTCTCCACCCCCAAATCATTAACGTCTAATCATTGCTAATAGTTATGTATAATCATCATTTCCCATGTGAAGTCTACACTGATCCACCAATCACAGCATTGTAATAACAGCCTTTCCTTTAGGACTTATTTGTAGCTATATGCTCATCGGTGGGATTATTGGAGTAATTTTTGACCCCTCTTCCAGCCAGCATACTTCATAAGAACAATGCGCTCTGTCTATTTTTACTTACCATTGTGTCCTCAGTCCCTAGTATGAAGGTTGGCCCATGACAGAAACTCAATAAACATTTATTCGATGAATGAATGAAAACTGAATACAAATAATTACAATGGTCCGAATAGTAAAGTCAGACTTATAGAGTCTGAAGCCAACAACTATTTGCTGAGCGCTGATTTTGCACTAAGCAAGATGCTGAGCCATGAGACCACAGAAAAGAACAACACGCAGCCTTTGCCCGAGGACGCATACATAGCCTTGGGGGAGAAATTGGTTTATAAGTAGAAAGGGATGATAAAGTATCCCAAGTTATCAGTGGAGGTCTGAACAACCTGAAGTTGGCTATGTACAGAAGAGTTCCAAGGTCTACCTGTGAGAATGAGAAATGGTTTCACAAAGAAGGTAACTCTTGAGTTCACACAAAAGGGTTAGATAGAAATGACCTGATGGGCAAGGGTGATGGAATAGACAAGTGTGAGAGGTGGGAAATCAGTCACAAACAATGCTGTAGGCGCACAATCAGCCAGCCAGCTGAGAACTCCACGTAGTGCTAGGCAATGAGTTTGGACACTTAAGCGAGGACAGAGTATACAGACTTCTTGTGCCAGTCTCAGACATGTGGACTTGTCCTGGATATGATGGGAGGTCCTAGCAGGATAGCAAGCAGTGGAGTGAGTCAGATCTGCAATTTCAGAATGATAACCTGAATGGATTCCTAGTCTACAGGGAACAACACAACTTCATAACTCAGGGTTTTATTAAAAAACAAACAACAACAACAAATACCTTTTAGTAGCTGATGACCTGGCACATAGTAATTTCTCAACAAAGAAAATCAGAAGGCAAACTCAGTATGAGGGCCAAAAATACAGAGACTCCCTTCTTACCGATAGGAAGGCAAAAGCTTATTGCAACTAGTGAGTCCTTCTAGCATTTCTCCCATGAACCCACATTTTATTGTTAATGGCAAGATATGCATTGGAGGTATAGAGATCAGGGGGCCAGTTCCAGGCTTCAGGGAAATAGAGGCGAACATAGGCATTTTCTGGAAACTTCGGCATTCTGAAACCTGATGATTGAGTGTTTGTTTTCCCATTGTCTGCATTTCTGGCTAGTCCTCCAACATGAATAATTGTCAAGGTTTTGCTAGGCCGAAGTATATTCCAGGGAAATTGGATCTGCAATTTTGCAGAATTTCACAATGCCTTTTGCAGTTCTGTGTCAAATTGTTTGTTTAAATCTAGTTTATTTTACCTTCTTGGTCCTGGATGTACTATCAGCTGAAATATTTATATCACTGCCTCTTAGGAGTTGTGCATTTCCCTTGTTCTGTGAAAAAATGTGCTGACCTGCTGTATGTATATGAGTAATTGTTTTTATTTTAATTACTTGAGTGCCTGTGGAAAGAGCTTTGGTTGTCTGGCCTGTTCTCTGTTTGACCATTTCTTGTCTTGCTTTCATTCACTCTCTTTCACCAACAAAGTTCTTGCATTGATCACCAAGGATGGCTTTGGATACCATTTGAAGTTGGAACCTCCATGCTAAATGTAGGCTTTTGAAAGGAGGTGTGGGAATCAGAAGGATAAATAAACATACCTCGCTACCCAGTGCAAAAATCTCCATCTCAGCCAGTCTCCAGGATACTGGAGAGAAAGCCCAAGTACATTCTTGCTAGTGTTCAGATCTTATTTCTAAAAACAAGCCCCTCACACAAACACAGACACATATTCCTTATTACAGATAACATTCTGTTTCCAACTCATTCCCTGCTGACCTTATTCATTCATTCATTCAAGTCAATTATTGAATATTCATAGTGTGCCAAGTAGTGAGCAAGGCAGGTGAGACTCTGCCCTCATGGACGCCACAGTCCAACATAGAAAGAAGACAGTCCAGCACTTAGTCAAGACCATCACTGGGGCAGAGAAGGGAATGCTGTAGGTGCTACATGGTTCCAGGGAGTCATGGATATTATGCCAGATGTGATATTCAAGCTGAGGAAAGACAGGAACGGGTGGAGGCTGTTAGCAAAAGGAAAGATAAATGTTCCAGGTTGGAGTTGGAGTGTTTGTCACTGGATGAGAGATTCAAGTAAGGAGGGAGGATCTGAATGGTATTAAAAACAAACAAACAAACAAACCAGGATATCTACAACAGTATGGTCAGAACTACTTGTGTCCCACACAAGCTCCAACTCTTTGTAGCTGATTGGCGTTGAGCAAGGTTAAGCTACTTAACCTCGTTAAGGGTGACTGTCATCATCTAGTTCATCTAGTTCATAGGGTGACTAGAAAAGTTAAGTAAAGTAGAGCATAAACATTATTTACCCAGTCACTGACACAGGGTAGCTTCTCAATAAATAGTAGTTCATATTATTAGCTTTATTAGTGTCCTGATTATCATCATGTCTTTATTACTACCCACTTTTACGTCCTGCACATCATGCCCTTACTATCTTCTCCACACATTGTTGGCCTCCCCCTTCCAGTCATGTCATTTGGAATCAACATCTTCCTGGAAGCCACTCAACTCTAGATCCACTCTCTACCCACCCTCTCCCTCTCCATCCCTTTCCATCTTTCTTTCTCTTTCCCCTGCCCTCTCACTCCTGGGGTGGTGGGACACTCCACCCCAGTTGGGCCCCAGGAACAGAACAGTGGATAATCTAAAATAACTGAGTGCTGGGTATTCTTACCTCCATGCCAGGACCATGTTAAGAACAGTTCCTATGCATAACTCACTGGGAAATTCTTGTTAGGATTCTCTACCACTATGGGGAGAGAGGGCTAGGGGCAAACAGAGCATAAATTATGGATAAATAGTATGTCTCGCCTAGCTGTCAACATTGAAGAGACTCTTCAAATCAACTCTGGTAATGTTTCCCAATTTTTATGCATTTCTATATCCACACTGCCATAGCTGAAGTTAGGATTCATGTCCCATGCATTCTAGTGTGTTATTATTCTCAATTCTCTCTCTCTCTCTCTCTCTCTCTCTCTCTCTCTCTCTCTCTCTCTCTCTCTCTCTCTCTCTCTCTCTCTCTCTCCTTCCAAACTTGACTACTCCAATCCAGCTTCCACTGAGATATCAGAATGTTCTTCTGAGAATACCACACTGACCATCTTATATCCATGTTTGGAAACATTTAAAGATGCCATATTTTCTGAATAATAAGTCAAGACACTTTTCATTGCAAGGAACAATAATGAACTCATATCAAGTTAAAAGGTAATAAGAATCTATTGCTTTACCTATCTGAAAAATCCAGAGGTGATTTGGGCTTTAGGCACAATTTGATCAGGGCTTTAGCTCTGTTTCTTGGGTTACTCTCTTGGTTCTCTCCCAAATGTCAGTCTTATTGACTAGCTGGTTCTCTCACACTGGCAAATGTTTAAAGCAGTCACAGGTATCCTATCTCTACATCACACCATCCCGATTCAGAGAAACAAACACAAATCAGAGGTTTCTTCTCAGTGCTCTATCTCAATCCCACCAGAGGTGTGGACCCACCTCGGAAGCAATCGCTGGGTCTATAGAGATGTCAGGAGCTGATTGCTTAGGTTAAGTTTAATGCCACCGCTGAGTTGAACACTGTGGGAAGGTATGTGGGATTACTGTAATCTGTTCGTTTAGGGGAATTGGAACCAACCCCAGGAGTGAGGGTTAAAGGAATTTCTAACCAAACAACATGAACCATTATGGAGAGTTCAAGAGATGCTGGGACGGCAAGTAATCATGCCCCTTGCCCTGAAGATGTCATCCCAGTCTCATCACAGTCTAGCTCCAACCTCTGATGGCAATTTCCCTCTGTTCGTCTTCTTTAAATGACTCTTCTCAGACTGAATTAACTGCCTGAAGTTTCCATTTCTGTGCTTTGCCTTCAGATTAACTTTCTGTGTGGAACACCAAGTACCCACCTCTGTGCCTCCATCCTGCCCTTCCAGCCTGCCCTTCTCAGTCATAGAAAATCTTGCTTGCCCTTTAAGACCCACCTCAAAAGCTATCTCTTCATGAACACACTATATTTTCCAACCTCTTTGTTCAGCTGTAGTGGAGTAAAAAACACTGAAGTTGCAATCATCAAATTTGGATCTGGCTTCTGGAGCAATCCCTTACTCATGGAGTGGCAGAGGAAGACTGACCTGCTTGCTTGGTCTCTGTCCCTATTATTCAAGGACTTGCTTTCTCTATCTTTTATTTTTTATCCAACAAAGTACCAGGACTTTGCCTTGAAATGTTTCTCTATAGGTCAATTATGTCATCTCATTTAAATACTTAAAACACTACTGAGTTAGATTTTTGGGCTGGAATTTTGGAAACCGGGAGGGTTACTTATTTTTTCCAAGGAATATTCAAAGAATTACAACCTAATAACCTAGAAATTATTACTTACATGAACAAAAAGTAATAAAGGCAGCCTGTAAAAGTTACCATTTGCCATCGTCTTGCCTTTGAGATATTGGAATATATTTTTTCACATTGCAAGTAAGCCTTATTTTACACAACACCTGTATTTCTGAGAAGCCTTTGTATATGAAATGTTTTGTTCTCATTTACATACATTGTAATTGTAGGGATGGAGTGTATGGATGTTTTTCAAATTTTAGTGCCCTCTAATATTTCAGCTCCTTGTCAAGTCTTCAATAAACTGTAAACACATATTTAACTGGATCTTTTAAAGGTACTTTTAATGAGGCAAAAATACTTTGTGTTGTATGGGAAATAACTCCTGATTCTTTAACTTTGAAAGTTCATGCTTTGGCCATGATGAGTTTTTAAATCAGTGTTGGATGCTTGCATTCTGATTTTCTGTCAGGACATGTGAAGTCATGAGTAAATATTGACATGAAGGCATTATGAAACAAAATTATAGTGCAAGATGCCAATTCCAATTGTGAAGTAAGGGCATTTCAAGAACTCATACAGTTGCTTTTTTAATGGTTCCTTTTAATGTCAATTCCAAACATTAGAGATGAATGAATGTGAACATTTTTTAACCAGGCTTTGAAAGACAAGAGAATTTATATGGTGTTGGATATCTTTCTTTTTTTGTTCACTACACTATTTGGGGGGCAATATCAATTTTACCAGTAATTCTGAGAAGCAACTAAATATTTAAAATCTGATTCATGAAGGTTAGTATAACATTGAGTTTAGAGTGTAAGAACTAGAGGGCGAGAAAGTGCTCCACCAAATGATGGGTCATGTTGAAAGGACACAGAAATCAATTTTTAGAAGTTCCCAAAGGCTAAATCTGGGATGATGAGTCTAGCAACAAAATAGAAAATGATAGTACTGAAGTATAAGCCAAAAAATAAAATAAAAATCCATTAGTCCATTTTGATATAATAAATGAGCAAGTGAATGAATGAGATAAATAAATGGAGAGAAAAGGACACTCTCCCTTATGGTAAAATACATACATATATATATATATATATATATATATATATATATATATATATATATATATATATATATATATATATGTATATATTAATATTCTGTTGCTATTGTAATAAATTACCACAAATTTAATGGTGATGGAAGGAGAACTGACTCTGGGTGGTGAACACACAATGAGATTTATAGATGATGTAATACAGAATTGTACACCTGTAATCATGTAATTTCATTAACAATTGTCACCCCAATAAATTTTAAAAAAAGAATACAAGTTTATTTTAAATTAAAAAAAACTTACAATTATGGAGGTCAAAAGTCTGAAATGGGCTTCAGTGGTTTAAAATCAAGGAGTGCATTGTTCTCTGGAGGCTACATGGGAGAACACATTTTCTTGCCTTTTCCAGCTTCTCTGGACTTCCTGCATTCCTAACATTACCCCGCCACCCAACATTATTAAGTCAGCAGTAGCCAGTGGAATCTTTTTCACATTACATCACTCCCACACTAACTTCTGCCTCCTTGTTCCACATTTAAAGGACCTTTGTGTTTACATTGGACGACCTAGATAATTTGGGATAATCTCTTTATTTTAAGATCAGCTGATTAGCAACCATAATTCCATCTGCAATCTTATTTCTTCCTTTCCATGTAACATTATATATTCACAGGGTCTGAAGCTTAGTACATAAATATCTTTGGTGGAGGGATCATTATTCTGCTTATCACATAGAATTATGCTTAGTAAATGTAAAAGGAATGATGTAAGTAGAAAATTGCCATTTGGCAAACACTATTGTAATTATTGTACTAATTGATAGATACTACAGTTAGGGATAATGAGAAAACAGCTCACTTGAATAGTTTCAAAATATCTCCCCATGTGATACGTACTAATTATACATGGAGTAACTTTATATGCTGCATAAACATGACAGATACCACCATAATCAAGTAATTAGGGATCTATGGGACAACTGGAAGCCACAGAATATATGTATAATTGGAGTTCCCAAAGGAGAGATAAAAGAAGAGGAATAACAAGTAAGTATTTGAAGAAATGATGACTGAAAATTATTCACATTTGATGAAAACAAAACCCACGAATCCAAGAAGCATCACAGGCCCCTAGCAGAAGGAAGAAGAAACATGAAGAAAATTACACCAAGGCATATTATAATCAAATTTTTAAAACCAGTGTCAAAAAGGATATCTTAGCAACAGAGAAAAAAATCACATTAGGCACAGAGTGTCAAAGATAAGAATAATGGTGACTACTCCTCAGGAAAAAATGGAACTCAGCATAACAAAGTAACATTATTGAAATACTAAATGAAAAACAAGTCCATTTTTAATCTGGAATTTTATAACCAGCAAAACTACATTTAAAATTTTAAAGCTAAATAAATTTTGCAGATAGAAAGCTGAAAGAAAGCATCTGTAGCCAACTACCTCTAGAAGGAATGCTTTTTAAAAATTCCTTCAAGCAGACAGAACATCAGAGGGAAAGTTGCTTCCACACAAAGGAAGAGACAACATTAGAGATATGTATATATGTATATAAATATGTATACAAAACATTTGTATATGTATATAAAACAATAAAATACTTTTACCCTATTTTATTAAATTTCATTAAAATATAATTAACTTTGGTTTCCCATCAAGAAGAAATAACATGGCTCATTACCTTACTCTATTAAAACCAAAACAAACAAAATATATAAACCAATGGTTTTGAAGACTTCAAGCAAGAAAGGACAATGGTCCTGCACAGACAGGAAGCAAATAAGATGAACCCTACAATTGTCACAGCTTACCACCTTGAGACAGTTTTCAGACCTAGCAGCAAGAAAATGGAACACACCAAGTCTGAGCCATAAAAAGACTCCTTGAATTGAGAAGAGGGAACTGAGAATATCAGACCAAGTTGGCTAGAATTCCCAATACAAGGAAGCAGAAAAGTTGGCTGCTCAGAGGGTGTGTTCTAAACATATGCAGAGCGTGCACCATAATTGTTTATCTCAATATTGTTAGAGTATCAATTCTTCCAAAACTGACCTATAGATTCAATGCAATCCCAATCAAAACCCTACCAGGGAGTTTTGTAGAAATTAACAGCTGCATCTGAAATTGAAACTGACATGCAAAAAAAAAAAAAAAAAACCCAAAAACAGAAATAGTCAAAAGAAACTTGAAAAAAAAAATAGGACAGATATGGAGGGCAAATATCTATTTGATATTATGACTTGTTATAAAAGTGGTTTTTTTTCAGAATGCAAATGTTGCTGAAGTTTTGCCTCATAGCTCACTTCTTTTGAGTTCATGTAAGCTAGAGACATGGAGACATCTGTTTCCCTTCAGGGGCCTCTTCAGTAGCAGTTTTCTGCCACAAACCTATGCTCCATGATTCCAAATATATATAACCTTCTTCTAGTATTGTCTGTCCCCAAATTGTCCTTTTTCTTTCTTCCTTCCTTTTTTTTTTTTTTTTCCATTCAGGGAAATGCTGAAAAACATTATAGATTCCCTCAATGTTAGGTAGATAGGTGATAGATGGATATACACATAAATCTATCTATCTTGATAATTGTAGATAGTTGTTTGGAAATGTTCATATTTTTTTAGAGCTCAGTTAAGGATTCAGGTTACTGAGGGTCATGGCTTCTAGAACCTGGCAAGTGTTCCACTGAACTTAATTCTCACATACTAACTCAATTTTTTTTTTCCTATAAATAATTGGAAATGTGAGATTGTTGATTTTTAAAAAAAATTATGTTATAGCAATGATATGATTACTGTTTTTATGTCTTTTATCATTTCTTTTCTCTTTGAATTATGACCTCAGCGTATCATTGCTTCTATAGGTTACCATAATTCAAATTTACCCCAGTAATGGACACCAACAGAAACTCTAAAATAATCTTGTTGGGCACAAAATGAATTCAGTTCAGTTCCACAAACATTTTTGAAGCCCTATTATATTTTTGGCCTTAAGTTACAAACATAAAGAGTACCGGTCTCTCTCCACACAAAGGAACAGAATGAAAAGAAAATGTGAATACTTACTTTCATTGCAATCTCTCCAGCCTTCAGATGTAACTTAAAATGGCCTCTCAATTTCAGAATGTAATTGTTTGAACCAAAATGAAATAACGTATGAATGTGTGATCTTTTCCAGGTTGAAAGCTGTATAACATAGGATAAAGAGCATGGCTTTGGAAAAAAACAGTTGTGGGTTTGAATCTTAGCTCAAACCCACACTTCCCTAACTGTGGAACTTTGCAAATTCTCTTATGCTTTGTTGGCATCTATTCTTATATCTCCAAAATTAGGATAATTATACCTTATCCTACAGGCTTGTTGGGAAGGTAAAATGAGATAATCGATATTAAGCTTCCAATCCAGAGCATGACAACCATCCCAGTGTTCAATCCTCTAGAATGGAACAAGGGACTGTCTGAGCTGCTGATCATCAAGAGAAGGGAGGAGGCTGTGAGCAGTAGAACATAACAATTTATAAACTTCTCATTTCACAACAAGCTCTGAGACATCCGTGGTCCGTGGAAATAAACAAACTCTGAGTCTGGGGCCGTTCCCAGCTGCAGAGTCCAATGCAAATGCACCTGAATGACTAAAGTGTGCTGCAAATGACTCACCAAGCCCTGACTGCAATTTGGGTCCATCTGCTGAACAGAGCCAGCCACTCCACCCAAAAGGGGCTTACAAGGACTTCTACAGATCATCTCTTGGAAAGAGGGTACTCTGCTCACTTTTAGGGTGTGTTAGGCAAAGCCTTCCTTCCAATTATTTAGCAAGCTGTGTTAAAGAAGCAGACAAGTTTCTCCATGCATCTTTAGAGCTTTTTAAGTTCCAATCCCTGTTTTAGCAAAACGAAAAACTGATTCCAGGGACGGAAGTTGTGACTTTCCCAAGGTCTCACTGACAGACAGATCTTTTTTTCTTTAACTCGACACCTTTATACTTTACAATGTGCTACTACTCAATAAGGCATATGCTGAAGTGTTTTGTTGGTGTGTGTGTGTGTGTGTGTGTGTGTGTGTGTGTGTGTGTGTGTATGTGTGTGTGAGAGTGAGAGAAAGAATCTTGGGAGTTCAAGGATGAGAATGTAATGAAGGGGATAATGAGAATGTCCCAAATCCCTCCAAGACCCACCTGATATCTTCACATGCTGAGAATTTTTCTGAATTCCTGGACATATGCAGCGTGATACTGGGTTGCTAAACTGACCACCTGTGGCTTTTCTCTCTCATTCTGTTGTGCTTTTTTGAATCCTCCGCAAGAATTCAGTTAGATAATGATGCAAAAATACATACTTTCATTTATCTACTCACTCTGAGCAGATAATGCTGATCATTTGAGACCTTTATTCTCACTGAGTCTGGAAGTTACCTAAAATATTGTCTTCATACAGATCTCTAAGCAGTTAATACATGTGGGCAGCATTTCCAAAGCTACTCACTGTGCCATCACAAAGATGGTTCAAAAAGATGGACCTCTATCAGACAATGTTCTCCTTCGAAGCAAACTCTCACACACACAAAATGTAATTCTAGTAGTGAGGCATCGATGACTTTGACACACAGTAGGTGCTCCACAATTATTTGTTCAATGAATGAAACAACTGAATAAACGTGGTGTTATATTAATTTTTCCAAATAACAATCACTCTTCTAGAATATCTCAGCTCTAAAGGGTACATTACTGATCAAAAGGAACATCAGAGATTCAGAGAGGGAACAACTAGACAGAGTTTTTGTTGTTGATTGTAATAAAAGCAGAATAATGCATAGACTTTTCAGTAGCAGGAAAATTAAAAGGTCAGACATTGGGCAGGAGTGGGTATACTACAGAATTGTTCTCTACCTACTTGTCCATAAAATCAACATGTTTGTATAGATTTTTAATATTGAATAATCCTTACCACAGTTTCTAAAATGAAAACACACACAAACTTTGGATCTTGCACATCTAACAGTATTCTCCATAATTAATAAAACACTTAGAAGTGAAATTGTCCACTGTGCTTTGTTCCTATTTGTAAGACTTTGAAATATATATGTTTATTATATTATAATGTAATTAAATAAAAGTTTTGGCTTGTTATGGCAATTAGTGGAATTGGCTACTTTCTTTCACATTTAGATAAACACAGAAATAGAGGTATCCAAAAAAACAGAGAGTGAGGGAAGTAAAAATTTTGGAAAATGTTGCCACTCTTTTTTGAATACAACGATACTTATTGTCAAGTGTGGTTAAAAGCCAATGACTCATCTTTATAACAAAACTCGCTAAGGAATCCCATCTGAGTCAAAGGTACACTGGAGACCTATGGCCGTAACTGTCTGGTGTTTTCCATCAGCCAACCTTTCCACAGATGGCTACACTGTTTTGTTTTGTTGTTTTGAAATTAATTCTGCTTACAGAATTTTATCTTGGATTTTTAGAGAAGAGGAAAGGGAACATTATAGATAGAAGACGAATGATAGAAATGAATGAACAAGTCCTTATTTGAATGGTTCTGAAAAAGGGAAGAGAGGGGGCATTATGCTGGAAAGAGCACTAAGCTTTGGAAAGTTGTCACCCTGGGTTCTAGACAAGGCTCAGCTCACTAATGTTTGGTAAGTTCTCCCTCTGCAAAGCCTCACTGTTTCCATCTGTAAAAATGAAGGGGTTTTGTACAACCATTTTGGAACACTCTTTGGCAGTATTTCCTACAGCAGATTATATGTATACCTTATGATCCAGCAATTCTACTGCTAAGTGTATACCAACAGAAACCTGTGAATCTGTACATCAAAAGACAGACTGCACATGAGTTCATAGCAGCATGACTTGTAATAACAACAACTGGAAATATCCCAAGTGTCCATCAATAACAGAATATTATTCAGCAATGAAAAGGAATTCACAAAACCACAGGTGAATCTCATAATGTTGAGGGAATGTGCCAGCCACAAACAATTTCATACTATATGATGCCGTTTATGTACAATTCAAAAACAGGCCAAAAAGTAATTCAGTGTGAAAGAAATAATTTGAGATTAGACAGACCTGGATTGGAAACCTGGATTTGCAAATTAATGGCTATCAGGCTTTAGACAAATTCCGTTATTTCTCAAAGTCTCAGTTTCCCCATCTGGCACATAAAAGAGCACAGTATCATATATTCATATATATATATATATATATATATATATATATATATACACACATATATCCAAAACGATGGAATAAATGTGGTAAATTTTAGATCAGCTTTTCCAAATAACAATTACTCTTCTAGAATGCCTCATATGTAAGGAGTACATTACTGATCAGAAAGAATATCAGAGAAGTATGTTAGTCTAGAATTAGAAAGGAATTCCTAAATATGTTGCTGTGGGTCTCTACCATGTCCCCTCTCACATACATTTTGGTTCATTCTTCTTTCTTACGTCTATCCCCTCTCCTTCTCCTTTCCATCCATTTCTTTTTTTTTCTTTATTCCATTTTGGGTTGCTTTTGATCTTTTTTTTCTTTTTTTTGTGGCTCTCTAAGGCTCCCAAACAGACATAATTTCTTCCAAATTGCCTCCAGAACTAAAAGAAGTAGCTGAAATTTTCTCTTTATGTCTTACTCTCTCAATTTCTCACTCTCTGATTTTCCATGTGCATAGTCATGGCGATGAAAGCCAAATTGGAGTGTACACATTATAATTCCATGTAGAATCATTCCTGGGTTAAGGTTCAGATGTGTCATGGCACAAATGTTTCACAGCATGTAAAGAAAGGTAATAGCATCGACGGTGAGGCTTTCAATTGACATGTTCTATTTGGAATGAAGTACTGTGACTCCTTCACTTCTTAGTCAGTCTACTGTCTCAACTACTCCCTCCCACTATGATGGTCCAAATCTCCTAAATAAGTGTGCCCCATTTTTTCTATTGCCCATGGGCACTGCCCTTTCCTATGTTCCCCCCTTGCAATAATTTACTATATTTTCCATTCAGCAATCTTTTTAAAAAGTATTAATCATGTACTTTATCTTTGTTGAAACCCCTCCAACAATGGCCCGATGGAATTGCAATAAAACCTAAGTCATTATCATGACCTACCAGGTCTCCCACGACACTTCTCAGTACTACTGAGAAGTACTACCGTCATTTTCTACATTTGTTGCAATGGCCTATTTCTGTTTCTCACATACATTTCATTTATATTCAACTCAGGAACTTTGCACATGCCAAGTCGTCTATTAGAAAATTCTTCTCCAGAAGATTTCATGGATCTTTATTTCCCTGACATCATTCGAGTCCACTATCACCTATTAAGAGAGGCTTTTCTCAGACCAGCTAAAATAACTGTTACCCTAACACCCAAATTATTACATCACCTTCTTATATTTTTATAGCAATTTTCACTGACCTCATTTATCTGACTTTCTTTCTTATTTTGTTTATATGCTTATTGGTATAAATATTGGGTTGCGAGTGTTCATGTGGTTTATAGGTGATACCAGTGGCATTGGTGGTGGAAGGAGGAGCTATTCAGTAATTGTTTTGCTGTGGTCTAGAGTTTCATTACGCCTACCCATGGTTCAATTCAGTAACTCCAGGATCATCAGAAGAATTAGTGTGAGCAATAAAAGAAACATGGCCTCAGGTGTCTCCCTCTTCTCTCTGATTATGACGTGATCCCATTCATTGGTTTAAACATTCTGGGTCAAGCTATTTTCCAGGCTTGACTTGAGGATGAAAACTTGACATATTTCTCCCTCCTTCTTTGTAGACTTTAGTATGACTTAAGCAAAAAAAAAAAAAAAAAAAAATTCTCTGAAAAGAATATTCTTAGCCGGTTTCTAGAATATTAACATGAGCAGCAGCAGCTGGGTTCCAGCGGATTAACTCTTCCCTTGCACGGTATGTCTTTGATATCATAAAGACATTTTTTTTGGTACGTCATGTTTGTTTAGTTTGTTTCTTTGTTTGTATTTTATGCCTGAAGAACCCAATTACTCCCAAAAACAGCGCTGAGAGATGACGATTTTCTGCTGCGTATTATAGAAAATGCTAGAAGCACGGTCAGTGTTTAATAAATGTATGCTCTCCCAAATTTGAACTTTTTATTTAAAACATTTCAAAGCTATGGTTTTTGACATTTATTCCGCAAACATCCTCTTAGGCAGAGACTGCATATGATAATTCTTTCAGATGCTCTTCCCTTCCTTAAAAGCAAGCATGGAATCAAAAAAACACACCACAAAACAGTAATAATAAAAACACGTCAGCATTGTGATGTAGCATAAGTATTTGGGAGTTTGATCTGAACTCAAGTCTTGGGGTAACACATAGTAGCTGTTTGGCATTGATACATGATTTAACCTCTGTCGTTCAGGTTGACAGGCAGGGTCTCTGGTCCCGCTCCCCACATAAGAACGCAGGATATGGTGAGGCCAAAAAGGAACACCCACGGAGCCATAGATGGGGGAGTCACACCACTATATTCTCGCTGGCGGCATCTGCCTCTCTGCAATCCGTGCTTGCTAGCTCAGCCACCATCTTCTTGCTGGCCCCCATTTTCTGCTAGCGTAGCCACAGCAGGTATATTAGTGGCCAATGACTCACTGGTTACAGCTGACGCCAACTAGCCACAGCTGATGGCCATCCAGTCACAGCTGATGGCCATTTACTACCCGAGTGAGCACCTTTCCACGTGAGGCCGAGAGCCTGGAAACAGCACTCCTGTCTCTGTTCCCACAACCTCTTTGAGCCACAATTTCTTCAGTGGTAAAATAAGACACATAACACCTGCTTTGCTTTTTTTTGCTTAGTTCTTATAGGCTATAAGTGAGTTTAGCAAATCCTCGGGCATTCAATAAAAGTCAGTTCTCTTCATTAACAACAAGATGCCGTGATAATGGCCTTGAAATCTAGTCAGGTGAAGGAGCTAGGTGTTTCTGATGCCCCTTGAGTAATGCAATTGCCCTACTCGGGTGATCGCAATCCTGCTGTCACTCTGGAAAGTATTGCTCTCAGCTGAATACAGCCTGGGGTGTAAATACGCATCCACTAAGGAACAGGGTGAGTTTGCAAACAATTATGCAAATATGGCTGCATGGTTTTTCCAGACCCAACCACAACATGAGTGCAAACTAATCAATGTGGACACTGTTGGCAACTGGAACATTTTATTCTGTTCTTCTTTAGAAATAAGGATTAGTGTCTAATACTGAGTCTCCTTTCAGCTGTACGAGTAGGGTAAAGATAAGGGCTGGCTGAATTATCTCTGTTCTGTTTCACATAATTCCCTTGAAAGTAATCTAAACAGTTAAGCATAGAAGAAAAATGCTGGGGGTGATGGAGGTGAAGGTGGCCCAGGGAAAGTTTGTGAGTACATGGTTTCCATGGTAAATATTAATAGAAACAATCATCCTATATTATCTGCCAAAATCAGTCCCGTAGATTACTATTATCTTTTATCTCTTCGATTTCAATGAAAGCATGAATCCTGCTGTCAGGATAAAAGACCCTTCTATTATTCTGTGAATATTTTATTCATGGATCAAGCAGGATTGAAGGAGGAACTGTTTATATTTAAAACCAAATATATTATCATTATATCCAGATATATATGGTATATATCACATATACATATATTATGTTCAAACTATTGAGTAACCATGGAGAGTCGTTTCATTTCTATGAGTCTATGTTCTCTCATTTGTACAATAAAATGTGTTATATGAAACTTGCTATAAGTATTTAAAATACTCTAAAAATTTAGAGAATTTTAAGGTAAAATACTCTAAAATTTAAGAGACTATTTTCATAACTATTCTTCCTATCAAAGTCACACTCATTTATTTAAATAAGAATTTGAGAATCTTCATTTCTTTCCAACAAATTTTTATTGAGTACCTATTATAGGTCAAGTTCAGTTAGGAACTTGGGATAAATTATTGAATCAAATATCCAAGTCACTGCCTTCATGGAGCTTGTATACTAGCATAGAGACATAGACCATACATAAACTATACGTATAATTTATTTATACATATATAATTTATTTATACTTGAACACACATACACACACATACAAACAACATAGTTCATAGTACTATAAGTTGGATGGAAAAAATTATCGAACTAAGTAAGATGTCCTGAGAAAGTGTTATTTGAGCTAAGATTTAAATGAGTTGAATCTCCTGGATACATAAAGACATGGACCAAAAGACCAAGTGAATATCTGTGTTAAATACATTGAACTGAGTCTTTGTTTCTCCATCTGTCTACTAGAGCTTTTCATTCCCTTTAACACAAGTAGATCAAATGTTTAAATGATGCAAGAGAAGTTGTATAATAAACAAAGTCACATTGGTATGGCCTAAATAGAAAGACAGTTTAGAAGATAATAGAATTAGGGATCTGTAAGTTCCCTATTTGCGTTCTGCTTACTCTCTTGGTGTAACTACCTCAGGGACCCAGGCCACAACTAACGTGAACATCTTTGTCTCTCCTCAGCCCCCACCTGGGATAATACCTATTCTACCTCTCAGAGATATCTATGAGCATCATTTGGGCGTCACATAATTGCACTCTGAAACACACACAAGTTCTATGTGGAAGCAAGATGGTTTAAGATAAATTATGCATTGCTCCATAGACTGTGAGCATAAAAAGGTTTTATTTGTGTGACAAGATCTCATATATTACAAGCAGTTTGCATCTTTTCAGCCACTGTCTTTTAAGTTTCCTGTTACAAGTACAGAAGCTCCTCTACTAAAGAACTTTCCAATCATATGTGTTCATAGATATTTAACAAAGCTGTTCACCAGAATCAAAGCACATTGTCTGCCTCCACTGCAAGCAGATGAGACAGTCACATGAAATCACTTTCGTCTCATCCATATTTTTTATGAATGTATGTCATATGCACTCTTTGAAGTAGCACACTTTTACATTTTACGATGATGAAAGCCAAAATGTAAGCATCTTTGGATAGATACAGTTAAGAGACTTGAGAAGAAACAATAAGATTTAGCCTTACTGTTGTCAATATCTCTGGCTCTCCTGTGAAACAACCTTCCGTAGAGGTTTTACAATATTTTGGACATGTGAATAAAAAAGACTTCTGCACAGCTGCTTAGAAACTAGCATTTTCTGAAAGACCATTGACGCTCCCTTTGGTGACTGGTGTGGAAATCATGGACATGCCCAGATACGTACTGTTTTTCAGTGTATGCGGTAGCCTGAATAATGGCTCCCCCAAGATGATCACGCCCTAACCCCAGAACCTGTGCATGTGACCACGTATGGTAACAGGAAATATATAGGTGTGATTATATTAAGAACCTTGAGATGGAGAGATTTTTCTGTATTACCTGTGTAACCACAACGGTCCTCATAAGAGGGAGGCAGACAGAGACTTGACAACAGAGATAGAAAAGGAGAAAATGATGTGATGAGGAGGCAGAGAGATTTGAAGATGCTAGGCTGCTGGCTTTGAAGCTGGAGGAAGGAGCCATCACCAAGGAATGAAAGAAACACAGCTCCAGAGGTTGGAATAACCAAGCCCATGAATTCTCCTCTAAAAGCTTCCCAAAGGAGAAAAATCATGCTGACACCTTGGTTTTGGCCCAGTGAAACTGATTTCAGACTTCTGACCTCCAGAATTGGAAAGAATAAATGTGTGTTATTTTAAGCCACCAAGTTTGTAGTAATTTGTAACAGCATTAAAAGGAATTAATACAGTGTGAACCTCAAATCATTGTTGACATCCACCCCTACCCTCCACCCCAGAAGATGCAATTTATGAAGCCAACACTGAGCTAGACTCTGGTAAATAAGATTCAGACTCACTGGACCCCGAATCTTGAGAACATCTGTTACATTTTCACTATATAAGAGGGTAGAAAATTCCTGTTCTGGAAGCAGATCAAACCAGATTAATGTTCTGGCTCTACCCAGAATGAAACCATCTTCAATACATTGTTTAACTTCTCTGACCCTCAATGTTCTGATCTATGAAAGGAAGCTAATAATATCTGTGCTCAGAAGTCTTAGGTCAAGACGAGATGAAATAATGCATGTTCAGCACTGAACATAGTTTTGGGGCACAGATTATGTACCAGGAAGACAGTAACTGTTTCTGTTGTTAATCACAGCAAACCCTGAGCCAGGAGACAGCAATCTATTAGAAAGACTAACATCTTCTCCAGACACAAGCTAGGTCACCACAAACACTAAATATAAAACTCAAACTAAAAAGAAAACCATGTTGACTATTTTCATTACTGACATTTACTGGTTGGAAGCACCTGTGCAGATAACCCCATGTTCCTCATTCTCACTTCTGGTCCTGTGTGCCACTGTAAACTACAGTCCCATAAATGCCCATGCATAGTTCAGGTGACCACACCAGTGTTGAAGCGTGTCAGTCACCTCGGTGCGAATTATCATTCAGGGTTGCAGACCTAGGCTCTACCACTGACTAGAAAAATAATGATTGGAGAGTTATTTTTCCATTATGGGCTTTAATTTTCTCACATGTAAACTGGAGATATAATGAAGTTACCTATTTCAGTGGGCTATGTTAAAGGTCCAATTCTAGCAGAATACATAGAATTTAGGAATATAGGAACAGCACAGTGGCTGAAACATAACAACTGTTCAAAAGATGACAGTTATGAACAATAATAATTGTTAGACACTGGGGATATAACATCAATTAAGATTTGTATGATCTACTTAAGGATTTTGTAAGTCCAGGTATTAAACTTTGAATGCTCACAGTAAAGAGATGATGACAGAGATAGAGATGATAGGTAAAATCACTCTAAGTGGCCTATATTCCACATCAACACACGTCATTTTAACTTTTCTAGTAGCCACCGTACATAAAAAGAAACAAGTAAAAAAATTAATAATATGTTGTATTAACCCAATATATCTAAACTATTATCATTTCAACATGTCATTAGCATTAAACTATAATTGAAATATTTTTCATTCTTTTTAAAAATACTTTTCTTTGAAATCCAGTGTGTATTTGCCCTTAAATAAGGTGACCAACTCAACTTGTTTTCCTGGGATTGTCCAGGTTTCAGCCCTTTCATTCTGGAAAATGCCTCAGATCTGGGCAAACTGAAGTAGGTGATTACCCCACCCTTAGATGGTATCTTAATTTGAACACTAAATTGTCATCAGAAATAGCTGATCTATATTTAGATTCCATCAAATTCACAGTTGGAAAAGAAGATTCACATATCAAGTTCTTCCAAATGTATTTACAAGATTTTCAATAATAAAATGATCACCAGTTTGTAATGTTCAATTTAAATGAATTAAAATTAAACATTAAAATTAAAATTAAACATTAAAATGTATTTCCTCAGTCTTAGTAGATACATTTCAAATGTTGAAATAGTGGCTACTACATTGGGCAATGCAAGCCTCTTGTTATAAAATTACACACCAAATTGTGCCTTCTGGAGGTTTATTCTCCTAGCCTATTGGAGTGCCATCACAGAACTGAGCTAGGAGATTTCTTAGGGTGCTGTGTACATTACTGAGTATTACATTATTACACAGCACCCGACACAGATGTGACCACTGCCTTAAAGATGTAACATTATGCTCTGTACCTCAGAAAGCATTGGTTAAGAAATGTTTATTTTAAAAGACCTTTGGAAAGAATATGGTGACAAAGGCAGAAGAGCTGAAAAGCAGCAATGAAGGTAAGCTATGGGGGAAGGAAGTGTAAAGCATGGGGATAGTCATCCACTCTAGGGTGAAATTACAAGGACTAAACCAAGAGTAGGGAGCCCTAGCTCTGTAATGGGCATGCTAAAGACCATAAGTTAGAATTATTTTGTTTCTGGTCTAACTTCTTCACACTTCTAGAAAAGTCATTGGCTGAGCTTTCAGAGGCTCACTCTTACTTTAAATGTGTAGAAATACTGCATTAATTATAACAACAATAATGTAGTCATACATAGATAGCTAAGACTAAAACAAAGAAACAAATTTTGAAGCATGAGAATTCAGAGATATATCTAAGCCAAGTGCATGCGTTTTCAAGTTAATGTAATGGTGGCTTACAATGGCAATAGACAAGATAAAAATTGAACTTCCTGTAGGGGCAACAAGTATGAAATTATGACTGTGGAACTTTAACTAGGTGGTATACATAGTCAGGGCCCTGAAAGATTGCAGGATCCTTGTAATAAGGGGGAAAAATTCTTCCTACAAGTCCAATGAAGTAGCAAGAAAGCTTATCTTCTGCTTATGCTCATGGAGAAAAAAGAAAATACATCCACAGTGAGAAATTGAAAAACCTAACATGTGCCGTGAATGCATGTCCAGTCTGAAAGTATGTTACTTACATGGTGTAGGGATCACAAGTGAGGAAAATAATGCAAAACACACTCTAAGACCATTGTAAACCCCATGGTTTTGGCAGAAACAAATGAAAGAAACCACGCCATGGAGGCAGTTCCAAAATCCAGGGAATATGTGCCTCAGTATATTGACAGAGGGGATAGAATGTGGGGGAAAGGCCACCATGTAAAATAAACACATAATCCAAAAACACAAATTACTTGAGGAAACGATCTACCACATGGGAGATCAACATAAACAACAAAGCAGAAAATTAATACCACAAGAAACTGAAATTATAGAACATAAGAAAGAGGCTATCAAATAAATACATTTTAAATGATTAAAGAGAACATAGAAGGAAACAAATTAAAATTAAAGAACAAGAAATTACTAAAAAATGAATAATTAGAATTAGAAAAAATAGACATTATAAAGGAAAAAAGTACATGGTCTTATATTAAAAAAAAAAAAAAAATCAGTGTCTGGGCTAAATAGATTAGTCATAGCTGAAGAGATAAGTAAAGAACTGGAAGATAAAAAGGGCAAAGTTGCCTGGGTTGCAGCACTGAGATATAAATAGATGGAAATAAAGAAAAAGATGTTAAGAGCAGAAAATTGGATGTTTCAATAGTTTTATATTGGTAATATATTATTAATTGCCTAAACCAGTGTGTGGTACATAAAAGGTATTCTACAAATATTTGTTGAAGGGTGAATGAATGAATGATTAGAAGACCAGAAAGAGAATGCAGATGATGCATGACAAATAAGTGAAAATTAAAGAGATAACAGAGCTGAAATTTTCAAAACTGGAGATATGAAAATCATTTTAAAGAAATACAACAAGTCCTGAAGAGGAAAATCAAAATACACATACACTTAGACAAAATATAGTGAAACTGTAGACATAGTAAAATCTTAGAAGGGAAACAAAGGAGAAAAAATATCAAACACAAAAATAGAAATTAGATGTTCTTATCTAGACTTCTTATTAGATGTTCTTAATTAGACTTCTTAGCAAAACTTGAGGCTGGTGAGAAATAATATATTCAACAAGGCAAAAGGAAGTAATTTTAAGCTTCTGACTATATAAACCTCAGTGCCATTCAAGATTGATAGCAAATTGAATAAATTTTCAGCAGAGACTGAAGACTTACAGATCATCATAAAAAGTGTTGTTAATGAACGTATTTCAGAAAGGAGTGAGTTGTATCACCAGGAATTAGAGAGGCACAGAAAATAATGCTGAGTAAAGAAATTGGTAGGCAAGTTAGTAAACCAAAATAAAATAATAAAAAAAAACACAATAATAATTAAATTGAGGTAACTAGGAATAAGGTGGAAAATACTCCAAAACAGTAACAGGAAAGATTAGGGTGGTGATATGAACAAGATAAAATATTTTATACTCTTTCAATTATTGGGTGGGAGTTTAGAGATATTGATAAAACTTAGACTTTGTTGTTATAGATGCATTTTAATATTTTAAAAGTAAACACTAAAAAATAGAAATGTTATATATACATATGCATATACATACATATATACATATATACATACACATACATATATTATATGTCTATATATATACACACACACACACATATATCTTCAAAACTGGTAGAGAAAATAAAAGAAAATAAACAAGTTCTATTAATCCAAATAAAGGCAGAAAAAGAGAAAGAAAAAGGAAAAGCATATTTAACAGAGAACTCAGAATAGAATGATAGAAATGCACTCAAAAGTCAATCATCATCATTAAAGGGACAATACTAATTTCATCCAATTAAAGACAGAAATTCTCAGACTGGATTAAAAAATGACAGTTAAATGTTATATACAAGAGATTCAAGTAAAACAAATAAATAGAAAAATGACAGTAATAAAAAGGCAGAATGAGACACTCAAGGCACATAGAACCAAAAGAAAGCTGGATTAAAACAAAAATCAGTTTTACACAGAAACGGCTTTATTATAGAAAGCATATGTAGAGATTGAAAAGCACAATAATTAACAATAAAATGATCATCCTCCAGGATAAGATTCCCTTAACATTATAATCTTAAAATGTATTAAGTAATAATTAACATATCATAAGGGGAGAATGATATAATTATAGTGAAAGATTTTTATTTGTTTTTCTCAGAAACTGGTAGGCAAAGAAGTAAAAAGAATATATAAGCATACGAAATGTCCTTAAAGAATGTTTTATAAACTAGGCCACGCAAGAGTTCTAAGCAAATCCCAAACACTTGATGTCAGAAGACCATACTCTGTGACCACACTGCAAGCAAAATAAAAATCAGTAACAACAGGATAACCAAAGTTCTTATATATTTGGGAGATTAAAATTAATTATCAGTTAAGAATGCATGATAGAAACCAAGATATTTGGATCTGAACCACAATGGTAATGTGAATTATTAAATCTTGTGTGATATGACTAAAGCAGTGATTAGGGGGGGGGGAAATTTATAACCTTTATTAAGAAAAGAAGATTAATGTGATAGGTGGAACTCTTGCCCTTCATGATAACATGGATGAAACTGGAAGACAGTATGGTAGGTGAAATAAGCCAGATACAGAAAGACAAATACTGTATGATCTCACTTTTATGTGGAATCTTAAGTGGTCAAAGCTATAGAAGCAGAGAATAGAACGGCGGTTGCCACGGCGGGGGGGGGGGGGGGGGGGTCGGGGAAATGGGGAGATGCTGGTCAAAAGGTACAAACTTCCAGTTACGAGATGAGTAAGTTGTGGGGGTCTAATGTACAACATGGTAACTATGATTAACAATACCTTATTGTATACCTCAAAATTGGTAAGTGGCTAGATCTTAAGTGACCTGGATGGGGAGGAAACAGTAATTATGTGTGTTGATATATATGTTAATTAGCTTCATTGTGGTGATTATTTCACAGTGTACACATATATCAAACATTAAGTTGTATGTCTTAAATTATACAATTTCTATTTGTCAGTTATCCCTCAATAAAACTGAAAAAGTAGATGACATATGCATTAACTGAAAACATTAGAAACAGAAAAATGAAGAAGAAAAAAATAAGAGCAAAGTGTAAGAAAAATGAAAATAAAGGGGCAATTGATAGGATCTTATTCTATCAAGGACTCGTAACAATAGAATTAAACTGACTCAAGAAGAAAAAGGGAAAAAATAGGTAAAACTCTAACCATGAAATGATGAATCTCAACCTTTATCTCATATCACAAAATACAACTTGAAATAGATCATATACCCAAATATAAAGTTAAAACTATATAACTTCTAGAAGAAAACCTAAAGGGAAAATCTTCATTATCTTAGATTGAGTAAAAATTCTTAGATAACATCAAAAGCATGATCCATAAAGAAAATAATAAATTTGACTTCACCAAAATTAAAATACTAAAAAAATATATGAAAATGAAAATGCAAGTTATAGACCTGGAGGAAATATTTGCCAATAAACACATGAAAAGATGTTCAACACTGTTAGTCATTAGGAAAAAACTGGAAACACAATGAGATACCACTATACATCCACTACAATGCCCATAATCAAAAGACAGACGATAAAAAGTATTGCTGAGGATGTGGAGAAATAGGAATCTTCCTACATTGCTGGGAATGTAAAGTGGTGCAGTCACTTCGGAAAACAACATGGCAGTTGTTTAAAAACTTAAACAGCAACTTACCATCTGACTCAGCAATTCTACTGAGGTATATATGCAAAGGAAATAAAAAATTTTAAAAAAACACCATTTGTCACACACACTTGCATGTGAATATTCATAATAGCATTATTAATAACAGCCCAAACATGAAAACAATGAAAAGTTCTGCCAACTGGTGGATAGATAAACAAAACATGCTATATCCATATAACAGAATATTGCTCAGCACTAAAAGGGAATGAACCACTGACAATCACTTCCACGTGGAGGACCTCAGAAACGTTACACTACGTGAAGAAAGCCAGACACGAACGACCACATATTGTATATTCCATTTATGTGAAATGTCCAGAAAAAAATAAGCCTACAGAGACAAATACAAGGGCTCTTTTCCGGAGTGATTGAAATATTCTAAATCTGGATTTGCACAATTCCGGTAATTTACTATTAATTGTAAAAAAAAATAGGCGAATTTTATGGTATGTAAATTATACCTCAATGAACCTGTTAAAGTCACAAAAATGCAAACCATAAGGGGAAAGACTGTCAAATTTGGGTTTACATTATTGACAAATAATGTAAATTATTTGATAAACATTAAAAATTAAAACTACTGGATATAGGTCCCAGATAAAAAACATATGTATATAATAATATGGTGGCATTCTAGAAGATTCTCAGCTCCCATGCCCCTGATCTGGGAGAGGAGGGATTCCATAGTGGAAAAAAGATTTGGAATTATAGGTGTCAATCATTTAAAAGCTGTGAAAGTTATGGATTACTTGAGCCTCGTGTTTCCCGTCTGTAAAATGGTCTAATACCCGTTTTATAGTGAAGATTAAGTGATGCATACAGTATATGGGACAGGTTTTTTGAAAACTGTAATGTTCTCTACAAATTATTAAATGGCAATTGCTGGTGCAGTTAGGTAACTTCCATATGCCAGGGATTCTTTTCAGGCATTTTACATTGTGTTATCTCATTAAATGCTCAAAAAAAAAAATAAATAAAATTTATGAAATAAGTAATATCTCTACTTTACAATGAGGATAAAGAATAACCTGCTCAAGATTACTGGGCAATAGATAGCATAGATTGGGGTTAGCCTAGATTTGCTAGTGTCAGAGCACCAAGCTACCTTGGTGCATTACAACAGAACTAAGTAAAGCAAGCCCCTTCAGGAAAGCAAGCTGACTCTTATGTGGAAACCCATCAAGAATGTATTAGTCACTTAAGGAATCATGATTTAGGCTTAGAGATGTCCATACCACGGTGTCCTCCAAGTTCCCACCTACCTAAACATCTTCACGTGCTTGCTGGTTCCACGAGCATGTAGTGCTTATTGAAAACTCATCTTTGTCTTCCCAAACCCATTCTTTTAAACCCTCCTCTCCACTATTTGCCACTATTTGTACTTTCAGGATCCTAAATCCAGAGATTTGGATTCATCTTGACAACCAACTAATCCCCAAGACCTGTTTGTGAAGTCTTCATTTGAGATATTTCTGCTTATGGTTCCATTCTCCTTTTCAATGTCATACACTATATGTAACCTTTTCCCCTTCATACCCACAGCAGCTTCCAAACCATTCTCTCCACCTCCAGTCTCTCCATCACCCCCATCCCAGACTTTATTATTAGACAGATATTCCCAAAATGCAGTGGCTATCCCATGATTGTCTTGCCCATTGCATTTTAATCTGCCAAGATTAAAAGAAACATTAAGTCCACTTAGTATAATACCCTTTCTGACATATAAAATTCCTAATTTCTAAAATTCTACAGCTTTATGACTTTACCCTCTTTCCACTAAGGTGGAATTGGCTAATTACCAGATAATTGATTCACAAAAGGAGAAGTCTGAATATAGAGGACAACAATCTCCTGAAAAGTGGAATGAGAGATACCGTGGTTTTGTTCAAGTGTTTCTGTAGACAGGGAAATCCCCATCTCTTTGCACCTTCTTCACCTAGCTAAGTCCTTTCTATCTTTCAGATCTGGATTTAGTATCCTCTTCCTTCAGGATGAGTTCTCTCATCACCTAAAGCAGGCTTCTCTGGCAGGAGGTCTCATAGCTCTCATCTCAGATTTTCCTTTATAGTCCATGAGGTAAGTAACTAACTGGTCTCTGTATCAAAGTCTACAGTGAGAGCTCCAAGAAGGAGATTGTCTGTGCCACTCACCATTTCATCTCAAGTACCTACCATCATCCCTGAAACACAGTCTGTGTTCAATAAGTACTCATTAAATTAATGAATAAATGATGAGTAACTAAAGGAAAAGGACACATTGATTTTGGTGACAACTTTGCCAACACCTTGGGAATTCTTAGTCGTTAATCAGATGGCTCCTAACACCATGCTAACAGCTTTATAAACATGGTTTCCAGTCCTCAGAGCCACCCTGAGAGGGTGCAATTTATCTTCCCATTTTATACAAGAAAAAAACTGAGACTCATCGAGGCAAAGTGGCTTGCCCAGATGCTGCACCATATATGAGACATACACGCTATGGCATAAATCATCCAAGTTTATATCAAGAGCAGGCATGAGCTGTCAAAAGCATTGAATCATACACAAAAAAAGGTTTTCTGATAACTACTAGGGTGTTGCTGCGATGGGTATAAGAAAATGGTGGTTTTCAAACTTAATGTCATTCTTTTATTTCACACTATGAGGGATATTAGTGTGTTTTCTCTTATGACTAGAGTGACTCCAGTAGTTCCCATTTATCTGTGGGGGATATGCCCCAAGACCCCCTGTGGATTCCTGAAATCATGGAGAGTACCGAACCCTATACATACAGTAAGTCCTCATTTCATGTTGTCGATAAGCTCTTGTAAAATGCAACTTTAAGCAAAATAACTTATAATGAAACCAGTGTTAACATAGGCTAATTGATATAAACAAGGGTTAAGTTTCTACGATATTTTCCTGGTCACAAAAACCTCACTCAACTTCTAAATAAAGATCCGAAACATTTCTAATATTAAACATTGAAATAAATGTGAGCTATACATACATTTCAGAAAGATAAACAAAAGCAAGTGAGATAATTATTTTCCAACCTGCTGATTCCAGTTCAGGGTCTTGGTCACAGGTGGCCAGAGCTGCCCTGGTGTGAAGTGGAAACTCACCCTTTACAGGATGCCCTTCCATCGCAGAGCCACTCACACCAACACCCACACTCACTCAGGCTGGGATAATGGAGACACGCCCATTCACCTCAGGTGCATATATTTGGGATGTGGCAGGAAACAGAGTACCCTGAGAAAATCCACATGTGCATGGGGAGAACTTGCAGACTCCACACAGACAGTGGCCCTGGATGGAAATCGATATACAGAGGGTGCAAAAAAAATGTGTACACATTTTAAGAAAGGAAAACTGTATTAAAATTGTAATACTCAATATATATTGATAACAAAAAATGAATACAAGTTCCGTTTGACTTCTACAATTGCAAGAGGTGCTCGAAGTGGTTACCATCAGTGCCCAGACACTTCTGATGACGGCGAACTACTGCTTGAGCAACGCTGACCAAAGTGTCCACTTGTATACATTTTTTGGCACCCCCAGTGTGTGTGTGTGTATGTGTGTGTGTGTGTGGGTGTATTTTTTTCTTATCAAAATTATAATGAAAAAACGTTGAATGGAACATTATTTGAGGACCTGTTGTACTATGTGTTTCCCTATACATATTACCTATGATAAAGTTTGATTTATAAAGCAGGCATAGTAAGGGATTAACAATAACGATTAATAAAATAGAACAATTGTAATAATGTATTGTAATAAAATGTATGTGAATGTGATCTCTCTTTCTCACTGTCAAAATACCTTTTTGTATTGTACTCACCCTTCTTGTAATGAGGGGATGATAAAACGTCCCTGTGGTGTAAATTCTGCAGTTTGAGGTGCGACGTCAAAACTAGCATGGCTTCCTTTTTCCTTCTTCATAATTTCGAGAACAGAAGCTTGAGTCTCACCATAGAATATGATTTTTTCCCATCCTTATTAACTCGAGAACTTTCACATTTTCACTTAAAGAAAGCACTTTATGGCTTCTGTGGAATCTCCAAACTGCCCGCATCACTGCTCTTGCTCTCTGAGGGCCACTGTGAAGAGAAACACGGGCGACTTGAACAAAAGCACTGCGATATCACGACAGTCCATCTGATAACTACGAGACGACTACTCAGTAAGTCACAGTCGGGAAACGTATACAACATGAAGACGCTGAACAAAGGGGTGGGTCGTGTCCAGGGCGAGACTGAGCAAGACTCGCGAGATTTCATCACGATGCACCATTTAAAACTGATGAATTGTTTACTCCTGGAATTTTCTATTTAATATTTTTGGACCGTGGGTAACTGAAACTGCAGAGAGCAAAACCAGAGAGCAAAATGTAGGCAAGGAGGACTACTTTATATATCTTGCTTTGCCCCAGAAAGATGCTATACATCAAAGATGGTTTACATCTTTGTCCTAATGTAATTATTAGTAGTACTACCTTTAACTCTCAAGTATCCAACCTTATTATATGGTGTGGGGACAGAGCCCCAGAAAGCAGTTTCCAGGCTCTCGGCCTCACATAGAAAGGTGCTGGCTCGGGTAGTAAATGGCCATCAACTGTGACCAGATGGCCATCAGCTGTGGCTAGTTGGCCGTCAGCTGTAACCCATAAGCCATTGGCCACTAATATAACTGCTGTGGCTACACTAGCAGAAAAAACATGGGGGCTAGCAAGAGCGGATTGCAGAGAGGCGGATGCCGCTGGTGAGAATATAGTGATTTGACTCCCCTACTTATGGCTCCGTGGGTGTTCCTTTTTGGCTTCACCATGTCCTGTGTTCTTATGTGGGGAGCGGGAGCAGAGACCCCACCTGTCACCCCCCCGCGACATAGGGCCACCATATTGAATAAGCCTCCAGCCTTTATCAAAACCTTGGAGACAGAGAATGTATACTCATAAAATACCGAATAACATATTGCCCAGTCAGGCATTAAAGTTTTTATTCTCTTTCTCTGTTCCTTTCCAGTCCCTTCCTCCCTCTTTTAATGTTTCGCTCCCAACCCTCTTCCCATTCTTTTATGCCTTTGGATTTATAGAACTCTCCTTCCTTACCCCAATGACCAGGTGAACTATATAGGCTTTTAGACCTTCCCATGTTCATAGGCAATAAAGGAAAACAATCTAGTTTTAGATCTGTGTATACATTCTGAAGAATTTGGGATTTGTTTCATTAGAAATTCAATAAAATTCCAAATGCATCTGCCCAAACATACTCTCTCTCTCTTTATTTTTTAAGTCCCAGTTGCAACTCAATGAAAACTTAATCCCTAGATTTAATTCACAAAATGTGATTTTCTGTAGGATATTTCATATCTTCTTTTAAAAATATACATTATTTTTTTTTCTTTCAACCACCAGAGGATTAAAGTTTATAGACTGTAGTTTTTAAAAAATACAAATCCAAAATTCTTTGAATTCAAAATACGGATAAATACATTTGGGCTTTGTAGGCTGAGGTACAGCCATACCTGTAATATGTGTTTAACTGTTTCATTTTTCTGCTATTCCCCACCCCAATTCTCTATTTTCAGTTAAAAACAATAAACAATACCAGTGTCAAATAATGAAAATTGATTACGTGTAACATTATTTTAGATCTATGGTCTATGCTTTAGAAAATCTTCTTATGCTCTTTTGTGTTTCATGAAGGTTTCTAAAATAGAATTTTTAAAGAATTTGTGGTCTAAAACATTTTTTATGTGTAAACCTTGAATTTGGCTTGTAATTTTCCTGCATAGCTTTTTATGGATTAGGTGCTGCATCCAGGGAGATGGTTCAGACCCTTCAGGTTCTATTTCAGAGGATGGTAGTAGCTTACTTAAAAAATAAAAAAAAGAATAAAAATAACAATTAATAAATTAAAACCCCTTTTAAAGTGAGTTTTAGAATGGTTTTAGATTTTTGTAAAACTTCAAATATAGTGCAGAGAGCCTCTTTACATCCCTTACCTATTTTCTCCTATTATTAACATCTTTCATCACTGTGATAAATTTGTCACAACAAAGGAGCTAACATTGGTACATTACTATTAATTAAATGCCACCGTCTATTTGGGTTTCACCAGTTTTTCTTAATATACTTTTCCTGTTCCAGTATCCCATCCAGGATAACACATCATGTTCAGCTGGCAAGTCTCTTTAGATGACTGTGACAATTTCTCAGACTTTGCCTGTTTTTGATGACTTTGACAGTTTTGAGGAATATCAATTGGGCATTTTATAAAATGTCCCTCAGTGTGGGTTTGTCTGATGTTTTTCTCATGGTTAGATTGGGGTTTGGGGAAGGAAAACCTCAGAGGTGAAGTTCCATTTTCATCACATCACATCGAGGGTGCATGCTGCTGACGTGATTTGTCACAGAGGGTGTTCACTGTCATGACCTGGCATTAACAGTGTTTGCCAAGTAAGAAATGGATGATTTTTTCAACCAACTGTTTAATATTCAGAGATGCAACAGAGAAAACGTGTGACATATCTGATTTCAAGGCAGGACATATAAATTCTTGATCCTGGCCTTGCCACTCACTTCCTGTGTCACTTCACTTTCTAGGTCTCACCTATAATCTGTTGGTTTCAAGGAAAACACTATAAAGAAAAGGAAAATCTTCTGAGGTCTTATTTCTCATACAGTAGTCCTCCCACCCCCTTATCTGTGGTTTCTCTTTTCGTAGTTTTAGTTACTCACGGTAAACCTCTGTCTGAAAATATTAAATGGAGAATTCTAGAAATAAACAATATAAGTTTTAAATTGTGCGCTGTTCTGAGTAGCGTGATGAAATCTCGCGCATTCCTCTCCATCCAACGAGGAACGTGAATCATGCGTTTATCCAGCTTCTTTACGCCATACGCTCCCCAGCCCTTAGTCAAGTAGCAGCCATCTTGGTCATCAGACCCACTGTCAAGATATTGCAGCAGTGCTTGTGTTCAAGTCACCCTTATTTTACTTCACAGTGGTCCCCAAATGCAAGAGCAGTGATGCTGGCAGTTCGGAGATGCCAAAGAGAAGCCCTACAGTGCTTCCTTTAAATGAAAAGGTGAAAGTTCTCGAGTTAATAAAGGAAAGAAAGAAATTGTATTGTGAGGTTGCTGAGATCTACGGTAAGAATGAATCTTCTGTCCACGAAATTGTGAAGGAGAAAGAAATCCCTGCTAGTTTTGCTGTCGCACTTCAAACTGCAAAAGTTACAGCCACAGTGGGTGATAAGCGCTTAGTTAAGATGGAAGAGACATTAAATTTGTGGAAAGAAGACGAACTGAAAACGGGTTCTGACTGACAGCAACGGGTTGCGCCAGAAAGCACTGAGCCTATAGAGACTTCAGCAAGAGGACCCCTGAAAGGAATGACACCAAGCCATTTACTGCAAGTAAGGGAGGTACACAGATTCAGCAATAGCTGGCATCTTATCATCTCACATTATCACAAGAAGAAGAAGGGTGAGTACAATACAATAAGATATTGAGAGAGAACATTCACATAACTTTTATTGCAGTAATTGTTATAATTCTTTTATTGTTGTTGTTAATCTCTTACTGTGCCTAATTTATATATTGAACTTTATCAGAAGAAAAAATATAGTCGTGGTATATACAGGATTCAGTACTATCTGTGGTTTTAGACATCTACTGGGGGTCTTAGAGTGTATCCTCTGCGAATAAGGAGAACTACTGCATTCTATAGTCTCACATTTTAGTTTTATACCACTTTCTCAGTCAGAGTTCCAGTAGAAAGAAAAATGTGAAATTTGAGAAGAATATGATAAAGGAACTATTAACAAAGGTGAGGGTGGGGTGGAGAAAAACCCCAAGTTTTAGTGTCTCCCTGAGTGTAGTACCAGCAAGGTGCTTACATCATACCTGCAACTGAAAGGATGAGAGGAAAGAGTGCTTACGAGACCCTGGAGACACAGATACCCTTATGGGGGGTGTCGCGCAGGGGACCCTGCTCGCTGCACCATTTGTCGTGCAGGGTCTCAGCTCCCACTCCCCGCCCAAAAACGCAGGACACGGTAAGGCCAAACAGGAACACCCACGGAGCCATAGATAGGGGAGTCAAACCAATATATTCTCGCTGGCGGCTGGGCTGGAGACACAGGAAGCAGGATCTACATAATCTGCCTAACAGCAGTCCGCGCTTGCCAGCCACCACCTTCTTGCTAGCCCCCATTCCTTCCCTGCTAGCATAGCCACAGCTGTTATATTAGTGGCCAATGGCTTACGGGTTACAGCTGACGGCCAACTAGCCACAGCTGCTGGCATCTGATCACAGTTGATGGCCATTTACTACCCGAGCCAGCACCTTTCTATGTGAGGCCGAGAGCCTGGAAACTGTTTTTTGGGGTTTTGTCCCCACAGGGGGGTAAGGCTGCTGGAGAGTAGCTGTGCCCATCATCAGAAAACACAGCCAGCCCATGGCAAATGTGTAGGCAAGGAGCAGGTGGAATAAATGTTCTGATCTCATGCTCCGCCATCCCTCTAATCTTCTGAAAGTGTTTCCCACTGGATGAATCTAGCCTGAAGCTAGAAGGCAAGGAGCCCAAGGAGATCAAACACCTGGGCCACAGAGACAGGTGGGGAAGTGTAGAAAGCATAGCTAGAGGGACACACCAAAGATATCTAGCACACCTGTGATTTGAATGCTATGAATTACAACTGAATCAATTCATCTCAGCATATCACAGGGCTCATGTTATTTAATATAGCTATTACTGAAGTATTTGCAGAGAGAGAGGACTCAATGAATTCCCAGGCAGCCCAATGTGGCCTAGGACTAATTATTGCAATCTGCCACCTATGTCTTCCTTCCTTTCGCCTCAGGTAGTAGGTGTGATCTCTCTTCCATTTTGAAACTTGAAATATGTGCAGATAATTCCAATGGACTCTGGATACCCTCTTCTCCACCTCAATAGTCCAAGTTCCTTCCAGATTAGGAACATCAGACGAGTTCTTTCTCAAGAGTCACCCACGTTTAAGATCTGTAATTCCATGGGAATATAAATCACTTCCTTGGAAAGATTTATGTCCCTAAAGTTCATTAAGGTCGCACTGAGAATTAATATAAAGAGATGAAGAGAGGAGGCCAAGATTCTGAGGGACTGGGTCAATAAACAGCAATTTAATCGCCTTTATCAGGGAAATAGAACAACACATCAATCAAAATGGCATGAGGGAAGTTTGAGGAACCCTGGCAAGTGAGTTAAGAACCTTAAGTTGCATCAGACAGATCACTGTCCATTGCATAAGAATTACCTCATCTTAAATGCAAGAAAATAAAAGGTAAAAATAAGAAAACAAAACTTTGCCAATGTTGTTTTATGTTTGACAGAACTTTAATATTTCTTCTGTCATTTTTAGCATTGTGATACAGACATTGTTATACCCATCTTGAGATGAGGAAAAAGAAGCTTAAGCCAATGAAATACCTGTTGCAAAGTCATACTCTCCTAGCACAGGGCCAGGCATGTGGTTGACACTCAGCAAATAGATCTGAAGGAATCAAACTTAATTAGCTTAAGTGCTGAGCTAATCTTCTAGAAAGGGCTGCCCAACACTTTCTCCCTCCTGGCACAAGTGTTGGGCACAGAGAGAAGTCAGCCAGGGTTCCTTTTTCATGTTCTGGCCAAAGAGACTCATTCAGACACCCGAACGAAAATAATTTTTATATTCTCTAATGACTATAATTCATTTTCTATTACTTAATAAATGTGATGAATAAAAGAGTCCTTGGGAAGCCAGATAACATTTGCAAATGTGCTGGTGTGACTTGACAGATGGATTTGGAGCCTGAAGCAGGGGGTAGAGTTGCTGAAAGTTGCAGGTGTCGGCAGAAACTGACTTCCCAGCCATTTCTCTATCCTTGGATGGTGATAATCAGGCTTTTTAACTAATTAGAAAATCTAAAAAGTGCAGCTTGATTTTTCAGTTTGCATATAAGAATCAGCTAACTGTTGGGATTCGGCAAGCTTTTTTCTTCACTCTTCCCATCTAGTTTTAGCATCTCTCTCTTCACTTTGAGGAATGTCTCTAGCACAATGGAAATAAGGTCCTGAGGCCCAATGGATTAAAAAGACTCACCTAGAGAATATCATCTATATTTTTGCCAGAAACTAGAGAACTCAGAAAAAGCCATAGCATAACTATTTTTATAAGCTACACATTTTTTTAAAAAAAATTGTTGAGCATTTAAAAAGGTATTTTAAACATTTGTTCTAGGGAAAAATGGATTTGGTTCTTTAAGTGTAATGCAAAGGTGAGTATTATAGAAAAGAACCTGGGCTTGGTGTTAGTCCTTGGTTTAATTTTGAACATATGACTTAAAAAAAAAAAAAAAGAAAGAAAAGAAAAAAAACTGGGTAATTTTTTAACCTCTCCATGTTCTTTATAAGAAAGGTAATTGATTTCAAAATTCATCCTTTAGTGCAATGGCTCTCATTTTTGACTGTGTATTAGAATCTCCTACGAAGCTTTTAAAAAATATAGGTGCCTATATGTGGAACCTAGGTATTTAAAAATACAACACAAATGTGCAGCCAGAATAGAAAACTACTGCTTAACCCTTCAGAATGGAAGAATCCATTTTTTTCAGGGTTACAGAAAGTTGCAAGGTTTACTTTAAACCTGTGAAAGGGGAAGTTGAAGCTCAGAGAAATTTCTAAATTTGCCCAGAATCATACACCTTACAGTAAAATACAGGTCTTCTGAAATCTAGGACAGAATATTTTCTACAATTATAATCTTCTCCTGAGTTACATAATATACCCAGAGCAGAAAACAAAGTTTGAGAGATAACAATAGCTTTAATAATGGTAGTGACGATGATGATGATGGTGATGATGATAGTGATGATGATGGTGATGGTTATGATGGTGATGACGGTGATGGTGATGACGGTGATGGTGATGATGGTGATTATAATGATGATGGTGATGATGATGGTGATGGTGATGGTGATGGTGATGATGGTGATGATTGTGATGATGATGATGGTGATGACGGTGATGATGGTGATGATGGTGATGGTGGTGATGATGGTGATGATTATGATGATGGTGATGATGGTGATGATGATGGTGATGATGGTGATGATGATGGTGATGATTATGATGATGGTGATAATCCATACTAGAGGCAGCTTGGCAATGATGTTAGCCTCCACCATGGCCGGAACTCTGAGTCCAATCTATGAAAGCTTGGATTTGGCTTAAATCATGGTCAGCGTCTCATGACCACCATATTCAGGCAAGCAACTAACCTGCCACAATTAGGTATGGAGAGATAGGAGCCAGGAGAAGAGGGAGGGTCAATCTTTTCCATTCAAATTTTTAACACATTTAGTAGCCAACAAAATAAACTGGTGACCTGAATTCCGTTCTTGGGTGCTGGTGTACACACCTCGGCTTCAATCCTACAGTGTATCACAACACACAGTCTGAGATTTTCTAAGGAACTTGACAGCAGTCTATGATCCAGAGTTTTGCTTTTAGTATGATTTTGTTATCACCTCCTTGCTAGATCTCAGGAAACCAGAGGCTGGCGACGCTGAGTTATTGGTCCAAGCTCTCAAGGTGACAGAGTGAGAACCAGAACAGAAGTTTTTGTATTCCATGGCTCATATTTTTTTCAGTGTTTGTCAGAGCATGAGACTGGGAGTTAGAGGAGGTGCAAATCCCAGTGACACCATGTCTTAGCTGGGAGACTGTGGGCAAGTTACTTTTTCTTTACTAAGCCTTTTTTTTTTTTTATAGATATATGTACTATAAAATTAGAAAAATTTAGAATAATTAAAACTACTTACCTGAGAGCATTGTCATGGGGATTAAATAAAATAATGCATATTCGATTTTAGCTCAGTGCCAAGTACAGAGTAAGGGTTCCTTAACTGATGATTTGCCATCATCATTGCTATTTTGTTGTGCCATGCTGCTTCCCAACCCAAAACAAGAAACTTTCAAAGTTGCTGATGCTTTTTAAGAAGGAGATAATTTCAAATCGGCTCTCTCTCTTTCTGCAAGCCATCAGAGTGCATATGCACTTACGTTCATCCCGTTGAGTGCCCCATACACAGTAAATTCGAACCTGCAGCTTGATGTCTGGTACAAAGAATCACAGCTTTAGGGCTGGCTGGTGTGTAACTAAGACCAGGGACCTGACTGTGGCCCTCCAGGATATGAAAATTCCTTTTTGATGATGTATTCGTGAGAAAAAGAGAGCAGTTTAAGAAGAAATAAATGGTATCAGAAGCTTGAAATTGTTCAGTTTTCCTGGACCCT
Source organism: Rhinolophus hipposideros (assembly GCF_964194185.1). Lineage (NCBI taxonomy): Eukaryota > Metazoa > Chordata > Mammalia > Chiroptera > Rhinolophidae > Rhinolophus > Rhinolophus hipposideros. The sequence continues at coordinate 67,260,268 of NC_138057.1, forward strand.
GGTAACAATGACATACTTTTCCCATAGCCTGAGTGAGAGGAGTTTGGCCTGGAAACCCGGCTTGTCTTCTTTCTATCTCTGTCTCCAGGGTCTTGCTCCGGCCTCCTTCCACTGGTCATTGTCCAGCCGACTTAAGGAAGGACATGCAAGTGTGGAGTGAGAGGGACAGATGCATTTTCCAAGCCTCCAGGCAGCCCCCAACTCTGTTACGAACCGACACTCCTGGTGTTTCTAAGCAGCATGAGGCTTCCAAGGGCTATGAGATATGGACTTGAAGGAAAACTCCTGAGCCCATTGCCTGGACCCAGCCTCAGTGGGGAGGAAAGTATAAACACACACTCCCCTCCCTTCTCTTCTGACCTGGCTGCTGTGTTACAGACCAATACACAGCCTCCTGTTTGTCCCTAGTGCGGTCCTTGTTGATAACCACAAGGTGGCATTGCAGATTAAAGTGAAATACCACAAACCTCTTTCCTGCTCCCAGGTGAGGCCCTGGTATTCCACACCTGGGACTTCAGAGGACATCTATCCCAATCTGCTCATTTTACAGATGGTGACACTGAGGCTCAGAGACAGGCATAACCTGACTAGGGAGTTACGGTCTAGAACATAAATCTCCTGACTACTAATCGGGCAGGAAAATACCCGTTATTAGGTACCCAGGTAATGGAACTTGTCCCTCAGTTTAGCAAAGTGTGAAATACATCAATGTGGTTTTTAAAGAATTATTGCCTTTATTGAAGTAGGTATAAGAAACTAGAATGCAAATCCCATGAAGGCAGGGATTGTACCAACTTTGCTGACCACATGGACGATCCTGGGGTCAGTTTAGAGGGTATGGATTTATGGTTCCTAACATATGCTAGGTTCCTTCCTTCCCCTTCAGTTTTTTTCATCTTTAGACTAGTTCTAGAAGTTAATGGGACAAAAATTAATGTCCCCTTTATTTATCATTTTCTCTGTTAACAAATGATTATTGAGACGCGACCAGGTCCAGGGACTGGGCTGGGTACCTACTAGGGGCCCAGCCTTGTGTTTGGTACTGAGGAGGTGACAAAGGGACACAGAGGGCACTGCCTTACTCTTACAGGTTTACTATTAACTCAATCGTTGATTTTAGGAAACTGGACATTGAGCAGTGTTGTTTGGAGTGCCTTTCTCCTTACCCTTTCATCTTCTCTGGTGCCTCTACAAAACTCAGGCTTAAAAGCTTTATTTCTGAATCTTGGGGGAGCAAAGAGGCCTCTTGAACCCAATGGCAGAGTTCCGTTTTCAGGATGGACCTTCTGACATCTCTCTGCTGCTACAGCACACAGGGATTACCTCTTGTCCCGGCTTTATCGCTCTGAGTCACCTTTCTCAGGGAAAGTCACTTTTCTTTAGACCTCCAGTTCTTCATGTCTAAACTTCCCTCAAAGCCTAACACCCTATAGTTCTAGACCATCTAACATCCTCCTCTCGTGAAGCTTATTGGCAATCGAAACTGCTTCCCCACTGCTTCTGTTTGGGTTGCTTTATATCAAAACATTGGCTGTCCAATGAGGGATCCCTGATGACTGAATCTGGAATGTGTATTCTTTGGAAAGCTATGGGGTTGGGACTTCAGGGAAAACGACATGCCATCATGCTGTTTTAGAAAAATTCTCTCCCATCAGAGGGAAAAATCAGTGATTCTCAGTACAAAAAAAGGGAAAAACAAATCATGTGCCCAGACGAAGCTTTGTTCCTGTTTTGTATTTTCATGCTCATATAAGTCAAATGACCTCATTCAGGACCCCGCATTTCTTGGAGTGATGTTTGAGAGTAGACCATAACAAGTGATGTTCAAGAATAGATCAGATTTTTCTGATGCAAAAGTTTAAATCCCTGCAGGTGAAAATCCCCACAATACGTAAAACTGTCAGTGTTGGAGAGAGGTATGAAGACATTGCCAGGTGTGGGTACACAGTCCTTCCTTCTTGTGCTCTCAAGGTTTGGTCTCTCAATCCTTATAAAGGGCTTTGGCTGAACAGCTCTCAGGCAGCCTTGTGATCCCCACCCCACCTTCCATTCTCCTAGTTTAGAGCCCTTTGTATTCTTTTACTAGTTCCTCATATGGCAGGGTGTGTAGGTCCTTTTCCAACTACTCAAGTAGTCCAGTGTCCTTTCTGAAGAGTGGTGACATTCATGGGTCCCTAGGTGAGTCTCACATGCCACTTCTTTGTGCCCATTCCTGTGCTAAGCAGGGAAATAAAGAGATGAAGAAGACATGGCCTGTGTCTCTGAAGAGTTCATTCTGCAAAACAAAGCTATCAAGTGTAGGTAAACACAGAAACAAAAGACAAGAGGTTTAAAGTACTTTTCCATAGATAGGGCAGAAAATAGCACATATAACAGAGTTCTTAGAACATCATTTGTATTGTCAAGTTCCTGGATGTTCTTATTCTGTTCTTAATATTTCATTAAATGGGCGTCTCCATTTATTGTCAATGCATGTCATCCATATGAATATCAAAGCGGATTGCATTCCCAGAGGCAAAGCCAGTTACCTCCTTCCTTTTGTTTGCCTCCTTTCCTCTTTTAAGCCAGGGATGGCTGACTACTCAGAGCAGAGATTTTGCTTCATTAATCCCTTTCTTTTGTGCGAATTGACACAGCTGAGACTCAGGGAGAGAATGGTGTTTGCACCCAACCCAGGGTGAAACCACATGCTAGATTCCTCTTGCAAAGGAGCTCATCTACGCAGCAAATACTTGTTTCTTCTGTGTTGCTGATTGCACTTATGAGATCATTAGGCTAAGAAGTGCTGTACTTTGGAGACAGAGTGTGAATGCTGAGTAGTAATGAGTTCTGCCACTGTGCCTTTGGTGGCTGAGTCCCGTTGTTGGCACTTCAAGGCTTCAGTGAAGGGGGAGTAATTTCACACCTACAATTAGGGCCCCTGTGCTTTTCTTGTAATTAGAGTAGAACCCACTCTTTATACCATACGTTTGCAGAACATGCTGCCAGTTACAGAGTAAGATCATATCTATCATCTGGCTTCCTCCTCATGACAGCCCTGGGAGGCAGGTGGGGGTATCACAGTTTATACCCAAGGAGACCGAAACTGTGAGAATTTAAAAGGTAGGTCCTAGGTCACACAGGAAAAACTAGGCAGAGAAGCAAGGACTGAACTCGAACTCAAGGCTTTTGACCTCAGAGCCCCTGATGATCTTTCATACCCCCCAGTTGCATCCAAGATATGCACATTTGTGTATAATGTGACTATTTGGAAAGCTCTAGTCAGATAAATCTAGCTCGTTTATTCCTCAAAACAACTATATGAAATTGGTATGAGTGCCCTTGCTTTGCAACCAAGGTATATAGCTTTATTTGGTTGTTTGCTCTTCCTGTTTAGGAGAAATATGACAACTATATAAAGATGAAGGATTGAATTGTGTGTGTGTGTGTGTTTAATCAACACAGCTCCCCTCCCCACTTCAAGTTCTAGAAAACACAGTGGAGCAAAATTAGAATAAACTCAAATCCCTATGCTTCTCTTTACTCCAGAACAGTGAAATTTTCCATTCACAAAAATGTTCTCAATGTCCTGTAAGAGCTAAAACGTTTAAACAAAGTTTATATTATTTTTAATATAATCTATATCCCAAGTGAAAACTAGAATTATGACTTTTGTAAATATGATAGATATGCAAATCAAAGTCTGACTCCTCTGTCAGTTAACTATAATTTATGTTTATTGATAATTTAGAATTGACCAAGAGCTTGTGAATTTATCATATTTGATTCTTCCAGTAATCATACTAGGTAGCTATTATCTCCACTTACAGATGTAGAAACTGAGGCATACTCGTGATCATAAGTTTCCCAACCATTGAATGATAGAGCTCAGCCATGCAGAACTTGGGTTTGCTTGATTCAAAATATCACACACAAGTTCTTGGAATTTTCCATAAGGAACAACAGCATATTTGGCTCCTCTGTCATTGGAAAATACCTCTTCTTCCAGCAGTTATCCAGATCTCAATAGGTTTACTTCAGAAAACGTATTATTATTATTATTATTATTATTATTATTTTAATCAGGTTGCTGGAGATGGGACACAAAATAAGTGGGAAAGGGAGTCTTATTTATTCCGTCAGCTCAACTTGTGGTCACCTTTACATGTAAGAATTACAGAAAACTTCTCTATCTGTGACTTTGACATACTGAATAATGAATGTGTCTCTCAGATCTTCTTGAAAGAGAAGGAATGATGCACAGTCGTCCCCCTTATCCGTGGTATCAGTTATCTGCGGTCAACCTTGGTCCTAAAATATTAAGTAGAAAATTCTAGAAATAATTCCTACGTTTTAAATTGTGTGCCGTTCTGAGTAGTATGATGAAATCTTGCACATCCTGCTCCATCTCATCTGGGATGTGAATCATCCCTTTGTCCAACGTCTCCATGCTATAGATACTTCCCACCTGTTCGTCATGTAGCAGCCATATTAGTTGTCAGATTGACTGTTGTGGTATTGCGGTGCTTGTGTTCAAGTCGCCCTTATTTTACTTCATAATGGCCTGAAAGTGCAAGAGCAGGGATGCTGGCAGTTCATGTACACCATACAGAAGGAGTACAGTGCTTCCGTTATGTGAAAAGGGGAAACTTATTGGAAAGAAAATATGCTGAGGTTGCTAACATCTACAGTAAAATTAATATTTTATTTGTGAAATTGTGAAGAAGTAAAAATAAATTCATACTAGTTTTGCTGTCGCACCTCAAACTGCAAAAGTTATGGTCACAGTGGCATTTTATCATCTCACATCGTTAGAAGAAGAAGGGGGGTACAGCACAGTAAGACATTTTGAGAGAGAGACCACATTCAGAAAATTTTTGTTATAGTATATTATTCTAATTGTTCAATTTTATTATTGGTTCTTTTTGTTAATCACTTACTGCACCTAATTTAGAAATTAAACTTTATCACATGTAGGTATGCATAGGAAAAAACATAATACAACAGGTCCTTGAATAATGTCATTTCTTTCAACATCATTCTATTATAATGTTGATGAGAAAAAAAATTGATTCCCACTGGGGCCACTGTCTGTGTGAAGTGTGCATATTCTCCATGTCCACGTGGGTTTTCTCAGGTTCTCCAGTTTGCTCTCACATCCCAAAGCATGCACCTGAGGCGAACGGGCATATCTCCATTGAGTCTGAGTGAATGTGGATGTGAGTGGTCTTGTGATGGAAGGGTGTCTGTCCAAGATGGGTTCCCGCCTGGCACCCTGAGTTGCCAGAGTAAGTGGCTTGAAAAGAATTATCTTATTTGATTTTATTTATTTCTCTCTTTTTCTAAATTTATTGGGGTGACAATTGTTAGTGAAATTACATAGATTTCAGGTGTACAATTCTGTATTACATCATCTATAAATCCCATTGTGTGTTCACCACCCAGAGTCAGTTCTCCTTCCATCACCATATATTTGATCCCCCTTACCCTCATCTCCCACCCCTCACCCCCATTACCCTCTGGTAACCACTAAACTATTGTCTGTGTCTATGAGTTTTTCTTTCTCATTTGTTTGTCTTGTTCTTTTGTTGTTTTTGGTTTATATACACATATCAGTGAAATCAAAGGGTTCTCTGCTTTTTCTGTCCGACTTATTTCGCTTAGAATTATACTCTCAAGATACTCTCCATTTTCGCTTAGAATTATACTCTCAAGATACTCTCCATTTTTGTCACAAATATTCCTATATCATCTTGTATGTATAGCTCACATTTATTTCAATGTTTGATATTATAAGTATTTCGGGTCTTTATTTGGAAGTTTGGTGATATTTTTGTGACCAGAAATATGCCATGGGAACTCTTGTTTATATCAGTTAGTCTGTGGCAATGCTGGATTTATTATGCATCCTTTCACTAAAAGTCGCAGTTCCAAGAACTATCAAGGACGTTAACTGAGGACTTGCTATCTATACAGGGTTCAGTAATATCCGCAGTTTCAGGCATCTACTGAGTGTCTTAGAACATGTCCCCTTTAGAACATATCCCCGTTAGAACATGTTCCCCTTGGATAAGAAGGATAACTATGTAGTTACACTGGTAAGTAGTCGGGACTAAGACTGTTAGAGTTATCAGCTTAAGTAACATTCACTCCACTCAGTACTGGGGTTCCCAAATGTGCCAGAGAACTTCTGAGAGCCTGTATTTAGGTGCACCAGACCCTGGAGTTATAAAAATGTGGAATGGCTATGTTAATATCAGTCAAAATAGGCATCAGAAAAATAAATATTTCTAGAGATAAAGAGAGACATTGCATAATAATGAAGGCAGTCGAGTTAATTCACCTAGGAGAGCTAACATGCTAAAAAGTGCATGGCTATAATAGCAAGTTTTAAAATTCATGAGCAAAAACTGATAGGAATGAAAAGAAAAATGCAAGTCCACGTTGGAGACTTCAGCATTCCTCTTTTAGTAATTGATGGAACATGGAGACAGAAAATTAGTAAGAATGTAGAAGACTCAAACAACACTATTAACAAACTTATTCTAATTGGCATTTATAGAACACTCCACCCAACCACAGCAGAAAACACATTCTTTTCATGTGTACATAGCCTGTTTATTGTCAATTTGCTGGACAATAGAAAAGGATCAAAAAAATTTAAATGACTGGGTAAAAAACAAGGGTAGCACCTAGGTCTGTCCTTATCCTTAACATAAATTGATTCACTTTAACATAAATTGGTTGTGCATAGTGTCAGTAGAATTATTAAATTAATACCATTACAGTTCAAGCCTGTTATCCTATTATCTCACTGTGTGACCACGACATATTTCTTTGTATCCCTGAACCTCAGTTTTCCCAAACATAAATGTTTAGTATTAACTAGACAATGCTTCCTTAAATCTTTCCCCACTATGATTTATGATGCCAGCACTTAGGAAAATGTTTGTTATATACCAGGGCATCTTAACAAATATTTGTCCAAAAAATGTTAAATAAGTAATTGCTCTGATTTAAGTGATGTTTGACAGCACTTGGCTGCACTTCACCCTCTACATTTCTGGCTTTTAAAATATGTTTTCTTTCCAAAGTACAGTAGAATAGCGATTAGAATATTTTGTCCTTACTTAAATACTTAACCCTACTTAGGTTATTGTAAACTATAACGCATACATGAATCAAGTACAATTTTCGGTTATCTGGAGTAACAATCTGATGTCTTTAGGTAAACGGCAGTAATCTGGGTTTTTGTTGGAGCAGTATATAAGAAATGTCCTGATCTATGTGCTATACAGAATGTTATTAATATTTGAGAAAGTGAGGTGGCAATAAGGAAGTTCATGTAAAATTTCAGATTATTAATTTTGTTTGTCCTAATCTATATATGATATCTTACAAAGTCCATTTTGCTGTTAAAAACATGAATCCTATAATATGGTTACTAAAGGTATCACTCACAATGTACTGATCATTTTAAAAGTACGGAAAAATGTGTCATGCTTTTGCAACTATTTTAGACATACTCTTAGGTGAAGAATATTTAATTCAGTTTTCTTCAAAGTGTATTCTGCAAAACCATAGTCACCCAAGCTATAAGGACAGAGGGAAGGAAAAAAATGCCCGTTTCAGAAAAGTTTTGGAAACGTTGACCTAAATAAATTCACAGGACTTTCTGGATCCTTTAATGTGTTAATGTATATTATCAATCTCAAAATGGTGGAGAGAGGGGCCATTGTATGAAAGTCTCCCAAAACATTTTACCATCATTTGTGTACTGTGGCTGTTGTAACAAATTACCACAAAGTTAGTGGCTTACCACAACAGAAAATTATTTTCCCACGATTCTGGTAGCTAAAAGTCCAAAATTAATGTGTCAACAGGTCCACCCTTCCTATGGAACTCCTTGGAGAGAATCTATTCTTTGCCTCTTCCACCTTCTGATGGCTGTTGGAGTGGATATGTCACTCCAACCTTGCCTTCATGGTCACATGGTCTCCTCCTCTGTGGTGTCTATTGAATGTCTCTCTGACTCACTGGACTTAGGGCCCTTCTAAATAATCCAGCACAAGCTCTTCCTCCCCAAATCTTTAATTTAGTCACACCTTTTTTGTGAAATATTAGGGAATATTTATTCTTTTGCCATATAAGGCAATAGTCCCAGGTGCCAGGGGTTAGAAGATGGGCCTGTCCTCTTTGGGGCTACAATTCAGCCCACTATACCATGGAACCATTTCATGGAACTTATATTTTGTTCATTCATATATATCACTCAACACATACCTTTTCAGACACTATTATATGTCAGGTACTATTCTGGGTACTAGAGACTTAGCAAGAATAAAATTTTAGCAGAGTGAACTTGATAAAACTCTGCCACTAACCAATAAATGTGCTTTGAAAATGCTGAAAATTAATTAAAACATTTGAAAAGCTACATAATGAAAACAATTTATCTTTCATTCAGAAATTTGGCTAATTTAGGAGATATTACTTGAATTACTTGTATTTATGGAATATAGAAGTGGATGAATAAAATGTGACTTCTGCCTTCATGAAGCTTGGATCTTCCTGGGAAGATAGACATAAGCATCCAAAGCCATACTCAGAGTAATAAGAAAGTCTATTAGGAAGAAAATAAATTATTTTTAAAAATTGAGGTATGAAATAATGAAATAAAGTCCTCATGACTGAATGACAGAATGGATACAGTGAAGAATAAAGTAGTAGACTGGAAAACCAGGTCAAAAAAGATTCCTAGAAGGCATCAGAGAGAGATAAAAAGATGAAAAATCTTCTTTTAAGTTAAGAAATATAGGGGAGGAAAGCAGAAGTATTAATATCCATGTAACAGAAGTAATAGAATGGAGTCAAAAATGGAGAGGAGGTCATATTTGAAGAAATAACAATTGAGAATGTCCCCAAATCTTTCTTTTTTTAAAGTAGCATTTCAGATAGAACAGTCTCAGTGTTAAATAATGTGGATATAGAAAGCAAAACAAACAAGAAACAAAGAAATAAAGAAATAACTAATCATAGTATGGTCAAATTAAAGACCAGAAAAAGAGATAATTATTTCCAATTCTAAAGGAAAACTATATAATTGCAGGGGAATAGAAAATTAGTTTGAAATCAACATTCAGTATGCAGAACTAGATTTAAAAGGAGAGTGGAAAAATATTTTCAGAATTTTATAAAAGCACTGTATATCAAGTTCAAATGCAATAATGAAATAAATGTGGTCTTATACAAAGTCTTAAAAGTTTAAATACAAAAATGTGTTTGAAGACACTTTCATAGGAAATACTACAACAAGTAGATATTTACTTATCTGGGAAGATCTGTGGAACAAAGTTAATTAATTACCATAGTAAAAGTTTTTATCTTAATCAGTGATAACTTTCTTACAATTTTTTTTTTAAAAGGAAAGTAAGACAAATATATAGGAATTCAGGCTAAAACTTAATATAATACAATGAGGGTATGAAGGGGACAAAATCAGGGAAGAAGAAAATGAGCTAAAGTGTCTTTTTTTTTCTTTTCCTTTTTTATTAAAATTTATTGGCGTGACAATTGTTGGTAAAATTACATAGGTATCAAGTATACAATTCTGTAATACATCATCTATGTATCACATTGCATGCTCACTACCCAGAGTCAGTTCTCCTTCCATCACCATATATTTGACCCCCTTTACCCTCTTCTACGGTACCTCCTCCCCCCTTACCTCTGATAACCACTAAATTTATTGTCTGTGTCTATGAGTTTTTGTTTCTTCATTTGTTTGTCTTGTTCCTTTGTTGCTTTCAGTTTTATAGCCCACATATCAGTGAAGTCATATGGTTCTTAACTTTTTCTGTCTGACTTATTTCACTTAGCATAAAAATCTCAAAATCTATCCATGTTGTCACAAATAGCACTATTACATCTTATGCCTCATACACTGTTGGCGGGAATGTAAATTGGTGCAGCTACTATGGAAGGCCGTATGGAGGTTCCTCAAAAACTTAAGAATAGAATTACCATATGACCCAGCAGTCCCTCTCCTGGATATACACCCAGAAAATCTGAAAGCATTTATCCGTAAAGATATATGTGCTCTGATGTTCATTGCAGCCTTATTTACGGTGGCCAAGACATGGAAACTACCAAAGTGTCCTTCGATAGAAGAGCAAAAGTGTCTTGATCAGAGAAAGATACATAATTGCAAATCCTAAGCATTGATGGGGAAATGAAAACAATTATAATTCTTAATAAATTTCTTCTAACTAGCTGAAAGAGTTCAACAGAATGCAAAATTTTCAAAAGAGCAGAATATTTGTCCATTGGACACTAGGAAAGGTAAAATAAAAAGAGAAAGATAGCATGACAAATAGAAAGTATAAAATAAAGTTGCAGAAATAAGTGGCATCCTACAGTATAGCAATGATGTATTAAATATAAATGGTTTAAATTCACTGCTCAAAAGCTAGAGATTTTCACATTGTATTTTTTATGCCAAAATCCACTAATTCATTACCTTTCAGAGAAAATTGTAAAACAAAGGAACATACATAGTGTACACAAAGGTATGGAAACGCGCCTATGAGGAAGATGTGTACTACAGGAGCCTAGCAAATTTCATAACAAATAAATATAACTTGAGATAAAAGTGACATAAAAGAACAGCATAATTAAAATAACAATAGATCAAAACGGTATAATGTTCATACACATACATGCACTTGAAGAGATAGATTCAAAATTAATAAAGCAGCATTAGCAGAACTACAGAGAGAAATAAATATGGCAATAATTTGTAGATCGAGATTTTAACACATTCCTCTAATATATCAAGCAGACTTTAAAAATAATCAAAACTTTTTTTAAAACTGCAGAAATATAAATAGTAGGTGGGAACTGATACATATAGAATTCTATGACCAAACCAAGAATATCCATTTTTTTCAAGGATATATGAAATAGTCTCAAAAATTGACATGTAAGAGCTCACAAAGTGCTACCATATAATAAAACGTAGAAAAGGGGAATAGAAAATATGAGGGTTGCAACTTTAAAAGGGCCTAAATGAATGTTTCACTTATAAGTTGACATAAACGAAGACTTAAAGGCGAGAGAGTAAGCTTTGTGAATGTCTGGGAAAGAACATTGCAGGAATAGAGAACATATACTCTTTTATACCTACTTAGTTGATAGATTTTTTAAAGTCAGAAAGAATTGCATATTGCTACATGTATGAGGAAGGAGGTGAAATGAGAACCCATCCTCCTGTACTGTAGGTGGGAGCCTGAGATGCAGCCATTCTGCAGAACAAATCTGGTTGTATTAAGTGCAATTGCATATGTATATGAGTATGTCCAGGGACCCAGGAATACTGCTCTTGGGTATCTAATCCGTACATGACACATTATTCATAAAATATGTGTGGTAGTGGGGAAGTAGAGCCAACTTAAATGTCCATCACCAGAAGGTTGGACAGATTAAAAAGAAGAGGATTTTCACATGCAGTAGAGTTATAGTCAGAAGAAATAGATGCACTTAGAAGAAAATGTTAGATATTGAAAACAGTTTTGACTGAGTAAATTAAGAAATATAATAAACTAAACAGGAAATGCATAATTTTATTTATGTAAATGAAAAATGTGTACATTTTTACATATTTTATATACATATATAAAATATTTTTTAAGATTCACTATACAGTAAGAAAACATCAAATACACTAATCTGGATGTTTTGGGGAAGGAAAAGAATATGGGGAGGGAAAAGAAATTAATGGAACATAAAATATGAAGTAAAATAACACAAGTATGGAGCCTTGAAAGAATCAGTGATAATTACCATGAAACAAAGAGTAATATTGACTCAATTACATGCCTCATCTGAGATTAAAAAAAAATACAAAGCAAACAAATGGAAAAGCTCAATATAAAACTATATAAGTATATCAAAAATAAAATACAGATTGAAAACTAGGAAGAAATAGGCCAACATATTTATAATATTGTGTGTGTGTATGCATGTGTGCGTGTGTGTGTGTGTGCATGCACACACTTCTGGTTTGTGGCATATGGATGTTCTATACTCTTTTTAATATTATCTATATTTTTTTACATTTTCTCCATTGAGCCTCTATTCCTTACATAAGCAGGAACAAGTAAAAACTGAAAAAAGGGAAACTTGTGCCTAAGGCATCTATTGTTCATTTTGACATTTTCGTTTTTAATGTCATAACATATGAAAGAAACACAAAATGAATTAAAAGCGATCAGACAAGGAAAATGGCTGATGAAATTATTAAACCAAATAATCAATGATAAGCAAAGTCCTAAATTGTTGATATGGGGGCTGCCAGATAGCTAAGTTGATTAGAGAGTGGTGCTCTTAACAAGGTTGCCTGTTTGATCCCCACATGGGTCACTGTGAGCTGCACCCTCCACAACTAGATTGAAACAACTACTTGACTTGGAGCTGATGGGTCTAGATTGAAACAACTATTTCATTTGGAGCTGATGGGTCCTGGAAAAACACACTTAAAATAAATAAAAGTTTAAAATAAACAAATAAAATAAATAAGTAAATAAATAAATAAATAAATTGTTGACATGCATACTTCCCAATCCTAAGACCACTCACTGCACAGGCAGACTTGAATGCCTTTCAAGGCTAGTTTTTGCTGCAGTGTTAGCAGTTTCTGTATCATATAATAAGCTCAATTTTTTCCCCATGCTCTTTACCTAAAGAGTTAAATAAGGGCTTTAACTTATTTAACCAAAAGTTAAATAAGGGCTTTTGGTTCTCTTCTAAAAGGGACTCATCACTGAGACTAAAAATGAAAAGGAGTATCATTACTAAGCCTGCAAAAATGGTCATGCCAATGATGAGATGGAAAAAACCAGACATGTGGCACTTTCTAAAGAAATGATAAATTTTTAAAGGATAATTCCCTGAAGTCAAGTCTTGGCTATTTTTAGCTTCCATGAGTTATTTAAAAAATAAGACATTTAGACCTAAATCAGGAAATCCAGTTCAAACCTTTGCCATTATGTTCTTTGGGTTACAGAAACATTGGTCATGGCCATTTTGGAATTCCAATAAATTCACAAGTATAGAACACTTCATCCTGAGACTTGTCAACAGGCCTTTTAAATATCAGGAGGAAAGCAACTTCAACCTATTTCCTCTTATGGTACACTTTGGTACCGACAAAATCCACTAGGACTATTCCAGACTGAAAGGTCTAGGAATTTCCCAGTGAGCGAATTTCCTTTGTATCAATAACTGAGAAATTGTTCATAATTTCTAGTCACTATCTTAAATAAAAAATTACAACTTTCTATTAACATAGAAAAACATTGCCTAATAAAAGATAGTATTCTGTTATCTTATAAATTTAAGGACTTCCCTTTGTCTTCTACCTGCTTTTTCCTACATGATACCCACATCAGGGGTATCACATTTTATGCTCCTTTAAAACAAATCTTTAAATTTTCTCATCTTACTGTAGCAATTTAGTTCTTCTTCCTCTCCTCTTCTTCCTCATATTCTTCCTTTTTCATCTTATATCTTCATCCTTCTTCATCTCCTTTTATCCATCTTCTCTCCTCCTCCTCCTCCTCCTCCTCCTCCTTCTTCTTCAGAAATCTAGGTGCTAACTGGGTCAAATATAGTTAAAGAAGTAATGCTAATGGTCAACAGAGGGACAATTATGATGCCATTATTTTTATTATATTAACAGATATTTACTGAATGTCAACTATTGCCAATAATTTGGCATACCATGTTCATAGACATAGCTAAGGCCTTAAATGCATTCTGCCTCAAGATCCTCATTTTATAAATAAGGGGGTGGTGCCAATATGCATCTCATATGGGGTAAAAGCTATGCTAAATTCTTATATCATTTCATAAAACCTTAGAGAATATAAATACATTTTGCCTGTTCACAGAGTTATGAAAAGATGCATATAAGAACTGAACCCAGATTTTTGTCATTCCAAAACCAGTACTATTTCTCAGATTGTATTGCCTCCAAGAGAAGGCAGGGAGCTAAATCAAGTGGCAGAGCTTGGTATTAAGACCCATTTATGTGAAATATAATTGACTTTCCACTTTAATGCATTTATTTTTATATAATTTCAGTTCACCAAGGAATGATAAATTATTTTTAACATCCAGACTTGGAAATGTTCCCTATATATTTCTTCAGCTGGACAATATATGAGCCATGTTATATTAGATAAGTGTCTTCCAAAAATTTAATTTTTGTAAAAATAACTCATTTTTGTGAACATTTATGTGAAACCATTATAAAATAACGGTTGATGATTTCTTCCTAGTGGTAGAGGATAACATTTCAGTTCAAGAAACATTTATTGAGCATCTATTATGAGAAAGACACTGGAAAGTCTTTGGGGACACAGAGGAAAATAAAATGGTCACTTGTCTGAAAAGGAAGAAATATACAAAAACAGAGAATCACAATTAAATGTGGCCCACAACAAGTCAGTGGCAAGCCTAGGGAGATTTGCCAGCATAATAGAGGTTTGGGGGTGGGGGGTGGTGATAGGGGGTATTTTCTGGAGAAGGTGATTGATGCTGAAACTTGAGTAACAAGAATAAGCTTGAAAAGTCTATAATTTAAAAAATAATAATAATGGGGAAAAAAAGATAATGCCAGTGAAGAAAAGAGGAAGAAAACCCTCTGAGGAAGTATTATGAACCAGAATACTTGGGGCCAGAAACACATGGGGGATTTAGACGATTGTGATTATATTGATTCATCTGAACATAGAGGTCTAGGAGGCTAGTGAGAAATAAGGCCGAACATATAAACAGGTATTTTCCCTGTAGAAGGTCCTGTGAGACTGTGGAATCAGGTCTGAACTATCTAGGCTTGGGGTGGTGTAGGGTGGAGTGGCCTTGTGATGAAACTATAATTGGGAACCATGTGATCAGTAGTGTCCATCTCCTTTTTTCTCTTGTACAGAGGAGGAAGCTGAGTCCCAGAAAGAGAAAGTAGCTTTCTCCAAGACCCACAGCTGCTTAATTAGCAGTCAAGGCCAGAATTCAGATTCTTTCATTTATTCATTCAGTGATTCAATAAGTAGTTATTAAATGCCTAGAGTGGTGAGAAAGATAATGCAAGACAGTGCCCTGCCCTCATGGCTTTACCTACCAATAAGCATGTTAAAGTAACTACCATTTATTGAGCTATTACTATGTCTCAGAAACAGTGATGAGCCATTTGACTAAACCGTCTCCTCAGCCTCAAATTCTCTATTTCCCACTAGAATATGAATTCATAAGAACAGTAACCTGTCTGTCTTGTTTCATTAAGGTGTTTGCAGGGACACTTGTCCCTGGCACATAATAGGAGATCAATAAATATTTCTGAATAAAAGAAATTACTTTATTAATTGGTCCTTTTGTTATGTCCATTATTTTTTTTTCATTAAGATGATGAATTGTTCTGACTTCCAGTAATCTTAGCTTTGGACACATCTTCCCTCTCCCTATTCCTATCCCAACCCACTCTCTGGGAAGGTGAGAAATGAGCCACAAATGTAATCCTATTTTTAAAGAGCCCGATGTTTCCTCCCAAGGCTCTGACACAACCCTCAGATGTGCATGGAGCCAAATGTATGTCCCAACAGTCCTTTTCTAATCAGGAGCACATAGTCCCACAGTCATGCTATGCAGGTAGTACGCATTCTAACACCACGGAGACTGGACTTTGAGGGTGGTTACAAGGCCCCACCTCCTGAGGCTGCTGGCCTGATGTGGAGACTGATTTTCTCTGGCAAAGCACATGCTTCGACTCTAACTTTGTGTACATTCTGTATTTAAAACCCTCTAGAGGTTTCATCTGGGACCCAAGGCTAATGTTACAGGATTCCAATATACAGTTGGGACAACTTGATCTCCCTTTTGCCCCACCGCTTCTCCCCAACTCTTCCAATCCTCTAACTTTCATTAGATACTATGTTTAAAATAGTAACAGAGCATTTGGAATGCCATGGAGTCATTGGTTCCATAAAGTTGCAAAGAACCTAAAAAGGTCACTGAGTCGAAAGCCCCACTTAACTCAGGGAAAATGATGCTTTAAAAAGTATTTTAAAACTTGGAGAGTTGAAGTGATGTGAACAAAATCAGTTGTTTACTAATGAAATGCTTTTATCTCAGTGCAGGAAATAGACATAACCTCAGAGAGCCGAGCAAGTGGTAACGCTGGTTAGGTTTCCTTAACCTACAATACTCAGAGTGATCAACGGGGTTGAGGATGAGGAAAGAGGGAACCTTTGATAGACAAGGATGAGAACAGCAACAGTTTTAATGGGGCTGTACTGAGAGCTAACTGTTCAGTGAATAATTTACCAAGTAATGGGCTTTGCAAATAAAATGGAAAACTTTATGTACATAAAATTGTAATGCCTCTTGACCCATTTCACCACAAAAAGTTCTGAGGTTCTTTAAATTGAGTAAAATATACAGGACTCAGGATGAGTAGAATATTTTGAATTATCAAAAAAACAAACAAACATGTAAGACTTTTTCATTGTGGTTTTTTTTTTTTTTGAGCTGATGGATGTATAGAGATGCTTGCCATGAGAGGGGGGATGGTGATTATAAACAAAATAAATAAGCAAAATATATAACATGTTGAATGGGAGATGTGTTATACAGAAAAATAAAAAATAAAGCAGGGAAAGGAGAAGAGCTTTCTGTGGTGATTTTAAATAGGATGGTCAGGATGGGCCTTGTTGAGAAGGTGTCTTTGGAGCAAGGCCCCAGGGTGGTGGGAAAGGGAGTCAGGCACATATGTAGGGATGTTCCGTTTAAGTTGAGGAATGGCCACTCTAAAGGTCCTGAGATGAAAACAGGCATTGCTTGTTTGAAGACAGGCAAGGAGGGCGAGAGAGCTGATGTGGACAGAGAAAGGAAAGAGTTATTGAAGTCTTGGGGAGGCTGATCAAAGAGAACTTTGTAGGTCATTTTGAGTACTGGCTTTTGGTCTGTATAAGATGGAAAATGTAAGATTTTTTTTTAAGCTAAGAAGAGATATGATCTGATTTTTTTTTCTCTAAAAGAACTCAGTCTGCTGAGTAGAAAATAGGGGGAGCAGTCAAGAAACTGGTTGGGGAGCTCCTTCAGTAACCCAGCAAGAGACAGTGGTCCCTTGGACCAAAATGAAAGGTGCAGAAGGAAAATAAATGAATTGATTCTGTATTAGCTGATAGATTGGAAATAGGGATGGAGAGAAGGGGGAGTAGGTAAGAAAAGCTGTCCAAGATGAGACAAGCAACAGTATGTTGGAACGGTCAGTTTCTGAGATGGGGAAAGTGCAGGAGAGCTATTTGTTTGTTTGAGGAGTGTATACAGAGAAGACAAATAGTTTGGTTTGGGTCATGTTAAGTTTGGGATACTGATTCGACATCCATGTGGAGATACTGATCTGGAAGTTTGTTGACTACAGAAGTCTTAAGTCCAGGAAACATGTTTGGAGAAATATGTTTGAGATTCATCAGCAATAGAAACTCTGCCTCCCACCCGCCTCCCCACAAAAATACAATTGAGCCTGGATGAGAAAAGCTCTCAAGACTGAAACCTGGGTATGTCTAATGGTAACAGGTTCTAACAGAAGAAACTATCAAAGAAGACTGAGGAGATGTGAACAGGAAGAACAAGAAAAGTAAGGAAAGTTAGATATTCTAGAAACAAGAAAGTATTTCAAGGAGCAGTCATTACAGGATAGTGTATTAACAAGTTGGCCATAGCTTCTCATGAAAACACAGCTGGTTGCTTGTTCATTTAGGACCTCTCTGGATAGGTTCCACATGGAACCACTACATCTCAGAAAAGCCTGTCAAAGATGCAATGGAAAAATGAAAAAAAAAATTATATATATATATATCTACTGGCACCCTTGCCACATTCTATTTTCCATTGACAAGTCTTTCCTGTGGGCATTACTTCTGGGTCGTACCATCCAGCCCTCTATAGAGCCAGAGACTCTGTGGATCCAATCATAACTGAAGCTCTTGCAGCTGGCTGTAACCATAATTGGCTCCATGGAGGCCAAGGCCAAACCCAAGCCATCACCTGAGGAGAGGTGAGAGCTGGGCTTTGCCACCATCAGTATATTTGAGCCATCGGCAGAGCCTCTCTGGCCAGGGAACAAAGCAAGTGGCTGAGTTTCAAGAGGCACTAGGTACCCCGTAGATATGAAATATGCATAAACGGGGTTAGTACATTTTGTGAAAGTATAGAAAGTCCTCCATTACATCGCTGTGCCTTTCTCACTTCCACCAAAACCAATCCATATAGCATCTTTCGCACCCAATCCATAAAGCATCTCTTTCAGAAAGCCTTCCTAAAGTATTCGTTCGAAAGAAATCTCTTCCTTTTTAGTGCCCACACTGCTCAGTCAATGGCTTGATTTCAGATTCAAATATTCTGAGATTCCGAGTTTGATTCTACTAGCTACCAGCCAGGTGAAACTGATTAGACCATCTTTCCTTTCTCAGTTTCATCATGAATAAGTTTCATCATGAATAAGCTAGAGAAAATATTATTTGTTCACAGTGTCACCTGAAAAGAATTAGGTTCTAGCATGTGATAATATTTTGATAAACCATACGCTGTGTGTGTCTAAATTATTATTATTATTATTTATTATTATTAATCCATATTTGTTTTGTGTCGTTGAGACCTTGAAGCCAAGGATCACACTTTTATTTGCCTCCCTCCACCTCAAATTTCCAGCACAATGATAAGATACTCAATGAAAACTTTTGGCCTGACCAAAAGTTCCAAAAACTTGAAAAAGAAAGAATGATAAATCTTTTGCTCCAAATCCTTTTTGGAACTTGGCTAGCCATAAGTAAACAAACAAACAAACAGATGAAAACAAATTATAAACCCAACTGTGCCCCTTGCTCTGAACTGTGTTTGACGTTAAGAACCAAGGCTTTTTTGAAAATTGAAATATAAAACTTTACGAGTGATTACTATTGTTTCCCTTCTAAAGACAGAGCCACGGTTGCTGAAATAATTTAATATACCACACTGCATTCCCCCTGCAGTTGTGCAAATTCTGATTACCGTTTCCAGATGCTGCTATGTGTTGTGGTTCTTTCACTACTACCTGGCCAAGGAGCTGAATGGCTTGTCTCTCTCAGCAGCTCTGGCCTGGAACACACAGCTGATATGTGCTCTAGGTGAAAAAGGCACCTGGTGATTGTTCACATTGGGGCCAGGGTTCTGGAGTCCTCTGGACTCCCCAGTGCAACACCTGTACCGTATGTTTAAGAGCCAAGAGATTAAGGAAGATGTCAAACTAGCCTAGATAGGAGGGCAGGCAACAAGCCTAAAACAGATCTAAGACCTAATTCCTTTCCACTACGTTTTTGTGCAATGTTTCATGGGAATTGCCACTTGAGAGACACATGGAGGAGCCAAACCGGGGCATGGCCAACCACAGGCAGTGAGCTTAAGGCTTCCCAGGCTTACCCCTGTTCTATACTCAGAAAACCTGGAGGAATGGAGACCTTTTTCATAATGCTCCAGCTCATGGGCTTTCTGTGGAAGGATAGGCGTGGGCACTTGATAATACACTGGAGACAGAGAATTGAGTTCTAATTCTAATTTAGCTATCTATTATTGGCTACCAGCTGAGGTAAGTCATTTTTTCTCTATGGTGCTCAGAATTCCCATATATCCATGGAGGAGACTAGGGTTTGTACGGCATCTTGTAGTTTTACTCTTGTAGTACTTCATTACTATGCTCCCTGGAGGTGAACAACAGTGTGATACGGGAAAAAACGGCATTCACTTTGGAGCCACACACCCTGGGGCCTCATCTGCTGTCATATTTACTACCTTCTGGCTGTATGATTTAACCCAAGTTGTCCCTTTCTTGAGCCTTAGTTTCCCAAAATATAAAATGAAGAAGGAATTGAGCGGACTTGCTGAGTTCTGTTTTGATGTTCTCGTACGCTATTCTACTCTACCCTGTTGATTTATAGGAAGGTTGTACCCTATACCCCATCAGTTCCCACACCTAGGGAGAAGAAAACATGTGTAAACTTCCAAGGGGTATTCAAGGACGCTTTCTTTGAATCCTCTTCCACCTTTTCTGTTTACTAGAACATCTACTGCAGAGAGAACACTACTCACAGTCCCAGCTATAAGGATGAAGGGAAAAGGGCTGCCTTGAAGTGAATTAAAATCTGTACCTTTTTCTGTTTTTGGTTTTGTCTTTACTGTCATAGGAGTGTGTGGTAGGGGGCAGAGGCGGAGGTGTGGGGTCCAGACTCCATATTTGCTCGTACATTCTGATTCTTCCATTTATAAAGTGCTATCAGCTCACATTGGTATTCTGTGCCCCTCCATTACATCTATGGCTCCAGACCACACACATTTGCTCAGGTTGTTTCCTTATATAGGAGACCTATGCACATTTTCCTGCCCACTCCCTTCAATAACAGATAACCATGATCATATTAATACTTCTACTATAACAACAGTGATACAAACAAACAGCTATCACTTATTGAGTAATAATTATGGGGAAAACAATGCAGTGTGATTTGCATACATGTCTCATTTATTCCTCACAACTATCTGTGGATAGCTTTTATTTCCCCCCCTTTATGGATATGGAAACTGAGGTACATGGAGGCAAAGTGATAAGGTAACTTCCTATGGCTGGGGACAGACTTTCATTCTGAGGTGTCTGAATTATCTGTTCTGCTCTGAATATGACCATTTAATCCTCACATCCCTTGTGCTGCTATTTACACAAGACGATAGATCTTACCCCCGCCAACGTCTCCCAAGGTTAGATATCATGTATAGGTTTCTCTATATCCCTCAAGTATCTCTCACCTTGCCTGATGCCTGGTAGGTCCTCAAGAGATAGTAGATTCAGTTGTCTCATTTAGTCATCACATTGGATTGGTGGAAAAGATGTTAAAAGACGTTAAGAATCATCTCAAGGTCACACAGCTAAATGGCAGAGCTGAGATTCAAACAGAAGTAAGACTATAAATTCCATGAGGTTTTCTATTGCCACAAAGTACCCATATAAACCTCAAGCCCCCCTTTTTTCTAACCTTTGGAGGGGAAAAATCATCAGGCATGACAAACTAGGACTAGCAAGTAAAAGCATCCTGGATCCAGAGGTTTCTGGTGGTTTCTATGCATGTGTTTTGCTGGCAGGACTAGAGGGAGCAATGTGCAGGGTGGTAGAGGTGTTGCTGGCAGAGAATTCTTTGAGCTTCCACTTGAAAGTCCTCTCTCTTTTAAGTACCTATTGATTTGAATCCAAATATCTTAATTCTATTCCTAGACCAGCACGTTAATTACAGTGGATTCTCAGTTAAGTCTGATGGTTCAGCTCTTTGCGCCTCTTTACCTCACCCTCTTTTTAACATACAGATCAGAATAATGTTTCGAAATGGCTTTTTATTTATTTTTTTTAAAAAGATGATCTACGAGCAAAATATATTAACGATATCATTGTCATGTTGAAATTACAACTTTAATGATCCACAGAGTTATTTTCCTTGACTGGCTCATTTTTAACGCTTAACTTTAAAAACATATTTATAGTTATGTAATAATATTAACAACAACCACAATAATAGTAATAATCAGATATAAGCACCTTTTATGTGCCACACACGATGCTAACACAAGTTATGTATTGTTTCATTAAATCCAATCAATATTTTATTAAGAAAGTACTATTATTACTCCCTCTTTCCAGAGTTTGGGTTTAGGGAAGTTAAGGAATTTGCCCAAGGTCACATAGCTAGTGAATGAAAGAGTCTGGGAACTTCCTGGCCCTGAGGGCTGAGTTCTTAATTATTAATATGAACTGATTCTCTTCGTGAAAAATGGGATTATGAGTCAAGAGCCATAAGACATAGATTTGGTCCTCAGAGGGCTTAACCCCACAAGAGGAAACACCCTTCATATTAGCAGAATAAGAAAATGATTGTGATATACAATTTCAAGTTTGTAGGATCATCTGTTTCCTTGATTTGCTTTGTTTGACATATCAAACTGGGGTGACAGCCTTCACAGCTGGTAAGAAACTGATAGCCCCTGATAGCTCCTCCATTCAGTAAGTAAGACCTACTACGTACGAGGCGTTATGCTCATTACTCTTGAGGGAATCAAAGATTCATAGAACTACCCCTGAAAAGTCTTCCACTCAATGAGTAAGATCCATTACGTGCTAGATATTAATCTGCGTTATACTCAAGAGAATTGAAGACTCATAAATGTAGTTCCTGCCCTCAAGCTGCTCTTTGTTTAGAAGGTGGTTCTCTAACTTGTGAGCATCACAACCACTCATAGAACTTGTCAAAAAATGCCCGTGATTGGTCTTGGAGTGGGACCCAGGAATTATTGCTACTTAAGTTTTTATATCTTGATACAAGTGGTCCATAAACTGCTTGTGTAGAAATTTGAATCCTGAAGATGATGTAAAACATATAGTGCTTCATCTACTCTCACTGAGTACCAGGTACTGTGGTAGGCTCTGTGGAGAATATACATACATACATACATATATATATATATATATATATATATATATATATATATAATAACATGTAATATAGAATATATATATGTATATTCCATATATTCTGTACTTATGGAATGTACACCATTGTATATAGAGACATATATATATATATATATATATATATATATAGAGAGAGAGAGAGAGAGAGAGAGAGAGAGAGAGAGAGAGACTCTCCTAGTACAGTCTCTATATATATGTATAGAGACTGTATATATAGAGATATATAGAGACTGTACTAGGAGAGATAACGGTCCGGTGAATCTATACACATTTACTGAGAAATCATTATTTGTCAAATAATATGATAGCCTGTGGCAGCACAAAGATGAAAAATGCATGGTTCCTCTCCTCAGAAAGCTTAACTAGAACTAGATTAGAGTCATTAATTTCTACCTTCATTAATTTACTATTTTATTTCATCAATTAATTTATCCCTTCATTCAGTCAATAAATATTGACTGAATTACCTACTAAGTGAAATGTACTACCAAAAAGACAAGGAAATGTATGATACTTACCTACATGGAAGTACAGATATCTTACTGTAGGAGGGTTGACACCTTAGCACACTTTTCAATTTTTAAGGCTGGGTTAATTAAAATTAAAATGCATCCTATGGCAGTGAACAAGCAATCATCTTGAGGTGGTAATCATTGTTGAGATATCTGTTATTGGATCATCCTAATTCCCTTAGTTCCCAAATCTGGGGGTGGTGGGAGAGGGGAAAGCAACAGTAAGGGTTCCCCTCTGGTTAGCCTGACTCAAAAGAACCATTTTTGAATTTGGAGAATTTCACAATCATCCATCTGACAGGCCTGTGCTAGCAGTTTTCTGGATTTCTAGGAAAATCTCTGGTGTGTGTCATAATGAGAAAATGCTCAAACAAGGAAAAGAGGTAAATGAAGAATCATAATCACTTAGAAAGAATTCACCAAGAAAGAGGTCTGTGTGGTGTAATTGAGAAAGTGCACAACGCAGTTGCAGGAAATGCCTGATACATGACAGGTGGGGCTGTGCTCTCCTCTCACCCACCCAGGACAGCCAGCAGGAATCCATCCTAGCTCTGTTTTCTATAGAGGCAGATGAAACCACAGACTCCTACAAACACTGATTCCCGGCATCTATTCCCAGTTAATTGTAATTGGTGCAAGAGATGTTATCTAATTTCCATTCCTAGCGCAGTGATTTGGATTTGAGAGTATGGAGATTTGGGATTGAGGTCCAATTCTTCTAGCAATATCAGATCTATATCTGATAGGTTCTCAGGGCATTACTTCACTAGTATTTCCGGTGTACTACTTATCTTGTTCATGCCTCTGTACGTTTATGAAAATGAAAGGCGAGAAAATACAGGACTCAGCATTGAGGAAAGGAAGTTTGAACTGCTCATAAATAACAGGACTCCAGTTGGCGTGCCTTCCTCGACCCTGTGGTCTGTCCTGGTGCCCCTGCCCTCTGGCAATCTAGTTTTTTGGCCACTTTGAATTTACATCATTTTCCTGAATGTCCTTTCACTTTGTTACTTACTCATATGCTGTGATAAATGCTGTTCCCTCTACCTGGGCAAACTTCTTCCTACCCACCTCGGCTTCCCCTTGCCTAATCCCAGACTACTCATCAATTTAATACATGACTTACTCTAACTCCCTCTTTAGCTTTACTGGTCCTTCCTCTAACAGTTTTTCTCTAATGACATCATTCTGGGTTGGGCTATGTTCTTCCACAGTCCCCACCAGTACCCATTTCTTGCCACTAACCTTTGACTTCTTTGAGTGCAAAAACTAGACCTCTTGATCTCCTCTGTTTCTACAGTGACTTACATGGTCTCGACACATAGTAGGTATGCAATAAATAGTTTCTAGTTGGTGAATATAACAGCAAGGGTTTGTTGCTGACAGTGATGAATACCATGGTTATACCGCCCTTATTTTGTACTAGTCTCTTATGCTACTGTCCTCTGCTTTATTTCATGTTTTATATAATACATATTTATTTAATACAATTACTTAATTATTTATTGTTAATAAGGTAGAGAAAAATTATCAGAGACTCATAAAAAACGAGAGAGGTTTGGTTACATGTTTATCTCATTAATATTTACTAAGCACATTCTAAATGTTAGAAAACAGAGAAGTGAAGAAGAAAATGGAGCCATCTCCACCACCAAAGATATCAGTCTAGCAATGGAGATAGACATAAAGTAACTGACTACAGTGACCATGAAATGGGTGCTAATCATGAGTTCATGTTCATTGCATACCTACCATATTCCAGGCACTGTTCTAGGCAGTGGGGCATACAGGTGAGAAAACAAAGTCCTGCCCTAGTGGGTTTCTATAACAGAGCTGTAAGTGAGGGGACTCTGAAGAGAGAAGAAGCAGGCAGCAGGAAGAGCCTCATTCAGCCTGGAGTAGGAGTTAGGAGATGGCTTCTATAAGGAGGTGACTTTTCTGCTAATCTGAGTGGAGCAAAGCAGCACTAACTTTTAAGGATGCAGGAATTCTCACTTAATTAGAAAACATCTAATGCATGATAGACATGGTTGTAGGACCAGAGTTCCTTGAACCAGTTGGGTGTTTGATAAATGTGTCATTCTGGCTAAGGAATCCAAATCCAAAAGTGAGTACAAAGTGGTCCTGCCCCTCAAAGATCATGCATTCTAGTTGGGGAAGAGGGTGAGGTACCAGAAAGTGAGTGATAGCAGAAGCTGAGAGAAGACAGAGTTGAAGCCCTGTAACTCCCACATTTCTCTCCTCCCACCCCCCTCTCTAATACCCAATGGTCCTTCTCTTCCCTCCTCTGAAAACTAATATTCTTCTTGGGAATTCTAAGTTCTCTGGTGTATCTGTTTCCTTTGCTGGGTGCTCCACCTTGGCCTTCTCCCAAATGCCTCCTGCAAATGTTTATTTTTATAAATGTTGCATATACAGGGAAGGAGATAGGGAGTTGGATGAGCCAGAGTCATTTACGAAAGCACTTTGGCACTCTGCTCCGGAAATCATTTCAGCATGAGGCTGCCCTGGACAGAGTGTACTTATCCTCATACCTCCTATCCCCACTTCCAAGCAGAAGCCATTGTGATTTTTATTTACTCCAGAAGCTCCTTGGAGCTCTGAGCCAATAGTCCTTTTTCCTGAAAAGATGGCAGTGGCCTCCAACATTCCATCCTCACCTATAAGAAGAATGCTTTCCTGTTTGATACAAACAAATAACCAAGTATTCGGGCCAGAAGGAGAACTATGAACCTAATAAATCCCCATCAGTGGGCATTTAATAAAACTTGTGCAGATTCTATCCCAATCACTGAAGACACAAGACATAGGGTTCTGAAAAGGTGGGAAGGGGCTTTTACGGAGGACATGACACATATCATTATAATTTATGACTTCATATAATCATCATGAAATATATATTATTATCCCATTTTATAGATCAGGGAAGGAGTGAAGGAAGGAAAGTAGGAAGGAAGGGATGGATGAAGCATTTGAAATTCTGTAACTTGTACAGTGTCCCACAGCTGGTGAATAGGCTCTTCACCCATTTTCCCTCCATCATCTCCAATCAAGCTTTCACCTCCACCTCTCCACTAAAACTTGTTCTTGTCAAGGTTGTAATTGACACTCACATGGCTAACCCCAATAGTCAATTCTCAGGCTTCATTTTTGTTAATCTATTAGCAACATGTAGTACAGTTCATTACTTCCTCCTCCTTGAAACACTTTCTTCACTTGGCTTCTAAGACATCATACTCACTCTCCTGGTTTTGCTGGCCCCACACTGCCAGGTCTTTCTCATTCTCTTAGCTGGCTTCTGCTCATCAACCTGATATCTTGTATTTGACTTCCTCAGAACTCAGTCCTTAAGCCACCCCTTTTCTCTACTTACATTCATTTGCTGGGTGATCTAATTTCCTATCATTGCTTCAAATATTGTCTGCACACCAACAGCTCTTTTTGCCCTCCATTCTGGTCCACTTCCCTAAACTTCAGATTGGTATATACAATACGGTACTTGATATCTCATCAGGGATGTCTCAAACTTATTGTTTTCAAAATTGAACCCCCAATCTTTATCCATCAAATCCACTCCTATGATGGACTCTCCATCTTAGTTCATGGCAGGTCCATCTTTCCCATTGCTCGGGAAAATAAAAAAGCAGTATCCTCTCTTTTGCTTATACTCCACACTCAATTTGACAGGATATCTGGTTTGAGTTATCTTCAAAATATGTCCTGGATCCGGCTATTCTGCCATCTTCTGATTACCTGTCTGATATGCTTGATACAAGCAGATTCTCTCACCTAGGTTACTGCGTGGTCTCCCTTCCTCTGCACCTGTCCTACATTACTGGTCTCAACTCAGCAGCCAGAATAATCCTGGTAGACCACTAGATTCGTTCCTGTATAACACTCCAAAGTCTTCTCCTCTCAGAGCAAAAGCCAAAGTCCTTAAAATAACTGACAGGATCCTACGCCATTTGGGCTCATGTCCCCTCCCTTAACTCAGCACCGACTCATCTCACCTCACCTATGCTCACTCTGCTCTGGCGTCGCTCCTCACTGGCTTCCTTGCTGTTCCCTCATCTTAAATTCTGTCCCCCAGACATCCACATGGCTAATTTCTCCACCTCTTTCAGATCTTCATCTAAATGCTCCTTTCTTAGGGATGGTGTAGTTGACCACTCTACTTAAAACTGCAATCCTACCCCAGCATTTTCTGTTTCCCTTCCTTTTAAAAATTTTCTCCATAATGCTTACTGCCATCTTATAGATGTAGATACCATAGATACAAATATATATATACAATCATATATGTATATATATATATACACATATGTATGTGTATATATACATATATAAGTATATGTATGCATATATATATATGCATACACACACAAATATATATCTTATTTGTTTTATTTATTTATTCTTTCTTTCTCTCCACACTAGAAAGTAAGCTCCTTAAGGGTTATATCTGTAAAACTTTAGAGAGGTGTATATTGTATATAGGAATGTCAATTAATATTTATTAAGTGAATAAACCCAAACAAGTAAGGGTATGGGAGATATCAGTGAGGAAGGCTTCATGGAAAGGGGAAAAAAAAAAGACAATTGTTGAGTACTTACTGTGTATGAGGTGCTAAGTAAAACATCCTACATCCATGACCTCATTGAATCCTCCTAACAATCCTGTGCAGTATTATCATCATTTCCATTTCATAGATTAGAAAACTGTAGTGTAAAAAGGCTAACTCACTTTCTCAAGAGAACCACAACAATTTGTGTAGAAACCCAGGAGCCAGCATTGTTTCTGTTCGGTTCCCAACTATGGGATACAATTTTAATTAAATGCAATAAAAATCTAAAGAAGTTACCTTAAAAAAGAAAAAGAAAAACACAACTTGTTTATTATCACATTTGTTTAGTTTTTCAAACTACTATGATTTAATCCTCGTAATAATTCTATTACAAACGTTCTCTTATCTGTGGTTTCACATTCTGCAGCTTGTTACCCATGATCAACCATGGTTCAAAAATATTAAGTGGAAAATTCCAGAAATAAACAATTCATAAGTTTTAAATTGTGCACCATTCTGAATAACGTGATGAAATCTTCCATGTCCCACCCCATCTGAACCAGGACGTGACTCAGCCCTTCTTTGTCCAGCGGCTCCACACTATAGACACTTTGCTCCTGGTCCATCCATTAGTCACTTAGTCGCCATTTAACTTATCAGATCCACTGTCATGGTATGGCAGTGCTTGTGTTCAAGTAACCCTTATTTTACTTCATAATGGCCCCAACATGCCCAGGTAGTGATGCTGGCAATTCACATATGACAAAAAGAAACCTACAGTGCTTCCTTTAAGTGAAAAAGTAAAAACCCTCGGCTTAATAAGGAAAGAAAAAAAAAATCATATGCTGAGTTTTCTAAGATCTATGGTAAGTGTAATTTTTCTATCCATGAAATTGTGAAGAAGGGAAAAGTAATCTGTGATAGTTTTGTTGTTGCACCTAAAACTGCAAACAATTTGGCCACAGTTCCTGATAAGTGCTTAGTTAAGATGGAAAGGACATTAAATTTGTGGTGGAAGACACGAACAGAAAACGGGTTCTGGTTGATGGTGGCATGTCGCATCAGAAAGCATTGAGCCTGTACTGGAGACTTCAGCAAGGGGGTCTCCTGAAATGGGTGACTACAAACTATTTACTGCACGTAAGGGATGGATACACAGATTCAGAAATAGGTTTGGGATTTTATCATCTCATAGCATGGCAAGAATAAGAAGGGTAAGTAGAGCATAATAAGATGTTTACAAAGAGAGCGAGAGGCAGTACAAGCACCCACATTCACATAGCTTTTATTGCAGTATATTGTTAAAAATGTTTTAATTTTATTAGTTATTATTGCTGACCTCTTACTGTATCATAGGTATGCATGCGTAGGAAAAAATAATGATGTATTGTGTTTGATACTCTCCCTGGTTTTAGGCCTCCATAGGAGGTCTTCAAATGGGTCCCCCATGGATACAGGGGGCCTCTTATATAGTTTGTGCTGTATCCATAGGGGAGAAAAATGAATGGAACATTCCCTGGCCTCAGTGAGCACAATCTAGCCAAGCTGATTTTATATAAAATTATAAGTGTTTTAACAGTTTTGTGCTTTAGGACTACAGACAAGGGAGCAATTGATTTTATAAGGGGGGAATCAAACAAGGAAAACCTCAGAGAGATATCTGAACTTAATCCTACAAGATAGGGAAGACTTTACATTTCAGCCAAGGCTGTAGCAGGAGTAAAGGATGGAGACATGGCACTGTGGGGCTTTTGCAGGAGAAAGAGCATAGCAGGTACAATAAGGAGAGGAAGGTGGAAATTTATCGTAATATCAATAGGAAGCCACGGCCAGATTTAGTCTGGGAAGTAGCCTGGATAGGTCTGTGCTTTGTTGAGGTCACTCTGACTATCATCATGAAGGACAGCTGGCAAGGGATGAAAAAGTGGGACATAATGCTGGGATACGGGGCCTCGTAACATCTGGGAAGACATGATGGAACCAACACTGGGGAATGGGATGTGGGGGTGATGGATGATGATGTAGGTATACATACTTAGAGTGTTCAAGTCAATTGTTCTCCAACTTGGCTAATCATTAAAGTACCTGAGGAGCCTTGAACAATTTTGAAACCCAGGAGGCGGCCCAAATCCATCGATTCAGAATTTCTGGGGGCAGACAGAGTGGCAATAGTTTGTAATGCTCCCCAGATGTTACAGGTCTGGGAGACTAATTGGATGTGACCAGGAAAGAAGAAGAAACACTGAAAGATAAGATTTTTTCCAGCCCACATGACTGGGAGAAAGGCTATTATTGTTTCAATATCTTTTCTTTGGGATCAGACTGGTTAGAACTGGTACTTGATGAGTAGCCTTGGGCGAATGACATACTTCTCAGCTATAGGAAATGGTAAATTGACCTTATATAATCCTTGTGAGGATTAAAGGAGACAGTGCGTTTAAAACGCAGAGCATGATGCCAGGAACATGATGAATGCTCAAAAATTTTATTGTATTAATTACTTAATTCTATTAGACAAGAATGAGTTTATGGGAAAAGAAACATTTTCCAGATGAGGGATAGTAAGTTTGGTTCTCAACATATTGAATTTAGAGTGTCTGTAGAATATCTCGTAGTCATTTGAAAATAATACTTTAGTGTTCAAGAGATCTGTGGTGACAAATTTGATGGTTTGGTGTCTTTATTGTTCAAGCCACATAAATGTATCATATCATCAGAGGGAGAGTGCAGTGAAGGGAGTGAAAGATTAGTGTACTGGCAGCTGCAAATCATTTGAAGCCTCAGTTTCCTTCTCTGCAAAGTGAAGGTAATAGTTATGTTTCAGAGCATAGCTAGGGAAATTAAATATGATGATGTGGGTAAAGCACATTAAAAATATGGGCTACAAGAGGTACCAAAGTGCAAAAAGCCAGAACAGAAAAAAGGGAAAACATTTTCAGAAGAGTAGTTTGTCAAGAAAAAAAGAGTTCCAAATATGAGGCAAAGGTCAATTGTGTCAAATACATAAAACACATCATTTTGGGCCACTGTGTTCTCTAATTGATATAATGAGCCTTTGAGTAAAAGGGTGTTTATGTGTGTTAATTTGTCCTATTTTAAATATGAGCTTCCCAGCATTGAAAACAAAGAGGGAGATGCAATCAGTTATAAGAATCAAATATCGAGGCCGACCCGGCGGTTGGAGCTCCATGTTCCTAACTCCGAAGGCTGCTGGTTCGATTCCCACATGGGCCAGTGGGCTCTCAACCACAAGGTTGCCAGTTCGATTCCTCGAGTCCTGCAAGGGATTGTGGGCTCGCCCCCCTGCAACTAAGATTGAACACTTGAGCTGAGCTGCCTCTGAGCTCCCGGATGGCTCAGTTGATTGGAGCTCATCCTCTCTACCACAAGGTTGCCGGTTCAACTCCCCCAAGAGATGGTGGGCTGTGCCCCCTGCAACTAGCAACGGCAACTGGACCTGGAGCTGAGCTGCACCCTCCACAACTAAGACTGAAAGGACAACAACTTGAAGCTGAACGGCACCCTCCACAACTAAGATTGAAAGGACAACAACTTGACTTGGAAAAAAGTCCTGGAAGTACACACTGTTCCTCAATAAAGTCCTGTTCCCCTTCTCCAATAAAATCTTTAAAAAAAAAGAAAAAATGAACATGTCAATTAAAAAAAAAGATTTAAATATCAGTTGTCAAGAGAATAACAGTTATTTGCTGACTCTAAGGCTAAAATACATTTCTTTCCTGGGTCCTTACTGAAGGATTAACGTGATAGAATGGGAGATACCCTCTTCAATATCTCTAAAAATGCTTTTAAAAATGAGTTTTATGAGGCTCCTTCTCTTAAAGTCTCTCTGTTTATACTACTCCATAAATGTATATTTACTAGGAACCAGCTGATAACAACAGTGTCTAATATTACCATAATAACAGAATCAGCCACCATTTAGCGAGCATTTATTATGTGTCAAGCTGTGCAAAGTGCTTTATTTACATTGTTTTTATGCATGCTCTGAAGCGAGAGGGCAAGTATGACTAGCCATGCTTTCCATATGACCAATCTGAACTTCCGAGGGCTGAGTGACCACCCAAGGTCAGTAAGTGGTATGGCCAAGATTTCAAACCAAGTCTACTCCAAGGTCTGTGCTTTCAGTGCTACTCTGCTCTAGAGTTTAATCTACTATTTTGTAACACGGTTTCCAGTGTGAGTGGGTAAGGCAGAAGTCAACTGATTTCATAAACAAGAGAAAAGAGACCCCAAAAGTAAAATGAATTTCCTACAATCCCACGAGTCTTTTGATGTGAGGTGCCATGTGCTCAGCCCCTTCCGGCTAAAATTATATTATGTTCTGCCCTGTCAGGTATAACACTGGTTGATGTGAACAGAGAACAGAGGGTCTTATGTTCCTGCTCTCTTATGGGCAGAGGATATTTTTAGAAAAGTATAGAAAATGTCAGGCAGATCAATTTAGCTATAATTCCTGACCCTTAAGCGATCAAAAATGATATTGCTTTCTACTTATTCTTTCTGCACAAAGCAGCAGTTTTATTTTAAAGTTGAGTCATGGACCAGTGGGGGAAGACTTTGAGTGAAGGCATTTTCACCCAGATCATCTGGTTCTGTAATGCTTAATCAGGGCACACCCTCTCCAGGGAAGAATTGTCAACCAATCTCCTTGCTCTCACAATTTGCATTCTCTATCCCTCCTCAGCTACAAAGAACACCTCTCCTGCACTTCAAACAGCAGAGCCCTGCCAAATACTCTGCTCTCATCAATCTCCATTCAAATGCCAGCAAAATGACCCTTCCGATAAAGGCAGTGAGTTAATAAATCAGAATCCTTTTAAAAAATTTTCCTTTCACGGACACAGGGACTTGGAATGACCACCTTAGAGAAAGAGGCATCAGTGTAATACAGCATACTGTTTAGACCTTTGGGACCTGATGCCAGGCCTGGTTTCAAATTTGAGCCCTGCTGTTTACTTGTCACGTGACTTTGCGCAAGTCCCTTACTCTTTGAGTCTCAGCTTTCTCATTTCACCTTTGTAGAAAGGTGAAATGAATTGTACCTCTTTCCTCCGATAGTTGGGAATATTGTTGGGGGGCAGGTTGTGTGTGTGTGTTTTCATGTGGAAGAACATCCAAAGACAAACACTTCTGGGTGCTGTCTACCTCTCATTTATCTAATCGGGACAAAGAACGAGGAATGAATTCATAGCTCTGCATCATTCCTTTTCTCTTTGGGATCTTCCTGTCTGCTGAGAACCTGTGATCGCCTTTGCCCTCTGTTATGCAATAAACTAGGCCGTAAAGTCCCTGGACATGTTCGAGAGGCCTGGGGATGTCCAGGGCTACTGTGACCAGGTGTACACTTCTGTCTAATGCGGGGAGAACGCCACTGAATATTCTCAAACAGCTCCCTCAGTAATAAAGTCAGTTTTGCTCTCTATCTTCCCAACTCCTTTGTGTAAGTTGGTTACACAAGCTCAGAACTTGGGAGATTCCCTAAAATCCCAGCAAGATTTGAATTAAAAAATGTGATTAACATGGTGCTCTGGGTTCTATTTAGGAGGCATGCTGTTGGCGTATCCCCTTCCAATGTAGATCTGACAGTCAGCCTTCCAATTAATACACCTATTCCCCATGATTAATAATAACTAATTATTGAGAGTTTGTTTGCCAGGTGTAAATTTCTGTGTTTTGGGCTGTGTGTAATGCAGTGGTAAAAAAGAGTGAACTTCGTTCCCCAGGGATTTACCAGGTTAAGGATGAGAAAAAGAAAAAAAATATATGCAAATTTATGCCACCAGGTAGGAAAGAAATAAACCACAAGAGAGTCAGATGAACTGCTGTGGGAAGATGGCACACAGAAGGGTCAATCAGTAATTTTTATCCAACGAGGAGGCAGTTAGGTCTTTTTGTTTGTTTGTTTGTTTTTAATCATGAAATTGATAGGAGGCCTTGAGTAAGTTTCTTCTTTTCTTTGGGCTGTGGGTTCCACTTCTGAACATGGAGGAGGGTCATTGAATGGAATGGTCTATTAGGGTCTTCCCAGAGCTGATATGCTCTTATCCGATCTCCTTCTCTTTGATGGATATGCCCCAATCCATCCTCTTCTACTAAGTCAGGGTGTTGTAAGAGCAGAAATGCAGGGAGGATCCTTAAAGAAACCTTACTGTGCCTTGGGGGCTAAGGGGCATGGAGTGGTGAGGTCGAGTCCTGCCTCTCTGTACCCATCTTACCTCTGCATGATTTCATTGTATCACAGGACGTCCTCTGGAGGAGCGATCCATGCATCTGCTGGATGACGCGACAGCACTCAGGTCCTCCTGGCTACTGTCTTCACTCTGTTTTTATTCAAAACTAAAACCAGTTTCAAAGAGATCAAGATGTGATCCTGGTCCTGCCCAGGCAAACCATAATGGGGCAACACCAAGTTTTGGGTCCATTTGTATACAAGCAAAGACTTCCCAAAAATCCCATGGGAAGCCCCACCTGTGGTCGAGAATCTGGCACTTCCACGACCCTCACCGGGAAAAGGAGAGTCAATGTGATAAAAGGAGCACACACTGGATTCAAAAGAGCCCGACTATTTAGTTCAATACCATAAGTGCCCAACTGTAAGAAATTAGGGTATCTGGCCAATCTCTCGCCCCAGTTTCCTTCAGTACAGAATGGAAATAAACAACCACCACTGACACTCCTACTCCTCAAGTTGGAGGCCAAGTTAGGGTAAGAGAAGGGAAAGTGATGATGATGATGATGATGATGATGATGATGATGGTAGTGATGATGATGATGATGGTGATGATTTACTGAGTAGTTAGCCTGTGCCAAGTATCGGTCAAGTGCTTGATGTAATATTGCACAGAATTCTGGAAACAACACTATGGCGGAGTTACATTATTATCCTAATTTTACACACGAGAAAACTGAGGCACCCTGAGTTGAGTAACTCATCTAAGGTCACACGTCTAGTAAGTGGCCAAGCTGAGACTGAATCCTTGTTTATCTCCAAAACATCTGCAGTTCTATTTGACATCCTTCCTCTGAGGTTTATATATAACAAGTAACATTTTCTCTATTAGCCTCAGTTTCCTTGTCTAAAACAATAGCTCTTCCTCTCAAAATAAATGCTTTTTATATCTGCCTTCTTTTCTCCATCCTGCCGATGTTGCCCTGGTCCGAAGTATTTTTTGCCTCTCATCTAAACTGGACATTGTGGCTGCCTCTCATTCATCCATCTTCCACAATGAAGCAGGTGGAATATTTCTCAAAAAACAACGCTAGCCCCAGATCTAACCCTTACCTAAACTCTTCAGTAACACACCCCCTTTGCAAAACATGCAAAATGCATATTTCACATTCCAGTCCTGTGTACCCCTTCACTGTCACCCCTGGCCACTGTTTGATTTAATACATTTTATTCTCTATTCAGAATAAGTTTCTGATACTTCTACTGAGTGACGTAAGTTCCCCCTCAACTCTACAACTTAGCATGTGCTGGTCCTTCGACCTGGTCATGCCTCCCACCCCCAATGCACCCACACCCTGCAGATCCCCCTTTATCCTTCACCTGAATGTACCTGTTACCTCTCCAGAATGTCTCCCCTGACTCCCTTTTTAGGTTGAGTGTTCTTCCTACACTCTTTCACGGCAAGCTGCACAGATGTTACACTTTCTCTCCTGTGTCCTCATTTTTAGTTCTTTATTTGCTTCGGCACATTGTCTGCACCATTAGAGCGGGGATGGCTGGTGCCTTACTCGTGTTGTGTGCCCTGTTCCTAGCTCTGTTACAGTTGTTGAATGAGTGAAATAACGGGACAGATGAGAGAAATTCAGGGTTGGAAGTCATGTAAGTTAGAACTCAGACCCATTGCTTCCCGTGTGCTCCAAAGGTTATTGGAAATGTGAAATATAGAAATGGCGAGCAAAGAGGGAACTGCAGCTCGCACGTAAGTCACTCAATTCCCTACTCTCCTTGTCGGACCCTTGCTTCCTAACGACAGAAGCCGTTGTGCCTGACTGTAGTGAATGAAACATGCAGCAGATGTGCTCTAAGCATGTCACAGAGCTGTCTGGAAGTATTAGAGTTGGATGGATTAATAGTGCATTTGTAGCCCCACCATAAAATACTGTAGGTATTTTAAATAACAGGAAAGAAGTCCTTTTGTCCTTGAATCCTTTTTGATATGCACTGAAGCAATGAGAATTTCTCTAAAGCAAGGAAGAAAAAAATCTTCAAAGTTTCTTATACTAGAGAAGATTGAAATTTTCAGACTTAACCTCATTCAGGATACTTGCAGTTTTGAGTCCGCTAAAGATCCTCAATTAATATTAACTGAATGTGAATTGAATTAAGTAAAAAACCTAATAATGACTCTTGTTTTTCTCCTCAGAAGAATTTAAGGAGAACTAATAGCTGACTATTACCTTAAGAAAATGGAAATTTCTAGATGTCAGCTGTGGAGAGAGAGGGAAAACATGAGAGGCAAGAGAGAAGAGATTAGAGTCAAACAGATCTGGATTTAAATCTCAGTTGTGCCATTAAATGGCTGTGTGTCCTAGGGACTTATTCAAATAAGCCTTGATTTACTTCTCTGTCAGCTAAAGGCATTGATACTTAGTTTTTGGATATTCCAGGGTTTTGTGAGAATAAAGTGTGTGAGTATTTTTAACTCTAAATTAGTAGCTATATTAAAGAAATCTCTCATCTGTCCATCCAAGTCATGTCAAAATACTGCTATGTCAACATGTCAACATTTTCAGACGTATCCATCTCCTGAATCATTTTATGGTTGCCGTGGAAAGCTAATTGTGTTCTCTGTCTCTCTCTCTCTCTCTCTCTCTCTCGCTCTCGCTCTCTGCATTTAAGTACACTTTATTTAAAAAATAAGTGATTGTCCCTTCCTAGATTTCTCTTTCTTGGCTCATGTCTGGAAATCAATTGTTCTACCCTAACTTGAGAATTTGATTTTTACCTCTTAACTTCACCAGGTTTCTGAAGGCAGAAGTCAGTTACATGGGGGATTTAATTCTACCTCTGGACCGAGGAGTTCCTGGGATTGGGACTTTCAGTACTAAAATCAGGAAAGTCTCAGACACTGAGACAAATTGGTCACTCTACCTCCCAACCTCAGCTCAATTGAAAAATAGACTCAAGGATCCCATAAGGAAAAAAAAAAAAACCCTTTAGAACTTATCATATGGCAACAAAACCAGAGAAAACAAAGCACATCATATAGGTATGTTAGTCCAAAAGAGAGGGGACTGCCAGGCCCGATGGAAACAGTGACCATTAACACCATACTATTCAACACTAGTTTAGAAGAACAAGGCTCATCGGAAGCCAGACTTACTGTTTCATTAATCAGGGGAAAATGGGTAAGAGACAAAGAGGAAGACAGCGGAAGAGAGTCTGCTATGCTTTTCTCTTTCAGAAGAGAAAATGGATCTGTAAGGAAGTAGGAAGTGGTTAGGACATAGTGGCTCTTCCAAGTCCCCGCCTGAGAATACACACTACACAGAAGCAGGATGCATGATAGCATCACTATGGATTTGGGACACCAGAAGACTGAGCTTGAATCCTGGCTTCCCTGGGTCCCAGCGGTGTGATCTTGGGCCAGTCATTTACTTTCTCAAAGCCTTAGTTGTCACGGAGTATTTAATATCTATCTTTAAAGAGTTTGGCAAAATACTGCATTGATGTGTTGACTCATATTACTTGAAGCAGAAGTTCTCAACTGGAGGTGATCCGCCACCCCCTCCCCTAGGGATGTGAGGCAACCTGTACAGGCATTTTTGTTTGTCATACTTGGTTAGAGGTCGTGCTAGCACCTAAGAGGTAGAAGCCAGGGATGCTGCTCAACATCCTACAACACACAGGGTAGCTTCTCGTCATCTCCCAACAAACAATCATCCAGACCCAAATTGCAGAGGTTGAGAAATCTTCATTTAAAGATTGATAATATACTAATTATCTTCAGCTCTAGTATTTAAAAGTAGTATATGAATAAAAACATTCAAGGGCATTTGAGTTGTTTTGTCCTGTGTGACCAATTAATAATAGCTATCCATGATTGGTTTCATCTCTTAGTCTTTTTAGATTCACCTGTATCAGGGGCAAAGATATTATGATTCCTTGGTCTAATGGTTTTTCAAAAGAACAAGTGTGTGTGTGCCTGTGTGTGTGTATATTCAACATCCCCTTTGAATAGTTTCTGCTTTTACCTATGAAAAAACCGTTTTTGAAAGGTCATAGCCAGTGTATGAATCTGTGGATGATATTTTTTGTTTGTTTGTTTCTTGTGCATTTTTTTAATTAATTAGATTTATTGGGGTGACAATTGTTAGTAAATTTACATAGATTTCAGATGTACAATTCTGTATTATATCATCTATAAATCCCATTGTGTGTTCACCACCCAGAGTCAGTTCTCCTTCCATCACCATATATTTGATCCCCCTTACCCTCATCACCCACTCCCCACCCCCTTACCCTCTGGTAACCACTAAATTACTGTCTGTGTCTATGAGTTTTTGTTTCTCATTTGTTTGTCTTGTTCTTTTGTACCATGTCTCTCTCTGTGTAAATGACACTGTCCATAACCTCTTACAACTGTTGCATATTTACCAGGATTCATAGAATTTTTACTTGTCTCAGTTGATCCCTGTTAGGTAAGAAGAGTAGAAAGTATTATCCCCATTTAACAAGTGAAACAACTGATATCCAGGAGTACCATGAGACAACTTGCTTAAAGTCACAAAGTTATTAAGTAAGGAGGATTTTTGTGTCTCAACATTAGAAAATTATTAGGTATATAGAAGCCAATACAGATATCCATTTGTATTAAGATTTAGTGTTTGTTTTGATTCGTCATTTTAGTTAAATTCAGCAAACATTTGTTGAACACTGACATTAAGTTTGAAGATAACCAAATGATACAATTTCTGCCATCAAAATTTCAGAGACTAGTAGAAACTTTTTATCTAAATATTGGGCAGCTATAATAATGTTAAGAAAAAATTTGTTGATTTTAAATTACCAGAGGAAACAGATGTTCAAATGAATTTGCTGGGAAAACTGTGCCATCACATGAAAGTTAATTGAAAAGTTAAATAATCAACTCTTTCCAACATAACATATGTTATATACTCAAGCATGCATGCATATATAGGTATATTTTATATTCCCAGTTGGCTTTTAAGTCCCTTTAAACCAGTGGCTTTTTCTCGTATCACGAGTAGGATTTTTTCTACCTCATTATGTGGGTTCTAATTTAAAGCAAATGCTTGTGAGGGGAGGTGGGCAATGAATGAATATATTGAAAAGATGGATTAGAAAACAAAGGAAGGACTCCATTTATACAGTAATAATTATATTTAAAAGTTGTGGTTTTTAAAGTGTTTTCTATGGTTAATAGTATCCCTCCAAATAAGTAGGACTCCCTTTGCTGAACCACATGTATACGTTCTCATTTATGAATTAAATTATCTGTCATCAGGGCATGGAGAAAAGTGTCACAGGGCAGGCCTGGATGGTAACCCTGTACTTCATAGTTTGCGGTTATCTCTGTACCTCTTGGAATTTCCTTCTAATTTCTCCTAACACACTGGAGTCGATTCTTCTCTTTGCCGCACGTGTAGGACAGGGTTTCTGTGAAGATCAAATAAGAATCCCTGTTAAAGCTGAAACATGAGTTGACTATGTAGTTTCCTAAACAGGCAGAACTCTTATCCAAGTGCTGCTGAATTATCAGTTCTCCAAGAACTGATGAACTCATCCATCAAGAACATAATCAACTGGGCAGAAAAGCAATTCCAAACAAGCATCTCTTTAAGGAGAAGAAATAGAAGGAGAATGCTAGTGGGAAGTGGGGTGAGGGGAGATAAAAAACAGATCAGGAAATGGGGAGGGAACACCTCCAATTCTTTGACCCCTCTAATTTATCCCTATCAGTCATGCCCAGACTTTACTTCCTTCCCGCAGCTTACATTCTGAGTGCCCACTTTAAAGGATTCCTTTATCAATAAGGTATTTTCATTTCCTTCACCATGGAACATTCACTGGGAAATGTAGGAAAACCTCTTTGGGAAAACTATCCTGGACAAATGCAAAGATCTGCCTTATTGGTATTGCCTGCTGAACACTGGGAGAACAAAAACATTGCCGCAAACTGTAGATGGAAGTCACAACAAACTGATAGTCTCAAACCTCACTTGAGCCCTGAACACTCACAGCAATCTGCCATGTTTCCCATACACAATACTACTGTCAGGCTTCCTCCTCCGCAACAATTTCATCACCTCTGCTTAAGGCTAGAAGCTCCACTAATTCTTTCTGGGCTCTCCACAGATAAACTCTCTCTTGTAATAGAAGCCAGCATAGGGGAATCCTTCAGTGTTCTCCCACAAGTCTTCAAGATAAGCTGCATTTCTACCCATCTTTCCTCTGTTCCTCCTATCACACCAGAAATTTTGCTTATGTCTCTTCCTTTCTGTCTAAAGATAATTCCTTTGTCAGTGCTCTGGTGAACTCCAGAGCGGTGTCCTTTCATCTATCCCCTCCCTGTTATGTATCATCAACCCCACCCCTTTTTCTCCTGTGGGTCATTCCCATCAGCCCTAAATAGAGATGAGTTCACCCATGTTAAGATATTGAAGTTTCTGCCAGATTAACAAACTTCCAACAAACCTAAATCTATGTCTCCTTCTGATTACTAAGATACTTGCTTTTTGCCCTTAGCAGCCAAACTTCTTTACAGACTGTCGATTACCCCAGTCTTTCATTTCTCATGCTTCACTTTTCAGTTGTACCCATCACCATCCACCCACCCATCCTCCCTTTATTCATTCCTCATCCCAGTGACACATGCCAATGTGTAATATGCAATTCATGAATATCGGTTGATGAATCAAACTTGCTTTGCCCCTCTTCTCCACTATCTTTAGCCAAGTTCATCAAAGACTTCACTGCTGCTAAATCCCATAAATATTCCTCATTCCTTATATAAATACATTTATTTGCAGCATATGACACGTCTGTAACCATCTCTCCTGATTTCCTCTTTTTCTTTCTGTAACACTTCTATTGACATATAATTCACACACCATAAAATTCACCTTTTTCAAAGTGTGCAGTTCTGTGGTTTTCAGTATATTTACAGAGTTGTGAAACACTAACCACTATCTAATTCCAGAGCATTTACATCACTTCAAAGAAACCCCATATTCTACAGTAGTCACTTCCAATTCCCTTCCCCAACCCAGTCCCTGGCAACCACTAATACCCTTTTCTACTTTTTTTATTGTTGTTGCTATTCTGGACATTTTATGTTGGTGAAATCACTCAATGAAGTCAATGCCTTCTTTCACATAGGAAAATATTGTCAAGGTCCATTCTTGTTATAGCATGTATCAGTACATCATTTCTTTTTATGGTTGAATAATATTCTATTATAGGAATATGCCACCTTTTGTTTATCCATTTATCTGTTGATAGGTATTTGTATTGTTTCTAATTGTGGGCTATTATAAATAATGCTGTTAAGACTATTTGTGTATGAGTTTTTGAATGGAATATGGTTTTCTTTCCCTGAGGTATATTCCTAAGAGTAGAACTGCTGGGTCATATAATAACTCCATGCTTAACATTTTGAGAAATGGCCAAACTGATTTCCAAAGCATTGGCACCATATAATATTCCTACCAGAAATATACGAGGGTCCCATTTTTCCACATTCTGGCCAAACTTGTTATTATCTGTCTTCTTTTTAAATTTTAGCCATACTAGTAACTGTGAAATAATATATTGTGGTTTTGATTTGCCTTTTCCTCATGGCTGATGATGTTGAGCATCTTTTCTTAAGATTATTTGCCATTTCTTTATCGTCTTTGGAAATGTCTATTTAGGTCTTTTGTCCATTTAAAAAGTGTGTTATTTGTCTTTTTCCTGTTGAGTTATAATAGTTCTTTCATATTCTAGATACAAGTCCATTGTCACAAATATGATTTGCAAATATTTTCTCCTATTCTGTGGATTCTCTTTTCATTTTCTTGATGGTGTCCTTGAAGCAAAAGGTTTTTAAACATGATAAAGTCCAGTTTATTTATTCTCTTTTCATTTATATTGTTGGTGTCATGTCTAAGAAAATTTTGTCTAATTCAAAGTCACAAAATGTTTTTTTAATTTCATTTTTAACTAAAATATAGCTACTGTGTTTCCCCAAAAAGAAGACCTACCCCCAAAATAAGCCCCAGTTAAGATCGTCAGCCAGAGGGACGCATTTAGTACATTATGATGATGTTCCAGAAGAAGATGACATGACTGTATTTGAATAAATGTAGATTGTTGTACATAAAAACATAAGACATCCCCTGAACATACACCCTAATGCATCTTTTGGAGCAAAAATTAATACAAGACCTGCTCTTATTTTCATGGAAATACGGTAATATACAATATTATTAGTTTCAGGTGTACATTTATAT
Source organism: Rhinolophus hipposideros (assembly GCF_964194185.1). Taxonomy (NCBI): domain Eukaryota; kingdom Metazoa; phylum Chordata; class Mammalia; order Chiroptera; family Rhinolophidae; genus Rhinolophus; species Rhinolophus hipposideros. The sequence continues at coordinate 67,302,408 of NC_138057.1, forward strand.
ACCTAAAGAAGTGATTACCATAAGTCCAGCAACCATCTGACACCATACCACAATATCACAATATTATTGACTAAATCCCCGATGCTGTACATTACATCCCCATGACTTGTTTTATACCTGAAAATTTGAACCACATATTCCCCTTCACCTTTCTCTCCCCTTTTTAAAAATTTTCAATTATAGTTGACATTCAATTTTATTTCATATTAGTTTCAGGTGTACAGAATGGTAGTTAGATGTTTATGTAATTTAAGAAGTGATCCTCCCAACTAGTCCAATACCCATCTGGCACTATACGTAATTATTACCGTATTGAGTATATTCTCTATGCTTTATTTTAAATCCCCATGACTATTTTGTAACTACCAATTTATACTTCTTAATCCCTTCACCTATTTCACCCTGCCCCTCAAACCCCTCCCAATAAATCTAGTACCCCTCTGACATCATACATGGTTATTACTGTATTATTGACTATATTCATTATGCTATACCCTACGTCACCATGACTACTTTGTAACAACCAATTTGTACTTCTTAATCCCTTCTCATTTTTCATCCACCACCCCAATCTTCCTCCCATCTGGCAACCATCAAAATGTTCTCTGTATCTGAGTTCTTTTCTGTTTTGTTTGTTTTGTTCTTTAGATTCCACATATAAGTGAAATCACATTGCATCTGTCTTTCTCTGTCTTACACTCCACTCAGCACAATTCCCTCCAGGTCCATGCATGCCATTGCAGATGGCAAGAACCCATTCCCTTCCATGGCCAAGCAATATTCCATTGTATATAGTATGTACCACCTCTTCTTTATCCATTTGTCCATCGACAGACACCCAGGCTGCCACCACATCTTGGCCATTGTAAACAATGCTGCAATAAACATATGGATGCGCACATCTCCTTGAAGTAGCGTTTTGGGTTTCTTTGGCTAAATACCCAGAAGTAGGATTACTGTGTTCTTCTTTGTCTCTGTTTATAGCCTTTGTTTTAAAGTCTATTTTGTATGCTGTAAGTATTGCTACCCCAGCTTTTTTTTTTAATTTCCAATTTCATGAAGTATCTTTTTCCATCTTTTTACTTTCAGTCTGTGCACGTCTTTCAATCCAAAGTGAGTCTTTTGTAAGCAGCATATATGTAAGGTTTTTTTTTTCTTATCCATTCAGCCACCCTATATCTTTTGTTTAGAGCATTTAATCCATTTACATTGAAAGTAATTGTTGAAAGATATGTAGTTATTGTATTTTATTATTCAGTCAGAGAGTCACCAGGGTGGAGTGAGTGGAGCTCACCAGACAATTCAGATTCAAATTTGGCCATGGGTGTGAGGAGAGGGCTCAACACAGGAAAGATGGCACCTCCCTGATGGCTACGTAAGGAAAGTGGCAACTGTCACTCCAGACCTCACCCAGAAGCTACACAATTCAAGCTCTCTCCCCTTATGTCTCTGATGCCCCCTCACTACTATTCCAATGCCAAAGCCCAGGATGAGTGCCTGTGAGCAAGTGAGTCTCTGCACTGGCTCTTTAAGAGGACGTCTGTGTTTCCTGCAGTGTTCAGTCTCACCAGGACAATCAGAATCCCCACTGTTTTTCACAGCCAGGTGTTGTGGGGGCTCCTCTTCCTAGCACCAGTACTACAGGCTGGATAGCCTCATGTGGAACTGGGGTTCCTTACTCCTCTGGGGGGAACCTCCAAGGCAGCAATATTGCTTCCGATTCTCAACCACCACAGAGAGGTTTGGGGCCAGCCTGTTCCGTGTCTCTACCCCTCCTACCAGTCTTGGTGTGCCTTCTTCTTTATATCCTTAGCTATAAAACTTCTTTTCAGCTAGACTTCAGATGGTTCTCTAGGTTGATTGTTATATAATATAGTTACAATTTTAATATGTTAACAGGAGCAGGCAAGCACAGTGTTTACTCTACCATCTTAGATCTCTTCATGAAATTTTAATACTATGTTTACTTCTAAGAATTTTGTAGTTTTTCTCTCTAATACCATCATGTGCTGCATAACAACATTTCAGTCAATGACAGACCACATATACCACAGTGGTCCCATAAGATTGTAATGGAGCTGTGTGTCCTGTAAGAAATGGCAGAATATGTGGTTCAGGAGGATTTTTTTTTTTCCCCTCTGAGGGAGGAATATCTGTGGGGCTTGGCAATAGATTTCCTCTCAGTGACAGCACCTCAGTTTTGGGTGTACAGATTGCATCCCAATCATTTAGCCACTGACCTGTTTACAGAGGAGCCTGTCCCCACAACATTACATATCTTGAGAGTGCTAGAGCCCTCCCAGATCTACCTTGATGGTCTTCAGAGCATACTGCTGTGCATTTTTTGTTGAGGACCTGAGATCCTGTACAAGGACACAGGTCCACAAGAGTTACCTTAATAATTATTAAGTGCCACTAGAACTTCAATAAAACCTTTCTGTGATAGTATGGAGCCAGCTTGTCCCTGTACCTTGGAAATACATTCAGGTTGTAATGATGTAAAGCATAGATGATTTTTATTTCTTTAATCAGTTCAATGCCAGAGGGAGCCCTTTGTGCCTGACAGGGTCAATGGGACCAAAAACAAATTTTCAAAGTCAAAATATTGAATCCTCAGTTTTACATTTTCTCCATGTTAAACACTCTTTTTTCAATGAATATCACAAAGTTCCTTAATCTGACCACTGCTCCAACATGCAATCGCCAAAACTACTTTGTCATGACAGTCCTCTATGTTCTTTTCTCTCTCCATTTTAATTTCTTTTTTTTTTTTTTGAATTTCTTCTTTTTTATTAAAAATGTAGTCAACATACAATATTATATTACTTTCAGGTATACATCATAGTTGTTCAACATTTGTAGACCTAAAGAAGTGATCACGGTATTCTTACTAATCCTTAGGCCAACTTTCACTCCCTCCTGACAGTAACTATTACAGTGATCTATGGCCTTACCTGCTCAGTTTCTCCTTGATATTTCCAGTCAATCAACAGACATCTTTTGCGTGGAGCATTATTGACAACTTCAGGGTTCTATTTTGAATTGTCTGGAAAGAAGAGGGGAGGACTTGTGGAACAGTGTTATAAAGTCTCCAGTAGTGTACAGTCAGTCATGTCCTGGCCTTTACATTAACTCACCACTCACGCACTGACTCACCCAGAGCAATTGTCAGTCCTTTAAGCTGCACTCATGGTAAGTGCCCTATGTAGGTACACCATGTGTTACCTTTTATATCTTATGTTTACTGTAATTTTTCTACGTTTAGATATATAAATACTTATCATTGTGTTACAATTACCTACAGCATTATGTACAATAACATGTTGTGTAGGTTTATAGCCTAGGAGCAGTGGGTTATACCATATAGTCTAGGTGTATAATAGGTTTGTGTAAGTGCGCTTTATGATGTTTCTGCAATGATGAGACTGTCTAATGATGCATTTCTCAGAACGTGTTCCCAATGTTAAGTGATGCATGACTGTATTCAAGTATATAATCCAGTTTAGGTTAATTTTTTTGTATAGTGTGGTAAAGGGTCCAACTTCTTTTTTTCCCCAAGTGGATATCCTGTTCAACCAGTACTATTTGTTGAAAAAACTGTTTTTTTTTTTTCTATTGGTTTGTCTGGGCAATCTTATCAAATACAAATTAACCAAACATAAGGATTTATTTATGGACCTTCAACTCTGTTTCAGTTGATCTACAGGCTTATCCTTAGGCCATTACCACATTGTTTTGAATACTACCTTTGTTGTAAGTTATGAAATCAACAAATCTGAGTTCTTTAACTTTGTTCTTTTTTTCAAAAAATTTTTAGGCTATTCTGGGTCCCTTGTAGCTCCCTATAAATTTTAAAATTAGTTTGTTTTTTTTTCCTACCAAAAAAAAAAAATTGCAGCTGGTATTGCATTGTATCTGTAGTTCAATTTGGGAAGTATTGCCATGTTAACAATATTAAGTCTTCCAATTCATGAATGCAGAATAAATTTCTCTCTAAGTCTTCTTTAAATGTTTTCAACAGTGTTTTGTAGTTTCAGTCTACAAGTCTTATGCATTTAAAAAAAATATTCCTTGATATTTTGTTCTTTTCGATGCTATGGTAAATGGAATTTTTTTCTTAATTTTCTTCTTGAATTATTTATTGGTAGTAAATAGAATATAATTGATGTTTGCCTATAGATCTTATATCTTGTAACCTTCCTGAACTCACATAATAGTATTAATACTTTTTTGTGGATTCCTTAGTTTTAATACTTTTTTGTGGATTTTCTATATAAATAATCATGTAATCTACAAAAATGATAGTTTCATATTCTTTATAATACAGGTGACTTTTTTTTTCCTTAATTAATTGTCTTGGTGAAAACCAACAGCAACAATCAAATGGAAATTGTCAGAATGGGCATTCTTGTCTTGTTCTTGATCCTAAGATTTCAGTTTTTCACCAGTAAGCATGATGTTAGCTATGGATTTTTCATAAATGCCTTTTGTCTGGCTGAGGAAATTTTCTTCTCTATATAGTTTGTTGAGTTGTTTTATCATGAAAGTGTATTGGATTTTGTCAAGTCTTTTTTATGTGTTTATTGAGATGATTATGTGGTTTTTGTCTTTTATTCATATGGTATATTCCACTGATTGATTTTTAGATATTAAAACATTACTTTTCTGAAGTCTTTATCAGGTCAAATAAAGACAATTCTTGTAAATGCAGTATTACATGGAGCTATCAGGCAAATAAAATCATAATAATTCTTTGGGATGGGTGTTTTAGGAAATCTCTAAACTCTGTCCATGCTAGGCTGCTGGTTTTCATAGCTGCGATGATTATGAGGCTGTTAATTTTCATGGCTACTGTTTGGGGAAAAGGAAATAAGGATAGGGCATGTTAAATGACATGTCTCCCCACTGTTTCTATGGAGATTCATCTGTTTTTCTCCAATAAACATTCTTCAGATTATTGCAAGTTTTGATTAATTTCTAGGATTCTGAAAGAGTTGATTTGGACTTATTTTTCCCCCCATCTTTTCCTTGCTTTGACGGAGGAATAGATTCTCAGGGATCCTTACTCTGCCATTCTGAAAGTGATCCTATTCCTCATTTCTTCTTATCTCTTTGGTTACTCATCTAAAATTGTAACGCATTCTTCTTAATATGTCTGACCCATAACTACTGTTTCTGTTTATTTTTTAGCCTTCCGTATTAGACTCTCTTCCCTGCTGTCTCATTTTGTATTACCTCCTCAGATGTCCTGATCCGTTGCTATGGCTTCAGTTAGCATCTCTGTGCTGGCAACTCCATATTTATAATTCAAGCCCAAATATTCCTTCTAAACAATACGCTCATACATCTAAGCATCTATCGATATCTGATGGAGCAACTACAGGCATCTCAAACCCAATCTATCCAAAACTAAACAGATCGTTAACCTCTTCCTTGTACCTCATCTCTACCATTTCTGTGTTACTTATCACAGTTAATGGCACTACCACATTCATGGCCAAGAAACCAACCGTCATCCTTGACACCTTGCTTTTTCTAACCCATACAGCATCTCAAAGGATCATTTTGTCTGATCATCTCATTTGCCTGCCCCTTGACCACGTTACTTCTCTTTATTTGACTCCTTGTTGCATTCAGAGTTGAATCTGAGTGCCTTCATAGGGTCTACAAAGAACTTCAGGAGTTGCATTCTGTCATCTTCTCCAGCACTATCTCTCCCTATTCTCCCAACCGCCTTGAATTTTCTTTTCCATTCTTACATTAAGTTTTTCACATGCTATTTCAAGAGAAGTCCCTGCGTGGTTTTATTAGTTATCCCTTTTTTTTTTCCCAAAGGCTGCCTTGAATCAAATTCTGTCACTTGAAACCAATGGATCCTAAATAACACACTGAGCTTCACAGCATAGCTTCACCATCGATAACCTTACTTTACCTATTATTGTAATTTTAATTACTAATGTAACCACACTCTTAGCTGTCCCGGCCAGGCTGCTGTCCCACCTAGTACCGTCCATGCTTTTCCAGTCCTTTTTCTTGGTATGTCCTTGACAGGTCTTATCAGTAAATGCTCTCATCTCTGCTGAGAGGGTGGCTGCACCTAATACTTTAACTCCTTAAGAAAAATTCTCTCTCTCTCTCTTTCTCTCTCTGTCTCTCTCTCTCTCTCTGTCTGTCTGTCTCTCTGTCTCTCTCTCTCTCTCTCTCTGTCTCTCTCTCTCTGTCATTCTTATTTTATCTTATTTTATTTTTTGTTCTTCTCAAGTACAATTCTCCCCTTCTGATGGGGAACGGGGGAATGGACGTATTGACTAGCTGAAATTTACAGCTAGTCTATAAAACTCTATTGTTCTAGAGGCAAAGTCCTTTTGGTCACTCTTATCGCTTCTGCATCTAGTACATATATAGATTATATAACCCCTTTGAAAATTTTAAAACAGTGTGTAATGGTTATTATTTATTCTAACTGTGGGAGAACTAGGTTCTGGGATTCCTTCTGTTTAAATGCATGGTCACTGGTTATGGGGGCATCTCAAGGTAACACACTGTGATCTTTGGATCTGACAGGAATGTGCTGCAGCCCTATTTCCTCTTACTTGCTAGTTACTGAGCTGGAGATAGTTGTTTTACATTCCGATCTCAGTTTCCTTTTTAAACATTTATTTATAAAGTGAAGCAAATTCCTTCCAAATCCAGGATAACTGGTTGAGTTAACTATGTGAATGGGATGTAAAAAACCTAACCTGAGATCTTCTCAATGTTATCCACTTGTAAATGGCAGCTTAGTTTATTGTCATCGTTGGATTGCCCACCCTGCACCCTCTGCTCTGTTAACAGATTTCAGCCCTGTAATCTTTTGTTTTTTTCCTCCTAATCCTTCACTTCCTCTGACTGTTCCTTTTTGGTTCCTCGCAAGCAAGCTGCTTATATCTGGATCTGGCAGATCCTGAATTCTCTGCTTGGCTTTGTCAGACAAGTTCAGACATGTACAGACATGTCCACGAGTTTCTCATAAGGTTGACTTTGCCAAAGCCAGAACCACCACTCCTCCTCCCTTCCCACTGGGTTCTGTGCTCCAAGCTGTTGGACATAAGTTTGTGCTTTCGAAACTTCAGTATTTACACAGAGTCTGTGCCTCTGATTTACCCAGTGTCCAGCTGCTGATACTTATCTTGAAATTTCTAAGTGCAAGACTGCAATCAAAGCATCAGGGCACAGACATGGACAAATAAAGATGTTTGGGGACTGCCTGCTTTTCTCATGCGATTTGCACATTTTTCTTGGCTTGCGTAATCTGAGGTGGCTGGGACCATGGGCCCCTTCATTCCTTGGCCCAGTGGTACAACACATGGCAATGTTACAAATACAGGAGCTGGACATGCAGGGGGGGCCTCACCCCTGCTAGGAAAGCATCCACCTCTGTGCCTCCCAGACAGCGTTGACGCATTCAGACAAGCTGGACAAAGAACGTACAGTCTACATTCCCTGGCCTTTGAAGAGAAGATGTTGCAATGTAGAGGCAATTCGTGTTTGTCTAATTCATCAAAACATTCACATTTGCTAGTAATACAATGCATCTATGATGAGAAGGACCCAGAGGGAACTCTGTGGATTAAGAGTAAAATGGCTCATGTCTCCTAATTTTTACCATTTGGCTAAGTTTTGGAGCAGCCTTCCCTTCATTCATGAAACTGTTGTAGTGTTGTTTAAAATGCTTGGGCTTTGGAACCAGATGGATCTATGTCTCAAACTTGCTAGCTGTGGGATCTTGGGCAACATATACTTTCTAAACCCTCTGTTCTCATCTGGAAAGTAAGGGTAGTAAAACTATATTCTTAAAGCTTTTCTGAGGATATGTGGAGATAATGTATAGTGCTTAGCAGGGTAACAGACACAGTAAGTGTTATAAATGAACATTTATCATTCATGTGCTTTTTAAGTGCCTACCATGTGCCAAGCACTCAGCTGGGCACGTAGCATTCCTCTCCACCTTGGAGTTGGCTGAAATTCGAATGGAAGTTGGGAGAAGCATATTTTGAAAGAGGCAAAGAAAACTTGAGTTTAGTTCCAGTGTTACCTCTGACTAATAATGTACGTGGCCTTGAACAAGAGACATCTTCGTAAATCTCAGTTTCTTCAGCTGTAAAACAGAGTATTTCTATCCCAAAGAGCAAATGGGAAAGTCTAATAATAATTATAATTATAATTATAATAGCTAGCATTACTATGGAGCTTAGTAGTTTGCTAGCATTTTCTACACATTTCAAATTTACTGTTTTATTTAATCTTTATAGCTTCTCTAGGAATAATTACACAAAAGCCAGGGGATAGAAAAGTTAAATGACTTGTCTACAGTTAGCAATCAGAAACCAGCTAGTCTGGCTCCGGAGTCTTTTCTCTCAGTCATCCCACTTTGTATTTGGTGAACTATGAAACCTTGTATGAATATGGAAATTTATTATTACTACTGTGGAAAATTCTACCTAATGAACTTTGTTTTGCTTTGAAGATTGTAGGATCCAACATGATCATTATTAAGGGAACTGAAGCAATTACTCTGAAGTAACTGAAGCATTTTTTCCCAACATTGTGAAAATTTTCAAACATATAGAAAAGTTAAAATATTTTTTACAGTCGACATCTCTCTTCTCTCTTTCTCTCTCTCTCTCTCTCTCTCTCTCTCTCTCTCTCTCTCTATATATATATATATATATATATATATATATATATATATATATATATATATATATACACACACATATACACACACAAAAGTTCTGACAATTAAGTTTGCAAACTCACCATATATATGTGTGTGTGTGTGTGTATGTATATATATGTACATATATACACACACACACATATATCCACATACCATCTCGATTCTACAGTGAACATTTTACTGTGCTGGCCTTATCACTTATCGAGCCATCTCTAGACCTCTGTCCCTCTTTCAATCCATATTATTTATGATGCATTTCAAAATGAATTTTATCACACTTCACACAAATACTCTAGTATGCATATCATTCATTAGAATTTAACATACTTGGTGATTTTTTCACCAGGATGCATTTTTGTTTCCATAATTGGTATGAAGATTTAGCAACCTCAGAAAATAATTAAACTAACATCCAACCATGGGATGGTACACTTTTGATATTATCACTTTATTATTGTTGCTACTGCTGCTGTTGGTTCTTACACCTGACTTTTTAATAATCAGGTCCAGTCTGCTGTTGAGCTGCTTTCTTCCCTGCTCAGAACTTCCATTTCATCCCAAACATAATGACTCCTGCTCAGATTTTCCCACTCCCACCCTCACCTTCTTGTGCCCAAATCCAACCACAGTTGGCTCTCTGCCAGACCTCCAGTGACATTTCAGTGCTGCCACAGAATTCCACATGGAATCCAAATTATCTCTCTGATCTAGCCAATTATGACAGTAACACCTTAGATTAAGTTGGTGCTGGTTCATCATTTCATTCACCGTTTATCAAGGGCCTGTTTAATCATTGACCAGGAAAGGAAGAGGAAGACAGCAGGCAGGGGGCACTGAATACCAAAAGAATTAAATCAGTCAGCACACATGTATTGCAAAACTTCTGTGTACACTTCAATTACCATCAAGGAGTTTATAGTCAAGCTGAAGGAAGAAAACAAATGCACAAAAAACACCTGGAGACCAACTAGAGGGAGAAGCAAGCAAAAATTCTCCATAGTCATGTAAACTTGTTTGTCTGCGTGCCTACCCAAGAGATGCAGAATAAGACTGCTCATAGGGCTCGACTGGGATTTCTGGAAAGAAATGAGGCTGTAAATAAATATTGGCTAGCTATACGCTCGTGGAGGGATATAAGAGGGCTCTTTTTGATAGGAGGAATGGATTATGTTGGCCAGTTGTTAAAATGTCTTAGAATATATTGAGGAATTGAATGATAGAGTCAAGGATTTAGAGCTGGAAGGAATTGCCACAAGGATAGTTTCTAGAACATCATAAAGATGGCTGTTATAGGGTTGGGACCTTTTCTAGAAATGTCTGAGCTGAAACTGTTTGGCAACATGCCATGTGCCCCAGAAGACAATGGTGAGGATTGTCATGGAAGTTGGCCCATGCTCAGTACTGCTCATGAGCACATATGGTGGCTTTGAGTGAATAATCTTAAAAAAAAAAAAGGAAAAAAATTTTTTCTTTAAGGCAAACTAATTTTTAAAAGTGCTCTCTCTTGACAGATTTAAAAACAAAACAACGAAACATCATTTCACCAAGCCCAGGCACACAGCTTGGTGAGTAGAGCATAGATTGGATTGTAGCCCCCACTCATACTCTTTTTCTCAGCCATGCTGTCATGTTTCCAAACAACAGTACAGAGAGAGGAGAGAAATGAGATCACCTGGATATACCAAAAAAGAGTCAGTAGGTCCCTTCAAAGGAGTTATTCAGGGACTGAAACCATCTCTCCGGATGGCTGTAGAGTTGAATGAAGGAGATAGAAAACCTCTAGTGCCCTCTCCATCTCTACGATTTCAGGGCTCAGATTCTTTGTTATAACCTCAGTTCCTCCACATTACACTGCCCTTTGCATATAGACAGAGTCATGACAGATGTTAACCTACTTTTTCTCTGCATAACAAAGACTCCCAACTCAAAATCTCTACTTGTTCACTCTCAAAAGGCTGCAGGAGATGTCATGCACAGGTTCACAAACAGCCCCTTTGCTCCAGGTACTTTATGGTGATACCATGCCCTTCCTCTGCGTCCCCAGTGCTCCCTCTTATGTTGGATGATGATGAATCCACTTGGAGAGGGATTCTGAGCACTTCCCAGGGTATGAGAGTATGAGGATGTTCCCAGAACTGGTTCTTCCAGACACACTGCGTTCCCAGGCATCTTTAAAATGCTCAAGTTTGACTGTTCCACCCCTGAGTTAGGAGGAGGTTGTTTTGCACCTATTCTGTGCCATGCTTTATCTCCCAGGCACCAAGGATGACCTTTTGTACTTTTTTGTCCCACAAAACCTTTGAATAAATACCTCCTTCAGTGTCTGGACCATACCAAACACATCATAGGCACCCAGTTGTTCTCACCATTTCCCTTTCCTCTTTCTTTACAGCCTTCCCCACTCTACCCCCTCCAACCAGTGCAAACTACACATATAAATAAACATACACCCAGCCAGCTCTCCAGACATGTATGAATCGTACTGTCAGCCTCAGTTTGGACTCGTATTCCTACATAGTAAATCTATCACTGGTATTTGTGAAGTCCTCACAGGATGTCCAACTGAATTGAGTTCTTGGGATACATTTTTTAATGGAAAGTCAGTGGACCCTGCTGTTCAGAAGTGCAGTCAAATGAGGACAGGTTTACTTTTAGACATAGCTTTGACTTTTTTTGTTTGTTTGTTTTACAAAATACAACAGTCTCATTTTAAACAGATTTAAAAATTCAGACAAACAAACAAAAATAATGACTGAAAAAAAACACTCTCCGGACAAGAGATCTGATAATTATTGATTTGATCATTCAAGGACTTTCCATAATTTATTTAACGAGGTCGAAATTTTCAGAAATACATGTTATTTCTAATATTTTGCCATTTTAAACCCTGAATATTCTTACAGTGTCTTTTGGGAGATCCATGATTATTCCCTTAGAATAAAATCCTAGAAGTGAAATCAGTGCCACAGATTTCCAAAGTACATCATTTGGCAAGTTTTGCTAGCTCCTCCTTCAGATTTATCCCAAATCTCAGAACTGCTCACTAATTCCACTTCTACTACTCTACTCTGTGTCCCTTTACACCAACACCCTTGTCCATCTCCCACTAACCCATCACCCAGTCCACCTCCCCTTGGTCCACCACCCTAGAACGTTCTCATATTATAAATGTACTTTTCTGTCTCCCCACACTAGAACTTCAGCTTCGTGAGTCTTTCATCACTGTGCCTCCCAAAGCTAGAAAAATACCTGCATTAGGAGATGCTCAATAAGATATAGATGAATCTATAGATGACAGAAAAAATGAATTGTTCTATCAAAGTGTATGAAGAATATTAAAGCTTTTTTATGTATTTATTTATTTATTTATTTATTTTATTTATTTTTTTTTACATCCCTCACACCGTGAACCCCTCTCCCCCCATCCACCACCACCCAGACCTCACACCGAGCCATCACATTATACACATAAAATTATAGTTGGCATTCATTAATGTCCAGTCTCTGGTGTACAATGCCATGACCAGGCATCCACAGCATCCCTGAGGTGGTCTCCCAAACAGGACACATGTCCATCGGACACCCAACAAAATCCCCAAACACTATTGAATAAGTTCCCCAAAGTAATTCTCAAAAAACCCTGAGGCCATCCTGTGGTCACCAGCCGCCCCCCAATCCCTTCACCCTTCCCCCTATCCCCAAACCCCTCCCCCCCCCCGCCCATCTAACAACTCTTGGTTTTTTGATGCCTATTGCCAAATTGGGCTTCATTTAAAAAAAAAAAAAAAAAAAAAAGGTATCTTATCTCTGTTCCCCCTAGTGGAGAATTAAAGGGCATAGTTTTAACTTGACTTACCCTGGTTATTTTCATGTTTATTTTCTTAACATCACTACAAATAAATGTTCTAAAAAAGAGTCATTAATTAAGGTGGGGGACACATTAGGTGTTTCATTTGATTATAGCTTTCCCTAGAAAATTACTCAAAATAAGTGTCATATAAAACTCTCTGACGATTAAGCAGATTTTTTTCACACAGTGGAACTTTCTTTTTCTGTGCATATAACTATGTACAGGGGGAAATGAAAGATGTAAAAAGTCAAAGTAGGTAAGACTCAAAAGACATGTTATATGTTATATGAGAAAAATCTTGATCCTGGAATCAGACCTATTTGAATTCAAATTCTGGAACCACCATTTACTGATTGAATAATGGGGGACACTTTTTAAATACCTCATTGAGACCCAATACCCTCACCTACAATATGGAGATAATCATTACTTCCCTTTCCGAGTTGCAGTTAGGATTAAACAAAATATCAGACAGGCTATTTTATTGAGCACATCTAGAACAAGGTGAAATGTACTCCCTAAATGAAAGCTGTTTTTATCTACATTCTTGCCATATTGTTGACTTCATCTGTTTATTCTGAAACCTTCTAGAGAAAAGACATTGTGGGATACAAGAACTGTCCTCCAATATGTGAGGAATCATGTTGTTTTGTGGAGGAAGGAGATTTCACTTAGGAAAAAATTAAAGTTATGGTTTAACAGACTCTGGTTGATAAAGGAACTTAGCTCTACAAGCTAGAACTGTCCAGCAAAAGATAAGATTCCTCATGAAGTACTATACACAGGAAATCCTTAAGAAGAGGCTGGAAGGAGAGTTGTAGGTAAAATGAGACTCTGGATAAGGTCACCTCTAGGCTGTTAATGATGCTTGACATTCTTCTCTCAAGGCACCTCTCTTTTGCTTGTCAATGTCGTAGGTATTTAGGAAGGATGTTCCTATGGCTTGTGAGAGGATGCCTCTCAACATTCTCCTTCTCCATTGATATAGAAATTTTCCCTTGGGCATTCATGTGCAAATATGAGAGAAAATGAACCCCAACATTCCTTCTAAATATCTTATCAAGTTGACTGGGAGTGTGAAAATTCCAGTGTCCTCTGCAAACACTCACATACTAATATAATTCGCAGCTCCCAAATCCTCTGGTTGTCAGTAAATTACAGTAAAAATAAAATCACTTCTTTTATTCTGGTATTCACTAAGGAAACCCAACCTGTTGTCCCCTCTTTCTTCTTTTAATACATTGCCATCTTTCGTAGTGACGTCAGGGAGTAGACAGCTCATTGGCTGAAAACATAACAGAAAAAGAAGATGTACTGGTATCTGCTCAGTGAATTGTATAGTTCTGCATTTTCTCCAAAATGGCGTGCACTTATTTATAGCATAAGTCCTACAGTAGAACACCACCAATGTTTACCTAGCCTTCTCAGTAAAAACATGTGTTGTAAGAAAAAAACATAGCGCCAGTCCCTATGAAACCCTGGCTTACTAAGTGACCTTGAGCAACTTGTTCTCTCTCAATCTCCAAGTATCATGACTAAGAGTGTAGGCTTTGAATCACACTGACCTGAGTCCAAATCCTGACTCTGTCACTCCTTAGTTTTGTGACTGTGGATGATTTTCTTAACCTTTCACAGCCTAAATTTCTTCATCCCTAAAATGACCATTACAAGAATTTTTCATTTCTCATAGAAGCATCATGACCGTTGATTGTGATACCATAATGTTTAGTGTTTAACCAACTGCCCAGCACATTGTAAGAGCTCAATAAATGTTCCACTATTAAAATAATTAGATAAAGATGTCCTTGTCCCGGAGAAGCTTTATCAGCGAGTGTCCTCAACTCTACATCATTAGTTGAATCCTGGCTGCAACATTGCTATTCTCCCAGTAACCCAAGACAGAAATGTTTATTCATTAAGCAATGAGTCATCAGGGTGCTATCATGAGCCAGGCACTGCGCAAATTATTGGGCGATGCTGACCCCAGGGCAGATGCATTTCTTCCTCCCATGGTTCTTACCATTTGCAGAATCATCTTGGATTTCTTCCTCCCTGATATCCCTCCCTTGGCCAACAAGTTACTAAATTCAATGGATTCTATTGCCTAAATATCTCTCAATTCTACCCTCTTAATCCTTCTGACTCTCACCAACTCAGTTCTAGTTTCATCGTCTCTTGCCTGTATCACCCACAGAGGCATCTACACTATTTTCCTTGGTTCCAGCTTGACATTCCTGCCAGCTACTCTTCACAATCAGTCACAAGTGTCTTGCTCAAATACAAACCCCATCCTGTCCAGAACAAAACCAAAATTCCTTGGCATTTCATGTGAGGTCTTTCATCATGTAACTCTGTTGACCTCTAGTCTGATTTTTGGCCCCTTTCCTACAGGGGCAGGCTCTGACCACATGAAGCAACTTAAAATGACCTGAAGATGCCGTTACTAGTTCACGTTTTGTGCTTCTGTGCTTTTGTATATGCAGTTTCCTTTTTTCAAAAGGCCCTTCTCCCTTGCCTACTTGGAAAACTCACTCTTCAGTGTTTGTTTCAAATGTCACCTCTACTGTGACCCATTCTCAGAGAGTAGGTCACTTCATCTTCTGAGCTATCTCTATACCAAAACCTATTACTCTTGGTTTCTCTTAATTTTTCATTAGATATCAGCTCAAAAGTTACCACCTCCTCAGAGATAACTTTTTTGACCACTCCCTACCCACTAAGAACTCCCAAAGCATGAATTTCTACACCAACTTCTCCGATGACTTTTTGTTTGTAAATATGGTTCACTGAGTCTTATAAACAAACTTGTGCAAAACAACCACATAATTACATAACTATAAATAATTAACAATTTTCCAATAAAAATTCAGAAAAAATACATATTTTATTTTTTCATGCAAAAAAAAAAAAGGCCAAATCTTTACATCTCTAGGAAATACTAGGCTAAGAGCATGTTAACTATTCAAACCTTAAAATTCTTCACATTGTATTTCTATGTTAAGCCAGATCAGGAGAAAGTCACATCCCTGGACTATATTTTGGGCCTTCTAACAAATTGCCTTTTTGGAATTATGATTTAGCACTATTCTCTGTGTTCACGCAGGCCACTGCTATTATAAAAAACAGATGTTTGCAGAACATCTTCTGGAATCTTGATCAAAGTGCTACTGAGAACATCTTCCAAAGTATTGCTCAGTGTCTTTTGTGTCAGGTTCAACTCAGAAGTAAAATCCAGGACAACATGCGTATCTATCTGTGTATTCTTCTACTAGATGCCAAGAGATAGATACCCATCACATTTCTCTCTTTGCTTAGACTTTCAGGAAACTCAAAGCTAATTTTGGCTCTTAATTACTATAATTTTACTCAACCAAGATTTTTTTAAAATCCACTTTTATTTTATCTTTCTATTACTAACTCCCCTGCCTCTTTCCCAGATTTAAATATGTGACTTTTTCCACCTACTGGCTAAAGAATTTGGGACAAAGAGATAATAAAATGTATGGTAGTAAAAGAAGCATGCACGTTGAAGTCACATGATACTGAGTTTCAAGGTCAGCTGTGTTACTAGATTTATACCTTACTTGCCACTACTCTTAGTTACTTCAACTCAAAAATGGAAAATTAATGTCATCTAGATGTGATTAGGAATATTATATGTGGAAAAATATATACATAAGCATATCTACTGCAATGTTTGAAATTTAAGAGGAATCCTTTTTAAATTATATTTGTGCCTCCTCAACTCTTATTGGAAAATGGGGAATAAACGCATGGACAGACAAAAGGGTAAAATAACAATAAAGGCAACGAGATTGCCCACGATCAGTTGTGGAACAGATAATAAGATGTTGACCTTGGTTGAGTTCATAGAGATGATAAAACACTAGGCTTTAAAGGATGTGCATAATTTACATAAATTAAAAAAATAGAATGAGGATATTCTGAAAAGTGAGACTTTGACAGGAAAGTGTGAATTGAGAAAACCTGAAGCTTACAGACCTCATAGCAAGTTTATCAACAAAATTACCAGAGTATGTATTACAATGATCAAGTTAAAAATTCAGAAAGCTCCTGCTTATACAACTGAGAGTCATGGAACACACAATGAAAAGGTAATTTCTTGGAATATTTAAAGGGAAACAAGGGAGATATTTGGAGCATCCCTCCCCCTCCTCAAATTCTAAACAACTGAAGATACTGAAAATGTAAATAAAAGTAGCTCTAGGGAATCCCAGGATTATCCATTCACTTTTCAGAAACCAAGAGGAAGATGCATGGCATCATAAAGCAGAGGAATTGGACTGGGTGCTTTGCCTCTAAGGGTTGCACATCGAAGAAGAGAAGAGAGAGGTCCAAAGTCACATAACAAGACAGAGGTAGACAGTGGACCCAATTTCACGTTCCCTGATTCTCAGCCCACACTGAGACTCCTGCTTTGTACATCACATTCTCTTCATCTCTAGGTCACTGCATTCTATCCTACCTCCCATCTGGGTGTGTGAAGGGGAAGCTCACTTAAAATATATGTATGATATATACACACTCTCATATAAATACAAGTAAAACTATGGATATCTGATTTAGATTAGTGGATTTATTGATGTCAATATTTTCATTGTAGTATTGTGCTTTACAAAATGTCACCATGAGGGGAAACTGGACAAATAGAGAAGGGGTCCTTTATTACATGTGAATCTATAATTATCTTTATTTAAAAATTATGATGCTGAAAAAAAATATATATGTATGTATTTTAACATATACATTTTAAATAAATACACACACATTTGTGTGTGTGTGTGTGTATTTTACTTTCCACTTTCTGAATCTTGATCCATTTTACTGCCCAAATTTATGGTGATCAATGAGGCTGAAGAGGTCTGCATCATGCTTCGAGCATGTTCTTTGCTCATTTGTATGACTGGATCTGAAACAGCAGAAGAAAGTGTGTTTTGAGAGTCAGTTGTGAGGTTGCCAGCTGAGTGTTTGGATTTAGATGGATCACACGCAACACTTCAAATGGTTTTCGGCTCAGTATCCAAACATTTGGTTTCTTATCTACACTAATTCCAAATTTTATAAAGTTGCTGAAAGTTTATTGTGGCTAAATTCATGTATGCCTGAGACAGATGCAGCTGAAATAGGTTTTCATTCATTGGGTGGGGTTGGGATATGCCTCCCAAAGGAAAATGTGTAAGTAGATGAAGAGAAATATTCTTCTCTGGCAATGGAATTTTTTATTTTTATTTTTATTTTTATTTATTTATTTTTTTTTTATGGAGGGTGCAGCTCACAGTGGCCCACGCAGGAATCAAACAGGCAACCTTGGTGTTACTGGCACCACACTCTAACCAAGCTAACCGACCACCGCAGAATGTCTTTGTAATCCAGAAAGGATATAAAAGATGATCTATTCTGGAAATGAACAATAGGTTTAGTAGAGAGCTGCTCTCTAGTGGAATGTGTTGCAAATCCTGAAGTTACACTCTTGCAAATCATGAAGGAGGATCACAATAGATTGGTGATGTCTGCCATGAGCTTGGAAGATACTGGTGGCAGCACACAGGTCAAGCATATGCCATTTCTGATCTGACCGAATCCTTTTCTAATGTCAGAGAGTGACAGTGACTAGATAGAATCTAGAATCCAGGAGCAGAATCTAGATTTTATGACTTACCTTGCATGACCTTTATCATTCTAGGATCAGTTCAGACTTAGTTATCTTCCAGTTTGATAGAGCAGAGACTCACTTCCTGCCCAGCAGTGTCTCCATGTGTTTTATTATTTGAAGCAAAAATCAAACTATTTGTGAAGTAAGGTTTCCTCCTCTTCCAGAAGAAATGTCCCAAATGAGGTTTCTAGATCTCTGTGTGGGCTTGTCACAACTTCTCAAGTCTAGCCACACTCCACTGGAAGACCTTGTGGGTTCCTCAGAGATGCTCTCAAGTTAGAAGGCAAAGCCCTTCTAACTTGAGAGAGGGGAGAAGGGAAAGAAGGATGGAGGAAAAGAGAAAAAAACAAAGGGAGGGAACAAGAAAAATAGAGAGGAAGGAAGGGGAAAAAAGGGGGAATGGGCGAAAGGGAGGAAGAAAACATGCTGGGATAGAGGAAATAGTATTAATTGTGCCCTCTTTGTTAGTCTATTAAACCCTAAGGGGCCATCTGTGACATACGCATATCTGTATCTTCAATTCCGAGTACTGACCTTACTTAGCATATCATAACTACTTAATATTTGCTGGACAGTTTTTATTATTATTTAAAATGGGGATAATAATAAATGCTATGCTTTACATAGGGCTTCTATGGACCTCTGATGAAATGTTGAGTGTGAAAATGCTTTGTAAATGTAGCAAGAGTGCTGCTGCCTGACCTAAGTTCTGGTATATGATGTGAAGCCACACTGTCCCAAGTCTCTATTTACACAGTCTAGTAAAGTGGGGACTGTGAAGCCTCGTTAGAAAAAGTAGCACCCACAACTTTAGTACAGGCAAATTTAATTACACTGTGTGTGGTAGGGATGAGCAGAAAAGAGATCTGAAGACTGGATTGTAAGGAAGAATTGGACCATGAATTTGCTGAGAAAGAATGCATTAAAAGAAGAAGAAGCTTGGAATGACAAGAGTACTTGGGGAGTAAAAGGGTGGGTAGACTGGAAAGAGTTGTATAAATAAGCTCTGTTTCACTTAGAGACCCAAGCAGCCCTGTGGTGGGACTTCCCCAAGGGGGGAGCGATAAATAATCCCCTCTCTTTGTAGGAAAGTGATGAGCTGCCACATAGGATTGGGAGCATGGTATACCAGATGAGTAAGTGGAGATCTGTGCCAACGAACATGCTGATGTTTACAAGTGCAAACTCCACAGTGTAGGGCTGGAGACAATTCTTTATCACAGGTTTTTATGGTAGACACCAATGGCTCATGGCAGGTAGACAACACTCATTAATAGACATGTAAGACAACACTAGAGGATACCAACAACTCTTGTAGTGGGGAAGGGAATACATGGTAAAACACTAGAGGAGACTGATACGTTTTCTGATAAGCTTCATTGCATTGGCAGCCACAAGTAATATAACTGTGTCTTCTACTCTGTGGGTTCTAATGGGGCCATTTAGGTTAGGTAAAGTAGCATGGTACATTAACGGAATTTCTGTGCTAGATATTCTAAATTTATAGACTCAGAGTTTACATACTTTGGTGGGTATAGGAACCATGCATAAAATTTTATATCTCAGCCAGACCAGCTATTGTCTTGTTGGAGTAATTCCAAAATCAAAATCGAATAAAAATTATGCTGGGAGGATTCTTTATGGAAAATGGATCCGAGAGCATGTTTTTTTCCCCCAATCATAGCTGGTGTTTGCCGAGATTGAGAAATACATAGACCACTAATTTAGTTGTCCAGGTTGCCCCCATGGCATTGTAGAGTGCAAATCTCCCCCTGGGGGAAGTTAGAGTGAGTTTCCTCTTCTTCATCTGCTCTTGCAGAACCAGGGTTATCTCAGGAACTATCCAAAAAAAAAAAAAGAATACTTTTATAGGCGTTGTTTACAGTCTGTGAAATGCAGCCAGTGGGAGGTAGGTATATCTCCTAATGGCCAAGATCCCGGAGCATACACACCTGGACCTGAGCCAACCCATGGTCACATTAGATAGCAGCTACTCATCTCTAAAATGAAGGTGACCATAACTGTCTCAGCCAGGGAACAATAAGGATAGGTGAAATAAAAAATGCAAAATAATTAGACCAGTATTAGCACAAGTAAGTAATCAATACATTGTTCACATCAATACCACTGTTATTAGTAGGCTGTTGCCAGCAGAGTTAGGATAGAAATTTGACCGCAGGACTTAAGAGAGAATTCTACCATCCTGAAGGATGGCACCACTCAACTCACTGAAACTTGTGAGCTGTTAACATTGGCAAGGAATTACAAGGGTTACACAGATTATTGAGGCTTTCTGGTTGTTTTTTGTTGTTTTACTTCACCACAGAAGCTCAAAACAAGAAGACCATTAACAACAACAACAAAACTGAGATACAGCAAAGACTAATTATATGCATTAATGTTAAGAACTGTTTTGGCCTTTCAAAGGAGGTAGTTATTTTACCTAATTGGTGGGTCAGGACAGACTTCACGAAACGGGGAGGGTTTTGACAGCTCTGTAAGAAAGCATGGAGTTTGGACAAACACAGATATGAAAGAGGAAGGATAGACATTTTAGTGTGAGGAAGAAAGAAATACAAAGATAGATAAACAGGTTTGTGTGTGACAAAAACACGAGGCAATGAGGCTGAAAATGTAGGTTAGGAGCACATGACAGAATGCCGTAGAAATTCTTAATTCCAGAGGCAGTGGAGAAGCATTCTGTATCTTTCTTGAGTGGATTGTGAATTCTCTATGGACAGAATATTTAGTTTTGTGTCCGAATTTCTCATGATCTTAATATAACGACTGGGAAATAATATGCAATAATTGTTTGAGTAAATGATGGGTGAGTGGATAGATGGATGGAGGGACAGACACATAAGTAACAGTAATGGAAGATATGCACCCAGCTGTCTTGTATTCATCTTCTTGTTCATTCAGTATTCAGTATTCAGATGAAATAAATTGGTGTTTCATAAGCTGTGCTGCATACTATTTGTATTTTGAAATTGACAGGAATTCTCTCTACCATACTAAGCCTAGGAAAGACCATTTTGTCCACCCTGTGGAGGGATTAACTTTATAGGTAGTACACTCTATCTACTGGAAGTCAGGGGTATTTTTTTGCCCTAGTCATTTTTGTTGAATCATTGAGTTGATTTTAATAAGAAGGAGAACAGTTTCTTAAAAATTGGGACTCCCCCAAAGCCAATTTTTATGTTTCCCCAAGCACTGCAATTGAGGCCACTCTGCCTGGCTATTAATACTCTAATGGAGCAGCACGCCCTCTTACAGAGGGGAAGTCAGACATTGTGCTGAGCTGATTAGAAGTGATGGCATGGAGCTTCTTCCTGAGAACGGAAGTCCTGTAACCTCAAATACCAAGAACTATAAATCTCAGCGATGTATAATGGCAATTGGTTTGAAAGGCCTAATCGACACAGAGAACGGAAGCCAAGTGCAGATGCTTGCGACTGGAAGCTCCCGGCCTCCGCCTCCTTCTAGAAGGAGATGTGTCATTTTCTCTCTCAGTGCTGGGAATAGCAATAAAGGATTTCAAAGGTGAGCCTCGCTAAGTGCCAGACCGGACGCCCTGCCTGATGGCTGGTAGTGTCTAAAATTTAAGTTCACCTGTGGTGCATTAATTTGGGAAGCTGGTAAAAAACATGGATTCCTAGTTATTATTTGAGACGTATTGAATCAGACTCTCTGAATTTGGGCCCAGTAGTTACTATTAGCAAAAAGGTCCTGGTTGATTCTTACGCATGGTGATGTTTGAGAACCACTGCTGCAAATATCAATCCCCGTCTGCTCCATGAGCTCTCCCTCAGGCCCTGCCTCTATGTGATAATGAAAACATCTCTGACCTTGGGTTTAGCCAACCCATGTTCACACCTCAGGTCAGTCACCTACTCAGTGAATGGCTTTAGGAAAGTTCTGCTTTTTTTCCCCAAACCCCATTCTCCTCATCTGTAAAATGAAGGAAACAAACTTTAAGAGGCTAGATTCTTATGAGGTCCCAAATGATTAGACATTGCATGAAAACATTAGGACATGGTAAAGAATGTTACCGGTCATGCACTTGAAACATGCATAGCTTTGGAGGGTGCAGGAGATACGAAATAGCCTTTTGCTATGATGTATGCCTCTGTTTAAGACTAACAAAGTCAAACCTTTTGGAGTGCAGAGACAGGATGCCTGAGATACAAAGAGTTGGACAGACCTAAACTTGCTTCTCAGTTCCATTGCTCGTTACTAACAGAAGCTTAGACGAGTCACTTAGTCTCCCTCAAATTCTAATTTGCCTTCTGTGAACTGGGCATAAAACATCTGTCTTTCATAGTTACTATACTAGAGTTATTTGTGTAATGTACTTGGCACGTATGAATACTAATACATGAAGCCAATGATGATTCCACAAGCCGACATAAGGTGGAACTGTTAAGCCTCTCATAACCTTTATTAGTCATGCCCTTATTATTTGGTGTTAGACAACTGAGGTTTTCTCTATTATATACAAGTACAATATGTTATGCCAGCTGAGCCTCAGGTTCCTAGGCTACCCCTTCCCAAACAGATAGTTACATAAGTCCCCCTACCCCAGAGAAACTATGAGTCTCTACTAGTGGTAACTATTTATCATTCATCATATATGTACTTGGAGGAGGTTACTTGACTTCTCTAAGCCTTACTTTCCACCCGTGCACACTGGCCATACCATCCCTGCACCACTATTAGTTAGGGTAAGTAATGCTAAAGATTGTAACAGATACATCTCGAAATCCTAGTGACACCCTGATCGAAGTAAAAGATCATTTGTTTACTCACACCCTGGTCAAATGTGTTTTAGTCAGGTTTGGGAGATTTTTATCCATGCTTTCAGGGATCCAGTCTCCTTCCACTTGATGGCTCCCATCTTCAACACCCTGTCTCCAAGTTCCCTGCAGAAAGAAAAGGGTGACCATGGAGACAGAATGCCAGAGGCTCAAGTGCCTCAACCGCAAAGGGACGCGTGTCACTTCAGTTCATGTTTCATTGACCAGAGCTGCTCACACTGCCCCACCCAGATGCAAGGGGGTCTGAAAGAAAGTCCCTGGCAGGCAGCCACTTCCCAACATGAACTTCATATGATGCAAGGAGAGCACACATCTCTGTCTCAGCCACTGTTACTGATGCATACCATTGCTGTGAAGGTGAGATGAACAAATACACATCAGTGCTTAGCAGAGAGCCTGGTACATAGTGTATCATCAATACATGTTAACTGAAGCCATCCTTCTGAAAACCACAAGGGTAATTTCATTCTTTGTAAACACTGATGGAATCCTTTGGATGCATATGACTTATTTAAACACCAAATTGGCCATCATGATGATCTATCTTTATTTTGGTTTAATTATTATTAATTCATTCAACTCACACTTATTGAGTGCCTACCAAGACTGGGCACCAGCAGTGAACCAGACTCCCTCTGCCAGGCATTACATGGAATGGTGGAGAGAATGGACATGAACACTCTGCAAACAATGAACATAAATGGTGATGTAAATTATAATTGTGACCATTGCATAGCAGAGAAGTACTGCGAGCTAGAAGACTGCCTTAGGCTGTAGGGTTCAAGGAAAGGCTTCTCTGAGAGCTGAAGAATGAATGAAATTTAGCCAACTAAAAAGTGGGAAACAGATTTTAGGCACAGGGGACTGACGTGAGCCTCTTCTTGCAGATCTCATCACCTCAGTCCTGGGGATAAGTCAGCTTCAACAGCAGACCTCATGGAATAGTCCAAAGCATCATCAGCTTACAAATACAAATAAATAAAAGCATCCTGGTAAATCTGTCCTCAAGGAACAAAAGCAACTTACAAACAACACACAACAGCTGAACACTTTAGAAGCTCCAAGGAATTTACAAATGTTTTTATCCGATTACAAACATTCCTTTGCTCCTCCTCAGAACCTTCAATGAACCTTTCTGCATATAACTTCTCAGCCTGATTCAAGTCACTGAATCTGTTTGAAATAGAAATATTTCTGTGATTTGTGCTTCTCTTAGCTGAATATCCAGTCCTCACCAGTTTCCCCACAGCCCTCAAAATGCAGAAATCTGATTTTATGTTAATTGTCCTTATCACAAAATAATAACAACAACAATAATAAAACTAAGAGGCTGGGAGGAAATTTTTGGAGGTAATAGGTAGGTTTAGGTTTATGGCATAGATTGTGGTAATGGCTTCGTGGGTGTATACTTATCTCTAAACTTATGTATTTGTATGTGTTAATTATGTACAGCTTTTTGTATGTCAAAAATAACAATAATCTTAAGATGTGAAATTAAAAAGTACAGGAGTATTGTGCATATGTGGACCCCTAAGCACACAACCAACACGTGTATGTGCACACATATGAGCACACATAAGCACACAGCAGGGGAATGTTACTGGAGGGGACAGAGAGAACTAGTAAGTAGACCTAAGGATTTTAGGTCCTGGCTCTGCCATTTGCTGGTTTTGTGATCCAGACTCTTTAGAATGGCATTCAAAGTCCCTCATGGTTGGGAACATACCGAAGTCTGAGCGCTTAGCACCTTCCACCATTCTTCCCTGAGTGTGCTCTCTGTTTCAGCCAGAGCAAGTATTTCAGGTCCCTCACATGTTCCTCATGCTCCCGTTATTTTATACATGATGTGAACCTCCACTCCCTGACATGCTCTCCACAAGTACAGAACTCTGTCTACACCTTCTGCCACATACACAACTCCTATTCAGTCTTCCCATGGGTTTCAGTCTCTTTCATTCAACTTTTTCTCGATCTTTCTTTTGCCTCGTTCTCTGTGGTACCATCACTGTGCTTAAGCCACTGTTAACAGCTGTGATATTTTCTAATTATTTATGTGCCTTCCTCTCTCACTAATCTATGTGAATTCTAGTCATTTGTCCTCTCTCCCCCTCAGTTTTCTCATCCATTCTCTTATTCAGTGAGAAAAAGCATGTGCAGTGCTTAGTATATTATGTGTGAGTGATTGATTAACTCAACAAACATTTGAGTGCCTACTATGTCCTGGATTGTGAATGGAAAAACACTTTGCCAACAGTTAAGCACTCTGCAAATAGAAACATACATTTAATAATTATAAGGTGATTGCTGCAGCATTAAGACAAATATGTGTACACATTTCTGCTTATGTAATTATAATAATGATAATAATATGAATAACCCTGTTGGCATTCTTGAAGAATGATGAGAAGAGTAAGGAATGTGGAGTTTGCAAACATTGGAGTCCTGAATAAGATGATGATACTTGATGCAAAACCATTTATGAATTCCAGGGTCAGTGAATTTAATACATTTTATATCATTGCAAATGTTTGCTCTACTCCCAGGGAAGATTTAAAAAAAAAAAATCCTGTGTTTGGCTCGGGAGCTTGCTTCTCTCCTGGCATTATGCATCAGGCTAAATGTCACAAGAATATTTCAGCATATGTGGGTAAATATTTACACTCATTTTAAACAGATATTCCAAATTCCTTGTTGTTTTTCAGCAGAGGCCTAAACCTGGTGGTAAAAGTCATGAATAAAACTTTTTCATTCTCACTAAGTGAGAAGGGGCTTTTCAAGGATTCTTGCCTCCAGAGTGCTCCATATTTTTCCTTCCATTCTCTTTGGGTTGAGCTTTTGGAAGGGAGAACTGGCACCCTGCCATGGAACTCTCCTCCAAGCCACTTCGAATTATTGCTGCATGGTCCCTGAGAGCCAGTAAAGATTCAGCTGTGATCTCGAGGTGGGGAGGAAGTATAAAGGAAAGAAATATAGAAGCTATAATATGAAGAAGTAACTTGCAAAAATGCAAAAGAAAAATGTATAGTGTTATGGCCTTGCGTTGCAAATGGGTGGACAATGACATACACTGTATTTCCAATTCTACGAGGAATAAAAAAATCATGGCTGGAAAAAAATCAAAGATTTTGTTTGTGCTGGATCTTTGGAGATGCAGAGGACAAAAGGTTATTTCTGGCTTGACAGGTTGATATTATACAAAGCATGGGTTATGAACAATTTTGTTTGTGTTTGGGGTACATTGAAATGCTGTGTGTGTGTGTGTGTGTGTGTGTGTGTGTGTGTGTGTGTGTGTGTGTATTCTCCTAGCAGTTTCTTTTGTTTTCTAAAATACTCAAGAGAAGAAGTGCTCCTTTGTGGAAAAGGCATCAAGACCTCTGCGAATAGAGCAAAGGAAGAATCTAGGCAAAGCTTCAGCCTGATCTAACGAGCTACTCTGACGCATCATTGGTACCACAGGTTTGCCCCGTCTTGAGGCACGGAGGTCCAGTTTTATTATCCTGCATCAGTTAGTCTTGGAGGCAGGATTTCCAAGGGGTTTGAAGGCAAGGGTTACCTGCGAGGTTGTCTGAGTAAGGTAACTCACCCTTGGCTAAGGTGAATTTTCTAGCTGTGAGTACGCTGAGGTGTTGCACAACCCACAACAGCTAAAGAATGAAAAGGAACGTGTGTGGGCGCCAACAACAACTACTACATAAAAGTTGAAATCTATAGAGGGACAAGGTAGAATCACAGAGTGCTGGTAAGTTCAGAGCAGAGACACTGATTCTTTCATTCTACATTTATTGAGCATGTACTCGGCTAGTAGTACTGCTAGGCACCAGAGATACACAAACCAGAGGGAGCCATTCTACAGTCTACATCCTGGTATAATCAGGCAGGAATTCTACCTTAGGGTCCAATAAAAAGGGAAAAGCAAAGGACACGAAGGTCCTGATCACAAGACAGCGCGCACATATTGTGCACCTGCTAAGTGAGCAGTCCTATGCTTAGTATGATGGCGGCAGCGAAGATACATAGCTTGGCTTCCAACTTTGGGAAGACAACGAGTGAAAAAAATAAATAAAATGCTAGCCATGATATACTCGGTGTCTCATAAGAAGCAGGAAGACTAAGTACAGGAAAGCCCAGAGGAGAGAGAGATCATAAACTGGAGGAATTACGGAAATCTGAGAATTTACACTGGGGGTGACTCTTCAAGAATGGGCAGAATATGAGCATATGTCAGGGCGGGGTGGGGGGGTATGTTCCAAATAGAGGAAATGCCTTAAATAAAGACAAGGAGAAAAAAATAGTTTCACATAAATTATACCATGTGATTGCCAAATAGTGAAATTTTGCTAGAGTAGCAGGTAAAAATAGTGAAGCTGTAGGACATAAGCCCGGAGAAGTAGGCAGCATGGAGAGAACCTTCAAATCCAGGCAAATAAAGATTTGGGACTTGAGCATTAAAACAATGGGTAGCTATGAATAGACCCTGAAGAGTAAAAAGATTATAATTAGAGCAGTACAGTGAGAGAGTAAGTTTGGCAAAGCATAAGATATACACTGAAGCAGGAAAAGATAGTGGTACTAAAGCAGGAACAGCTAGTGGTACTTGCTTTTCCAAAGCAAACTACTGCATAGTGGTACATCGCATGCAGGATACCTAGCATGGGTTTGTTAAAAGAGAACACTCTTAAACAAAGAGTGAACCCTAAGGTAAACTATGACTTTTGATAATAATTTATAAATATTTTTGCATCAATTACAACAAATATACCACAGGAATGTAAGATGTAAATAATTGGGGAAGCTGTGGGAGGGGGGAGAGGAAGAGGACGTATGTGGGAAATTTCTGCTCAATTTTTATGTAAACCTAAAACGGCTCTAAAACACTTTTCATTTCAAGAAAATCTAAAAAATAATAATAATAATAATACTGTTGCCCAGCCCTTTCACCTAGCCAGTGACTACTCATTCTTCAGAATCTCAGTTTAAACAGAGCATTTCCTCTCTGTTCTCTAGACCCCTTCTATGTGATTTCATACCACCCTGAACTTATCCTTGGTTCCATCATTCTTACAAGGTTGTTGGCTAGGAATACTCTCACTGCACTGTAATGTGAATGGAAAAATACATTTTATTGCATTAAATCACTGAGATTATGATATTTGTTATAGCAACTGAAATTATTTATTCTAGCTAATGACTGTGTTCACCAAATAGTAAGCATCTTAGAGATCAGGATTGTGTTTGTCTAATTCACCCATAATTTTCTAGTATCTGAAAGAGTACCTGACTCACAGGGACTCAGAAAATATTTACTGATATTTACTATCAGTAAATATTTACTGATTGTATATTTCATTACAAATTATTTTATCATAGAGATAAAAATAATCTCTATTTATATCCTAAATAGATATTGGTGAAGAATGTTGGCTTGGAAATAAGACAATCCTTGGTGTAAGTGTTAACACGTCCTTTCACTTCTGCTTTGTGATATTGACCAATTCATTTTATACTTTTAAGCTCTTCTCCTCTGTAAGTTGGGAACACAAATAGTTCCTATACCATAACGTTGTTATCAGAAGTAAATGTTATATTGCATGGTTTTAGCCCAGCTTCTGCAGAAAACGGAGCTTGAAGCAAGGACTAAGTGCTAATGCTTAATTTTGGCAGATGCAATCCCAAGGTAGAAACGTGGGAAAAGGAAAGTGAGGCATAAAGGGATGAACAGAAATGCAAGACAATGCATTACTATGTCGTCCATTGTTTTATAGTCAGCTATGAAGAGACACAACTGTGCCACAAAAGCCAGATCCCCTTGGTCATAGGGGCCATCTCCAAGTAGTCAGTACAGAGGATCCCCACTTCAGAATGGTCCACCCAACACTGGAAGGGCATGGGATTCATTCTTCTGCATTGTGTTTCTCTCCGTTAATACCCCACACTTCTGGACAGCCGCTTCTGGCCCTTTGGACAGCTTCTCAGAAAGCCTGACCCCCCTTCCCACCACCACCACACTGTACTGTACATTTCATCCAAGTCTGGAAGGAGCAGGGAGAAAATGAAATCCAGGACATATAGCTGGTCAGTCTGGCTTTGCATGGGCAACCAAAGGGTGGAGGCTGACACTCCTGGGGAAGTTGCTGGTCACCTCCAAGAGGCAGGAATCAGGCAGATTCAAGCAGACATGGTCGGCCATAGAAACAAGCTTGTGAACCTATCCTTGAGGAAGAGCTGTGACAACTGATATGCTACCCGCAGTTGAGGGCTAGAAGAAAGTAGCTCTAACAGAACCCAATATGGCACAGAAGAAGTGTCCAATAGAGCATGCAAATAATCGATCAGTCTCTGGCACAGAGAAGGGATTTAACACATAATGGTTATTAGTTTCTCTTTCATTATGCAGTTAAGAACTTTGTTTAAAATTATCATCTCTATGCCAAAGAAGATAGATTGGATAGGCGAGAATGAGACTCGCAGCAAACCATAAAACAGAAGATAAAATATTTTGGATGATAAATTATATTATGAGGACGTCATGAGAAAATCTGTGTCCATGTACTACATGTACTCATATAGTATATGACATATGGAAAGGGCTAAATAAACACTAGATTTTATTTGAAATATTTGTTAAATGAATGGATAAATGAATAAAGAAAGTCGATTTTTGAAGAGTCTAGAATTCTAGGATATTGGAGCTAGAGAGGATCTTAGAGATTGACTATTCCAAATTATTATTTTTAATAGAAAATTATACTGAGGCTCATGGAGGCAAAATAGTTTTCTAGAGTCTAACAGCTAATGGGCAGGTATTCAAGTATTTTGTTTTTAAGTTTATTGGGGTGACAATGGTTAGTAAAGTTACACAGATTTCAGGTGTACAATTCTGTATTACATCATCTACATATCACATTGTGTGCTCACCCAGAGTCAGTTCTCTTTCCATCACCATATATTGGATCCCCTTTACCCTCATCTCCCACCCCCCACCCCCTTTACCCTCTGGTAACCACTAAACTATTCTCTGTGTCTATGAGGTTTTGTTTCTTCATTTGTTTGTCTTGTTCTTTGGTATTTTTCAGTTTTATATGCCACATATCAGTGAAATCATATGGTTCTCTTTTTCTGTCTGACTTATTTCGCTTAGCATTATATTCTCAGGATCCATCCATGTTGTTGCAAATGATACAGGTATTCAAGTATTATTTCTAATTGCTTTATACCTTACTCCCATAATTCTCTATCGATCATACTTCTATAATGCAAAGGAATCTGATAATTATAATAATAAGAGCTATCATTTTTCCAGTACTGAGAATGTGTCAAGAGGTTTTCACCTGCCTGAGGAATTTCCTGTGCCTATTAAATACACAGAGAATCCATGGTCTCAAGTGGTGAAGTACCTTGCTCAGTTATTAAATGGTAGAGTCAGATAGCAAACAGAAGTCTTGCTGTTCCTGATGTTCTTACCTTCTATCATTGCATTACACAACCTGTGGTGCTTGATGATGGATTTTCCCTCTTGTCACGCTTACAAAAATTCATGTGAAGACAGGAGATGGAAATCCCATAACCTATGACAAGGAACAGGGGCACAGAGGGAAAGCAAGAGGAGTGAGCTGTGGACCAGCAGAAAATTTAAAACTGAGATTCCTTCCACCTCCATCTGCAACATTTGCCTTTTTTTTAAAAACAAGAAAAAGTCCCTTCTGGGAAAGACTCACTCAACTCCAGATACCTTTCCAAGACATTCTTGGAGCTGAGACTAGCATATCAAGTTTGGCGGTAAAGTGTGATTTTTAATTAGGCCATTTCTCTCTGGGGGCTGGGGGTTCTGTTGGCTGAACTTCATAAAGGAACCTGTGGGTGGGCAGCGCACAAGGAGCTCAAAGGTGAGGAGCATTCGGGACTAGCCTCCTGGAGGGGCCTGGCTGTCAGTTCATGAAATTTCCTTTATTTCTTCTTCCTCCTAAAGTCATTGGAAATTACTGCACCCAGGGAGAGTTGTGGCCTCCCTTGATAGAAAAGGGCTTTGGAGCTCTTGGATCAGAGCCAGCTAATATCCAGGGCATTTGTTTCTCAGCCACAGGGCCCCTGTGTGGACCAGTCATTCAATCCAGACAGATGTCCACCTTCCTTGCTGCATGGAATCCCTTTGGGGCCTAGAGAGCTACTCGTGCCGCTCCCCAAGTGAAAAGTTCACGTTCCTCCTGTTCATGAAATAACATAACGTGATCCCAATTTTCCTCCTGGGGTGTGTCCAATGATTTAAGGCTTTTGACTTCTGCGCTAGAGATCAATTGTTGGCTGCCTACATTCTCTCTTCCACACTGGACTACAGTAGGCAAGTGCAGCTGGTTTGTGGGTGGGCCTGGTCACTCAGGAGGGGTGCCTAGAGGATGGAAATCACACAGATCCCAGAAAACCTGACACTTGAAAGTGAACCCAGGAGACACCTCCTGCACGTGCTCCCTGGTTCATTGTCTTCCTTTGAAAACTGGACATTCACCTCTGGTTTCCAGGGCACCCGAGGGGAATTTTCTAAAATACAAATCCAATCACATGATGTTTCTGCTTTAAAACACCCTACAGTGTCCTTGGTCAATGCACATTAAAGTCCTTATCAATCATTGCATCAAGATTTTGTTTGTTTTGTTTTTTATGTTGCTGTCCACACATAACTCTCCAGCTTCATTGGCTCTTCTTCCACACCTGCCTTCTACAATTCTCAAACTTAATTATGCCCTTCAGATTTTCATCCATACCCTTCCCTCTAACTGCAACAATCTTTGAGGCTTCTCCCTTTCTGTCAGTGGGTTCCCTATCCCCTCCATCCTGATTCTTTCCTGTGCTTGCTTGGATAAATTTGGCTTTCTTCATATATCAGATTAGAAGTTACTTTCTCTGGAAAGCCTTCCCTAAATATTTCCCCAACCCCCGCAGCTCATTGGCAAAACTGGAAGACCTGACCATGTCCTTCCAGAATGAACTGCTTTAACATCTATCTTAGCACTTAACATGCTTTATTGTAATTCTCTGTTTAATTTGCCCTCTCCCATTTACTGTAAGCACTGTGAAACTAAAGATCTGGTTTGCGTTTTATCATTATATTCCCAGTTCTACATTCGATATATTTTCGGCACTCAATAAATATTTGTTAAATTAATAAATGAGACCCCAGAGGGCATCCTGTTAAACCTGTAATGATCTTTGTCATTTCCTGGGGATTAAATAATTAAATAGTTTTCTTGAAAACCTGCAGAATCTAGGGGATTGGTGCAGCTTTTCACTAATAATTTACATGCAGACCGTAAGAACTGTTGGTAGTAAACACTGAGTTTTTGTTAAATTTTTCATCGACACTAAGTTTTGGTAATACTTTAAAATATGGAACTATGAAGTATGGCTAAAACAAGTGGGCATGTTTTGTTAGGTCTGAAGTCCTGTCTACATAGTTGCTCAGAGGAATAGACCTGAGCACAGTCATTAACCTGATTGGATTCTCTTGTGTTCATATGCACAGCTAGAGCCCAGGACATAGGAATGTTGGTGGAGAAGAACTTACACACATGCAGGATGTCATAAGACTCTGCTAAGCGGCGGGCAGCTGCCCTTCTGTGTTTTTCTAAGAGGAAGAGTGCTGAGCTGAGTCCAGAAAATGATTCAGCAAGGGTAATAACCCAGGGGCAGTCAACAGGAGAATCTGCCTAGAGGAAAGAGTATCTGTAGTTGGAACAAAGCAATAAGAAGAATAGCTGGGAGAAAGCAATTTTTCAGAAATCAATTTCACCAGTGTTGCCTTTCCACTCTGGGCACCATCCTATGATTCACAGAGCATGGGCCGACGCTGAAGGTCCCAGGTAACCTCAAAGTTGGTTCATGGTCAGTTCTTCACTAGTGTTAAATGGAAGGATGGCAGAACATGCCATGTTTACATGGAGATGTTTCTAGAACTAGAGACTTCATGGAGGAATGTGTAGCCATCCAACAGAGCTCTGACAATTGACTTCAAGCTCAAATGATTATCAAGTTCTCTCTCTCACTTGCTTCTTTTCCGTTACATCAGTTTTACATTAAGGACAGGAGTAGAACTGACAGAAACCCCCATTCTTTTCTCTTCTTAGGCAACCCTCAGAGCACCTTAACTTAACAGAAGCTAATAATAGTTCCTCGTATATATAAAAAAAAAGGGCATAACCCTTTCTATTTTCTAGTATAGTATTCCCAAAGTGATTTCCACAGAACATCTGATCTAAGAGATATTAATAGATGCTGAGTGAAAAATAGTTCCACACCAAAGAGTTCAGGAAGTGATACATGTTATGGCTTCATCTTAGAGAATCTCATTGCACATCAGGATATTTAAGACTTTGGTGAGTCCTTTTAAAGAAAACTATCAGATACCCCCACATTCATTAAACCATAGATTTTTTTTTTTTTTTACAAAATACTAACTTAAGATTCTACTGAAAAAACCTTTAGAGTAGCTCTAGTACCTCATCAAAAGATTGTGAGTCTATGCACAGAAATATCTTTATCCAGCATCTTGTTTATAAAATAACTAAATAATCTATTGATATATCAAATTTTCATGTTAACTAATCATCCAATATTAGCAATATTTGTGACCTATTTTGTATTGCCTTTACTGTTTTGGATAAAATATTTTTTTTTTGTTTTATCAGAAACTAGAAAATTAAATTCCACAAACATTTATAGAATGCTTTTTACATGTAAGATGCTGAGTTATGCATTACACAGGAGACAATAATAACAATAATAATCTTGTAAATACTAATGACTATCTTTTATTGAGCCCAAAATATGGACCAGAAACTATTTTACAACTATTTTCTCATTTAATACTCTCAATAGCCCTATAAAGACTGTTTTTATTATCTCTATTTTCCAGATGGAGAAACTGAGACCCAGAGAGTTTAAGAAACTTTCTCAAACGTATACAGCTATTAGGTGGTATAGTCTGCTTAATTATGTATGAAATTGGTGTTCTTGACCCTCAAGGAACTAGTCAATCTAGATGGTAGCAGTGAAGGGGTGTACACATACCTGGTTTAATTTATGTTGCTTCTGGGAAAATGGTGCTCCTTATTTCATCTAAGATCAGCATGTATTCTCTGCCCAGGCTAATAAGCAAAGCATTACAAACCCTCTTGGTCTTTACTGAAACAGTAATGTAAAAGAGTGGGGTGCAACAAATGCAGTCCAGCCTGGGCCCCTGGCTCCGTGGTTGAACATTTTTTGGTAGTGCTCAAGAGAAGAATTCTTTGAAAGTCTGAGAGTAAGCATACTCTAACCAAATGGCTTTGGATTCCTAGCATTGCAAGTTGGGCCTTGGGGCATAGTCATGGACCATGAGTATGGAAAGTTGTAATTAACATCCTGACATGCACCTGAGAAGATATTTGTCAACACGAAGTCAAAGCACAATAAGTCAATGAACCCTTGGCCAACTTAGAATTCTGAAACATGATTTCTTGGGTGTAGAAGCTTCACATGGGTTGTGAGGAAACTTCCCTGTTTTTGACGAATGGAAGGCCTGTGTAAAAACATTTTAAGGCAGGATAGCAACCTTGAAGTCAACAGCACTGTCTGGAATGTCTACGGGGTGTTTTACTCTAAGGTAGACAGAATCAGTAAGGCTTCTATAAACTCCCTTCTCCTCTCCTACTCCAGCAGCCAGAATTGCTATTCTAAAACAAAGATGTTTATGTCATGCTTTTTCTCAGCACACTCTCTGGCTTCCCATCACACTCAGTGTAATGAATCCTTCTTTAAGTTATGAAGATTTACTGCACGGGATCCTTACTTAACCTTGCTAGCCATATCTATCATGGTATACCATGAAGAAATGTGTCAGCACAGGAAGGCTTTAGATTCTTCTGTCAGGAATGTGAAATGTTTTGAAGTTTTAAACAAAAGAGTTCATGTTTCAGATATTTGATTTGCTTCAGTTTTCTTTCACTTGCCCTGATTGTATTCTCAATGACACCAATTATATGTAGGTTTTATCTTCTTTTTCTGTCTTCCATGAACACTTCCCCCCAATTCTTTATTTAAACCGATTTTAATCTATTTAGCTCACTTTCCTTAAGTACGCAATAAGTGGTGTCCATACCTCTAACATTATTTCCACCAATAGAAATGGTGCTTTAATGCAGGTTTCAGTGATAGTTAATGTTTTTTTACTTCATTTTATTCCTCACCTTGTTGTTTAGCTCACTTATTTTATTGTTGTTATTGTTGTTCCTTGAGTCCTTCAATCTTTTTTTAGCTCTTAATTCTTAAACATCTGTGTTTACATTTTATTAATGCAGCAAAATGTTTGGTAACAAATGTCATTTCATCTGTGGTGAGATTTTCAGGGGGTATTCTTCAATTGTCTCTCCTTTGTAAGATTCCTTTTCCCTTTTCTTCTTGTAGGTATTATTCTAGAGCCTACAGATTTTTTTGTATATTACCAAGCTCGTGGAATAAGGTTAGTTTTTTTTTTTCATTATTAGTTTTGTAGAAAATTAATGATGATGTGAGAGAAGTGCCACTAATTCACACTTTAAACCCTTCTAATATGCAATACGTGGTGAGGGGAGTGGAGGGCGTATAAAAACAAGACTGAAGCATGAAGTTCATGGTTCTTTTTCTTGTTTTCATTGAATTCTGTTGGTTTTAGAAAGAAGAATGGGATCAGAGTTACATTTAATTTTCTCTTAAAAACCAAAGTGCAGCTACGTGTTTTCAAAAATCATTCTAGCTACCTTTAGGAGATATAAAGGGAGGCAAGAGATGAGGCAAGGCACTATAAGGGAACTATTGTATTAATAAAAGTGCATATAAATGTGATGACTAATGGAATTCAAGATAGAGTGAAGGGAATGGAGGTAAAATTGTTAAGATATGATGACTGTTCCAGGCTTTATCCTCATAGCCTATGAGTTTTTTTAAAGGCTGGAGATAGGTTTAGCTATCTATACATTCTCAAAGACCTAAACCAAGCGCCAAGTAAATAAGAAATATTTCCTGGAACCAGAAAACAATGCCGACTTTAATTCCAATTAATTAAAATATTATCCTGAATTGAATATTTCCTATTTCTCCTTAGAAACTGCTGAGGTCACAGCAGGGGGGGATTTGTGTTAGACCTTTTTCTGGGTGGTTTCTATGAGATTTTATAGCTTTTTCTTAAAAAGCCCTTTAATGCTTTGTGATTAACCAATGTGATAAGTGGCCTCACTTTAAACATTTGTTTTCACATTTAAAAAATCGGAATAATAATAATAATAATAATAATAATAATAATAATAATAAATACTGTCACCACTACTACTAAAAATAACTTCATGAGTTTTGGGGAGATTAGTGAGTGAATGTTCAGTGTGCTTCTCATGGGCCTGATTTGGTTTAGGTATTCCCTAAGGGAGCTCCCACTTATTCTTTCTCTTCTTTTTGCAAAGACATTCTCAGGTTAAGTTAGACTCTCATCTTAACCTTCCCATTATAGTTTATGCTTCTCTTTATCATAGTCCTTCACACAGAGTTTTACAATGAACTGTTATGTCCTTGTATCCCCATCAGGCCAAGGATCATCATGACATTTTATCCTCATATCTACCAGTACCTGAACACTAAAAGGTCTTGAATATATTTTTAATAAATAAAATAATTGATTCCTAAGGGCAGGTCATTCCTATCGTGGTTAGGGATGCAAATAGCCCTCTCCTAACCTCGTTCTTAGAAACATAAGGATACAGCAAGGCCACCCACAGGCTTTGATTCTTGGGTTTAATAGAGAGGTTCACCAGTACCAGAAACAATCCAAATATGCCATATTTGGAAGAGCATGCTTCTCAGACATATGGGCTTCTCTGAGCAACAGTCACAAGCTATCGTGTTTTGGTGACTCATAAATGGCTTCAGCAACCAGTTCCAGAAGAATGGCTTTAATTCATGAAAGAATACATTCCATCAGAGAAGACACATATCTCTGAAGCAGAATACAGCTTCTTGGGAAAACACAGTCACTCTCTATAAATGTATAAAAGAAAGCCAAATTGCATTATCATTCAACAACTAGATTATTTTTTTTTTCACTTCTTTGAAAGTGCAATGTGTTACTTTGTAAGCCCTTTATTTTTATTTGGGAAATTGAATAGTTGTAACTAACCCAATGGAACTGTGCTTTGTAAAAATTGGCCTCCTACAAATCAATTTCACTTCCTTCTCTCTAGTGGTGCCGTAGCTCATCCTAGCAAGACCTTCAGTTGACAATTGTCTTTTGAACTCCTGCAGAGTTCTCAGCAGTACATTAAATAATGGATGGCTGGAAAGTTGATGACTGAGGATGGGGAGGAGTGTGTCTACTGTTAGTGTAGTCACAATTTTATGGAAGCTAGCAGAAGAACTATTGTCATTCCTGAAGCTCAGCAATTCTTTTATGGAAACCAGCATTTTTATAAACGACTCTGTTGTTATAACCAAACTAAAGGCTATTAACCAAAGTAAGATTCCAACTTAGAATTGTATTCCTTGTTTATGATAATAAATTCCTTGTTTATGATAATGAGGAAATGAGATATGCTTTTGTGAAGGTTTGCTATGCACTAGGTTCTTTGCACGTAATATCGTTTCATTTTTATTTAAAAAGTTGAGGGGTGGGGCAAATTCACCCTGGTATAAGGGAAAGTCAGAATTATCTGATTTGTTTGATACATATTTGTTTTAAAACTAATATTTAAGAATATTTATCAAAGAAATACATTATGTACTTTACAAAAACCAAAACATTTTTTAAAGTGGCAGTAGTCCCCTTTTATACCCGAGATGATCGTTCTTGGAAAGGCAATCACATTTTAATATTCTTAATTTAAAAAAAAAATTGGATTATTTTAAGGTTGTAGGTGTTTTCTTTTGACTTTGTTCTTATAGAAGACAAGAATTTATACTTTCTTACACACAAACACACACAGATTTACATACATCCTCTAATCATGAACGTCTAAGTGTAATTATATCACAATCATACCTAAAGCACTCTAAGAGGTACTTAGTAGACTTACATTAAATATCTTGCCACTGCACCAAACTTATTCTATTGGCTGAAATTACATTCATACCCATGTAATTATATAGTTCTGTAACTACTGTACTATGCGAGTGTACACTGCGATTACATTTTGTTTGTGTATAGTTTTTCAGTTTGTTTTTATTGGAGTTAATAATTGCCTCCTTACAATTTGCTCAGTTTTTAAAGTGTCTACTATTAAATTATCCTGCATTTTCAGTAGAACCACAAAGCTCCTTTCAGCGGAAGCCAAAGTACTACTTTTCAATCAGTCTAGTTATTTAAACTTGAATATGACACTTCTAGAGTTCTCTGTCTTTCAGCTCTTATGTGGAATGGTTGTTCCCTAGGCCTTTTATGTACCTGTCATTCTGACATTTTTCGTTTTCATCATCTTGGTGGTTCCCCTTTCTTCTTTCCTACATTGGGTCCAATGATTCTTGAGTTTTTGTCTTCCTCTTTCTTGGTTTATTCCTACAATTTTCGGGAGCATATCCTCCAATAGATTCTTGGAAAAGAACAGGAGGTAAATTCTTCAAGACCATGTATGTCTGAAAAATGTTTATATGTCAAATAACATTGATGGATAATATTTGTATAGAAAGGTTATAATAAGAAACATCACAGACCATAAGCCCAGAAAGGTGAGGAGAGGCCAGATCATTTATTAGGTTGATGCAAAAGTAATTGCGGGTTTTGCAATTTTGTTTTTCACCCCTCACAATTATTTTTAACCTTTTAAACCGCAATGACTTTTGCACCAACCTAATACAAACTTCTGGGCCTTGGTAAGAAGTTTGAAATTTATTACGAATAAGTTGGAAAGCCATTGGACAGGGATGAGTAGCAACATGTCAAGATGTAATTTTTTTTAAGTACTCTTTAGCTATCATATAAAGACTAGACTTTAAGGGGATTAGAGGTAAAGCAGAAAAGGCATAATTGAAATAATCCAGATAGAAGAAGTTTGTGTCTAGAACTTAGTCAATAACAGAGGTAGGAGGTAGAGAGATGTTATTAATATGGTATAAATAGTGATACCATTCACTGATATAAAGAAGACTGAAGAAGAAATGGGTTCAAGGAAAATACGTGGATAAAAGTCAAGAGATTTCTTTTAGTACATGTTATTTTGGGGAGGAGTTGTCAAGTGGCAACTTTGATAACTAAATCTTGAGTTTAGGGAAGTTAGACATGATATTTAAAGCTATGGGACCAGATGTGATTATCTAGAATAGAGGTTTTAAAACTGAAGCCCTTGAGCCAAATCTGACTGCTCTCTGTTTTTGTAAATAGGTTTTATTAGAGCACAACTGCACTTATTTTTTTTTTTTGCACTTATTTTTTAATGTAATGTTTGTGGCTATTTTTGTGCTATCCTGGCTGTGTTAAATAGTTGCCACAGAGACCATATGTCCATAAACCTAAAATACTTAATATCTGGTCCTTTACTGACAAAGCTTGCTGACTCCAGACATAGGGAAAGAGTATAGGGAAAGAAGAAAAGATGCCAAGGATGAACTCTGGGGTTTCCCAACATTTGAAGATTGGGAAGATGAGGGTGATATAGCAAAAGACATTGAGAAGAAGCAGTCAGTGAGAGGAGGAAAACCAATAAGTGTGATATCCTAGAAACCAAGTGAAGACAAGGTCTTAAGAAGAAGTGGGGAGTGCTCAACTTTGACTGATGTTGCTGAGGGGTGAACTAAGATGAGAATTGAGATTTGATCACTGGATATGGCAAGATGAATTGTAGCAACATTGGCAAAAACAATTTATATGGAGTGTTACTGACAAAGTCTAATCGGAATGGGTCCAAGAGAGAATGGAAAGTGAAGAAGTGAAAATAGTCAATGTGGTAAGAGCATAAAATGAGACCTACCCTCTTCAGACATGTTTCAGTGTGCAATACAGTGTTGTTAACTATAGGTACAATGTCGGTATAAAATGTCACAGCCACTACAGAAAACTGTATGTAGGCTTCTCAAAAAAAATAAAAAAAGGAATATTATATGATCCAGCAATCGCACTTTTAGGTATTTATTAAAATAAAATTGAAATCCAGATCTCAAAGAGATATTTGCACTCTCGTGTTCGCTCCAGCATGATTCACAATAGGCAAGACGTGGAAACAACCTAAACGTTCATTGAAGGATTCGTGGATAAAGAATATATAATAATTTTTTGAGATTTGCTGCAAACAAAGCAGAAAAATGGGGGATAACTGAAAGGAAGCAAGTGGTCAAAAAAGGTGGAGAATATTAGTTTATCAGGAGGCCATCTTTGAGATTGGCATGCCGAATGTTTATTAAGGTCATGCTTTTAGAGTCAACTTCTGCAGAGGAGAAGGCATGATTAAACAGAGGGGGAAGTCCAATAAAAGCTTCAACCAACTCCAGGGAGAGCTTTGAAGCTGACGTGGCCCTTCAGAGATGCAGCTTGATGAAGGGAAGGAGTCAGGTCTATTTATACCCTCATTGCTTGGTCATTGGATGAGGGCTGCCTCAGGAGGTGGGGATTTCCTTGTGCAGTGTGGTCCTTCTCCACCAAGGCAATTCCTTACGGGGCATGACAACTAAGAGCTGTTGGTCAGCAGCATTCCCAGCAACTGCAAGAATAAGTCTTGCAATCCCAAAGAGGGATCCGAATGGCACATTCCAAAATTCACTTCAGAAGGAGCTTTAAAATATGGGACTCCTACTTCCTTTTTTCCAATTTTTTCAATGCATCTCCCAGATTGTGCTTCACAGTTCTGAAAATCATGAACTTCACCTTGTGATGGGACACCAGTTGTTCTCTGTCTTATGCCTTATTAAAAAGGATGGGAAGTAATATCTCTTTTACTAACCTGACTTGTTTATTCTTCTGTTGAAGGACAGTAACGTGGCCATTAGCTTTTACTTAAAGAATTAAGAATTACTTTTTTTAATACACAGGTGCTTCCCAAACACTGCTGGCCGTCTTCTATAAAAATCTAACATAATAGAGATTAAGTATAACATGACATCCATTTGGCCCTTGGAAATAGGGTTAGGTTTAAAACTAATTTAGGAAGGAATTTTCACATCACTTAATGTCTTTTCTTAGTTTCTATTATGTTCCTTTCATCTAATAAACGTCCTTTATTTAAGGCCTCAATCAATTCGGAATCATAGGTAGAAAGAAACTCATCATGGCTCTAACACAGCCATCTCCCCAGCACAGTGACATCATCTGGAAATGATTTGGCTGGTGCTTTCCATTTCTACTGGCAGGCAACAAGGAGTGAGGACCTCAGCAAATGTTTTCTCGTATTGGGTAAAAATGGTTCTCCCTATAATTTTCATCCTTCAGTTCCTTTTCTACACTCCCAGGGGAGGTACAACTTCTCTTCTGAAGGAGAGCCTTTTGGAGAGTTATAGGTAACTTTCAGTCCTCTTTCCCTACCTTTTTTACCTACCCACCCTTAATACTCCTTTTCTGCCAGCTAAATATGTTCTCTATATTCATTCAATTGAGCCAGCAAGCCTGTATTAAGTCACCTGTTCTAGGACAGGCCCATGACTATATTCCCACGATAAACATGCACTCTAAACACCAGAAAACAATTTCTAGTATTCTCATCATCCCAATTGCTCTCCTGTGTAATTTTTAACCAACGATGGGGTGTTTCCTCTTGGTTAAGTATTTATTTCTCACTCAAGAGGATGGGGTGCTCCTCTTTCTTTCTCATCCTCAACTCTCTCCATAGAAAATCTTAGCTAACACACAACATTGAACACTTACCCTGCAATAGGCACTGCACTTTACACTTGTTTCTTCATTTAATATTTACAAGAAACCTAGAGGCAAATACTTTTATCATCTCTATTTTACAAGCAAGGAAAGTAAGTCTTTGAAAGCTTATGCAACTTGCCCAAGGTCTTGGCAAACAGGTGGTGGAGACAGGAGTCAATCTCACATCTGTCTGACTCCAGAACCTCTGCTCTTAACCACTAGGCTATATTTATTACTGTGGCTCTAAATAGCAGCCAACTGACAGTCACTCCCCAAATGAATATCATCCCCCATTTGGGTTGAATTGTGTGCCCCATAAAGATATGTTGAAATGCTAACCCCAGTACCTGGGAATGTAAATTTATTTGGAAATAGGATTGTTGCAGATATGATTAGTTAAGATGAGGTCATACTGGAGTAGACCTGGAGCTTTAATCCAATACTGGAGCCTTAATCCAATATGACTAGTGTTCTTACAAGAAGAGGGAAATTTGGACACAAACAGAGAGAAGACGACCATAAGAAGAAAGAGGCAAAAATGGAGTTATGCTGCTACCAGCCACAGGACACCTGTGGCTATCAGAAGCGGAAAGCAGTAAGGAAGGATCTTCCCCAGAGCCTTTTGAGGAAGCACAACTCTGCCAGTACTTTCATTTCAGACTTGCAGCCTCCAGAACTGTGTGGCAATTAGTGTCTATTGTTTTAATTCACACAGTTTGTAGTACTTTTTTATAGCAGTGCTGGGAAACTAATACAACCCCTCAGGTCTCTGTTCTGTGTTTCAGACTCACACTTCCACCTGCTCCTGGACATCTTTCTTTGATGATCTCCTAGGCAGACATCATTTGATGTGACTTCACGGCCTTTCCTGTCCTCTCTTTTTTTTTTTTTTAATTAAATAAATTGGCATGTAACATTGTATAAGTTTAAGGTGTACAATGAATTACTTTGATACTTTTAT
The DNA here is from genome assembly GCF_964194185.1 of Rhinolophus hipposideros. Classification (NCBI taxonomy): domain Eukaryota; kingdom Metazoa; phylum Chordata; class Mammalia; order Chiroptera; family Rhinolophidae; genus Rhinolophus; species Rhinolophus hipposideros. Next base: position 67,345,252 of record NC_138057.1, read on the forward strand.
ATATTGTAATATGGTTGCAAAGGTTGTGATATTTATTTCATTACATAATTACAGTACAGTATTATTGACTCCATTCATTATATTGTGCATTAGATCTCGGTGGCACATTTACCACTCGTTGTGTAAGTTTGTACTCTTAAACACCATCACTCTTATCCCCTACACCCCTACCACCTGGTAACTACCATTTTACTATGTTTTTTTACAGTTTCAATTTTTCTAAATTCTGCATGTAAGTGCTATTGTACAGTAGTTGTCATTCTGTGACTTATCTTGCTTAGCATACTATGTTTAAGTCCATCCATTTTGTCACAAAGGGGAGGATAGCCCCCTTTCTAACAGCTGAATTATATTCCATATATATTCCAAAAGATGCCACATCTTTTTTTTTATCTATTCACCCACTGATGGGCATTTGAGATGTTTCCATTCATTGGCTATTGTGAATAATGCTGTAATAAATATAAAAGTGCACATAGCTCATTGAAATCATATTTTCATTTCCTTTGAGTATAAACCCAGATGTGGAATTGCTGGATCATATAATAGATCTATTTCAAATTTTTTGAGGAACATCCATATTGTTTCCCATAGTGGTTGAATCAATTTGCATTCCTACCAACAATATATAAGGGTTCCCTTTTCACCACCTCTTTGCCAACACCTGTTATCTCTTGTCTGCTTGATGATAGTCATTCTAACAGGTATGAGGTAATATCTCATTGTGGTTTTGATTTGAATTTCCCTGATTATTAGTGATGTTGAGCATCTTTTCACATGTCTGTTGGCCATTTTGATGTCCTCTTTGAAAAAAAATGCTATTTAGTTCTTCTGCCCATTTTTAAATCAGATTCTTTTTGTTGTTGTTGTTGTTGTGGTTGTTTCTGTTGACCAAATTCTTTATGTATTTTGGATCTTAACCCCTTACCTGATAATAAGGTTTGCAAAAATTTTCTCCTATTCTGTAAGTTGCCTTTCATTTTGTTAATTGTTTGTTTTGCTGCACAGAAGCTTTCGAGTTTGATGTAATCCCATTTATTGATTTTTGCTTGTGTTGTTTGTGCTTTTGGCATAATGTCCATATCATTTCCAAGACCAATATTAATGAGTTTCTTCCCTATGTTTTCTTCTAAGAGTCCCATGGTACCAGGTCTTATATTTAAGCATTTGATTCATTTTGATTAATTTTTTGTGAGTGTTGTGAGATAGGGTTCCACTTTCACTATTCTATTCGCATTTCTCTAGTTTTCCCAGAACCATTTTTTGAAGAGACTATTCTTTTCCCATTGGCTATTCTTGGTTACCTTGTTGAATATTAGTTGACCGTATATGCTGGGATTTATTTCTTGGCTCTCTATTCTGTTCTATTGGTCTATGTATCTGTTTTTGTGCCCGTGCCATACTGTTTTTATTACTGTATCTCTTTAGTATACTTTGAAATCCAGAAGCATGATATCTTTAGCTTTTTTCTTTTTACTCAGAATTGTGTTAGCTACTCAGGGTCTTTTGTGGTCCCACACAAATTTTAGGATTGTTTCTTCTATCTTTAAAGAATGACTTTGGTATTTTGATGAGAATTACTTTAAATCTACAGATGGCTTTGGGCAGTATCTCTTGCCTGCCCTCTTAACTATGCTCACCTTTTACCACTCTTTCTACTTAGTAGTTAGTGCCACTTTCACGAAATTACACCTGAAAGATTGTCATTTACTTTTCATTCATTTTAAAACACTTATTGTGTGCCTACTAGATGCCAGACATTGGGATAGGTGGTGAAGACAAAAAGAGAAAAAATAAAGTAGCTGTTACTAAGCTCGAGCTAATTATAAGCATGGTACTCTTCTAAGGGATTTGCATATATCACCTCATTTATTCCTCAAAACAGCCCCATGAGGTAAGACTAGTAATACACCCATTTAAGAGGTGAGGAAACTGAGGCACAGATAAGTTGAGTAACTTGTGTGGAATCACACAGGTGGCCAGTAGCAGAACCAAGATTTGAACCCAAACAGTCTGGCTCCAGAGCCTGTGTACTTAATGGCTGAGCTTTTCTGTCTCTTGGAAAGAAGTAGCTCCAGCTTTCAGGAATAATACATAATTTTAGAGAATCTAAAATATTAAATAAATAATTACATGAATGAAAATAATTTAATAAACTCTAAGTGATATGAAAGGAAATTAAACAGCGTTAAAAGTGAGGCTGGAGGATCAGGTTTCCCTGAGAGGAGACACTTACATTCAGATCTGACAAGGGAATAACATTTTTCCAGGTCAAGAGAACAGAGAAGGGAATTTCAAAGCACAGGGAATGACATATTCGTATATATGGCCTTGTGATAGAGTCAGACTGCACATTTCCTTCCCCCTCACGCCCCAAATCCAATTGATCCCTGAGTGCTGTTGAATCCATTTCTTAAATATTTCTCCATCTCTCTATTAGTCCACTGTGATAGTCTTCTAACAGCTCTCTCTGCCTGGCTTCCCTGTCATAATGTTACATAGCAGTCATAGTTATCATTTAAATACAAATTTGGTTGGGTCTCTCTCCTGCTGAAAACTCTTCAGGAGGTCCCCCTTGCTTTCAGAATGGATTCCCAAATATTTGCTGTGGTGCTATGAACATCTGAGATTTCAGTATGTCTGGTATCTTCCTCTGATAACAGCAATCCACACTCCCAGCCTTGCCCTTTGGAAACCACCTTTATACGATTTATTTGGTAGGTTATGGTGGCTCTATAAATCACAGGACTCTGCCCTCTAGACCATAGGGGTGAGCCTGTGATCAGAAACTGATCAGTCATTGTACCCCATCTCCTTAGACACAATAACTTGTCTGAAATGCCATGTTTCCCCCAAAATAAGACTGAGTCTTACATACATACTAGTAGCTTACAAACTTGAGAGAACATCAGAATCACTTGGAGGGCTTGTGAAAATAGATTGCTGGGCTTCACCTCAGAGTATCTGACTCAGTCTGCCTAGGGTGGGGCCCGATAATTTTCATTCCTAGCAGGTTTCAAGGTGATCCTGCTGCTGACATTTATTCACTGATGCTAAAGGTCAAGTGTAGATCAGAGACAAGCCACAGAAGTTTGTATGTACTCAGTAGAGTACAGAAAATGTCTCCTTCTTTTGGAATCAATTGCTGGGAAGATGTTTGGAGCCATCAATGGCCAAAACCTCTCAACCCCTGGAAAGAGTTTAGCTGCATGATAAGATGCAGCCAAAATAAAGAAGAAAACAGATTGGAGAGTTAAGGAGAGTCTGTGCAGAATGATTGTAATCCTTGCATTGTGCGGGGGACCCTGCTCGCTGCACCATCTGTCATGCGAGGTGACCTGCGGTTCTCTGGTCCCAATCCCCACATAAGAACGCAGGATATGGCTAGGCCAAAAAGGAATACCCACAAAGCCATAGGTAGGGGAGTCATGCCATTATAGTCTCACTGGAGGCTTGATCCACATGACCTGCAACCTGCTGTCTGCTTCTCTGCCTGCCAACCAACCGACTGACCAACCAACGCAGCGGCAGCAGTTATATCAGTGGCTAATTGGCTAACTGGTTACAGCAGATGGTCAATTAGCCACAGCTGACGGCCACCTACTACCCGAGCCAGCACCTTTCCACGTGAGGCCGAGAGCCTGGAAACTGCTCTCTGGGGCTCTGTCCCCACACCCTGGATCTAATTAGCACCCAGGATACTGTCACTTCTATTTTGCTTTATTAATATAACCAAATGCATCCCTTGATACACAACCCCCATCCCTCATCTCTGTCTCATGCACACTTTCTTATTCAAAGGAGGGCTGGGGTATTATTTTCAATCGCTTACAATAGATTGGCCTTGACTATAAATGCATGGCACATAGTAGGAGGTCAATAAATATTGTCAGAAAATGACTAAGTAGTGAATGAATCAAAAGGTGATAAATCAATGAATTTATTTAAAAAATGTAAACTCATACGTGTTGACATAGAAGAGAAAGAACAATCTATTTGAAAACCATAATAGTTTACATTTTTAAAAATGCAGTAAAAAATACAGAAAAAAATACAGTTAAACATACACACAAGGTTATTTCTGGAGTAGAATTATGGGTGATAGACTTTTAGTTTCTACTATATATATACTGGTACTTCTTGCATCTCTTAAAATAAGCTCAATTTACTTCTTATATTAAGAAACAATCAATAAATGTAATTTCATTTTAAAAAATAAATGCATAGTTTGAAATGTAATGCAATACTTCAGATGTGGTCTGACCCGAGCAGTTTGAAGATGGCTGCCACTTGCAAGTTTAGGAGGCTGGCCCTCTCAGTTAGGAGGCGTATATCATATGCTAGACTCCCAACGAGGTGTTTTCTGGCCTCAGGTTAATTCTGGAAAGGTTAATTACTCCCACAACTTAGCAACCCACTCTCTGGATACTTTTGTGGACAGGGTATGGTTTTCAATACAAAAGAGTGAGGAGATTGGAACTTCAGGAGACTAAGCTTAAAAGTAACCTTTTGTGGCTTGGTTATTTTAACCCTCCCCCATCCATCCCACACATTGCATACAAGTTGGTCTAACCAGGAAACCCTACCCAGGAAAATCAGGCCTCAGGTGGAAATTGAGAGGTGGCATTTGGCCTGGAAGGAAGGATGTTATTGTTGGTGAATCATGTCCGGTAAGAGCTTACAGGGCAGCTGAGGCACCTCCCTGTCTTGATTTTGTCATCAGTGGTACATGAAGTTCACACAGAAGTCACGGATGAGAACGCGGGATGTTTTGGGGAAAATGACTATGCAGAGAAAGAAGTGGATTCTTCAAGTATGCCATGACTTTTAGTGAATGGGAAGAGATGATGAAGAGAAAGTTAAGGTGTGGGTTCATTTGGGGGAGAACATGGGATGGACAGGGTGTTGCATGAAAAGAATCTTTACCTGAAAGTCGGATATACCTGGTACTAGTTCTAGGTTTGCTGTAAATTAACTCTGTGGTTGTAGGCAAATCAGTTAATCTCCTTCAACTTCTGTTTCCTCTGTTAAGTAAGGATTTTGAACCAGGTGATTCCCAAGGTGTATCTTGTGTAGATGCAGCAGCTTGGTTGGGCTTCATCTCCCAGCTGTGCCACTTATTAACCTTGTGTTCTAGAGTTATTCCTCCTGTCTGGCAAGGTAGGCCAACCATGTAGCCTAGTTTACTGCATGTGTAGGTGCTCATGACACTGCCCTTTATACCATCGTAAGATTGTGTCCTACCTATCCCATCACTTTTCCTGTGGCAATAATAATCATGTGTGTTTGTATGTGTGTACCATCCAAATTGTGGCTAGTCATGGACATGACGTATGGACCTGATGGCGTGTGCACACGGCTTTGGGGAACATTCTTACTCATCAGCTGATGGAGACACACAAAAGTTAATGGACTTGTCCAAAGTCACACAGTAAGCATAGCACCTGGGATTTGACCCCAGGTTGTGTAGTTCCAGATTCTTCCTCCTAACCTCCATATTACACAGCCCCTCCTAGGTCAAATGTCTCAGGCGCACCTCATTCGTTTTTCCTGGGTATCACAAATCAAAGGTAATTTAACATCAGAAAATACCTTTCATTTGTCTTGACATTTGCACTCCAAGCCTTTCTGATAAATGTTCATACTCCATCCACTTTTGAATAATCCTTGCCTGGATTGAGCCACAGCACACATTTGATGTGCATTTCTGAAAGTGTGGGAGTTTTCAAAATATTCTAAATCACTTCCTTCAGGGAAGAAGACAGAGGAGATGAACAAGTCATGCTGATTAATATTTGAACATAAACAATTATTAGGGAAACCTGCAGAGAATGTAGGCTGGGAGAATTCCTTTGCCCCATTACAATGTGTTCCTAAGTCATGGGGATTTGCCTTCCTTCATATTTCCTGTGTTCCTTTCGCTTAATTTCTTCTTCTTCTTCAGCCACAGACCTAGATCAGATCTCAGTACAACAACCCCCTGACTGGTTTCTCCCTCCCTTTCTAGACCAGACTTGGTTGTTATTGATTCTTTGGTTTTGTCACTTTTTTGGTCCAGAACCATCCATGGTTCTTCTTTTCCTACTGATACTTGAATTTGGTACTTGATACTTGAACACGGTCTTTGTTATCTGGCCTCAAGCCACAGTCTGTACATCATACTCACCTGTTTTTCTCCTTTACCTATCTTTTGATCCAGCCATACTTGACTGTCCCATCTCCATTGAACAAATTCTTCATCCTTTATGCTTTTGTGTATATTATGCTGATTTCCTGGGATGTCTCTGTCTTCATCCTAATTTCTAATTTTCACTTTTCCTCCAAAGCCTAAGCCCAGTGTTAACTCTTAGATGGCCCTTTGCACTGATTCCATCTTTCAGTCCTCTGAACTCATCTGCTTGGCTCATTCCTGTCTTGTGGCTCTTAGAATGGAAAGTTTGGGTCTGTGAGTACCCTAACACTCCATCTAGCAGCAGCTCCCTCACCCATCCAGTACAAAACAGATCACATTGAATGATGGGAGAACTGGATATAGGACCCAGATATTTTGACTCCTATTCTTGCTTCAGGAATATGACTCAACATGCATTCAACACATACTTTTTGAGCACTAACAGCTATCCTATGACGAGGGGATCTCATTCAGAGTAAAAGCCCATGGCTCTCAGTGGCCTTGAAGCCCCACGTGATGAGTCCTCATCCCTGCTCTGTCCCTCCCTCCCTTCCATCCAACTACAGTGACCTCATTTCTATTCCTTGAACCTGTCCCCCACCTCTGTGTTTTGTACTTTCTCTTCCTTCTGCCCAGAATAATCTTTCTCTAATACCAACCTGCCTCTTTCTTTACCTACTTCAAGTTTGTGCTTAAATGCTCCTTCCTCTGTCATACCTTCTCTAACTACATAACAAAATTGCAATCAACTTCCATGATGACTCTTTCTATCCTTTGCTTGATCTACTTTCCTCCATATTGCCTAGCATCCTCTGACTCACTCTATATTTTTCTATTCATATATTGTCTGATTCTGCCACTAGAATGTTAGCTATTCTATTAATTACTCGATGCTTCATGCCTAAAAAAGCACGTTACACATAGTAGATGTCTTATCACTATTTGCTGAATAAATGAATGAACACAAAGTTCAACAAGACATACTCGGTCTTTACCCTCTTGTTTCTCATGGACCACTGGAAAGATATGGTAGACTCAATACCCAATCTGAGAAGTTTTCTGGTAGGGAAGTAGAGGCAGCCAACTCCGATTAGGATAGCCAAGGAAAATAAGCAAGTCATGGTTCTTGCCCAGAAAGAGTTATAGCTGTTCAGAGGAATCAATTGATACATTTACAAATAAGTAAACAGACAATGTGAAAATGACTTTGTCAAAGCACAAAATAAACTCTCTTTTGTGCAAATCTTAACTCACCCACTTGTCTGTAAACCCTTTCAGGACTTGGTCCAGAGCAAATTCATGACCACCTCTACCATACCGCACCCCACACCAAACCCCAGGTATAGTATCCGGAGGGAGGGAACATGTGAAAAGACGCTCAATGGATGAATGAATGGACCTAGAAACAATATGCAATCATGTGGTCCCTTAAGCAATAAAAATGCCGGTGGTGATTTGGCTGTGAGAGGATTGTATTTTCCTGTGTATCCACTTGGCTGGCACAGCAAGGCAGGGATTTCACAGTCATTCACCCGCTGATATATGGTGTGATAAAAGCAGGCATTTACCTGTAAAGAGCAGTTCTCCATAAAGCTTTTCTGAAGAAAACAGGTCCAGTAAGCTGAGCTCACTCCCATTACTGGAGAGATCTCTAAATTTATTACTGGAAGTGGTATCAGGAGAGCTGACATAGCCTTCTCCTGGTCAATCTCATTGATGGTGATTTGGAGGGCGTGAGGTCATCTAAGCCATGGAAACCTTGCCCTCAGCCACCCACTGGAAGTCTAATGTGAGCTGCTGGACTCCTAGGGGACACTGCCTCCCTTAAGATGATTCCCTTCTCTTCAGATTAACAGATGAGAAAACTGGGACCCAGAGGGAGAAGTGATTTGTGTAAATCCACACAGCTACCTTGCCACAAACCCTGGACTAGAACCCGCCATCTAATGCATAGTTTGTCAACTAATCATTGCTTGTCTATCTCAAATGACAGAAATTAATACTCACTTGAAACTCCCAGTTTTTATGCTGATGTGACTAATAGAAATATTTGGTGAAAAGCAGTCTCTACCATAAGCCCAGAACAAAAATAGTAAAAGCCCAGAAAGAAAAACAAAAACCCCACAAATGAATCCAAGAGAAGTTCTAGTGGCAGTATCGTACACAGATCAATTTGTCATTTTATCTGTGCAGCATATATTACATATCTACGAGTGGCCTGTCTCGTGTACTAAGGATGTAGGTTTGAATAAGGCATAGCCTCTGCGTGTCTGTCAAGGTGGTTTAGAATTGTGGTTCTGAGGCGACTGGTAGCCAAAGAAAATAAAGATGTTTGACTCAAACCTGCATAGTGTCTATAAGGTTTGGAGAGTTGTGAGGAGTGAAGGGACTGCAATTGCGGGCAACAGAGATGTGCACAGGTCCTGGCCAGCTCCTCAGGTGCTCAGGCTGAACACCTGATTTTAAACTTCCAAAAGGGTGTTTGGGATTGTTGGGCTAGCCGAGGTCAAGAGCTAGAGTATAAGCTCCAGCAAATCAAAAATTATGCGTGATTCATTCCTTATCTTTCCAATGAATAGCAAAACTTGATACTGAGGTGAATCGTAGCACGTGTATCCCAAATTGTTGAATATGGCAATTGAGAGATTACGCAAAGCAGCAGAGAATGAAGGGCCAAACAGATGTGGTTCAGACTCCAAATGCCAATAAAATGTAGACTCAAGAAATTAGTGAGGGATCAAATGCCAAGAGTGGTGGGGTAGGGTTTGTGCTAGATTTTGATTAATGATGATTCTTCTCATCTGTTTGGTGATTTAGAAGACAGTTCTATATCCACAATATCCATCTAGCGCTCAACAAACTATAAGGTTGTCAGGGGTTATTTATTACCCTTACTGTAATTGGGGTGACTGACTCTTCAAAGGATTCTCCCATAAATGTGCCTCACTGCAGCATTATTTGTGCTTCGTGGCATTTTGCCATTATTATAGTCTTAAGGTGTTTTAAATGTGAACAAAAATTAGACAATGAGGACAATTGTTTGCAAAGATGGTTACAACAATTGCACCATGTTTGTATGTCCACCTTTGTCAATGTGTCTTTGCCACTCCTCTTATTGAGACGGGGAGTTTCTTTCTCCTTCCTTAAATTTGGGCTTGGCCATGTAGATTGCTTTGGACAACAAAACATGAGCAAGTGTGACAAAAGCAGAGGCTTGAAAAGTGCTTATGCGTCGAGCTTACACTCTTTTGTCTCTGCTGGAATGCTAAGACCACACTATGTAAGAGCTCAAGCTTACCTGCTGGAGACAGGTTAAGAGCCTGTCAACTGCCACCCCTGAATGAGGCCATAGGAGAAACTCCAGCTCTAATCAAATTGCCAATTAACTGCCATCATCATAAGAGACCCCAAGTGAATGCAGCAAAAGAAACACTCAACAAAAACCCAGCCCAAATTTCTGACCCATAAAATTGTGAGTAAATGAATTAGTGTCCTAAGCTCCTAATTTTTAGAGTGATTTTACATTGGAAGGTAACTGATGCAGAGGATATTAGTAAAACATTACACAATTAAGGTACAAACCTATCTTGTGTTCCTTACGCCATGAATATGAATGAAAGGAGAACAAAACTTAAGTAATTCCTTTGTGGTAGAGATAGGAGGGAAGGCATGCAGTTTTCTGATGAAATGAGGCAACTTGGGACTATTACTACTTTCTGTTCATGGCCAAAGTTAGAAGGTGGATTAATCTGAAAAGGCACCCCTATCTCTGCTATTACGAAGTCTCCATAGCAAGTGTTTATGTAGGACCACTGTAACATGCATCCAGTGAGACTTTCCTTCCAGGGGCCCTGATCAGCCAACGAATCTCCAAATATACGTAACTGTTGGAATGGGGTGGCTGGCAGTATCTAGAATAGCTTTGGGGGGAAATATCTTTCTTTATATTCATATTTGTTAAAGCAGAGAGATCATTAATCGGTTCTCACCTTAAGACATAACCTCCACCTGGTCAAAGAGATAGAAGAAAGGAAAAAGAGGTTTTCAAGGAGAAAACCACATAATTTACAGTGCTCACTAAGAAACTAAAGGAACAATAAAAGTATTAAAACAATTACATAATTATTTTAATATATAGTTAATTTATATTGCGATATATGTAAATGTATAATGATAGATTAAAAAAAAATTGATTACCAGAAGGTAAGGGGACAGGGGAGATAGAAGAGGGTAGAGGGGGTCAGATATATGGTGATGGAAGGAGAACTGACTCTGGGTAATGAGCACACCATGCAATAAATACATGATGTACTATAGAATTGTACACTCGAAACCTATGTAATTTTACTAACCAATCTCGACGCAATAAAGTTCATAAAAATTATTTTAAAAAATTTTTTGATTGCCTGACAGATTGGTTTTATTATATGGGTGGATCTATAAAATAGTATAATACAAAAGCTATTTTCAAAAATTATGTAAATAACAATAGAAGCTCCTTCAAAGATGGTTGCTACAATCTAGATACTTCAAAATGACATTAACCTCACTTTCTGCCACTGCCATATGCAATTATCATCATATGCAATTATCATCACCTAGCAATTGCCATAACACGATCTTTAAAAATTTTTTGAAGTAGATTCAGAAATTCAGTACTTATTTTTTGTGTTATTAAAAGGGTACTTTTATTTTTTATCTTAGTGATAATGAAAAGATTTATCACAAATTTAAAAAGCATTACCAAACAATTAAAATCACACATAGTTGTAGATTTACACCATACGATAATGATGAAAACCGCTGTAGCAAGTGCATTTTGGGTCTCTATAGAAGGGCCACTCAGTCTTTATTTCCCACATGTATTTCATGCATATCTCACATCTTTATTTCTCACTGAGCTGCCTGGCTATTTCCTCCATGTCATACATCGCCTGTGGCAGGGACCATGGCATTACATGGTACACCAAGTGATCAGCAGGGCCAGCACCATTGAATTCTTTATTCCTACATCTCTGGACACAGGAAGGGTGTGGATTTTCCTTGTCAGTCATTTCTAAGGTCTGAGTCTAAAAGGAAAACGTTAGTTATCACAAGTGTAGAAAGAGTCAGAAGAAAAGAATGGGCTATAGATTATTGTCATTCAGACTGAACTCTAAGTTAAAGGAAGATCTTAGTGTTCAGTGTGTCTCCCACTCTATTAGATGGTGAAATCTGAAACACAGTATGGAGGTCTTCCATACCATCCGAGCTCATTTAAATGCAGCTGTTAATCATAATACATTATTCAAAATGGAAAACCTTGGGCAAATGGTAAACTTGGACAAGAGGACAATATGTCCCAGGCAAACTGAGTTCTATGCTCATCCTACTTGAAGGTGTTTCTTTCTGGCTGCCATATTCAAACAAATAGTATTTGACTTAAAATCCTGGTGAAAAGTAATCTTACTTGATTGGCCTCAAATAGATAAGGGAGAAAATTAAAATTAGTATAAATGTCAGGAACTATAACATATTTGTATTCAACACCACAGTCAGACCATCTTTGATGCACTTTCTGCATATGTGAAAAACATGTTCAGAAGGGAACAGTGATGTCCCTCCCATCGCACGGGTGTGCTGCTGAGGAAAACTGACATATAGATCATGGAGCAATTTCCAGTGTTTTCCTGTTTATGGTTTCATTGGATGGTGGTGTTATTTTAAGTTGTTTAAAATCTTTCCATTGATGCTCCATGGTCTTGAGGCCAACATTGAATATCCTCAGTTTGGAACTCGGGACCATTATGATCGGGGCCCCATCTATTCGTCTAGGCTTATTTTCCGAAGGTGTATCCTTTACGTTCCTTTTTCCAGCCAAGTATGATCCTTTTTATTTCTGGTAACATGTTTCATGCCTCTCTGACTTTGCATACGCTGTTGCCTCTGCCTAAAACTTTTTTGGACCATATCTTTTACTCATTAAGCAAGTATTTATTCAGTGTCTATGAAACTTCAGATTTTGTGCTGGGCATAGTGGATTGGTATGTTTTTAATGAGTATATAACTAAGTGAATGAATGACGCAACTTTATCAATTTGAAGAACGGACAGGGACTCCAGTGGGGAAAGGTCTAACATCCCAGGTTAAAGGGACCACATGAGCAAATGGCATAAAGGCAGACTCAGTGATTCCTTCCTCCTTTCCCCCTTACTCTTTGGTTTATCACAGGTCAAAAAACATGCGTTGAAAATGGTCCTCACCTCGCACCATTTAATAATTCTTACATTCCAGCTGATGGCACTAGATGCCTCAATAAAAAGTAGAAAAAGCAGACCATGAATGGTTACAAATGGTACAATCACAGGTGGAAATATAATCCATCTTCAAGGGACATCTTAAAAGACACCTTGTCTAGCCAACTTTCTTTCATATTGCAGACCCACTCCAAAAGTTGTCATCTCTCCCGTTTGTTGGTCCTCCATAACACATTATAGCCACTTTTTTTTTTTAGCATTGATTTATTTTGTATCTTGTACTTATAGAGATTTCTGGCTCCTTCTTGTGCCCTTACATTCTTCAGCATATTGTGAGCCGTCTGAGGACAAGACACCAGGGGTCACTCATTTTTGGCAGCACCTACCAACAAGTCCTCAGGGCTCTGCCATTTGATTGGAAAATTTAATCTATTATTTGGATGCATTTTAGCTTAACGATTTTCACTCAGTTGCCTGCAAAATGTAGAACTATTTTTTTTTCTTTTATGTAACACTTTTCAGCTCCTTCTTCATGAGCCTCCAAACACATCAGTCTCCCTTTGGTTCCTTAAGCACACCGAATCCCTTGCCACTAACTGTCCTTCACAAAGATTGGTTCTTTTGCATGAAACACCAGTCTCTCCCAGTGCCTGTGTGCCCTGTTTCCCCGAAAATAAGACCTAGCAGGATGATCAGCTCCAATGCATTTTTTGCAGCAAAAATTAATATAAGACCTGTTATTATATTATATTATATTATATTATATTATATTATATTATATTATACTATATTATACTATACTATACTATACTATATTATATTATATTATATTAGACCTGGTCTTATAGTAAAATGAGACCGGGTCTTATATTAATTTTTGCTCCAAAGGACGCGTTAGAACTGATTGTCCGGCTAGGTCTTATTTTCAGGGAAACACGATATGTAGTACACACACAACACACACACACCACACACACACACACACACACCCTTCTGCATGGCTGGGTCTTTCTCAGCCTTCAAGCCTTATTCTAAATGCCAGCTGCTCAGAAAGCACCTCCCTGACCTCTCTATATCGACTCATGTTTCCTCAATATACATACTATTCCATGTCATGAAGCTCCGCCCCTCCTTCTAGTACATTTTTCAGTTTGTAACTACATACTTATTTGTATGCATATTTGTCATCTGTCTCCCAAGTATATTTAAGCCCCATAGTGGTAGTAGACCTATCTTATTCACCACAGAACACCTGGTGCTTAGCTCAGTATTCAATATGTAGTTGGCACACAGCATATACTTGTGGAATTAGGAGGTTCAAAGTGCTTTAACAAACTTACTACTTCTCCCATGTCTTCCTACAATCCTGGAAGTTGGAGATGGAATGTGAGAACGTTCTTATTTCACACAGAAGAATGCTGAGCCAGAAGGAATGATCGATAGTCTGCAATGAAGTTGTGAAGAAGCTATTCTAATCTCATTTGTAGCCCATTATCTATAACCCCAGGCCAATTCTCCTGCTCTTTTCAAACTGGAAACAAAGTTAACAAGTGCCTTTAGCATGACTTTGACCAAGGACTTCTCAGGAGACATTTTGAGAGATCTCAAATGCCCACTTGTGCAAGCAGCCTTCAATCAGGAGCAGGCACGTGTTGTGGGCTCTGAAACGGGAAACCTTCTCTGTGTCACAGCTGAAAGCACCACTCTGGATATTTAAAGCAAGGCCTCTTTTAAAAAATTAATGACTTGAAAGAGGAGAGGAGAAGCTGCCTATGTAATGCGGAAAGAGGAGCTGGATGACCACAGCCCTGGTCCCTCTCCAGATGATGTCATCATCAGTCTAGATAATAAATTTGTAACAACGTGGCTGAAAGAGATGGGACAATTTCAATATAAGTCAAAGGAGCTGGTGGCAGCGGAATCTAAAGGGAGTAATTTTTAAAATCTGGCTGGCATACAGTTTTCTATTCTCCGGTTATTAGATTATCCAGAGAGCAGAGCAGAAACCACAGCTCTGGCTCTGGACACTTTAATGTCCCCAGTCCATCAGAACAAGCAGAATGGCAAGTGGTCTCTTTTCTGTTGTGTCGAGTAAGCATGCCTTTCTGGTTTGCAAGAGTTGAAATGGAAGAACACTTAATTTGTTTTTTCCAGAAGTCAGCCACTCACTTAACATGTATCATAAGATGTGATCACAGAGAAAGGTTTTCCTGACCATATAGGACGGCACCATCTCTCTGGTTCCTTCCAGGATCTGTTAATTGTGACTTCTCTCTGGATTTGGTCTAGAGTCTGCCATCCCTTACCATGTTTATGTTGACCTTGGCTATTTCACATATGTTCTGAATTACTCCAGGGTGTCTGGTTTGAAAATATTTTCCATTCCATCTGCAGTGTCAGACTGGGGTAGAGCTCAGTTATGATGACAAATCTAATGCCAAGATCTTATGTGACATATCGTCTACGGATTCCCATAGATCCTCATAACAATAAATGTTTGATAAGAAAAGGAATGAATGAATAAATGAATGCATACACAAGGTTGCAAGATGATTTAATTAATTGTGAAGTGCGTGCCTTTTATCTTCACTCCGATGTTTACCAGTCCCGAAGGTAGACTGCCAGACAGTCGATCCACCTGTTTATGATCAGCCATTTCAGCTGAGTACTTACCAAGAGTACTGACAAGGTACACTTCTCTCTATCACCATCTTCATCCAAAGCCACTGTTACTTCTCTCCTGACCTCCTACAGTAATCTTGTACAGGTTTCCTGGAAGCCATATTCTTGCTCCCCTCCACCACATTTTCCAGTGCCAGTTCAGTGTTTAAAATTATTCATTAGTTTTTCATACTTCCTTGCCTGAACATTTAAGTGGTTACCTGTTGCTCCCTGGATAAGGACCAAGATTCTCCAGGAATGGCTTACAAAGCCCCATGTGGTTGAATGTGCACCGCCTTTCCTGTTTCTATGTAAAGACCCATAGTTTCCTTGTTCTCTTTCTGCAGCCACCGAGCTTTTAATTCTCTTGAACATGCCTCAGTCCTATCCATCTCGGAGACTTCACACTGACAGTGCCTTCTCCTCACTTATACCTGCTTAATTCTAATTCATGCTTAGATGTCAATTTAAGTTACAGTGTCCCTGAAGTTTCCTCTTAACCCATTTTCTCACTGAAAATCAGTGCACACACATACAGGCACAATAGCCTTTCCCATAACTTGGCATGCCCTATCACTTAGTAGGACATTTCTCATGTATAACTGTGTGTTAGTTTATATGACCAATTGCTTAATTGGTTGTAAGGTGTGGAGGGGCACTGTTCATTTTAAATGCATTACTTATTCCCAAAGAATAGGGGACACTACATGATCAGTAAACATTTGTCAAATGAATGAAAGAAATGTTTCATGACCCTGGGAAGTCAAAGACATAAGTTCAATTCTGAGGAGCCTCAGGACATCACAGACCGCACCCCACAACAAAGATGATGATGATGATGATGGTGGTGGTGGTGGTGGTGGTGGTGGTGGTGGTGAGGGTGAGGATGAGGGTGGTGGTGATGGTGATGGTGATGATGATGGTGGTGGTAGTGATGGTGGTGGTGATGATGATGATGGTGGTGGTGGTGGTGATGATGATGACCTACAATTTACTGAGCCTCAAACGGTATTAGGTGCTGAGCTAAGAGGTTTCTATATATTTCTCTTTCAACTCCCCCAAAAGTGCTGAGAAAACTGAGGTTCACTGAGGATAAGTTCCCTTCCTGAGTCCATATAGCTAGAAAATGCCAATGTTGGGACTTCAAGCCAGGTCTGCCCAACTCCGTATTTTGTTCCTTTTAGTTCACCACAGACTCCTGAGTCTTTAGAAGTAGTTGCCATGCAGCCTAGGAATAAATCAACAATTCGGAGGACATACCATGTCGATGTAGGACAGGGATGTGATCTTCTAGATGAAGGAGACAAAGCTATAAAGGAGGAGTGTGTCCCAGGAGAAGGGGGTACTGTGTGCTGGACTGCAGGGAAGTTTGTTCCTTCCCTGGCTGAGATGTAGCAATGTTGCTCATTGATGTTTCCTTGACAGTAAGACTGAGTTATGATGGTGTGTGAATATGTAGAACTATTAGAAAATAGGGTGTAAGGTGTAAGAAAAAGTGAGATAGAGATGTGTCTTTGAGGATCTTGCCAAATGGCTGGTAGAAACACAAGTTTAACTGCGGTAAACATCTGGTGAAACTTTGTCCACATCTGCAGTTTCCCCCTACCCACCCCCACCCCAGCCTCAGTAAAGTTCTTCCTGTGGGAACTGTCTAAAATTGGTAAGAAATCAATTCTTTTAAAAACCTAGTGACAGTCTTCCTTTTTTACCTGTCGTTAGTCTTCCAAAGCATCTTAAAGAGAACTTCATACATTTAGTTTCTTAATTTTTTAAATGTTTGAAAAATTGTACATAAATTTCGTGAATAATGAATACACGTGAATGAATGAACCTCACCACTGCACTCTTTTGAGAGAAAGGATTTGCTTAGCAAATAAATAACTTGGGTATCGTTAGAAAGAATGTTTAAACTCTATAAAGAGAACAAGCTATTCTCAAGCACTTTGCATACCAACTACTGATAAGCTTATGACAAATTATTTCTTTCTATTTACTAAGGTATGTCCCTAGAGACACCTCCTCGGCTACTCTAGATTGAATTAATATATCTTCTTCAAAAGATAATCTGCATTTATTTTAAATCTTTGGGTAAGTCAAAGCATTACAGATTCACACCAGTAGACACGTATTAGTCAGAATTAGGAAAGCTTCAGAGTGTTTACATAATGCCTTCTATCTGGAAGTCTGTTCAAAGGCCACAGAATCTCAAGGTTCTTTTCTTTTTTCCACTGTCTTTTTCTATGCCCCAGTTTCTGATGCATGACTCTGCTTACTGTAACTTAATGTTGGAATTCAGAAGAGAAGGTGCTCAGAGCAAAAACAGAGCAACACGATGACAAAAAAGGAAGGTGCACATTGGATCTTAGAGTTCAGTATTTTAGGTTCTGAAAAGTCTGACCAGTATTTAAAAAACATTATATCTCAACTATTTGTCCATTAGGCACGTACCACTGTGTGGGTACTGGAGAGACATAAAGAAGTATGTCTCCGAATCTTTAAGAGCTTCCTCTTTTTAGGGAAACAAGATCTTGGTATGTGTATATCGATATAGATCAGTGGTGATTTTGCTCCCACCGCCCCCCCCCCCAGAACATCTGGAAATGTCAGGAGACACTTTTTGGTTGTCACACCTGGGAAAAGCCCTCCTGGCATCTAGTAATTAGAGGCCAGGTATGCTGCTAAACATGTTATACTGGTGAGGACAGCCCCCACATCGAAGAGTTATCCAACCAAAAATATCAATAGTGCCGAGATTGAGAAACTCTGATAATAGATATTGATATGAGTTCTCTAAAATATAAGATCCTTAAGGGCAGGACTTTTGGGGTCTTCATCTCTGCCTCTCCAGTGTTTAGCTAAAAGCCTTGCACATTTAAGCAGTTATTAAATGTTTGGTCATTGCACAAGTGAATAAATGAACGGATGAATGAATGAAGAAGTAAACAGATGAGGAAAACTGAGGCATGAAACAGAAGGACCACTAATCAGTATTTTACAAACTAGTTGTGGGGGTCAGAGTGTTTTCACATAGAGATTAATTTTCAGACCGTTAGTGCTACTACTACTTCCACAATAATTGACTTTTCTGGGGAGACCACTATTTGCCAGGCATTTTGTATCATATGTGTCCAGAAATAAAGAAACCGCAGATATACAGAAATCACCATATTCCCAGCAAGAAGATTAAAATAAATTTAACCAACTTGGAAATGTTTATTTTAGTGGTATAGATTAGAGATAGTGATGTATATTAAAGAGTTAAATATCTACATATAATGTACACATTTAGCCAAATAATTTTAAACATTGAAAATTCTCTTATATTAAACATTATATTAATTTAGAAATATGCTTTCCCCACATTCCTTTATTTCATAACACAGTTTTATTCAAACTTTTCATATGCAGTTTAAAATATAGCTTGGTCATTAGTATATCATCTCTTTCAATTTGTTCCATCTAAGTTGTTTTAGTAGCAGTTTTTAAACCACATATAATTCTGTTCACTGGGACTTTACTTCCCTAAACCAAAAGCAGTCATTCACATATGATTATGAAAGGTTATTTTTTCTTCCTATAGATGATTATTCAAGCGTTTCACAATGGAACCGCTTAGTTTATTGCTTTTTAAAGTGCTGCTCACAGGGCTTGTTTATTTGCATATTTTATCATTGTAAAGCCATCTTCCCTCTTACCCCATTCTCCTATGCCCCTCTTCCCCACTTTACTCCCAGGATAGAGTAATTACTAAATATTTGTTACCTTTAATTGCCTTTTATGGTAACACCTTTCATTAGATGTTTCATATAAACATCCAATCCTAGAGCTGATGGAGATAGTTACAGGATAATGTGCCTTCCCCAAACAAAATTTATTATTCAAAGTATAGTAATTGAGTGAGCTCTCAAATGAAAGGCGGTCCTACTTTGCGAGGCACATCTTACCTGGTATTGAGACATGTGCAGTGCATTTTCTCATTGAATCCTAACAGCAACCCTACTAGTCGGCCTGGTTACGTGCATCCTAACCATAAGAAACTCTGTGTTTGTGACCATGCCACATAGCTAATAGGAGCTGGAACACAACCCACATCCAGGCCACATCGCTAATAGGAGCTGGAACACAACCCACACCAGGTCTCTCAGGTCACAAAGACTGACCTACGTACCCTTTACCTGAACAAGTGTTCGTGAGTGAAGACCAACTGAGAAGGTGTTTCAGGGGAAAGGTACAAACATAAGCGAAGGAGAAGTAAAAGTTGACATTTACTCTCCCAAGTTCAATTTTCTTTCCAGTTGATGCCTAAGACACTTGCTGTAATGAATATTTTTTTTCTGATTTTGTACAATAGACTGGATTCATTTAATAATCTTTAGAAGTTAAGAAAGACTCTTTAAAAAGGTTAAATGACATTTATGTCCTGAATTCTTTCAACTCTCATAATCGCAGCTAGGCAAAAAATATTGAAGGTTTTCATTTTAAAACCAAGCACACACAAAAATAAATTGAATGTTAAAACAAATTCAAGCGATGAAAATACTACTTTGATCAAAAGCCTTTGAGTAATTTCCACTTTGCAATGATGAACCAGTTTGGTATAGCCTTCCTAAATGTGATTCGCGTTTTAGGTTTCCTCATCAATGAAATTCCTAGACCACAGTGCTGGTGGGAGGATGGAAGACGTAACATATTTTAAGCACAGCGTGCTAGATCTGGTTCCCAGAAACCATTGAATCAAAGTTAGTTCCTCTGCCTTAGTGCCATTTTTTTTCTCTTCACTTCAACACTCAGACCAGTAGTGATGTTTGAGGGAGAATACCGGAGATGAGGCAGAAGATGTTATCACAGGTCCAAATGTAAAAATAAAAAATAAAAATTAACATTAGTATCTTGGTGAATGGCAACATTTGCATGAATGTTAGTTATCATTTAAAGGTGCACTTACAGGCTGATCCAAAACTCACACTTTACAGGCTTAATTAAATATTGGAAGTGATTTTCCTACGGTCGTCAGTTATTAAGTGATAAAGCTAAGGAAAGCTTATTTCAAAGACATCCGTGGTGCTAAGAATTTTTTAATTATCAAAAAATTCAAGGTCTACGGTATCCAAAAACTTCATTCTAATCTAAGATCCGGAATTCGATGGTAGAGCTTCACCATTTCAAAACTCCACTGCTTGCATTCGGGTTCTCTATTCCGTGCTGTTTAAAGCTGGCCATAGTCACCCAGCAGAAGGCAACTCAGCTGCCCTTCTCAGTCCCACTACTGATTGGCAAGAGTCTTGAACTTTGATGGATATCAGACCAGTTTGAGGCAGTAGTAATCAAAGACGAAACAAGACCATTGAGTTGCTAGCAAAATATCCTCAGAAGGATACATCAGTTCCTTAAATACAGTAAAATAAGTGTTGCCACTGGTTTCTAGTAATTAAGAGAACAAAGTTGCTGGAAGGAGTCTCAGAGATTACCTTTCCAAAAGAGTCATGATGCAGATAGAAGAACAGAGCTCCAGAAAACAGGAGTGATTTCCTCAAGGTTGCATAATGAATCATAACAGAGAAAGAACTAGAATTCATATCGCATCGGTCTCTAGTAACTAGACAGAGAAAAACATATAGATATACACATATGTATATAATCATTCCCTAAAGAAAGCTCTCTTGAGGCACTCATAATTTCACTCTGACATCTTTGCCCAAAGCCTGTTGTGGAGTGGTGACCTGAATAGGAAGAAAGTGACATCACTTCTAGGACATCTGCCCCTAGTAGGTAGCATCGAACACCGTTGCCAAGGACACTTCTAATCTCCTTGGACATGCTGGTTCAGCTACTTGCTTGGCTGACATCAGCCTGACTCACAGCTTCAGAAATGGCAAGATGTGCACAGTGAGGAATGAAACAAGCTCATGCCCAAAGCTAGGTCAGGTTTGCCAAAATCACCTCCAAACCCCTGTCGTTAACTGGAAATGGCTGCAGAGGGCCTACCTATCTTTTGCAGCTGAGCAACAAAAGCGCCTCCATTGGAGACTTTACCTCCCAGAGGTGAGCTGAGATCATTTCTGGCAATGCAGTTCTCCCTATTTATTTTTAGATCAATAAAATGGAGCTCATTGGTTGACTGCTGGGCACACACAAACCATTTGGAAGCTATAGCTCTGAAAAGATGTCTTCCAGAAAAGTGTTGTTTAATTTGTTCCTGTCTGCATTAGTAAGAAAAGAGGTAGGTTATGGAGTCCACCGAGCTCTGCTTTATTAATTTGTTCATTGTGTAAGCATGGATGGCTGTGAATCTGTGTGCCTGCTTCTGTGTGTTCAGATGACGTGTGGCATAGAGATGGTCCCTAGAAGATACTCAGTAGTGCTCATTTCTTTTTCATTTACTCAGGGATATTTAATAAATGACGATTGTGTGTAATTCACTATGTAACATTGTCACAAACTGTTGACTCATAAGCAATAGAATCATTTCCATCATTAATCAAACAAGTATTTACTGAATGCCTTCTATGTGGTAGACATCATTTTAAATGCTTAGGGCATAATGTTAAATAAAATAGGCACCCAGCAACGAACGAGGACATAACCTGGTGAAGGAGGAAGCTGTGCAAAGGAAAAAGCATAATACAATACAGGAAGAGACAAAATACAGGCTGCATCAAGTACTATGTGAGCAGAGAGGAGTGAGCAATGAACTCTGCCCAGGAAAAGTAGAGAAGGCTTTCTGGAGCAGATGACAACTGACCTGGGGTTTCCACCAGGGTTAGGAGGAACAAAAGGATAACAAAAGAGCTCTTCAGGTACAGGAAGATCCAAACTTCTTCCTCTGGAAGATTGACGCTTCCTGGGAAAAGGAAGTCTGAGAAAGCCCCAGAAGATGTCCTCCTTGACTCATGGCCAAAAAGAGAACCTCTATGTCTCCAGCGTCTAAGTTTGGGCCTCTCACACCAGTCCCAAAATTACTGCTGTAGAGAAAAAAGTGAAGGAACCCGTGTGGTTTGGGAAGGTGCCTTCCCCCTGAATCACTACTCCACAACACCCAAGCAGAACTTCAGGCAGACGCAGAGTGGATTTCTCTAGCCCCAGCCAAAATAAAGCCTTGTTCAAACCTAAGCTTTGGAGGAGAAAAATGAAGACATTGTGTGTCTGATGCTGGAATAATCAGCCTCACCTTTCTCAATTCAGTAGTGATATTTAGTATATTATAGACACCAAAGGACTTGGAACTGTAGCAACGTTTTGGGGTTCCCAGGAGCAGGATTCCAGAGTTAAGAAAGCTGTGGGTTGAGCCCTGGCCTGAGATTGGGCAGGCTTTTGTTCTATTGTAATTTCTACCACTAACTGTCTGGTCTTAGGAAAATCACATTCTTTTCGCGAGGCTGCATTTTTCCCCTATTAAAAATGGTACTTGGGTTATACTTCTTTGTGTAATTCTTAAATTTAGGAATCTACGAGTCTGTTTAGACATGTTTTCAGCCTAATAGGTCTCTCTAGATACAGACCATTCATTAGGAAACCCAACCATCCCAGGCTCTGATGGGCCCTGACTGTATAGGAAACTGATGAGCCCACAGTCTCACAGACAGAGACACCTCTCGGTGACTGTGGGTAGACTGCATTATTTGTCTTTGATTTTCCCTTCCCTCCCTGCCTTTGCTAAGCTTCTCTGGCAGAATGTCCTCCCTGGTCCCAATGACGTGGGCAGATTTCATGATTTACTTGGGACAATGAGATGTAGGCAGAAGTAACAGAGTGTCGGCTTCATATTGAGAACTTAAGAGGCATGGCCAATCTATGTCAGCCTTTTAGAGCGTCTTCCGTCTGCCAGGAGAACAGCATGACGGAGAGCCGTTGCTTCTTCAGCCTGGGTTCTGGAAAGAAGATTTTGGAGCTGACCCGAGCCTGTCCTTAAGCCTACAACCCAGCATAATCCAGTCAAGCCCAGTTAAGCCCAGCCATATGGTAATATATGGATTAATGTATATACTGCAGCTGAATTCAGCTACAACCTATTCTCCCATCAGCCTGGACTATCTTCTCATTGTTTGAAGCCACAGAGAATTGGGGGTTGTTTGTCATGCAGCAGCATTATTTCAGCCAAAAGCTAACTGATGTATTGATCCTCTTTGGGTTGGACTCCACAGATTGCCCTGCAGTGCTGTGTAATAGGGCACTGTATTTGTGTCTTATTGCTGCTGTAACAAATGACCGCACACCTAATGGCTTAAACAACACACATTTATCTTAGAGTTTCAGAAGTCAGAAGTTTGCAGTATCCACTTAGCTAAAATCAAGGTGTTGGCGGGGCTGCCCTCCTGCAGGAGACTCTAGGACTCCATTTCCTTCTCTTTTCTAGCTTCTAGAGGCTGCCCGCATTCCTAGGCTTATGGCCCCCATTCTCCATCTTCATGGACAGCTGTGCCTTTGTCACACTGCCATCTCTGATTCTCTTCTGCCTCCATCTTCTAATTATAAGGGTACTTGTAATTATGTTGTGCCCACCTGGATAATTCAGAATAATTTTCTTATCTCAAAGCCACCTGATTGCCAATCTTAATTCCATCTACAGGCCTAACGGATACACAGATTCCAGGAGTTAGGAGGTAGACATCTTTGGGAGTGGGGGGGTTCATCCTATACTCATAGGAAGACCAGCCTAATACCTAGACCTTGTCTCAGATTCTGTCTTTGGAGGAAACCAAGCTAAGACAACAAGTTTGTAAGACCCCTAATGACATCCAGTACAGCTTGTGTAGAAAAACCTAGTCCAGCTCTTGTGATTCAGGAAGGTCCTCTGGTCTATAACATCTGTTAGTAGAGGTTGTCCAGTCTCTGATTATGCATTTCTAGGGATGGGGAGACAGATGGTTTCCAATGAGGCGAACCATCTTACTGTAGGACAGCTATCGATGAAAACTTCCTTCTTTGAGAAATGCTCTCATTACTCCTAGTTTAATCTTTTGAACCCTTCCATAATGTCATATATTCTTGTTTCTAAAAATTCTCAGAGACTTAGAGACCAAAAAACAATGCAAACGAAAACTTTCCTTCTTTAGATTAAGCCCCAGGACCTTCAAGCACAGTACACAAACTCAGATGTGCTTACTATTGATGAAATCCTCTTTGCCTCTGTACTTGAAAGTTCAGAGCTAACTGAACATAGTGTTTCATGGGCAAACCAGGTGAACTGGTAGAAAAACTGGGTTCCAAAATCATCTTCTTAGCTCTGTGTGCATGGGGAATCAGTTTCACCCACCATGCCTCAGTTTCTTCATCTGTAAAATGGGGATAATGATACTCCTCTTAGAGGGTTTTCAAGAGGAAGAAATCTATTAACACATGAACTATCTGGAAAAGGCTCCAAAATATTGTTATTGTGCAAATAAATGGTTCATTTGTTCAACTTCAGTTTAATCTCTAACGAGGGAAAGGAACATCTTCATAATGAACTTGGAAACAAAGCCAGATATACAATAAATTATGTCATCACTTGAAAATGACAAAGATATTCTATACTGACATGACAAAGGCCATGGTGAACTATGGTATTAAATTCCCAATGTGTAGTTAAATTATATTTGGTTACTAATAATATGAGTCAATCATATTATACAATACCAAATGTTGTTTCATGTCCTGACACTTTTTGGTTTACTAGTCCTCTCCACCCTTGTCCATGTATCACTTCCCCTACATAGTAAAAGGACAGCAAATTTCCTATGCGATCATCTTACAGAGGGGGAAAATGGAGGTTAAGAGAGGGAAAGTTACTGATTGATATGGTGAACTGGTGGTAAACAGCCAGTTAAAGATATGAGGCAGAGCAGTGCTGACCAATAGTGCAGCAAGTGCAAAGGCCCTGAGGCTGACACTGGCCTACTCAGAGTAGCATAAACACTGGTGTGTCCCTAGAGAAGTGAGGAAGGGGGAGAGTGGTAATAGATGAGGTTAGAGATGTAAGCAGGGGTCAGATTATATGGGGCTTTTTAGGATATGGGGGAAAGTTCATAGTATATTTTTAGTAAGATGAAAAATCTTCAGAGGTTTTCGAAGAAGGCAGTAACATGATCTGATTTCTATTTTTTTATTTCGTGAAAGTTGATCATTGACTGTGTAGAGTGAGAGTGTCCCAGGGACAACTAGTGAAAGCTGGTGATGCCGTGGGATGGGTTGGGAGTGGTAACAACAGGTTCGGGACCTATTTTGAAGGTAATGCAGCTAAGACATGGGTTTGAATTAGGTGTAGACTTTTAGAGAATGAGAAGAATCAAGAATGACTAATGCATCTTGAGCCTCAGCAATAAGGAAAACAGTGGTGCTGTTCACTGAATGTGGAAAATGATGTTGAAACTATCTGGGAAGGGGATGTAGGGGGGTGGTGAGGCAATGGAAGTCAGAAGTTCAGTTTTGGATATACTCTGTGGCTAAGGTGTGTTAGACATTCAAGTGTAGATGTCATTGTTTAATTAAAGGTATGAATCTGCAGATAATTGCTGAGGTCACAGTAAGGGGAAAGAATGTGGTAGTCATCAGCATATGCATGGTACTGAAGGCCCATTGAGTCCATGTGACCCTCTGCAGAGAGTTCCTAAAATAGGGGAGTGCTGGAGACAGGCTGAGTCTCCCCAGATGTGGGAGAGGAAGAGAAACTCTATAAAGAATGCTGAGAAAGAGAGGCCAATGAAATAGGAGGAAACTAAGGGAGGGTGGCAACCTGGAGAAAGTACTTTAAAGACAGAGTGGCAGAGTGGGGGACAGTGTCAACTGATGAGAACAAGTAACAGGATGAGGGAGAGCCTGCGTAATACACACTTAACATATCAAGGTGCCCTATCCGAAAAAAAAAGACCCATTTAACTTTACAGAACCCACTTCCCAAATGCTGTTTTTCTTTTTCATATCAGTTACCAGGCCCTGAGCACTCAGTTTGTAAAATGAGGGTCTAGACACCAGGAAAGGAGAAGGACCGAGTACCTTTAGCTCCCATTGCTACCTCTCTCTTTCCTTCCCCCTAAGAGAGTTCCATGAAAATTATACAGAAGGGCAAGATGGCATGTATCCTTGCAAATGTGTGTGGCCTTTCTGTCTGATTTCGATTAGGCAAGGCCTGGTTTCTTGGGTATGAGAAGACCTCACATATGAAAATTAAGCCACAAGCAAAATCCAAACCACAGCATTCAGAGGATTTCTTGTCCCAAGCCAGGTCTGAACTTTGGTGGTGGTACTCCAGAGAACCGTACACAGTGTGGGCAAGACCTCGCCTGGCCTCAGTGCTACCCCCCCTTCCCAGAATCCCAAGTTCCAAAGTTACTTAAAGGGAAGTGTCAGGAAAGATTTTTCTTTTCCACATCATTGGCAAATGTTGGCTCAGATCTATTTTGAGGTCATTAGCTCAACACTGCTGTCTTTTCTTCTCAAAGAATTCAAAGGGTGTTTCAAAAACACATTTATTTTCCCCCACTCTCTTTTAATCCCTCTGTCGTCCCCATGCCCCGCCCCTTGGCATTTTCTCTCTTTCTGTCCTTCTTTCTTCCTTGACCTACTTGGATTCAACATGGATTCTCTCTGCCATGGCGTGAAAAAGGCCTATGGTGGCCAGGGCATGGAGGAGCTGCTCTATTGCCACGCTAGTCCTGGGTTTGGTCAGCATCCATTTTTGTTGCGAACCGGAGTAGCTGCAACTGATGGACAAGCTTCTGTCCACCACGTACCATCAGCAACCTTTGCTCAATGCAGAGCTTGTACTTGCCAATCACGTACTATATGCGAGACAGAATCTTTGTTGAAGAATAGAGGGAAAGGGGTGGACAATTATGGAAAACAGGAGGTGTGCATTTCCATGATGGTTGCTGTACAAGCACTGTGTAAGGTAAGGTAATCACTTTCCTTATTTTACAGGTCAGGACACTGAGGCAGGCTGAGGCGAAGGGACTTGCCCAAAATCAATCAAAACGGATCCATCAGCCCAGGGCGTGCTTTCTCTAGGGTCCAGGGTTTATACTTCTGCTGACTCATTAAGGGGTGAAGAGAGAAACGGGAAAACAGTGACTGTCATCCAGGAGGAAGGGAACTTTGTTTAAAGCATATTGTTTAAGAACATGAATCAGTGTAAGATGTAATACCTATACCTTTTTGGTCAAAATAGACTTCGAGTGCATGCTTTTGGCTCTTCTCTACCTGGTAGTATGCTGGACTCTCTGTATGATCTCTGAAAGTCAAAGTCACCTTGCCATGTAATACTTTTATGTAAATAGAAAATGTATGCTTTCTTCCTTTCGTCTTTACTTTCTTCCTTTTGTAAAAATTCCCTGCAATGTCTTTCTCCGTGACATAGAATATTTGAACGGTCATGCTGGCCACAGACACACATACCCGAAAAGAATAATCAGAATTTACTCCCAAGTTTTTTCTTCTTGGAATGAAAAAGCTTACAGCTGTTCCAATTTGATGCCTTAAAATAAATCACATATACTGAAAGTGGCATGACAAGAACCTCTCCCATCATCTTAAAGTATCTCCAATTTTTTTCCCCCATTTTCTGGGCCAGAAGTTCTCCCTAAGTTGGCACCACAAAATGAACAGGAATGAAGGAGGAAGCTTTAATTTCTCCTAGCAAAATATGATCTACTCCTGTTTTGAATCACCTTCAAAAAACTAGACATTTGGTCCCACAAAGTTGTGTTTCAACTGCAAAATATGGGGACGTTGACGTCTTGGTGAACTGCAGTAAATATTAGATTTTTTTTCGGCTGGCTTGCTTCTCAACTCCCACCAGCAGCTTCGGTACCAGGCCAACCCATATTTTAATCCAAGGCAGCTAGCCACTATTCTCTCCAGGGTCCCCACTCAGCCTGTTCAGGGAGGGATGGAGGTGGCCTCCCTCCTCATACAGGATAATGCCTTTGGTGACGGTGTGGTGACTTGGCCCTCCACGTATTCCCTCCTGGCTTCAGAAATGAGGCAAACTGACCGGATATAACTGTGACATCAATCTGGAGTGGCCAAAAAGAAAAAGTCAAGAGTGCAAGTTTCTGACAAGCTGTTGACAGCATCACCGTTTATCAAGACGTCCATTTTTCATGCAGCTAGAGAAGAATGAAAGTCATGGGCTTACTCCTCCTGGAGGCCAACTAATCCTTCTTCAAAGGCTGGTGCACGGATTTGTTTCTCTCCCAACAGTGTTGGGCTCTGAAGGGCACTCACGTGTTCCACTGAATTACACCGGATATATCAAATTAATTCTATTAACCAGCTTATCCACTAAATCTCTAACCAGGCCCTGATGCATGTGCATTCAATGGTGTAAACGACTTCAAGCAATTTCAGAGATTGCTCCTTGGAACTGTAGCTACATTGAAAGGTGAGCCAATCTCTGACCTGACTGCATTCCACAATGTTAAATAATCGGCTAAATGGTTACAGCCCTTTTCCAGAAAGGGGTACTGCATTCTCCTCTTACCCCCACTCCCTTGCTAGCCTGGAATTTGCCTTCAGACTAATTGCAGGTCCCATGAACGGTAATGGGTAAAAGCAGGAGATGCGAGGGACACAGTCTCCACTGAAGACTGAACGTGAAAGAAATCCAAGAATGCGTTCCTACCCTTGCCGTTTCTGTCCCCTACCACCTTGTGCTTTCCCTGGAATACGCTCATGCTCTCTGTTTTCTAGACAGTGTTTTCTGACCATCCACCACAGCTTTAGTTAAGTGCCTCTTTGTGTTTTTTTTTGTGTGTGTGTTTTTAACAACATCCTGTGCTTAACTCTATAAAAAATAGTCACATCAATAATTGTAGTAGCTAACACTGAATATTTACTATGTGCCAGACAATTTTTAAGAGTTTTATAAATATTAACTTAATTAATCTTTGTTACCTCTTCTGAGGCAGGTATCATTATTATCCTAGTTTACATATGGCACGACTGAGGCACAGAGTGGTGCAATAACTTGCTCGGGGACACCAAGCCAGTAGAGCTAGAACTAGACACAGGAAAGTGGTCTAATTGGATCGTAACAATTAACACTGTTGAGTGCTAGTTGTGTGCAGGTACTAAGTTGTTTATGTGTTTCATAGCATTTCGTTCTCCTGGTGGTCATGTGCAGTAGAGGTTACATAATATCCCCATTTTATAGATGCAAAAGTAGGGTGATTTGTTTGAATCCATACACTGAGTAACTTTAGAATCAGGATCCATTTCAGGTCCTTGGTTTTCAAAAGCCCAGGTTCTCCATCACCAGGCTTAATATACAGTTTTATAGTTGCTTATTCATTTTTCCATGAGCTTTCCTTGTGTGCGATCTCAATATGATTCATTTTTTGTCCTGACTACCCCCCCCCAGAATACTTACAAGTGCCACTTTTTACAAATGCTTGCTATGTTCACCCAAACTAAATATATTTTGAGTCTTAGCCCTGTCAATTTGCCCCACCTGGGGAAAGAGAACTTCAAGGGAAAGGAGACCAGCTGTCTTAGCTTTGTCCATATGTTTGCTCTGTTCGACTTTTCTGAAAATGAATGGACCAGTAGAAACCTCCATTCTTCTGTGCCCATGAAAATGCACACGCTACATATGGCTGTGCTCGATCCTACAATATGGGGTGCTGGTGTGGTGTGACGTAAATATCTCCCAACATCTCATTGGGTGCCATGCCAAATTGCACCATGCCATCTCTGGGGAATTAAAGATGATCACAGTAGATGTTGGAAAAGCAAGAGTTGTAGAGTCTGAAGGTGCCACATTTGAGTCTATGTTTGGATGTCTTATTCTGGGGAAATTACTTAACATTGCTGTGCTTTGATTGTTTGTATGAAAAATGGGAAGTAGCACTTACCTTATAATATTCCATGGTGATTCAACAAGAAACTGTTCACAAAGTACCTGACCCAGCGCCAGGCACTTAATCAGCTCTCAGTAAGAGGAAGCAATGATACCAAGTATGCTAAGCAATCTTCGTTTTTTTCTCCTAGACACTGTCTTCTCTGACATATACCCCGATATAATCAATGTATTGTTGTATTTACAGAACATTTTATTAGCGAGAAGCAAGAGACTATTTCCATAATAACCTCATAGGTATTGATTGAGTCCTTGCTATGTGCCAAGCACTGTGCTAGGTACCTCAGATAGATTGATACACTTAACCCTCACTATGCCCTAAGAGATGAGCACATTGATTTTCCCCATTTTACAGATGAGGAAGCAAAGGCTTAGGGAAGCTAAACATGACCTTGCCCAAGGTCATGCAGTTAGTAAGTAGCGGGAATGGGATTCCAACTGAGACAATCTAACTCCATAGTCCGATTCCTTAACCTAACATGCTCAATTTTCTTCCTGTAAGCCGGGGTTGGATCTCTTCGTTTTAAAATGGGTGACAAAGCAGGGCAAATACTTGGAAGGTCAAATTTACCCAGCTGTAAGCAACATTTGGGACTTGGCTTGCCAACATGGAAATCTGTTTGTTTGCAAGCTTTTATGAGTAGCGTCGTTGAGTCCCTTCACTGGCTGTCTTCTGTATATCCTTTACAAAGAGTCTTCAGTGAACTTTTGGGTTCTGGGAAGCAGCTGGGTGGTTTGCATAACTGCCTTTGCACTTTTCTGGCACAGATGTCACATGTTCTTAAATTTGACACAGATACAACTTAGTGGCTATCGATTGGGCTCTTGACACACAGAGCTCTCAAGTTTTCCTTCTATCCCCCCTCATGTTTTACTACACCCCACAATGATGTTGGTGACCTTCTAAGCTTTCTTTGCAATCTTATTAATCATGCAATTAAATGGTCTCTCGATGTGTGTCAGAAGTCCAATTTGGATGAAGCACCTGCCTAATTCTTATAGCTTCAATTCGCAATTCCAGATAGATGCCTCTCTTGGATTGTCAACCATCGTGTTGAAAATGGATGCCAGGTTTGAAGGGCTCACTAACTACAGGATGGGTCAGAGCCTGCAGCACAGGAAACACTGCCAGCATGCATCTTTTCATATGTTTCTCCCACTTCCAGGAAAGCAGTGTTCTGATTTTTAATAGGTCCAAATTGAGAAGGCAGTCCAACTGGAACAAGGAACACACATTCCAAAGCAGACTTGCAACTTCTCAAAGGCATTTGTATTTGTTCTACATGGCAAAATGGCTCAGTGAGGGATCAAAAGAGTTCATGAGGAGGCCACAGTTTGAAAGATGGTGGAAGTACCTTGTTCTCTCATTGAGTAATTGCCTGGGGTATATGCTGCTGAGATGTGGGCCACAGTTAGGAGATGGTATAGTTAGTCAGTATAGAGATGACCCACCATTTAGAGTAATGTCAAATACTCTCATAAATGAGATATGGCAAAGTAAGGAAAAACAACAGCTGCAGTCTGTGATTCAGGAGATATGAATTGTAGTCTTCCATAACTCCTGATTTAACTTCAGCAAATCCTGCCTTCTCTCTAGAGCTCAACTTTACCATCTGTAAATTGAGAATGTGGGTCCTGAGATCCCCATCTGCATGAACAGGTTTCTTGTTCTGTGTAAAGCCTGCATGAGGCAGCATCTGCTCCCCTTCTCAGAGTAGTTCTCAAGATGCAAAGTCTGTAATAACTAGGAGTGAAAAAGAAAGGAATGACTTTCAGCTCTGTTTTCAAGGAGAAAAACCTCACCACTCATTGGCCCAAGGGGGCAGCCAATGTTTCCAGAAGTCTGGTGTTAACTGATCTCAAATCTGAACCCTTGTGAATTATAAGGCCAATTTTCCAATCAATTCCATCTGAAATTCAGAATGCTTGTTGAGATTTAGGGGCTGGTGAGCTGCAGAACTGCCAGAGATAATTTCTATTGCTCTGAACTCACAGCAAGTCCTAGTAATAATAATAACTAAAAAAAAAAAAAAAAGAAAGAAAAGAAAAAGAGAAATACTGGCAGTATCGCAGAGTAAAAGTAAGAGCATCCAATCTGGATGTACAGAATGCATTCAAGCCCATTTTCAAACCAGCAACAGGCAGGCGGGATTTATTCTTTGATGTATTTTTAACATCTTATAAAAAACTTGTGCACTTGTTGTTTTATTTGTTCTTTAATGATGGGATACACACTCAAGAACAATTGCCAAATTTTCCTCCAACCTGAAAATAGGTTGCAGAGAGCTTTCTGGTGTTCGTCTCCCCAACTAGAAGTTGATGGCTTTACATTTATTGCCACTGTTTAAGGTTAGTGCATAGGAATTAGGACTCACCCGACCTCGTGTCAGTATAGGACTATTCAGTAGCTCCAAGAGACAGTTGAGAGCTCAATAATAATCTTATAACCACCAATAGTTAGGCACCTCCTGTGTACCTGGAACAGTGATGTCCTCTTCACATAGAGAGCTCTAACAGTTTGGGACACCATAAAGATCCTTAATTCTACTGTTTCATAGAAGAGAAAACTGAGACTCTGAGCAGTGAAGACATTTATCCAAGGGCCTGTAGCTGATAGTTTCGAGATTTGAACTCATTTCTGTCTGATTCTGGAACTCATGCTGATTCTGGAATTCTGTGCCAAAGCTATAGGGTATCTGTGACTTGTCTTCTGTCACACCCTGTATGATTTGAGGCATCTCCCATGAAATTCACCCTTTACCCAGTCATGGTGCAGAAATAAAGTTATTGGCTAATTGGTTGTTATAAATAGCAGTCGAATTTGAGAAGTTTCGCTTCATTTTAAATAACTTAAAATGTAGTGTATACATTATAATATTTTTCTCGTTATAAAAGTAATATGAATTTATTACTAAAATTTTGGAAAATTCAAAAAGTCACAAAGAAGAAAGTAAAAGTTAGCCGTCACCCTGCTAATATGAGCCAACCATGGCTAACATTTCTTTTCCTGAATCACATTGTGGTTGGATGCTCAAATTCTGGAGCCAGACAGGCTTAAGTTCAAATCCTAGTTTAAGCAATTATTCGCTGAATGGATTTGCATAGATATGATTTGTCTTTTTGTTATTTTAACTTTTTTAAAAAATTTGACTTATGAATGGCATCACTTAAAAAAATAAAATGAAGAGCCAACACTTCTGTAACATTCACTCTGTGTCAAGACTGTTCTAAAGCTTCATACAAAACTCATGTCACAAAAACCCTATGAGGTGGACATCGATCGTCTCCATTTACCCATGAGGGAACTGAGACAATGAGAGGCAAAATAATTTCCAAAATCGCCTGGCAAGAAAGTTTTTAGAGCTGGGACTCAAGCCCATGAATTCTAACTCCCCAGCCTATCTTCTCAACTATGAATGATACTACCTGTGGTCTTATTTAATATTATTATTGTTTCCTTCATAATTTTGATTTTACAGAATTGGAAACATACTGATCCTATTGTTTTGTTATTTCTTTTCTTCATTTAACAATATGCCTTGAACCTGTTTCCAAGTCACAAAATACTTTCGGGGAACACAATTTTTTCATGACTGCATGGTATTCAATTGAATGTCTGAAATGAAATTAATTCAGCCAAATATCTATTGTTACCCATTTCAGATATTTCTAAATTTTCAACATAGTAAACAATGCTGAGATGAACATCATTGGACATGCGTTTTCTAGTTATTTCCTTTGGATAAATTCCTACTAAAAGAATTGTATAGTCAAAAGGATATATGTAATGTGTTTTATGTGGATATTAGTGTTTTTTTGTTTGATTGTTGAGAAAGGAGGGATTTCTCTGTAACCTCACCACATCAGGCATGCTACTGTGACAAGGGAAC
This sequence comes from Rhinolophus hipposideros, assembly GCF_964194185.1. Lineage (NCBI taxonomy): Eukaryota > Metazoa > Chordata > Mammalia > Chiroptera > Rhinolophidae > Rhinolophus > Rhinolophus hipposideros. The sequence goes on from NC_138057.1 coordinate 67,379,044, forward strand.
TATTAAAAGTCACAAAACTAGAGTTAGGACATACACAACACATAAATATTTATTATATATGAAACAAACAGTTCACCAGACCAGAATGCTAATCCATGGTTGGCAAAATCTAATAGCTACTTACCCCTATACGTATGGACAACCCAGAGTCTGGAGACGATCTGGTTCATAGCCTGGTGAAGAGAATAGTGTTTTATCAAGTACCATATGTGTCTGCATAGAGCTAGGTCCCGTAATGACCTGCGTTGGACAATGGAAAGTGTATTTCACAGACAGTGTACTTTACAGACATTGCCCAACGTCATCGGGATAGGAAGACGCAGTCAGAGTGAGGCCCAGGCCTGCCTGTCTTCCCTTTGCCTATCTGTATTTCATCACATCACCCTAAAAGTTCAACAATTCTATATTAGGACACGTCAAAGGAAATCTCACTATGATCTGGGGTCCCTGTTCCTGCATCTAGACTTCCATTTTGGTCCTATGTCTATTATGCAGTTCTATGCTCCTAACTATTAGCCTTCACCTGAGACCTAAACATCTCATTGCATGGTTCTCTCCATACTGTCACTGCCTTGCTCAAGAAGTTGGGTGTGTATAGGGTGACAAACTCATTCCTGTTTGCAGGGTACTTTTCCAGATGTAGCGCTGAAATTGCCTCATTCCAGAAGCCCTCTGTCCCAGGTACACCAGGACAGTTGCCCACTTTACACAGTGAATCCTGGGTCAGGCGGTCACAGATGTGTTTCCTTAAGAATCAATTCATTCATTCTTTGGTATTCATTCATTCCTTCATTCATACCTGGTCAATGAACAGCCATCTGTTACTGACCCTTATACTCCAGCTGGGATTCAGACAGAGATCAGCTTTACTTTTGTTCTTCTCTTGGTTAACATTTTCCAGGAGGAGCATGACAGGAAAGCATACTTCCATTGTGGGAGAAATGCTACAACATGAACATGGAGCAGGCACTAAAGGAAGACCGGAAGACCCTACCATTTTGAAAGGTGAAAAAAGACTTCCTAGAAAAGGAGATATTTGTGCTGAGTAAAAGCAGATTCTGTGGAATTTGAGCAGTGGGAAAGAAGAGGATACTGAGAGAACAGGATGGTCCAAGTAGAGGGAACAGTGAGAACAAAGGCTTAGAGTATGCATTCTTACCCAGAAACATGTGGTGCTTTTGAGAAACCATACAGAGTCAAGCCTTGCTGGAATATGGGGTGCGGGCAGCATGGTAATGCCAGTACCCTAGTCAGAGATGGAAAGGGAGCAGAAAGGGGGGCATTTACTGAGCGAATTGCTGGCCATTATAGAACAGACTGAGACTTAGAGGAGGAGCAGATAGGAGACCAGAGTAGAGAAATACAGAAAGCAGTAGGAACATGGGGGCCTGGTGTTTTAGGACTTTATTTGGAAGGTGACAGTCATTTATTTATTTATTTATTTATTTATTTATTTATTTATTTATTCTCTAATTTGTTCATTAAATAGATATTTATTGAACATCTGCTGTGTGCCAGTAATTGTTCTAGATGCTGGAAATACAACAGTGAATAAAAAAGAGGCAAGCTTCCTGTTCTCATGGAACTAGCTTTCTAATAGGGGCCTGTCAAACAATGGGCAAATACATAAGTAAAGGAGGTATTTTCAGATGGGAACAAATACAGTGAAGAATAAAAAGAGTGCTGCGCCAGCGAGTGGCTGGGTAGGAAGTACAAGTTGGGTTGCCAGAGTAGGCTTCTCTGAGGAAATGTTGTTTGAGCTGGAATCGGAAAAATGAGAAAAGCTAGCTGTGCTGAGATAATGGAAGAGGGTTTTAGGTGTGGGGAACAACAACAGCAAGACAAGAGTAAGCTCAGCGTATTGGAGAGAAAGAAACAAAACCAATGAAACTGGAAGCTGGGAAATGAAAAGGAAGAGGGGCCAGGGATGAAGATGAAGAGATCAGTCAGGACAGACAGAGCCAGGCCGGTAGAATGAAAAGTTATGGAAAAATTACCAACGAAGGAGTGATGTCTTCCAAGCCAGATCTTTCTATGCATATACACAGCGTCCCACATACACTCACAGACCACCATTCAATTTCCTGTATTATAACTTTCTAGTTTTATGACCATGGGAAAGACATTTCTCATACTTCCTAAACAGTAGGCGTACAGCAGTGACGAAGAAAGACACTGTTCTTATCTCCATGGAACCGTGTCTCTCTGAAGCTTGAGTTCCTGGCCCAAAATTATGGTGATAATAATTATCATGCTGTGAAGATGTGATAATAACCAAATAAGATTAGAAGAGGCAAATACCTAACTTAGTACCTGGTACATGAAAAAAGTCTAACGAAGGTTCAGCATTCTCTCCTTCCTTTAAGAAACCATTATTCATAAGGCCAGCTCAAGGTCTTTTTCTATGTTAAGCTAAATGCTATTTTACTTCAACTCAGTTAAGCTTTTCAATTACTGATTCCCCATTTGAAGAAATGATACGTCCACATTTTGATATTCCCATTACACCCTTAGTCTTCCAAGGACTATTTATTTATTCCAAAAGCAGTGAGGATGACCACATATCAGCATGTCACTAGATGGCCTTGAAATGATGGCCAAGAGCAGTGGAACACAGGTATGTTCAGAGTGGAAGTTGAGGCTGCAGCAGAGGCCAGATGGAGAATCTCTTTGGCTATTAAGTTTTGTTTATGTCTATTTACTTCACTCACTGGAACCAGCATTATGCAGAGTCATGTACTAAACACCAGCTATCCGGACAGGTTACTTATTACCTGCTCCGTGTGTGAACAGGAGCAAGTCATTTCCGAAGGAAGCCATCTGAAAGATTTTCCTGCATTTATTTTCCCATGTTCAAGAATTCATAGAAAAGTGAATGATTACTGATCGAGTTCAAGATTTCTTCTACTTGAGAAAACTCCAAAGGCGTTTGGAAGTTTCTCCAGCAAGGCTGGCTCCCAGACTTGGAAATCTAGGATCACCAAGCAACCAGTTCTCAATCCCTAATATGTGCCAGATGTGGCATACCAGGAAGTGGTTCACAAAGATGATATGAACTAGAATTATGCCCTCAAGCCATTTATATTGGAGTAAGCCTGGCTTCCCACTGACTTCAGTATAAAGCTTAAACCCTAAGTGAGACCCATGAGACCCTTAGTAGGCTGCCTCAGCTCCACCTTCACACTGCCTCTGGCTAAATAAAGGGAGTCTTTCTTCTCCAAACACTTCTTGTCCTTTACAGCCATTGTAATCATGCCTGTCTTTGAATTTGTCCCAGATGATTACCCAGATACAATTTGATATATTGTAGTAAGAAGAACACAAGGCTTGGCAACTCACTTTCTGTGTGTGTTTTAGTAGGTCAAGTTGCCTCTCTGAACCTCGGTCTCCCTAGTTAAATGAGTGGGTAGTGCTGTATAGTCTCTACTCTTCCTTCCACCAGTGACATTCTAGATATTCTAGAGCTAAACGTAGAAAGAATAGGACATCTCAAGAAATGTTATGTGATATCTGCTCAGACCAGGAAAGAAGAAACATTTTCCTTCTGCTCACTCAATTCTTTTTGACCAGACTGGTGAAACTGAGGTCAGCAGACCAATCCAACACCCTTTGCATGCAATTTACCTGCTTCCGTTTCCTGGTGGACCTCTAATAACACTGAATGAGCTCTCATTAAGTGCCATTCATCACCTCCGACATCTTTACACCCATCTTGAGCAGTGTGGATTGTTATTTCCATGTTACATGTGGATAAATGGAAGCCAGGCAGGAGACTTGGCTGAGATTGTACAGTAAGACCATGGAGTCAGCATGTAAACCAAAGCTCAGGCTCCTTCTGGGACCGTAGAAATCATCCCCTGTTCATCCCATGTCCTGTCTCTGGTCCTTACACCTGGGCCTCCATGAGAAATGGCAGCATAAGGAGAAGACTATGAGACTGAATGCTGTGCCAGCACGTTTACACTGCCTTGCTTCCCTCTCCACAGGGGAGGAAAGGCCAGCTCTGTATGTGATATAGGGAAACCACAACAAGGCAATCCCTGGAACTATAAAAACAAATTCAATCAGGGGCTCTGGCTGGGGATTTAAACATCTTAGCCGCTTTGATTTCTCTAGAGAAGCCGGGAGACCTAGCCAACTCCTGTCATGCACTCTCTCCCCGGTCATAGCATGTTTTTGCCCCAGGTTTTCAATCTGGTTTAAGTTGGCCATTTGCAGAGGATGGAACTTCCCAGGCTTGATGAAAAGAGAGCTTTCTGGGCTCGGGGAGGACGTTTGTCTGCCAGCCTGCTCTGCTAATAGTGCTAGGAAAGCTGGGATGCTGGTGGACTCAAGCGTGAGTACGGAGGATGGCTCCTGTTTGCTAAGCATGGGCAGCACTCCAAGCACTTTCCACGTGTTCATTCCCACAGCAATGCCATCCCAGAAATACCTGTAGATATCTTCTTCGTCCCCCGGGGAGGCTCAGAGAAATAAAGTAACTCCCCCAAGGTCATGCAGCTAGCGGAGCTGGAGCCATGTTTCAGATTCTCCATCCTGGGGCATGAACACCTTTCCTTTTACATCACATACCCACGTTACCTCACATCCCGCAGTGTTGTCTGGGTCCCTCAGAAGAAATTTAACAAGGATAGTCCAACCTGCCCCCAAGGACACATTAGTTTACAGTTACCTGGTGCTGTTTTGTTTGTTTGTTTGTTTGTTTGTTTGTTTGTTTGTTGCTTTTTTTAGGACAGGGGGCAACACACATGGGGACTTGAGAAAAAATTTCAGAATGGCATTGCCACTCCCCTAAATAAAGATTCCCAGCACAAATCATTTGGCAGGAGGAAGCATACCACCAAAGCAGAATTGAAGAAAGGAGGGAGGGAGAAACAGAGGTAGTATTATGTATATTTTATAACTGATAAGGAGTCATATAGCATAGGAATCAAGCTTTGCCGTTCTGCGGAAGTCTATCAAGATTGGCATCTCAGCCCCAAACCTTCTCTTGGGCAAATTATCTAATCTTTCATCCTTCCTCTTTCTCTTTAAAGAGAGGATAATAATTGCTACCTAACAGGCTTGTAGTATAGATTAAAAAAAATTACTGTCTATAAAGAGCTTACAAGAGTACCGGGCACGTAGTTAATGATGCACTTGTCTGCTGATACACTAGTAGCATTGATACACTAGTTTTATTTTTAACAGGTGTATTGCTATATAACCCGTCTACCGTCTAGTTCAGTCGAAAGTGTAAAATTCAATGGCTTTTCGTATATTCAGAGTTGTTGAACCATCATCACAATTTTAGAACACTTTCATCATCCCAAAAAGAAACACTGTGCCTATTAGCAGTTACTGCCTATTCCCCACCCCCGCCACCGCCACACTATTTTAGTTTCTGTCTCTACAGATTGGCCTGTTCTGGAGTGTTCATTGAAACAGAATTACACAATGTACGGCCTTTTGTGACTGGCTTCTTTCATATAGCATGTGTTTTCAAGGTTCATCCATAGTGTAGCATGTGTCAGTACTTCACACCTTTATATGGCTGAATAATGTTCCATTGTGTAGATATACCACCTTTTATTTATCCATTCATCAGTTAATGGACATTTGAGTTGTTTCCACTTTTTGGCTACTATGAATAATGCTACTAGGAACGTTTTTTGTGCACAAGTTTTTGTTTTGTTTTGTTTTGTTTTATAATCAAATATTATTATTTCTTTCTTGCATATATACCCATGAAGAGAATGAGTGGGTCATATGGTAACTCTGGTTACATTCCGGAGGAGCTTGCTACACTGTTTTTCAAAGCAACTGCTCCATTTTATATCCCTACCAGCAATGATGCAGACTGCAACTTCTGCATATTCTTGTTATTACTTGTTATTTTCTACCTCTTTTATTTTAGCCATTTTAGTGGGAGTGGAGTGGTACCTAACTGTGGTTTTGATTTGCATTTCCTTAATGATTAATGATGTTAAGGATCTTTTCATGTATTTAAGTGCTATTTGTGTATATTCTTTGGGGAAATGCCTATTCAGATCTCTTGCCCATTTTTAATTGGATTATTTGTCTTTTTACTATTGATCTGTAAGAATGCTGTATATATTATAGATATAAGTCTCTTATTTTATATATATATATATATATTGTTTGCAAATATTCATATTATTTAAGATTATAGTTGCCGAAATAGGATCATGAGCTTTGGAATCAGTTCGTACTCTGAATGCCTAAGATCACCAATTGCTGGCTGTTTGACCTGGATCGGTTATTTATCTTTGTCTCTGTAACGTGGAACTACTGATTCTGAAGCTTCAGGTTGTGGGGATTAAAAGAGCTAATACATGCATCATACATGTCACAGTGCACAGCACATAGGAGGCGTAGAACATACAGGACCTGTTAGTATTGTACAGTGCGCCAGAGTTCCAAGCATATTTGTGATCATTATTTTCAAGACAATTCATACGTCTGGTAAGATATTGATTGTTACTATTTTATAAACTAGACTACTTTCTTCAGGAGGTTAACTAATAAACCCAACAGAGATAATGGTTACATGAGTTACATGATAGATTCAGAACTCCAACTGCCTTCTTCTGACTTGGACTCTAATGTTGTCCTCACGTACTTAGTGGGATACATGGTGTTTTTGTGCTAACCGGAGAATGAAAATGTCTGGGACTTGAAGCAGTAATCCAGATAGGCAGGTTACAGCAAGTAAATTAATACCTAATCAAGCAATCGATCAATCACATCACCTCTGGCCACAGCAATATCTCCTACCCCAAATTGTATCTTGTAATGTAACCTTGCTGTTTCCTTATTAAGAGGTAACACTCATTTCCCTCCATTGCCATCTGAATTGGTCCTTTGATTTGATTTGAACAATAAAGTGTGGCAGAATTGATGCTGTGTAATTGCCATGAAGACTAACTGAGCACATGTAGCAACCCACATGGAGGAGAAACATGGGCCTTGGCTGATAGCCCCAGATGAGCTTCCAGCAAGCAGCCAACACCAACTGCCAGCCATGTGAGTGAGGCCATGTTGGACCAACCCCAGCCAATAAATACCAAGGGATGCAAAAAAAAAAAAATCACTGAGCCAAACCAAGCCCAGAATCATAACCAAATAAACTATTTTTTAAACCACTGAGTTTTGGGGATAAATTGTTGCCTAGTAAGAGATAAACAAAACAACCTGAAATTCTCAGGTAAGGAGATGATGTCAGAATATTATTTATTCACATTTGATATAGCTGAAGAAATATATACATTTTCTACTTTAACTATCAGTAAGCCTCTGTTTTACTATATCTCCAGGAACACTGAAAAAAGACAATCATATTCAACCAACCATGTCTCTTCACATCCATCCATTCATCCAACAAATATTTAATGAGTGCCTATTAAGTTTCCAGCACTACAGGTATATGACTAAGGAGAGGGAACAGACATTGAGCAAGTTACCATCAATTGACAACCTGGGAAGAACCAAGAACCAGGTGACAGAAGGGCTTATAAGAGAGGATCCTAGGCTTTTCTGTAGATCAGGATTAGCTCTTCTATCAGGGTCTCTTGCTTGGAGTGCTGAAAAGGTGGCTACTTCTATTTCAGTTACTATTCCTGTATAATAACAACTTCCAGCCCACATCCCCCCAACCAAAAACGGCAGCATAAAGCAAAAAGTTGATTAGACGTATGAATTCTGTGGGACATGGCAGAGGGAGGCTGATCTGTCTGCTCTATGATGTCTGAGGAATCCACTGAGTAGACTCATAAGCCGGGGACCACTTGATAGCTAGAGGCTGGGAAAATCTGGAAACGTCTTCACTCATATGTCTTGCATTTGATGCTGGTGTCAGCCAAGACCTCAAATGGGCTGTCAGGCACACCCCCTACACATGGCCTCTCCACATGTTCTCTCCACATGGGCCAATGTGAGCTTCCTCACAGCATGGCAGCTAGATACCAGAAGTGAATATTTCGGAGGAGAACTAGGTCGAAGCTAGGGCACTGCCTTCTGGGACCTAGCTTTGAAAAGTACATGTCACTTCTGTCACAGGGACAAGCCCACTCAAATGTAAGGGGAGAGCGATAGACCCACCGGCCACTCAATCAGAGGAGTGTCAGCGTTACATTGTAAGAGGAATTTGTGGAACGAGAGAGATTGTTGCAACCATCTTTGGAAAATATCACCTACCTCAACACAGATCAAAACAATGTTGTTTTTAGATATTCAGAGATAGGAAAACATATTTACAGTCCTTACCTTTAACAGCCCCTCATAGGCAGAAGCCAGCAGAAGGCTTGAGAGCTTATGTATCTGTGAGATCCAGAGTGACTCAGGAGCTAATTGCACATGCAGCCATTAATATAGCACCTTCCTGAGAAAAGGACTAAAGAGCTCTCTCTCTTTAGTCATTTTCATTCATGATGAGATGGGGAAAAGGTGTAGATTCTTCTAACTGACCACAGCTCCTGAAAGAAAGCAACCACCCAAATTACGAGGGAGAGGATCCATTAAGACACATACTTGGGAAGAACCTCAAAATTTATTCGATCAGAGGCTTAAAGGAGTTACCATGAATGCAAATTTTTCAATTCATGCATAAAATTTATCTCCACAAAAATCTTCTCAGCCTGCGTTATATGACTTCCTCCCTAATCCTGGAATTACGTACTTCCACCACAGAATTACTCAATGCATCCATGTTGCCTGCTTATTTAGTTGTCTCCTTCATTAGACTGTGAGCTCTCTGAGAGCAGGAACCAGTTCTCATAAACCACTGTATTCTCTATATCTAATTATCTCATTGCTTGGAACACAATAGTGTTCACGAAGTATTTGCTGAACAAATGCATGAGATTTTCAATATTAAGCAATTGAAATCCTATCCCTCACTAACTGCATTTCCTGGGTCCAATTTCCACTACCCATGATTATTAATATGCCTCGTGAAAACTTTCCTCTTAGGATTATTCAAGTCGTATCAAAATCCCAAGGGGAAAAAAAAGACTGATTCTAAACGGAAGCAGGAGATACGCAACATGAGCCTGGAACATTTTGCAGTGCCAGGAAGTAAAGAAGTGCTCAACATATAAGCAAACAAACTGACAAATCCCACAATGATGAGAATATGTCAAAGGGACACGGGAGCCAACTGCAGGAGGTCCCGATAGCCAAAGCTGGAACAATTTGCACAACAAAAGAAATATTGGCAGTGGATTATAAGCCTAAGTATACAATAAATATCCATGTGTTCATATTGATGTTAATAAATGACTGAATAAATAAATAAATTAGGGAGACATCTCCCATGCAGAAGCATTTCAAGTAATTTATGTAGATTATTCTGCCCTCAAGGAGGAGGACCTTAATCCCCATTCCTTAAATTTGGACTGTAAAGAGTGACTTCTTTCCAGTGAGTATGTTATGGAAAGACGATAAACAATGGGTCCATTTACAGGAGAGAATCCTGACCAATGGTACCTCAGCAAGGTGATTAAGGTTAATATCAATATTGATGTCATGTGGATGGTCCAGCCTCAATATGATGGCATGAAAATGGCGTTTCACCTCTGTGATTTTTCTCCTGAAAATACATAGCCCCTATCTAATCATGAGAAACAAACCTCAGACAAAGCCCATTTGAGGGACATGCTACAAAAATGCCAAACCTGCACTCCTCAAACCTGTCAAGGTCATCAAAAACAAGGAAAGTCTGAGAAAGTGTCATAGCTAAGAGGAGCCTAAGGGGACAGGATGACTAAATGTAATACAGTATCCCAGATGGAATTCTGGAACAGAAAGAACACATTGGGTAAAGACTGAGGAAATTGAAGAAAGTATGGACTTTAATTAATAGTAATCTGTCAATATTGGTTCATTAATTATAACAAATGTGCCATACCACTGTAAATGCTAGTGACAGGAAAAACTGGATGTGGGGTCTATGACAACTCTGTACTATCTTCCCAATATTTTTTGTAAATCTAACATTGTTCTCAAATTAAGAATTTGTTTTTAAAAATTCCCAAGGGTCCACCTGTATTTTAAAATCCTGGGTTTCCCGGTTGAAAACAGACTGACATAAACCACCAACACACCTAAGTCACTAAGTAAAGGATGCTTTATCTTTGAACATGCGGAAGTACTGGAAGACTTTCCTTTCTGATTCTCTCCTGTTCACCGAACGAATTGAAGCAGGGAGTATAGGAGGTGGGCATGAAATTGTCTGAAAATTCTTGCCGTAAGTTCTGGTGCAAAAGATCGTCTGAAGTCTCGAGCAAAGACAGGTTCAATCTATGTAAATATCAAGAAATGAAATTCCATATGTTGCATGCCAGATGCTTTCAGCTGCCACAGCTGTGCACAAACGGTGAGCAGACAGTCAAGCAGGAGAAGTGTCATTCTTTGCAAAGGAGGAGGCGAGGGCTGCCAGGTGGAGGTCAAGGGGTAATATGTTTGAGTGACTCGATTCCAGCAATCTGACAACTTAAATCACTGGACAGTTGAGAATTCCATATGAGGCCTAAAAATTGGAAAAACTTGTTAAGGGTGTCATCGTCTTTGGAACCAAGGATTTCCTTTGAAGCATGTTGTTTATTCTAGGAACTATATTAAAAATGCACGTGTACGATGAGGACAAGTATGAGAGAGAGATTTCCATTGTAATTAAATATGAATGGTCATGTAGGGGAAAAAATAACATCAGAAACTATAAAAAGAAAAATAAAACATGCTTATTAGGAATAGAATTGATACATACGGGATAGCTTTTAAGCTTTCAACAGGTGCCCCAGCCCTCTGTAATGCCTGTCCATTTGGGTTAAATGCTATTTAAATCTGAAGATAGCACAAAACCTGGAAGTGACTATTATCTCAGAAATGAGTGGTAGAACATGAACATTTAGGAATTAGACCTAAGAAGTGATGTATGAAATTTATAGGTCGAGCTATCTTTAAAGAGATGGGAAGCTAGGCGATTTAAGTAAGAAAGGGTCTAAGTTTTTAGGAAGAGCTCTCGGAATCAAGAGATTTAAATTCTAGCTTGAGCTCATCCATTCGATTTCTAAACACATTTTTTCTCAGCTGTGGAGCATAAAATGGAGCAGAGGCATTGGTGCCTACATTCCTGACTTTGAATCCCAGTTCTATACCTTAACTCTGTGACACTTGTCAAATAACATAATCTCTCAGTACATCAATCTCTTCATCTATAAAATGGGCACCCAATCTCTCTCCAGTGTATGTTTAGAGGATTCGTTTTGTGGACTTAAAAACCTTACCCCACTGTTTGACACTTGCTAAATAAATAGCACTTGTTTTTCTTTTCTAGCACTTAATTACACTGAAAGGGACTTAACAACATTTAGAGGGATCTTGACAGACTAATCCAAAACCAACAAGGAAGGATTGCAAAAGAATGTGAGACAGAATTTAATCTGAACCAAATCAATGGCACAAGGTTCGGATGGTTCTTTAGCTTTAGCTATGGATTTGTGGAATGAGAAGCCTAAGTCAAAGTCACATTTCCAAAATTATTGCCACCTGGTCAGTCTCATAGGGTGTCTGGCCACCTTTGTATTCAGACCACCCTTAGATCATTGACTTTCATTCTGAACATCCCTTTTTAAGAGAGATATTAACAATCTAGAATCCCCGAGAAGACTGAATAAAATCATAAAAAGTCTGAAAATCTTGGTACATGGGACAGTTGCCGGGAAAAGTTTTTCACCATGGAGAACAGATGATTCATCAGGTTCATGGTAGCCCTCTCCAGATATTTAGAAAGTGTCTATTTAGATAACTATGAAAACCACTGAGTGGCACTTTGAGTGACAGATTCTGAGTCAACATAAAAATTTTCCATATCTTATTTTCTTCTCTCTTCTGAAATATCAAGAGCCTCTTCCTCCCTCCTCACTCTCAGTTGGCAGCCTTGCTTGATATTTCACCAACAAAATGAAACCGATCAGGAGGGAATGTTACCAAGCTACCCCTTTCACATCCACCTACCTCCCTATATCTACACTAAAAATCCATATCCTGACCTACTGTAGACTAATTGTTTTCAGATTTCTTAGCCAAGACCAAGATCTCTACCTCCTCAATAGGCCTATCCTCTTTCTCATCTAGTCATTTCTCAGGCAATTCTCCCCTTATTTCTAGTGCATCATCAATGATCCCTCTGTCCAGGATCTTTCCATTGAACATGCAAAATTGTTATTACTTCCCCATTAACGAAAAAAATGTTTGGCCCTAGTTTTCCTTCCATCAACCACCACATTTCTCTTTCCTTTTAGGGAAAACCTTGAAAGAGTTTCCAATTTCTCTTCTCCCATTCTCTCTTGAACCCACTCCAGTCAAAGTTTTACTCACACTCCTCCACCAAAAGCCCTCCTATCAAAGTGATCAATGATTGCTATGAGGCTAACCCCGGGGGTCAATCCTCGGTCCTCATCTGGCCCAATGTTCCAGCAACATTTGACGAGGCTGATCTCTTTCCTCTTCGAAACTATTGTCTACCTGCACACTCCATTCCCCTAGTTTTCTTCCTTCTTCTCTGGTTACTCCTTACTCTCCCATGAAGATTCTTTCTAATCTCTTCCATTTCTCCACATTGAATGTCTAGGACTCAAATCTGGGATGGTTTCTCTTTATCTGTCCTCACTCACTGGTGAACCTTGTCCCATTCTAGGTCTTTAAAATGCCATATCTGTGATAACGCCCAGATTTTAGTTGCAGCCTGTTGGTATAACTCCTGAACCCCAGATTTTTATAACCAACTATCAACCAAATCTGTCCACACAGATGTCTCATTTGGTATTGAAAACTAAAAGTCCAGAGCTGAACTCCTGATATTTCCCCACCACACCTGCACCAAACCTTCCCTAGCCATAACATCATTTTCGGCGTTGTAGATGGTGAAAACGTCACCTCTTTCTTTCCTAAGGCCAAAACACGTGTAACCTTATGAATTTGCTCCTTTGTGCTCTTGCTCTCGAATCCGGCAATCCTCTCGGCTTTACGTTTAAAATATATCTATGATGAGATCACTTCTCATCACTTCCACTGCTAGCTCCTTGGACCAAGCCTCCGTATCTGTCACCTAAATTATTTTAATCGTCTATGATCTGTTTAACCTCCCTCCACCCTGTTCCCTTCAAAATGTTTTCAACATAGCAGCTAAGGTAGTCTTTTTAAACTGAAGTTGTATCACGCAACTTCTTACTCAGAACCCTCCAAAGGTGGCCTCTCTCAGAGAGTGAAACCAATTCACAAACGATGGCCACGAGGGCCTGACAGGCTTTGCCCAGCACCACTGACTGCCCTGACACTCTCCTTTTTCTCTCTTCACTTCGACCACAACACATCAAACCTCCTCAACACATCAAGCATCCTCTTGACTGAGAACATTTTAGTCTTTGTAGTTTTTGTTCTGTCTACGTTGAATGCTCTTCCTCCAAGTAGTTTCATGGCTCACTTCTTATTAATATAGGGGCATCATCTCAACTTGATCCTTTCTGACCATTTACCCACCCTCCACATCTCCCACAATTCCTGCCCTCCTTTTCTGTTTTATTTTGTTCTCTCTAATCTTTTTTTTTTTTTTGACATTAATATATTGTGTGTTTTACTTGGGCTTTCTCCTAGAATATAAGTATCAAGTGTGGAACGATCTATGTCTGTTCTTCACAATACACGCTCTGTACCAAAAACAGCCCCTGGCATATAGTATGTACCCAATAAATATTTAATGAGTCAATGACTGGCTGGAAGGATGGATAGATAAACCAGACTCAGTAGGGAGGTGGTAAGTCCCCTGTCATTTGGCATACAACATTCAGAGATGCTGAAGATAAGACAATTGCATAGGATAGGTTATTTCCAAATGAATAAGTTATAACTTAAGCAATTTGGAGATTTGGATATAACTATGTGATACTAACAATCATAGAAGATAAAGCAGCATAACACAATGTTTATACTTTAAAATAATCAATAAATCATAATATGGGCATAACTCTATTAGTGGATGAACCACTTACATCCCATAGGTTGCAAATAATCTGTTCCATGTCATACGGCTAGCAAATGACAGCAAAGAGAACTAATGGAAATAACTCTCTCCATACTTAACCACATTTAACCCTGGCTTGATGTCTGGATCTGTGTAACATTTTGTGGGAAATAATGTTTTACCTCTGCCTCCATGGTTAAATTTTAAGTGAAAGAAGACTCACTTTATATTGTTTCTGAGGAAGTGTTTCTCGCATTAGGCACATGTGCTTTTTTTTACCTATGCAAATAATTTTTTAAAGTATTCTTTTATTATAGTGTTTCCTAATAAAGAGAAAAACCTGGGTTTAAAAGGAGTGTCATGCTTTAAGTTATTTTATATATGGAAGCAGGTAGACAGAGCATTTGGAAAGCATTCTGTCTGATTGCCCTTAGCTAAGAAGTAAGAACTAGGTCCCATGCAGTTCCTTTTACCAAGGATTATAGATTTGATCTCAGGAAGGTGAGGTAATGAGGCCCACGTTGGTGATGAGTCAGCAGCTGAACCACAAACAGAACCTTAAAAACTCCTGAACTGGAGACCAGAGTGTTCACTTTCTTCTGTGGTGACAAGGGAGTGACCTGAGGTTTGGCTCATAAAACCCTTGTCCCTTGGGACCTGGTGAGGAGCACACATAGCTGCAGTCTTTGGGTAGCTGAATCCTGGAAGGGGCAAAAGGAACAGTTCAATTCTTATACGGCGGTTCCTCTCCTTAAGTACAAAATATGTTTTGCTGATCCTTTGAAATGGAAAGAAAATAGCATCTTCAGCTCCCGAGGAAAATCCAACATGCTCGGTATCAGAGATGGTCACATCCTGGGTGTTGCCCTCTAAGTCTTTTTAGAATTCAGCTCTGCCACCAGACCTCTTCTGCAGCCCTCACTTATGGCTGGCAATGTTGCTGGTCAAGCTAGACTTGGACCCCAATGAGTATTTTAAAACCACATCACAATTTCCACCCTCCATGCTGAGACACGGAGTGACTACTTGCTCTGCCCCCTTACCTTTCACTTTTTTTTTTTTTCAAACCTCATGGAGAATTCTCTCTTACAAAAAAAAAAAAAAGGACACATCATGGGCCTCTGACATCATTACAGACACGGTGCAGATCCGAGGAAGGGATTGTGATGCATGTGCTTACAAAAGGTTGGCATGAAAGAGGGGAGTGTCTGTGAATCACTCAACATAAGGTGAAAACATTGGTGGAAAAATCCAGCCACCTGATGACTCTGAAATGTATTTAAATAGAGTATCTATGACCCATGTTTCCAGGGAATTTAAAACGGTGGTTTCCTTTGACCACACAATCCAAATTCCAAAGAATCACATACTTAAGTGTTCTATTATGGACTTTAATGCAAGAGGGGGAGAAGAAAGGAGAGAGGAGGAGACAAAATAGTTCAGAGTGATATGTAAATAGCTTAGGCATGGGGTGTGTGTGTGTGGGTGTGTGTGTGTGTGTGTGTGTGGAAGTTTGTTTGCCTCACGGGGAATACAAAATACTTGGGGCCTGCCAAGGTATATAGTTTCTTTTACATTACTCTATCGTATTGGCATTCAAGACAAAGAGTTTAAGACACAAGATTGCCAACAAAAACTACCGTTTCCAATCTCATTTCTGTGGGGCCCAGCTCAACACCACCTGTCAAAGTAACTTCCTGTACCCCTTGCTCACCAAATGTCTTTTGTCTTTGTAATATGCTTGGCTCACAGTTTTAGAAGCCAGCATTTTTCTATGTAGGGGCTTTCCATTGGTGCCGAGGGGAAAGGGGGCGATAGAAGGGTAGGTTTCCTAAATAATTCTGAACTTTCAGCCTTTACTGGTCACAGAACCTGAGATTCTGCAGCTACTGTGTTTTCCCAAAAATAAGACCTAGCTGGACCATCAGCTCTAATGTGTCTTTTGGAGCAAAAGTTAATATAAGACCCGGTCTTATTTTAATATAAGACCCAGTATTTATTATATTATATTATATTATATTATATTATATTATATTATATTATATTATATTATATTATATTGTATTTTATTGTATTATATTATATTATATTATATTATATTATATTATATTATATTATATTATATTATATTATATTATATTATATTATTATATTATGCCTGGTCTTATACAAGACCCAATATTACATTATATTATACCCAGTCTTATATTACACTATATTATATTATACCTGGTATTATATTATATTATATTATATTGTATTATATCCAGCCTTATATAAGACCCTGTCTTACATTATATTAAAATAAGACTGGGTCTTATATTAATTTTTGCTCCAAAAGACACTTTACAGCTGATGGCATGGCTAAGCCTTATTTTTCGAGAAACACGGTGTTTTGTGCAACTTCGGAGTTTTACAAAAACCTCTATTGGCCCTCCTCCAATTTTATCTCTGCCTTGTGGGATGTGGGTGATCTGTTACGACACATGTTCCCTTTCTCTTCTCTCCCTTCTTTGATGAAAATCCTAATGCTATTTACCTTTGTATCGACCCCTTATATACCATTGTGAATTTATGATAGTTTTGGTTGGTGGGTAAAACTTTTTAGAACCTATTCCTTTTCTTTTTTTTCCCAGATCTTGTGCTGTGTTTTATGTCTGGATTTTAAAGAGCAGTTGAGATAATAAAGATGTAGTTGATCTCTCTGAAAACAACAGACTATCCTAATCTACAAATCTCCATCCGAAGTCTTTCCTCTGTTATAGTCAGATTTTTCTAGAAAGTCGATCCTTGATATCTTTAACTTTGCTTTTACTATAACTTAAATTAATTATGTGTAAAGTTTTATTCATTCCTTCATTGAGCCCTTATTATGAGTTTAATTTTTTCTTCCTGATGATCTGTCCACCTTGAACAATTTTACCCCTCAAACCCACTGCATTTAATAAGTACAGATAATTTTCTCCTGGAGATAATCCACGTCACCACAATGAATCAATATGATTCCAGTCTAGAGTACTCAAATGTGACATTTTAGTTAGTCTTGGTGACCTGAAGAAAAATGAGCGCCTTATGTTATGAGGCTTTTTAGAACCATGAAAGCAGTTGGTAACACCAGTACAACCGTCAGAGATAGCTGATTTTCCAGTATGTCCAAGGATAAATTCTTGTAATGTTCATGGATTCAGTTATATCACAGGAGAGTTTTAAATATCTCAACCCAAATTAAATTCAGTGAACGCTTGTATTATTTCAAGTCTAAATTTCTCACCCTGTTCTTTTTTATGAGTTCCATAATTTAATAGTCCTCTGTTTACTAGACAGCTCTAACTTGAAGTCTCGAAACTGAGCTCATCTTTCTCCTCCTCTATTTCCTGTCCTACTGGATGGTAGGACCATTCACAAACCACTTACCCAGAAGCCAGGAAGCTATTCTTGACACACCATTAACCCTTACCCATTGTGCCCTCCCATTCCCAGAATCCTAGCAAGGCTATCTCTTCATCCTTTCTCTCACCCAACACCTCCACTCCATCTTGCAGAAGTTAGGCTTCTCTTACCACTCACCTCAATCACAGTGACCTCTTAACTGGTCCTTGTACTTTATGCCCCTTCTACTCTACATAGTAGTCAGAGTGATAACTCTTAGGCCAATTTGACTTTGCCACTCTGCAGCTTACTACCCTTCATTGTCCTCAAGATAATTTCAAGTAATTCTTTTTAATAGATATAGGCCCATCTATTTCTGTGGCCTCATTGTCTTCCATAAGCATTCTCTACTACACACACACTAAACCTCTTAATTCTTTATACCAGGCATGATGTCTCCTTTAAAGGTATCCATGTCTCCCCACACACTGCTTCTTTTGCCTGGAAACACTCTTCAGGAGCACCAACCTTGTCACTCCCTTAATACCTGTTTTCTCAGTTCATTCATGAAGCGATTACTGAGGCCATCCTTCATGTCAAGCATTATGCTAGGCAAGGCACTTGGGTAAAGGATCAGACACTACTCTTCTGCTTCATGGGCCACAGTGTAGAAAAGAAATAAGAGAAGAGAACAAATGTCTATAATGAATGGTAGGCTGAAAAGAAGAGGAGGGCATAAAGGAAACAGTTGTGGTTGATAAAGAAATTTGGCTTTCTATATAAACAAAGCCAAGAGGGACAGAAACAGAAACTGGGTGTCAAAGGTTTTACAAGTTTGAATACAGGTTGCTCTTCTATGCCCAAGATTAGTGCATCCTTGGTATAGCAACAATTGGGAAAATTGGTCCATGATTACAGTGTAAACATTTGTAGCAAGGGCTGTTGTTAAGATTTTTCTTGACAGTTACAAAAATAGGGAATCTTGACTAGACCAGAATTTGAAGTTCATCTATCTTATCCCCCAACAGATGCTTTAATTTCCTCAACAAAATTCACTGCATGTGATCTTTTAGCCTCTGCTTGAATATCTCCTATTATGAGGCTCCTACTCTAACTTTGAAGAAACCCAGTGCTAGATTTAGAACTAAATCATGTGTGTTCGGACTCTGCTTCAATCATGTATTTGTCATCAGAATGCAGCCACTTCAATCTACCTCTATTTGTTCTTCATCTGTGTTTTAGAAATGAACCTTAGGTTGCAGGGCTACTATTGAAAAGTAGAGAGATAAAGGATGTGAAAATGCTTGGCACTTCAACTGACACATAGTAGGTGCACAATAAATGGTACTCCCTTGCACTGTGTGATGCTCTCTCCTTCACAAAATACCTGTTAAGCTTCACCCTTTCATGGCATTTCTGCTTTCATATGTGGCTAGTAGCTCTAACATTTGCCATCTTGCTTATTAAATCTAACTAACACCCCCCCTAGAGATGCATAATCGAGTGATTTTGGCATGTGAAATAAAATATAGCAAATGTTATTGCTATGATTATTCAGCTGCCAGGATGTTTTATAGCGATACTCAGTTGATGGGTTACATAGGAAGCTCTGGGGTAAATAAAATGAGTTTTTGCAAACTTGTAAATGGTTCATTTAACCTTATTCTTTGGGGAAAGAGAAGAAAGCCTTTACCTTTCTCCCTCTTGAAGGAATGAATATTAAAATACTCTGCCAAATTTTGCATTCAGCAACTCAGGAAGTATTTTTTTGTTTTATATTTTACTTTTTAATAAAATATATGTCTACTTAGCCTCTGGAAACATTCTCAGAAACAGACAATAAAAATATTGAAGTATGTTCATTGCCTTTTATAAATCTTACCACTACTAGAATGTTAGTTTTGTAAAGAGGAGAGCTGTACCGGAGGTGCCAAAAAAATGCATACACATTTTAAGAGATGTTATCTGTGCTCAAGCAGTAGTTCGCCGTAATCAGAAGTGTCTGGATGCTGATGGTAACCACTTTGAACACCTCTTGTTATTGCAGAAGTCAAATGTGACTTGTATTCATCTTTTGTTATCGGTATATATTGAGTATTACAATTAATACAGTTTTTCCTTTCTTAAAATGTGTATAGATTTTTTGGCACCCTCTGTATACATAATCTTCAATCTACTATCACCAACAACCTGAACAGAGCTTTACCTAGAGTAGATGCCAGAGAATTATTTAATAAAATAATTCCTGTGAAATAGGCTGATATTCTTACATCAAGTAAGTACAATAGCAATGCTGTCTTCATTTTAAGAATGTTTTAGGTAGTACATCTGGGAAGGGGTGTTGAAATGGGAGGAAAGGACAAGTATTCAGAAACACATGTACAACGCTTTTGTTACAGCATATTGCACACAAAAACTTATAAAAAACAAAATGAAAATTGGAATATTCAAAATAGAATCTCATAGATAATCTATAAAATACTTTTCAGACTTTTAAAATGATAATATAGATAGATCAGCTGACATGAAAGAAACAGAAATTACCATATTTTGCCATTTATAATGTGCACCTTTTTGCCCAAATTTGTGAGGGTAAAATAAGGATGTGCATTATACATGGGTAGTACTAATTCTGTATCTATATACATGTTTTTAATTATTTTATTTATGCTTATGAGTTAAAAGTGTAACTCTATAAATCAATAACAATATCCATATGCAGAATAATACCCTGGAATACGATAATCGGTTTTGTGGAACTTATAACGAACTTGTAATTACGAAGAGTTCTTGGCCTTTTATGATGCAGAAATATCGTAAATTTGTTGCCAGTACATAAAATTTCTTATACCTTTGTGTCTGTTTTTGTGTTTTGTAATGATTTGTTACATAAAACTTGTTGTACCATAGTATGCTAAAAAATAAATGCTAAATCCTTTATAATATAAAAACAAGTACCTAAATGTAAACAAGTAAAAATTTGAATTAGAAAGTTAAAACGAAAGATTGTTTTTCCCTGGAAGTGTGAGCCAAAAAACGTGGGTGAACACTGTACATGACAAAATATGGTAGTTTAGATTGAGAATAGATATTAATATTTATATGCTGACATCCCACATTTTTTTGTCTTGAGATGGTGGGATGTGAATAGTTTTATTTCCTTTCCTTTGATTACTCTATATGTTAAGTTTATATTTTAAAAAATCTTTTTATGTGATATTGATGAGAGAAGGATTTTCCTCCAAGAGAAGAATGTCCTGCCTTTTTAATTTGTTATAAATGTAGTTTTTGCAATTTGCACTCTCCGACGCCAATATCTCAAAACATGTTATTGACATATACCTTGTTAGACTATCTCACTTAGCCAAAATCATCTCAAAAAATTCTGAATGTTTAGCTATTAATAATTAGTTGTATTGGATGTGTTTATATGGTTCTCTTTGGAAAACTTAGCTTGAAAACATCTTGGGAAGTGGCTTTGGATTGCCCTGTCCAAAACAAAATTTTCTAATTCTTTCTGTCTCCCCACCTCAAACCACCCCCATTCTTTAGAATGGTGTTGGCATAAAATCCACATTGCTTCTAGGAAAAAAGGAAATTAGCAATTCTTTGGCAGGAAAAAAAGGCACTATATTAAAAAAAAGAAGATTTTTAAATCTGTGTTTTGATCATCAGAAGATATGGAAAAACAGTTTAGCCAAATTTTTTTTTCTGATGTCAGAAATAAAATGTGACCTTTATTGTTAATGATACTAATAAAAATGTCAATTCAACGTTGAATGCTGAAGATTGTGGGTCATATAGGGACAAGCATATCATTATCTTAGCCCTAGAAACCATCATTCTACTCTGTTTCTATGAGTTTGACAATTTTAGATCACTCATCTATGTGTACAGAGCATGTGTCCCTCTGTCACAGGCTTATTTCACTTAGCATAATGTCCTTCAGCTTCATCCATAATGTTGTACCTGGCAAGATTTCCTTCTCTTTTTTAGCACAGAATCATTTTCCATTGTATGTAAATGCCACATTTTCTTATCCATCCATTGATGGACATGTAAGTTGTTTTCACGTATTGGGTATCTCGAATAATACTGCAATAAGTAGGAGAGTGCCAATATCTCTTTGACATCCTCATTTCAATTACTTTAGATATATACACAAAAGTGGGATTGCTGCATTATATGGTATCTCTATTTTCAGTATTTTGAGGAACTGCCATGCTGTTTTCCATAGAAGCTACACCATTTTACATTCCCATCAAGAGTGTACAAGTGTTCCAATTTCTTCATATCCTTGCTACACTTTTATTTTTTTTTGTTTTGTTTTGTTTTGTTTTGAATAATAGATGCCCTAACAGGTATGAGGTAATATCTCATTTTGATTTTGATTTGCACTTTCCTGATGATTAGTGATAATGAGCATCTTTTCATACACCTGTTGGCCATTTCTATGTCTTCTTTGGAGAAATAGCTATTCAGGTCATTTGCCCAGTTTTTAAGTTGAGTTATCTATTACTTTTTATTAATATTTTTTTTTATTTTTCTGTTATAGTTACATACAATATTATTTTCATTTCAGCTGTACAACATAGTGATTAGACATTTATATAATGTAGTAAATGATCACCTCTATAAATAATCTAGTACCCACCTGACACCATACATAATTATTACAACATTATTGACTAGATTCCCTAGGTTATACTTTCCATCCCCATTACTATTTTGTAACTATCAATTTGTACTTCTAAATCCTTTCCCCTTTTTCACCTACCCCTAAACCCCCTCCCATCTGACAACCCTCAAAATGCTTTCTGTATCTATGGGTTTGTTTCTGTTTTCTTTGTTTCTTTTTTGTTGTTGTTAGATTCCACATGTAAGTAAAATCATATGACATTTGTCTTTCTCAGTCTGACTTACTCCACTCAGCATAATACCCTCTAGGTCCATCCATGTTGTCGCAGATGGCAAGATTTCATTGTTGTTATGGCTGAGTAATGTTCCATTGTATAAATGTACCTCCTCCTCTTTATCCATGTATCCATTGCTGGATACCCAGGTTGCTTCCATGTCTTGGCTATTGTAAGTAATGCCACAAAGAATATATGCATGCACATGTCCCTTCAAAGTCGACTTTTGTGTTTCTTCAAATACATACTTGGAAGTGGGATTACTGGGTCCTTCTGTGTCTCGTTATATAGCCTTTGCATTAAAGTCTATTTTGTCTGTTACCAATGTTGCTACCCCAGCTTTTTTTTCATTTTGATTTTCATGAAATATCTTTTTTCATCCCTTTACTTTCAGACTGTGTGTGTACTTTAGGCCATTCATTATAGGTAAGGGCCCAAGAGAATAAATAAAACAGGTAGAGCACTTACTCTCAAAGAGTATCCAGTCTAGTAGAGGAAGCAGACAAGTCAGCAGAGAAAGGCAATGCAGGGTGTTCTCGGCTATAACTAAAATATAATTTTTTTTTTTTTAAAAAAAGGTAAAGCTCTGTTCAGGTTGCTGGTGATAGTAGATTGAAGATTATACATACAGAGGGGGCCAAAAAATCTATACACATTGTAAGAAAGGAAAAAACTGTATTAATTGTAATACTCAATATATAACCATAACAAAAGATGAATACAAGTCCCGTGTGACTTCTGCAATTATAAGAGGTGCTCGAAGTGGTTACCATCAGCGTCCAGACACTTCTGATTATGGCGAACTACTGCTTGAGCATAGATAACATCTCTTAAAATGTGTATGCATTTTTTGGCACCCCCGGTACAGCTCTCCACATCTGGAAAGCTGGGAGAATGACTTTGGGGTACAGAAAACAATGTCAGAAGCCCATGTACATGTTTCTACCCTGGGTTCTCATGTGGAGTTTATTGCTGAGTCCCAGAAATCTTACTGAAAACACAATCTTAATGAGCATGGAAAGCTGACTTTATGATCCACAATAAATGAATAGAAGACTACCAGATTTGTGGGTGAGGAAGTGTGTGTGTGTGTGTGTGTGTGTGTGTGTGTGTGTGTGTGTGTGTGTTTTGGGGTGGGGGCCATTACTTAGAGACAATTAGGGACAAGGGAAGAGGAAGCAACCTCCACAAAAGTAGAAACATCAGATCCCCTTTATGGAAAAGTAAATACATCTGTACCCCTCTAAGGTCCTGAGAGCTTCACTGTGGGGCTGGGAGACCTCTGGTCTCCCTTCAAAGTAGAACACTCAGTGATGGTCATGGCTGCAGCAGGAACACCTGGGAAATCTCTTGTACAGCAGTGTAGGCTCATTGCTAGCTCTGATGGTACTCCACCTACACAGCACGTAACGAAAGTCAGGGATGTCTTCTCTGGAGGGCAACACAAGGTCAGACTGGCCCGTACATGAGTTTAGACCAGGTTTTTGGAGTCAGATGGGTGTGTGTAGATATTTGTAAGCTATAAAACTTACAAAAGTGTTACCAAAAGTTCCAAACAGCTGGGCCTTTCTTCCAGTTTTTCGAAGACACAGGTCAGAGTACAGGTTTGAGTGAGGAGTATGTTCCCTTGGCCCTCAGCCCACGCCCCTCTCTGGCTCTGCCAAAGGTGGAGATACATGGGAGGACACAGCTCATTGTGGCAAACCTCAACTCCCCGGCATGTCTGGCTCTGGCAACCACCAAAGGTTAAAATAATTTTAATAAAGTCTTAATGAACAGTGCAAAGCCTCAGAGTTACACCTAGGTCAATGGAGTTTAAGGCCAAATTCTGGAATCAGCCCATTTTGTTGGAACCATTTACCGTCATGGTTCATGTCAACCACTCACCCACAAAACATTTGCAGAGCACTAAAATTAATATTTATAGTAAGTATAATAGTGTTCACCACGTGCCAAGAACTGTGCTAAGCACTCTGCGACATTATCTCATTTAAGTCCTCGAAACAATGAGGATGGGCTTATTCTTATCCCTGTTTAACAGATGAGCAAATTCAGGCTTAACCAAATGACTGTCCCACAGTGACGTAGGGAGTACATAGCACTGAGTGGACTGAAGCCCAAGTCTATTAGACTCCAAACCAATGTGTTTTTATTGCTATGTACTATGTAGTTTTTAATTATGAGTCAGGCCAGTGTTAAATATGGGGACTCAGAGATAAATAAAAGTCATATTTCTGTCCTCTAATTGCTTACAGTCTAATAGGATAAATTAAAAAATAGTAAATAATTATGATACGGTAGTGTAGAAATAATGTCTTATAGCAAACCTGGAGAAGCTGAAAATCTTCTGGAGGATCAAATTAACCCAGTCCAGGGGATAAGAGGTTTCCTGGCAGGGGTGATTCTGAGTGAGGTTTCGACAGATGAGTCAGACTTAGTCGTTTGGACAAAGCGAGAATGGAGTGATCGAGGCATAAGGAATCAAGACTCTGGTGCAGTTAGGGATCTTCCAAGTAGTGCAGTGAAGCTTGAATTTGCAGTAAGTGACAGGAAGCCAGCAAAGGAATTTATTCAGGGAGAGCTCAAAGCTGCCTATAAGGAAGCTCAGCCTGTCAGCCCCTTGGGCTATAGGTTGGCAGCATTGAGGGAAGGGCCGGGCCTCTGGTTCAGAACTGGGCAGCCATGGGTACCCTGCCTCTTTGGCATCAATTGGCACACTGCCTGTGTGAGAAGTGATGCTCTTGGCCAGTGCTTGGGTTCACAACCCACCTGTTTTCTATCTGCTCGTTTGCACCTTAGAGGATCCGACCAGTCTCCTGTAGGTCCCTGCAAAATTATTCAGGCATGGAAATTGAAAAAAAAAAATCCTAAAGTTTGTTTTTCTGTGGTTGCTGCTGATTAAAACCACATTTGACAGAGTGTAAGGAGGAAAATACCTCGGGTATGAAGGCAGCGTGTCAGAAGGAGGTGAGCGATTAGGTGCCTTCATCTGTACTGTGATATCCTGTTCGGATCCAGAAACTGGCCTGCTGGAATTCTTCCTGATGCTGGGAATACCAAGAAAGACCACTGTGAGTCATGGGAAGCCTCTGCAACGCCCCTCCCACCTCGGACGGGACCCTCACATCTTCCAGTGAGCCCACGTCGTTCTTCTCCACCAACTCCTAAGAGTGTGGCGAAGTTTCACATCGTGCTTTCCTCCAATAGGGGAAGAAGTAGAGTAAATCACACTGTGGACAAAAAGGGGCTGGTATGATTGATTTGTGAGAAAAGAAAGGTTAAAGGCTCAATCTAGTGCATAGCTAGACAAAGACTTAAGGAAAACAACGTGAAAGTGTGCCGGTTTGAAGATCAGCTCTTGGGAGATGTCAGGGAAAGTCGTACAAATGATTCGAAGCAGAATTCAAAGAAAAGGGAGGAGAGAAATGAACAGGTGCTGCCTCTCTGCAGATGAGGCATTTTATGGACATTGACTCTTTTTGTCTTCATAGTATTATTGTGGGGTAGGTATTATTAGCCCCTTTTGTGGAGAGAAACTGACGCTCAGAGGGGTTATTGGTCCAACAAATAATGTGACTGTTAAATAGTGCATGTTTTTGAATTTTTTGAACTCAGGTCTGTTAGATGCCCAACCTCTTGTCTTCAAATTACCACACAAGCAGGAAAATTGTGTTCTTGAGGTTGCCTGATCAGATACAGACCTGATCACTTGATAAGTCTGATTTTCATACGTTAATGCTATTCTCATTGTGAAACCAGGATTTCAGTCCTTACTATATAGCTCAACCAAGTAAAATAGAAATATCATTGAGGAGTCAAGTAAAGAGAAAAATCAAGTCTTCCCAAAGACTCTTTACCCCCAAAGCAATGGAAAACAGCCTAGAAATGATCAGTCTCATCTTTTGGAAGAGGAAGCGTGATACAGGGCAAAAAAGCATCATGACGGCCTGAGTTTAAATTATACCTCTTCCCATTTTCCAGCCAGGTCTTGATCATGTTATATTGTTTCCTCTCTCGCACCTCAATGATTTCATCTCAAAAATGGAGATAGTATTTCCTACCTCCTAAGTTGGTCACTAGAATTAAATGGGATAGTTCTGTAAAAAAAAGAAATGCCTAGTACGGGGCCTAGCAGACAGCAGGTATTCAGGAAATGACCAGTGATTTTCCACTGCTGTCCACAGGCTTCAGTGGTGATTATATTGTTGCTATTACTATTATTGTTTCCACAGCTACTACTATTGTTGCTGCTTCTAAAGTCTTTTGCCTCTAATAAAGAAGTTCCCTTGATCACTTGTGATAGATATTGAATATCTAGCTCTTTCTTTGATTTTTCCCCCTTCCCCACACTCCTTTGGCTTTTTTCCACAGAAACAGAAGGAGATTGTCAGAAGAGACACACACACACACACACACACACACACACACACACACACACACACATGCACACACACACTTGACAGCCAAAATGGTAGAATGCATCTGCCAACAATCTACAACTTTACACCAGGGACAAACATGTGACTGTATTTTCCCCCACCAGGACACACTTGTGCTGTCATAGCAAAAATTGATCTTCGGGTTGTGGGAAATTATACACAGTTCCCTCTTGTCTGTGCTGGGGAAAATTCAAGTCTAAATCCTTGTTCACAGATTCTGGCGAGTGTTTTCTGCTTCATATCTGTTGATTTTTTCCCCCCACAAATATTTATCAAGCACTTATTATGTGCCAGGCATGGGGCTAGTCATGAGGAATAATACTGAGCAAAAGCATACTTGACTCTGGCCTTTGTGAAATTTATAGTCCGGGGTGTGGGAAGGAGGGGAAGATAAATATGAATCAAGTACTCTGGTAAAAATGTGATTGGAACAAGGATGAGAAAGATATGTAGGATTTGAATAGTTAATGAGAGGAAAAAATGTCACAGTAAAATCATCTATTGTTTTCCATAATCATAAGAAATGCTATAAATCACAAAGCATGGACTATTGACAAAAGTAAGGAGAAGTAATCTGAGCTAGAAAGAGCTTATGGCTTTGGTGTCTGACCTGGGGTCCCACACCAACAAAGTTGCTTATGGTGTAACTCAGTTTCTCTTAACCTCAGGTGTTTATCTGTCAAATGGGAATCATCCTCACAAGGCCTAAAATAAATAATCCACATAAATCTGCTCTCTCTGTCTTGGCAACTCTCCATACCTTTGCTGACTGGTTAACTCCTATATACCTTTAAGGTTTAATTTTAAATGTCTCTTCCTCGGGGATGTTTTCTTTGACCCTCCCAAACTACACAAGATTCCTCTATTATACACACCGATAGCACTATGAACCTCTTCTTTCTGCACTTATTACACTGATAATAAAATAGAGTTTCCCATAGACAACTGTTTGTCTCCTACACTCATCCTGGTGAGGGCAGGGATTATCCTTGCCTTGGTCATCTCTGTATCACCAGCTTCAGGCACATGGGTGGGCCTCAATGAGTGTGTTTGGAATTAAGTTGAGTAAAACCTCTAACAAATGCCCGGCACATAACAAGCTTTAGTAAATGGAGCTTGTGATTTTTACATTGTTAGATGTCAGTGGTAAAGAATAAATTTGCATAATGAAAATCATTGTCAATAATAATAAGTTTAACCACAACTTAGGTTTATCCTGATGGCTCCCATGTTCTCTTGTACCTTGTTTCCCCAAAAATAAGACCTAGCTGGACAAGCAGCTCTAATGTATCTCTCTTGCAAAAATTAATATAAGACCTAGTATTATATCATATATCATGTCATATCATGTCATATCATATCATGTTATATTATATAAGACCCGGTCTTACATTACAGTAAAATAAGACAGGGTCTTATATTAATCTTTGCTCCAAAAGACACATTAGAGCTGATTGTCCAGCTAGGTCTTATTTTCAGGGAAACATAGTAGTTCCCAGCTTTTCAGCCTTCTTTGTCTTCTCGGAGACAAACACTACTTGAATTTCCACCGTTTTTACTGTGTTGTCTTGTCTATCCTTACTGCCCGACCTTACTCCAGTGAGTAGATCCCAAAGTCCCTGAATGTAGGGACCATCCTATTTGTTCCAACACCCCAAGTGCCTGGCTCAGTAACCTTGTGTGATGAAATCTGAGTGACGCAAACTCACCACGAATTATGAACTATTATAACCTTGCACTGGCCTAGCACTTAATAGCTTCCAAAATACTCATACTCATCCTTACACTTATATCCATTTCATTGACAAAAGAACTGAGATTCATTGGTGAAACTGAAGGACCCATACCCAAGCCCCACAGCAAATGATTTGAATCAGAGATCTCAAAGGAAATGCCCTTGGTGGCTGGGCAGGTGACTGCCGGGGATACAGTTGCTGGAAGGGGACTGGAGGACCCACACTGGAAGAGAAGCAGTTCCGTCAGTGGCTGGCAGGCAGTGTTGCCAGATACTCAAATATTTTAAAAAACCACAATGAGAAATCTGGATTTTTGTACGAATTTCACCACTTTTCAATGTTGGCATCTGATTCAAATTCTTTTAAAGCACATTGCCATCCAAACCAAACACAGCCATGGGTCGAATTCAGCCCCCGGACCACCAATTTACAAGCTCTGATTTAAGCAGTGGAATCTTCCAAACTAGTTTGCATTGCTCTTCCCGGGGGGTCAAATGTCAGAGCCAGGTGGCACTTGGACCCTACGGGTGGCTCCACAGACTAACAAAATGAGAGAGAACGTAGTAGGCGTCTTAATATCCTGCCTTGGCAAAATGAGAAACATATTGCACGCCACTCTTGATTTCCTTCAAGTATACTAGTCCCTGAAATCCAGAAGTCCGGAAACCAGCGGCTTAGCACAAACTCCACTTTTTGTAGAAGGGAAGACAGAGATCCCAGGATGTTCACAGTGTAAGCCTGACATCAAGTTTGTGGAACACTCCCCTCCTGTGTGAGGATTCTCACTTCCCACAGCTCTCAGTGTGTTCCGGGCTGTCCGCCTCCTGCCTCTGCCAGCAAAACGACCACCTCCTGAAGGGCAGGAGTCACCTACTCCTTGCCGTTGGTTATCACACAGGGATGCCCGGGCAGTAGGTCCTTTCTAAGGACTTGTCGCCCACATGCCTTCCCCGTCTTCCCCTGTGACATTCTGCTTAAATGTTTCAAGTTTTACCGAAAACCCACATCTTCTACAAAAACCTCCTCAAATCCGTCAGTTAAAATAGTTTTCCTTTCCTGGGCTCCCATGAAATATTTCTATCATCACCCCAGCCTTGTGCTAGAGTTCCTGTTGATGTATCTGTTTCCACAGAAAGATTGTGAGCCAGTGGTGGGCAGAGCTCGTGTCTTAATCAACTCTGCGTCTCTCCCATGGAGAGGAGCTCAGCATCCTACCTGAGAAAGACACTTCACAAGTATCTATTTGAGTATCTTCCTTGTAATGGCCAGGCATAGCGCTGGCACATAGTGGGTGCTTAATAAGTGTCTTTTGATTGCTGTTCCCTTTTAGAAGCTCGCAAAATGTGGTAGGCACTCAATACAATTTTTTAAATGAATGAATGATAAAATGACCTGACGGGCTAACTACCGATGCCTTTCTTAAAAATGCCAGAGAATTTCCAACCAAAAACTTGCAACCTCAATCCAAATACCTTTATTGTGAGGTCTGAAGGGGAGTTAGGTAGTAGGCAGTCTCTTCATAGCTGTTTGAGGCGGGACAGGGACTAGAGTGAGACAACTAAGGGGCCTGAGGTAGAAATTTAAGAAGCATTCCTTCATAGTGTTGTGCAACCCCACCCCCACCCCGACGACCTTGCGATGATGGTGTGAGCACCCCTCTTGCTTTGAACAACCCTTGTTCCAGCCCTCGTCCGAGGTATGTTGTTGGCCCAGCACTAGTCAACTCAGATTGCCATAACGAAGTACCACAGACTGGATGGCGTAAGCCATAGAAATTTGTTTTCTCAGAGTTCTGGAGGCTGGAAGTCCAAGATCACAGTGTCTGTAGGTTTGGTTGTTTTTCCCGAGGCCTCTCTCCTTGGCTTGTAGACAGTCACCTTCTTGTTATATCTTCACATGAGTGCCCCTCGAGCTATGTGTTCTGTGTCCTAATCTCCTGTTCTTCTAAGAACACCAGTCATCCTGGATTAGTGCCGACCCATATGACCTCATCGTTAAAGGTCCTGTCTCCAAATACTGTCACATTCAAGACACCAAAGGGGTAGGATGTCAACGTATGAATTTGGAGGGGGTACGCAATTCAGCCCATCACTGCACCCCAAGCACCACAGCTAACTACTTATTTGGTCGCTTTGAGATGTTTTATTTTACTTTAGGAAATAAGCACGTGTAATGAACCCATTAACAGTATTCATAAAAGTCATTTACCTGGATTTTTAATGCAACTTAACAGAACTTGCTCCTGCAAGAGATAACAGAATCCTTTCTTTCTGTCAACATCCTTGTACCATGCCACCACATTCTCATATATCCATCCCCTACCCAAAGCATCAGGCAAAATAATTTATTATGTGCTAGACATCTCTGGTTATGATATATGATTTTTGTGTGAGGTGAATAGACAGGGAAAGAGGAAAAAGACCTAGAATCATTTATGTTGCCCATAAAGCATGGTTACAGACAGTGCCTCGGTTTAAGGGCCATAAATTCTGGTATAAATGATTTAAATTATAACAACTCCAGAAATAACTTTAACTGATGGATCACCAAATGTTTAATTCACTGATAGAGGTTGTCTGTGGATCCTGGCACATTGGAAGAGATAGAGCTAATTACTTGGATCATCTTTAACTTGGATAACTGATAACTACGTTAAAAATATGATGATAATGTGTGTTTTTTAAGAACTATTTACTTGGACCATCTTTAACTGGGATAACTGATAACTATGTTTAAAATATTACAATAATATGTGTCTTTTAAGTATAAGGACATAACTGGGAATACTTTAAAGTTAAAGATTTATAGCTCCATGTAGGTCAGAATATTCCAGAAATGTGTGGGTGTGCTTTCTTAGGACATGCATGATTACTTGAGCTATTCAAGTAGTTGTTGGAATCTCCCCTGTCTTTCCTAGCAGTGGAATCACTGCCTTAGCTCTGGTGGGCCTGATACTTTTCGGCAGAAAGGATGGATTCAGAGGGCAGTAAAGGCAGTTTGAGGTGAGAAGAATGGCAAAGAGTGGAAGATATTAGTTGGGTAAGAAGAATGCAGCGTAATGAAGCTGGCCAGGGCTTATCAAACAGTCCTCCTTTAGAGTTTTCCTCATAATCATTATGCATCATGAAGACATGCCCTCTGAATGACCAAATCATTAGGTTCCCTGTCTCACAACTTTACTTTCATATTTTGTTTCTTTTTTTTATTTTTAATTTAAATTTTTTTTAATTTTTTTTAATTTTTATTGGGGGATATTGGGGAACAGTGTGTTTTTCCAGGACGCATCAGCTCCATGTCAAGTTGTTGTTTACCATAGTTGTGGAGGGCGCAGCTTCGCTCGAAGTCAAGCCATTGTTTTCAATCTAGTTGTGAAGGGTGCAGCTCACTGGCCCATGTGGGAATCGAACCGGTGACCTTGGTGTTATGAGCACTGTGTTCTAACCACTGATCCAACTGGCCACCCAACTTTCATATTTTCTAAATCTATAAACCTCTGTGCTACATTCCAAGCAATATTCTGTTTTTTCTTCTTTTTTAGGTTTGTGTGGAAGTTTTACTTTATTTTTTTTTTCAAATTAAAGTTTATTGGGTGACAATTGTAGAAGAGGATAAAGGGGATCAAATATATGGTGATGGAAAGAGAACTGACTCTGGATGGTGAACACACAATATTCTAAAATTTATTTTCTGTCTTACTAATTCTTTCTTCAGTTGTGTCTATACTTCTGTTTAAAACTGCTAGCTTTATACATTTCAGATTACAAGTTTAATTTTCAGATTCTAAGTTTTTTTCAAATTATTTTGCATACATATACGTGTGTGTGTGTGTGTGTGTGTGTGTGTATAGAGAGAGAGAGGGGAGCATGCCAAAAAAAAATGTATACACATTTTAAGAAAGGAAAAAAGTGTATTAAAATTACACTAATAGTAACCACTTTGAGCACCTCTTATAATTGCAGAAATCAAACTTGACTTGTAGTCTTCTTTTGTTATGGGTATATATTGAGTATTACAATTAATACAGTTTTTTTCCTTTCTTAAAATGTGTATACATTTTTTGGCACCCTCAGTATATATATTTCAGATTGTTTTATTATCTCCCATACTTGGCATCATTGTTTGCTGTCCTTTATAGTAGGCCATTTCTGCACATAATATTTAGTGTTCGGTTTGACCTCATTCTCTGTGGAACGTTTTGTTTGGTGTTCAGGGGGAGAATTCTAATGGTGACGCTCAGGGCATAGACGTCAAGCCCAGTCCTGCTCAAAATTTCTAGCAACAATTTAAAGGAAGATAATTGATAATTGATAATGCCTATCCGTTTTTCTGAAATAGAGATTGGATTGGAAGCACAGTTAATACACTAGACTATAAGATTCATTGGATCAAGTTCAGCAAGATACTGTGAAAAGCTGCCTGCAGTTTACTGAACTTGTCAGTTGCATTCTTCCGTTGGAGTTTGCACACACTTTCCTGCCCAACCCTTTACCTTTCCTGGGTCAACTGCTGCTAACCCTTCAGGTCTAAGTCTCAATGTCATTTGCTTTGCATAGTCTCCCTTGATTACCGTCTCAAAGACTGGAATGGATGTCCTTCCATTCTGCCATAGCACAATGGTGTTTCGTATTTTCCTTCCTCATGGTGTTTATTGCACTCACTAATCCTTTCCATCTCTTCCATTATCTCTCCCATTAGTAATTTCACTAGTAAGTGCAATTCTTAAGAATAAGGCTGATGTTTTTTTTTTAAAGATTTAAAAAATAGGCACAGTATTGAGCACTCCCTATATGCCAGAAAGATAAGTGTTTCACATATATTTTATATTTTACTATTCACAACGAACTGATAACATTTTTTAATCTCTACATTAAAGATGATGAAAAGGAGGTTCAGAGAGGTCAAGAAACTTTCTTAAGATGATGTAGCTGGTAAGTGGCAGAGATGGGATTCAAATCAATTTCTGTGTCCAGGCTTGTGTTCTTCATAATGTACCATATTCCTTTTGTCGCATCCCCAGTACCTCTAGAGCAAGTGTAAAATGCATATTTAATGAGTAAACCCACATGAATTCCTGGATAGTGAAATAGCAAAACTTCCCAAAGAAGAAGGATAACTGGGGGAATTCAATGTTCCTGGTTATATAGTGCTGTATATGAAAGTACCTCGGAGACTTAAAAACAAGTCTTCTGTGACATCTCATGATTTTGTGAGTCATAAATTGTGTAGGGTTCAGCTTGGTAATCTTCCCACTCCATGTGACATCTCATAGGAGCACTTGATGACACACAGCTCTGGATGGTCTGGTCTGGGGGACAACTTGATGGGAAAGTCTGAAAGACTAGATTCCGCTAGGTCTCTCTCTCTTCATGAAGGCTCAAGGCTTCTATACATGAGAAATTAAACTTCTTACATGGTTCTAGAAATGAAGGTAGAATCTGCCAGTCACCTTCTAGCACAGCATTACTTCCACCACATTCTATTGGTCAAAGCTATCACAGGCCAACCCAGATTCCAGGGAAGGGAAAACAGACTCTACGTCTTGGTGGGAGGAGTGTCAAAGAATTTGTGGCCATCTTTATTTAATTACGTGGAGTGAACTAAATTACAAAAGTGGTGTTAGTACAATAAAAAGAAATGACTTTGAATTAGGGGTACACAGTGCTTATTGCCGGGCTGAATCAGGTTCCTTATTATCCTCTCTCACAGAACCCTCATCGTTCCTTGCCTTGTCCTCATCACACTTGAGATTGCTTGACTAAAGTTTGGTTCATCCTCTAGACTGTTAGCTCCATGAGGGCAGAGAGGATTTGTGTTCTATATACCACTGTACAGCCAGCATTCAGCACAGGGACAAACACACGATGGGTACTCAAACGATATTTGTTGGATGGATGGATAGATGGGAAAAATATGTGGGTGGCTCTTCTACCCACTGGACTAGGTGACTCAATTTACCCTTTATCAAAAGAGATATTTTGGTTTCCTTCTAGTCCCCACATCCTGTAATTCACCAGCTTTGACATGTAAGATGACTGTAAGGAAAACATGGGGCAATGACAGTATAGAGTTGCCAAGAAAGCTGATGGGATCTTGGGCTCTTACAGAGGAGAATGCTGAGTCCAGAACAGAGAATGCTGTATAATGTTCTGGCCTCTAACTGGAAACCACCACTTCTTCTGGGCACAGCACTTCTAGAATGCTATTAACAAATTGGAAACTGCCCAGCATCACTATACTGGTGAATTGAAAAACCCAGATGTCATGGAGAAGTTGAAGAAACCAGGAATATTTTACCAGGGAAGAAAAGATTTAAGGCTCATCATAAATGTATTTAAATGTTTCGGTTGCCATCATGAGGCAGAAGAAGTAGAACTTGTGGGTGAACTCCAGGGGGCGGAAGTATGACTGATGGATGGAAGTTATATGAAAGGAAATTTCTGCTCAATAGGAAGACGTTTCTCACCAGGGAGCTGCCTGATAAATACTATAAAGTTTGGAGTGTGAATTCTCTAACACCAAAGGTATTCAAGGAAAGACTTTGAGCTTAAATACGGATGTCAAAATAAGAATCGGAGCACAACTAATGGCTGGGCTGGATGGCATATACTGCCGGACAGTGATGCTGGTGGTATTCGTGGATTTGGAACCAGAGCACCAGGGATCCAAGTGTGTTTCTGCCACTTTGATGTGATGTCCGGAACATGACTTTACCTCTTCAAAAAGAGGCTTGTGAGAATTAAATAGAATAATCTACATAAGTGCCTAGAATATCAAGTGATATAAGTTCACAACGAACTTATAACATTTTTTAATCTCTACATTAAAGATGTCTACATAATAGACTTCTAATAAGTGACAGTACTTTAAAAATTATTTCTATAATATTATTGCATGAAAGGAAGAAGAAAATGAATATTTCCTGAACATCTACCTTAAACTACAGTATAAATATTGATATATCTATCTGTATCTACATCTAATCTCTATATCTGTATCTGTCTCTCTATCTATCTACACACATATAAACATCTTTTCCTTTCATGACCCTGTGATGTATTTAGGTTGGTGCAAAAGTAATTGCAGTTTAAAAGGTTAATTGCAAAAACCACAATTACTTTTGCACCAACCTAATAATTAGTTGCTAAATTCCCCTTTTCCAAATGAGGAAACTGAGACTCACCCAAAATAGAATAGAAACAACTTACCCAAAATACACACTTAGTAAGTGAAGTAAAGAAAGGCTTAAAACTAGATATTCTCACTCGATGATCTGATCTCTTAAAAATTAGCTCCCATAGCCTTCTGCAGGTATGTTCTCTTATCCTAATGATGTCATGTTTATTAAGTGTTACAAAAGCATTTGTCTTCTTTTTTCCTCCACTTGGCCAAGACCTTTGGGGGCCAGAAACAATATCCATATGCTATTTGTACTTTGTATCTCTAGGTGTGTCTTCAGCACGTAAAGGATCTCCGTGTTTCTCACGTGCTGTAATTTTGCTGCAAATTTATTTCTGGAGAAGATGATCTCTTATAGTGTTTCTTTGTGGCTGTTGGATGCTAGATGTTGAAAACATACAGTCCACAACCATAAATATTTTAATATTTCTGTGGGTGATCCTTAACCCACCTACCCAATCTGAGTATGCAAATGGACCTCTCTCCAAGTTCTGTGCTTCCAGTTCAAAATGTGGGCAATTCAAGTTGTTTTAAAGGACACAGGCTTGTCTATCGTCAATTGTGTGACTTTGTACAAGTGACTTAACAGCTCTATGTCTCAGTTATCCTGTGTGTAAAGTACGTATAATAAGCCCTCTCTTGCAACTAGTCTGTGCTGATTAAATGAAATGCTGCAGCAGAGGCAAAGCAATGTGTTCAGCAAAATGTTTCATTTTCCTTCTGAGAACATAAGTAGTCTTCCTGCTCCTTATTTCTAAGTGAGGGCATTGATGCTGAAATCTAGCCCAAAGAATGGAGCTGTTATGATATAGGCCCTTTCCCACTCTGACCCTCAATAACCTTCTACTCACTGATCCTTCCCTAGTTGCCAGCTAGATGTAAAAAAAATCCAGTGGAAGACTCTAAGGTCCTAGAGGAGGACCAGCTGATAGGTCTCACTCAGAACAGTATATACATGATTATTTGGGGATTGTTTATTATACAATTAGTATTGCTTGCTCTGACCTATACAACCATTAGGTTGGTGCAAAAGTAATTGCAGTTTAAAAGGTTAAAAAAAATGCAAAAGCCGCAATTACTTTTGCACCAACCTAATAATATGCACTGCGCATGGTATCTGGCAAGTAAGAAGCATTCATAATCACTTGCATTGTAATATAACACCACAGTATGCCAAAATAAGGATATTTTCAAATAGCAATACCATTATACTTTGTAAATCTTCTCATCTCTCTGCAGAAAATATATTTATTTGAAGTTTGCAACTCTCTAAAACTGTCAGGGAAATGGTTGCCTTCATTTTCCAATGAAAGGAATTGAGAAAAATTAGGAGGAAAGGAAAACTACTCTTGCGTGAGCACTGTCTGTGAGCCTCATCACTGAGCATGCACGTGCTTTGTTCAAAGGGCCTCAACTTGCTTATGCAGACAGTTAGAACTATTAAAACGTTTTGGACAAGACACAGATACTCAGAGCAGGTCCCAAGTTTGCATAGCTGGTAAGTGATAAAGCCAGAAATTTAACTTGAGTCAGTGTGGCTCCATCATCTGTGCCCTTTAGAACAGACAGTCTAGCCTCTTAAAGGTCATACAACCAACCTTCCACTGAGCTCACAGAAAACTACAAAAGTGTTGACTCTTAGCCCACACTGCCTTCCTCTGAAGATGTACGATCTACTCTGTTTTAAGTGGTTTCCCAGCTATTCTAAAGATAGGAATCTTGTCAATCTGCATCTCTACTCAATGAAAACATTGTAGCAATGGTTGAGTGAATCAATCAGGTTTCAAATATTTAACAGTTAACTGTGATTGCCCCTTCATGACATCAAATAAACCAAAAGAAATATGCTTTTTACATTCCCCAAAATAAATATATTTCCCACAAGGGAAAATATGGGTGCCATTTGCCATTGAGTAATATGGCAACAGATGGAACTCAGCATGAGGCACAGAAATCCATGGGTGTTTCCTGGTGGAGATGCTGTTTGCCAGAAAAAAAAAAAATCACACAAAAAAAACTGAATTGTAAGGCTGTTTTATAGCAATAAAAATAAACAACGTTATTCAAACATAATTAATCTTCCCCAAAATATTCTTCCTTTCTTGGTGTTTTTGTTCTCACCAGTGTTTGAGGAATCTCTCCCTAGGTTTGAGTCACCAAACACCTAGCTTGATTTTTTTTTAATGTTTTATGTTTATGTTTAGATACAAGCATGTCATTACCCACTCATCTTTTCTAACTTACTCATCTTTTCTTGGGGTAACACCAGTGCCTTCACCCATCCCCAAGTCTAGCTTTTCATCCTCAATTACCCCTATTACCTTATACCCACCTTTGAGTACAGCTCATCCAGCTGTCCACTTATCCCTGGATAGGGTTTGTACCATCCCATCTTTGTATCTTTGTCTGTGCTCCCTCCCAGCTGGTTTCCTCTTCTTCATAGCCCCCTAAGAAAATATGTTCATCTTCCCACATCCTCTCTCCTTTCTGAAAAAAAAAAAAAAACTTATTTATTTGTG
Source organism: Rhinolophus hipposideros (assembly GCF_964194185.1). NCBI lineage: Eukaryota > Metazoa > Chordata > Mammalia > Chiroptera > Rhinolophidae > Rhinolophus > Rhinolophus hipposideros. Next base: position 67,417,216 of record NC_138057.1, read on the forward strand.
TGTTTGGTTTTTAATAACCCTTCACCTGCAATATTGCTGTAGATGCTCATTCACCTTAATTCTTCCAGTTCCATTCGTTGTTGACATGAGGAAAAAAAAGTAAAGTCATGTCTAAGATTTGCTGAGAGTCAAAAGGCAAGAAAGCAGGGAACCAACATCTCTGGCGTACTTGCTCTGTGCCTGGCACTGTGCCATACACTTGGAATGCCCGTGGCGACCCTGTGAAGTAGACTGGCATGTTCCTATTGAACAGATAAGGAACATAAGGCTCAAAGAGCTTCAGGGATTTCTGAAAAATGACCCAGTCATGTAATAAGCAGTAGAGTGTATGATGTGGGCTGAGATCTCTTTGCGTCCAAATCCCTTATTCCTCTGTGAAATTTGGAGTCACATACCTGGATTCAAAGCATTTATTAGTCCTATGATTTCAGCTAAGTTTCCTCTCACCCAATGGCTGGCCACTCTCTCTGATTCTTAGTTTCCTCATGTTTAAAATGATAACTACATCTTCTTCAAAGGCTTTTTGAAATACGTCAGCTCAGGACACAGGTGACAAGCCAGTGCCGAAGTGCAGATTCACAGGACAGCCAGCAGGATCCTAAAATAGTTCCCATCAGTGGCAAACAGGCCCTGTGTGGAAAAGCATTGCCCAGTAAAAACACAGACACTGAAGAATAAAACAAAATTTTCTCTTCTGAAGAAGACGTCTGCATTTCTATCTGGAAAGCATGTGTTACCAGATACTTCTACCTAACAAGGTATTGAGTTTGCAGTTGCTGAGATTCATGACATAAAGAGTCCACTTCTTATCGGGGCTGTTATTAGGTAGGCCTTGCATTGGCAAAGTGAATCCAGATGTTCTAACATACTTTCAAACTCTGACAGAGACGTGCGACGGGGAGATGTTCACTCTTGTTCAATACCTATTATAGGTCAGATATTGTGCTCTATGTTAAACATACATTTTCTATGTTCACATGTACACACACACACACACACACACACACTAAGAATCAGATATCAGATATCATAATCCCCACTGTAGAGATGGAAAAAACTGAGGCTCAATAAGTTTAGACTACTTGTCCAAAACCACAGAACTAGTGAACGTGGGTTTGAAGCTGGATGTTTGTGGTAACAATCTTTTAGGCTCTACCATTTAACTTGACATGTCAAAAAATACTTAACACCAAATATATAAATATATATAATTTTATATGTGTATATATTATATAGATTATATAGATTTATAATTTTATATACAGAGGGTACCAAAAATGTATACACATTTTAAGAAAGAAAAACTGTATTAAAATTGTAATACTCAGTATATACAGATAACAAAAGATGAATACAGGTCACGTCAGACACATCTGATTACAGCGAACTCCTACTTGAGCAACGTTGACAAAAGTGGTAACATCTCTTAAAATGTGTACACATTTTTTGGCACCCCTGGTATGTAATAAATATATGTGTAAAGTATAAATATATTTAACATAGAAATATATATATAACACGACATGTATTATCCCAAGCCCATGCAGTAAGTAGATAACTAGATGATGGAGACAGTTTTTACCCAGGCAATCTGACTGAAGAGACATAACCTATATTCACACTATTGTGATATCTCTAAATAGAACATCCTCTGGACCCATTTTTCTTGGGAAATCAGGAAAGCACAACTTTAAAACAGAATAGAAATGACTAAGTAGTGAAAAAAAAAAAGACCTGGGAGTTAGGCAAGCTCAGCTCTTATTCTGGTTCAGAAACTAGATGTCTGCTTAACTGGGGCAAGTCATTCTCTTGACTCACTCTTGTCAGTGATTCTCAAACTGCAAGGAGAATTCTAGGGGGCTCCTGAGCTCCTTTAGGGTCTCTAACGGGTGGGTGTGGAAGCAGTTAGGTAACGTCATGAGAGAGATGAAGAGGAAGTAAGATAGCACTCACTGGGTTTCCTTAAGAGCTTAGTATCACATGCTGCACCTGTATTATCTCCTTTAATCTTTTCAGCTACCTCATGAGGTATCATTTCCCCACTTTACAGATTAGATAAGCAAGACTTAGGGAAACTTAATAAGAGGATTTGATATCTAAGTCTTGTTGACTCCAAAGGCAATCACTGAGCCACCCCAGAGTCTGGATGAGGATACTTCCTTTTCTAAGGTGTCAGTGGTAGGACAGTCCAAGTGATGGGACACTGGGCTCCCGACAAGGATTCCCGTCTCCTGGGGTTTAGATTAAGAGTGAACTGCCTGGCTCCTCCCACAGACATGCTGATTTGGGGTTTCCTGGGTTGTGTCCCAGAGACCATTATTTTAAGGAGCTTTTAGGATGATGCGTATGAACACAGATCCTGTAAAAGCACTTTGGGAAAGGAACAGTGAATGGAGAACTGGTACTTTCATGCTATGAATGTAGAAGAAGACTGATGGTTCGGGCCAAAGGAGGAATACAGGATATGCACGTGTGTGTGTGTGTTTGCGTGTGTATGTATGTGCACACACACACATGTATCTGGATGTGTACATGTGTGTTCGTGGTGTGTGTTCGTGTGTACATTTAAGTACGTGGGTGTGAGTGAGTAGGTGTGTGTACGTGTGCATATGTGTGCACATGCTTCTGGATGTGTATGGGTGTGCTCACGTGTGTGAGTACATGGGTGTGGGTGGGTAGGTGCATGTGCGTGTGCATGGGTGTATGTGCATATTTATGTGTACGCTTGTGTTTAAGTGTGTGGGGAGGTACATCCTCCAGGTGTGTATTTGGGGAGTGCTGAAAGACACTGGGGAGAGGAAAGAAAAGATAATCCTATGTTTCCAGGATGGATTCAACTATTCTCTCACTTTATTCAAGTGTTCACGCCAATGTCAGTTCCCCCAAGAGACTTCCTGGGCCGTTCTAGTCAAAAGTTCATCTACCATTATTCTCCATTGCTCCTCTCTGCTCTGTTTATCTCTAGTTCTCACTTTATCTTACTTGACTTACTTCTTAGTGTATCTGTGGGCCGCCTCTATCCTTAGAATGTGAGCTGCATGAGGACAGGACTGTGTTTTGTTCACTACCCTACGTCATCATCTCAGCAGGGGCTGCCATGCTTTCAAATCTCAGCACATGCTTGTTGATTGCGTGAATAATAGATGGGCTTCCAAAGAAGCATAACTTTGTGGGTGTGGAAAAACGTCTGGAGCTGGCTAGGGAAGGATTAGGCAAACTCCCTGCCAAGTCAATCGGAAGGAAGGGATGATTACGGTACTCCACAGGAAGAAGCCCCATGAAAGAAACCACAGAAGAAGTCCCTACCACTTGGGAACTTTTAACGAGTTTATTCTTTCTGGAAATGAATTTTCTCATGAATAAGCACATTTACCTCCTGGGGCAGATTTAAGGGGTTAAATGTGAAACACTACAAAAGACTTAGAGTACTACAGAACATGAAAGAGAGACTTAGCACATGTCCGTTCCTTGGAGAGACAGCATAATGAAGTAGCAGTCTAGAGCACGGCTCCTAAGTCATATTGCTCACGTTTTTGTTCTGGCTCCAACACTTCTTTACTTGGAAAGTCACTAGACCTCTCTGAGTCTTCCTTGTTTTATCTGTAAAGCTGTATACAAATGATACTTACCTTAGGGTGAATGGGAAGAGTAAATGACAAAATTCCGTGGGAGACATTTAGCATTGTGTCTAGTCCAGAGGCAACACTCTTTAAGGATTACTTTAAATGTTATGCTTATTTTAATGCTTTTCCTCCCCTTTTCTTTATGGAATTATTTAGGTAAGTTACCAGCTCCACACTTTATCTGTATGAAAATGATTGCAAGCAAAGTCTCCCCCTGTGAAAGCAGCTCTGTGTCATGTCCGTGTGATACTGACGACTGAACTCAGTATCAGGAGAACTCAAGAGAAGAGCATGCAATTAAACCATGCACCTTTCCAGCAGCGCAGTCTTTTCCAGAGAGAATGCACTGCTCAGTTCATGTATTAGGTTGTCCTCGCTCGGCTTCATGGAAACTTTAAAAATGGAACCCTGGATGAAAAACCTACCCCAAACTTGTCCACAAACAGAGGAGTCACAAGGGTTGATTGACTTATAGGAAGACCATGAATTTGGGATCTGCCATATTGAATTGGAAATGCCAGAAGAACATTCTTCTTGGGGATATCTAGATTTAAGAGTTTTATATTAGGAGTAAGCTGCATAGTTCTAATGTTTGAGACTTTAAGAATAGATAGGTATGGCAAGGGTAGGATCTAGAATAGCACATTCCAATTTGCTCCAAAATGTTTATTGGGATTTTCGAAGATGAGAATAGGGTAGCTAGCATGTTCCCAGAGTTTGTTCACCATAAAATCCTTTTATCAGAGAACCTTTCAGAACTAGTATACCAGAGAACACAATCTGAGAAAGTCTCATCTAGACCAGCAAAGAGAAGAGAGTTCCATTGATTAAGACAAAATAGGTTTTGTGTCAATAACAACTAACCTGGAACTCTCAGTGGCTTAAAATAACACAGGTTAATTTATATCTTATCCATCATCAGTTGGCAGAGGGACTTTACTAATTGCTGTTACTCAGGGAGCCACACTGATGGAGTACCCATGATCTTTAATGTCACTGGTCTCTGCAACAGAAAGAGACCTCTGGTGGGTCTCGCATTCATTTATTAAATTCTTTGGCATAGAATTGATACATATTACTTATTACTTTACAATTATTTCACTAGGACTGGTCTCATGTTCCACTTAACCACAAGAAAGATCAGAAGTATGATCCTACTATGTGCCCAGAAAGCTTAACCTACTATGTGATCAGAATTATTTGGTGGGTAACAGTAACATTAATCCTGAGGAGAAAACACTGAGGGATTTCTCTACTTACAGAATAAAAGAAAGACTCTTGAAAAGAAGACTAACAAAAGAGGTGGATAAAGGATTGCAGAGTACAGTACAACACAGGTTTTTCTGGGTTCCGATCATTGAACCACTCTTTCCAGACTTCTCTTTCCGATTTCTTTCTTCTTGGAGGGGGTAACAGGGATTACTGGAAATGCTATGCTGGCCTATGTTTGGCTATGATAGTCTCATTTTTCACCATTCCCATCTAACGTCACATCTTTTTATGGAGGGGGATGTTGACTCACCATGTCCCCAGCCCTTACCTGTGTCACTTTTTCTTCTTGAAATCCCTTCTGTTTCCTGACCTGTTTCTGGTTGGTGAGCAACTTTTCCTCTCTCGTGGTTTAAGGAGGTTAGACAAGAATCATCTCATTTGACCTTTGTGGGTTTCACTCCGGGTGTTCTCTTGCTCAGACTTTGGTGCGTGCCCTCAAGGAGCCCCACCCCTGGACGGTGCGTAGCCTGTCCCCTTGTCTCATCCCTTATCCCAATGCCAACATGCTGACCAACCCATAAACCGACTTTTCACCTTTCTTAAGGCACTGTGAGGTAGTGTAATGCACATAGGATTTGTAATCAGACAGACTGGGTCAAATCCTGACTCTACCACTTCTAAACCTCTGACCTCGGGTGAGTTACTTCTTACCTCACTCAATCTTCGTTTCCTCATCTGTAAAATGACCAGTGACCAGAAACCTCAGAGACCAATTGTGACAATTATATGAGAAAACGGTAGTGCATGCATATCAGTTCCTGTTTCAGTCATGCACACCAAACCACCTCAAAACTCAGTGGCTTAAAACAAAAACAACTTGTCATGGCTCACCAGTCTTTTGATCCACCGGGAAGTTCTGATCTGGTCAGACTTGGAGAATCTCAGCTGGGCTCACACATATGCTTATGGTCTGCTGGGCAGTCAGCTGGGACTGGTTAGTCTAGGATGGCCTCACTCATTGGTAATTGGCTAACTGTCAACTTGGGCAATGGGGGTGACTTGACCATCTGTCTTCCATCATCTAGCTGGCTAGCTTGGGATCGTCCTCATGGCAGCTGGCAGGTATCCAAGAGAGAAGGTAGACGTGTGCAAGGCCTCTTGGGCCTATGTTCAAAACTGGCATAAAGTCCCTTCTGCCACATTCTATTAGCAGAACAAGTCCCAAGTCGAGCCCAAATGCAAGGGTGGGTGAGATAGACTCCACCTCTCGATGAGGAAGCTGTCAAGTAGCATTGCAAAAGGCGTTGACACAGGAATGAGTGGGACATTGAAGCTATTTTTGCAAGCAATCTACCACAGTTTTATCTTCTTTTTTTCCTCTCTCAAGTCTTCCCTGCCCTGCTCTAGTACTGATCTAAGTGATTGTCAGCTCTCTTGAAGTCAAGGACTATATATTTTACATCTCTATAGCCTACATTTCCTGAGCATCAAATGGTATCATCATACCAATCATTAAATGGTGAATTTATTCCAGATTCTGTTTTAATCACTTTCCAATATATCTCTTTGTCCTTACAACTACTTTCTTTATAATTGCTACTCTTGACCATCTTTCCATCTCATGTACTTAGTAGATACCAAGTAAGAATCCATTAAATGAACCTTTTTTCCAGCCCTAAGCTATTTTGGGGTTAACCCCTATTTTGTGGTTTTAGGAGATGGATCCACAAGTAAGAAAATGAGTCAATTTTTCCCATCTGACTTCTCCCAATACCCACTTCTGTCCCAATAGCCACCTGTCTCACCTCCAGCTAACCCAACAGACTTGTTATTCTGGGTTAATTTCAGCCTCCCCTGAACTCTTGTAATATTTATCATGCCCTGAAATGCCCATATTACTCATCTTGCTCACCCACATACCTCCTACTTCCCTCCATTCATGTCATTGCCCACAATCATTCTACCCCTTTGCTTATGTAAGTTTATCACAGTTATTTTGCAGAGAGCGATACCATACACACTTATTCTTAGTCAAAAAGAGCAGTAATAATGGCAAGTTTTTTTATATTCCCAAGTGCTTGTCCTGACATCTCATTTGATTTCTGGAACCTCTCTGATAGTGTGTGAGGCAAATACAACAATCCCCATTTATATGCATCAAAACCAAGGCATGGAGAGATTCAGGCTTTCTCAAGGTCCCACAATAAAACAATGTTCAAGATGGGAAGAAGAGTCAGGATGTATGATTTATTGGCCAGAAAGAATTTCATCCTCTTGTCATTCAACATGACGCATTCTGAAGTTTCTCACATATCTTCAGCTTTTCAGCCTGTTGCGTAGCAATGCTAATTAAATATAATCAAAACATGTCTATTGGTTGTTGATTATACATGCCAAGCACAATTCCAAAACGGAAGGCTTGCAAAGCCTGTCCATCTAAAGAGAAGTACGGTTGTGTTGTGGACAAAACTGTTTTACGTTTAGGTGGCCTTAGCTTCTAATCAAGTTTCTATGCTTTGCTCATTTTGCGATCTTGAATAAATTGCTTAATATGTTTAATCTTCAGTTTCTTTATCCCTTCGAAGTGGGTATTCACATCACACCACAGGTTTATTAGGGAAATTATATGAGTTGGTGCAAATTCAGCTATGACATATCGGAGCCATCCCACAGGCTATTATTATTGTTGTTGCTGTTGTTGTTAAATGTGAATGAGGTAAGAATGAGTCATGTTAGTCAATTGCTCAATTCTCTCTTGTTCAATCTTCATCACGTTTTGTCTGCCAAAGACATAAACTGTTTTTGTTTTATGTGCCTAATTCAGGATGACCCTTCTATCTCAGAGGGGTAATTTGAAACATAAATGATGCATTTGCACCCCTTAAGTGTCTTTCTTCCCCTTATTCAAAGGTGTGTATGAGCTGGAGGGAATGGTAATTTAGGAAAACATTGATATCCAAAAAAATCTAGGGAGACAAAATAGTGAGTCCTTGATTTCTGCAGGGCTATGGGACTTAGTTTCTGAATAGTAAAATCAGCAGGCTGGACCATGATGCTAGGAAGAGTCGTTCCAAACCCTCATGATCTCAAGTTCTTTGAAGTCAGCTTTACATATATTTTTATTATTTTTTGAGATATATTAAAACCCACAAAAATTAATGACAAAAATCTAGACAAACCTGGACAAATCTAGACTCTCCCTCCAGTGTCTCGCGTTCCACAAGGCTGTAATAATAGTAAATCAACATCTTTTTTGCATTTGTTTTGTGCATCACTGTTTACAAGCAGGTTTGCATTTCTTCCTCCTTAGCTCTCTCAACCCCCAATGTGCGTTAGTTAAAGTGATATTATAGCTCATTTGTAAAACTAGAGGTGAAGAAATTGGACTCAAAGAGGTAAAGTGGCGTGCCCAAGTTCTTGGAGTTAATGATGAGAGAACTGTCAACCATACCTCAATAAAGTGATTGGAAAAAAAAACAAAAAAAAACAGAAAACACAACTGGAAATTGAATGCACATTCCCTGACACCAGTGCTTTTCCCAGTGGCTTGCTGGGATGAGATAAAATGGGATCCGAGCTGGTCTAATCAAGGCATTTCCTTCCACTCTCAACTGTGCAGGAATGTTTGTAAAGCATGACTTTCTTCCTGAGGATTGGAGAGTTGGAAAGAACTGAATGGAGCCCTAGAAGACAGATCACTCTTAAGGAGCAAGGAAGGGACTGAATAATTCAGTGAAATTTAATGGGCTTTTCAGAACATGCCAACATTTTGTTCCCATTCTCAAACCAGATGCCACAGAGCCCGCACTCTTCCTGTCTGTCTGATCTGTTTGAGAAGTCTCATTGGAGGACAAATGAGAGTTCTTCCTAGAAGGTGGAGACCCCTCTCCTCAAGAAAGATGTTGTCTTCTGAGCAGCTCACTGTAAATGCTGGGGACTGATTTGCCCAGATGTGTGTGGGGGGCACGGGGGGCTAAAAGAAGTGGTAAGAATCTTTAGCACTTGCCTGCCATCTTTTCTTATACACTAGAGTAGCAGAGATGCACTAGAGGGAGTTTCTTGGCCTTGTCACAGCTAGCTTTCATCCATGATGTCAGGTACCATTCTGGATGTCAGTGTCCCATCTTGAAAACAAGGAAGTTGGACTCTTGTTGCTGAGCATCTTGTGAGTTCTAAGATGTCATGGTTTTCAGTTGTTTAGTAAAGTGAACAGCTCTTGTGAAGGGTTATTTGGGTGAAACAGTCTAATTATATCACCACCGTAGGCACATTAACCTGATGAGCCTCAGTTTCTTTATCTGCAAAACAAGCATAAAAAAAGATGACACTCATAGATGGTTGTAAAAGTTGAATCAGTTATTGCACGTAAAATTCTTTATATGCAGCACTTAGCACCTACCACTCCAATTTTCGCTGTTATCATTTAATATTGTCTTTATTGTGATTTTTATTCTTTTCCTACTGCCCCATAAGCCTCCGAGGCCAGAGCAAGATGTGAAGCCAAATAACATCCCTATGAACTTCTTAGACCCTCAAGAAAAATGGATACTTCACATCCGACAGGCTGTCAATTAGTGATGTTTTCTATGGAAATTAACTCCCTGAGAGAAAGAGGAGTATTTAATTTCAAGCATGAGAAAAGAGGAGGAAACAAAGATTAGTCACAGCTCTAAACTGTTCCAATGCCATCGGTGTTATTATCTCAGCAGCCAGGTATCCAACACTTCCACAGCTATTTAGCATAATGGATAGGTGCTGACAAGCTGCTCACAAGAGCTCTCAGTTGCAGGTGTATAGCCATGGTATTAGCTGGGACTTTATTTGAAGAACATGCTCTTCTCATGAGTAAATTGAAGGGCTTTTGCTTTCAGACACAACATATGCTTAATACAGAAGCGTTGTTTTCAGCTGCTCGTACATCTCTGCAAGATCACCTAAGAAGATTCAAGCTTCTCTTCCCCAACACGTGGTGTTCACAGTTCAGTCATTTGGGACAAAGTCAAGTCCCCTCTTGGGTTAGTCTCTCCTCTCATTCTGCAGTGTTTTATCACCAAAGAGGCTCAGTTTCTCATTGTCACATGTCCTTTTATTCAGACAGTAGAAATAGTGAACTGGTACTGTGGCTCTCCTTTATTCATTCGATTACAAACATAAAACATATTAAGAAAATTCAAGCAATAGAGAAATATGTCCATGAAAATGTAAAATTCCTTAGCCAGTCATATCCCAATCTCTACAAGCTCATACCCTAAAGATTGTGATTCTTAATAGTATAATATGTACCCTTGCACACTTTTGTCTATAAATTTATGATTATAATTAGATGGAAAATGGTTTTCAATGGATATTTGTTTGGAAATATGGTTGAGGTAGAAAATGAGCTCTTAAGTAAGAAAATAGGAGTCCCTGGTATGGCTAGAAGGGTTTGGGGAAAATGAACACAAGAATTAGATTGTTACTCTGGAGGTCCAGGAGGAGAAGAGGGCTGGAGGAAGGGGGAAGAAGTCATGTTGAAGCCAGCAAGATGGCAGAAAGCCATATTTGTTTCAATGCCACCCTATGTGCTCAGGAATAACTACAAATCTTCAGCAGTGTCAACAAAAATAAGAAAAGATGTGGCGTGAATTGATTCTTGAAGATACAGGTAAAAGGACTAAGTTTTATATCCCAAGTTCAAATGAGGTGTAGTGCAAGCAGCATGAGTATATGTATAAACATGTATATGGAAAAAAACATAAGGGGAAAAGTCCTGGAACTTACAGAAATCATAGGGAATGCTTTCAAGTATTAAGACCTGGAATTTAGGTTTGGGCCAAGGTTAATTGTGCTTCTAGTCCTCAGCTGCTGATATATATATATATATATATATATATATATATATATATATATATATATATATGCTGTATTATTGCATATGTGTATGAGTATATACATGCATATACACATCTACACTGAATATATGCACGTTATATATATATATATATATATATATATACACACACACATAAAATATATATGCTTTTGTTTTGCAACTTGCTTTTTTTCACTCAGAAATCTATCATAGTATTGCTTTGTTGTATTATTGTATTTCAAACATATTTAGTGATTGCCTGTAATGAGCCAGGCCCTATGCTGCAGGCCCTGTAATACAGCCATGAGGAATCTTTTCATGTCAACAGATCTATATGTTTCTTTTTAATGACTACATTGAATTCCACATTGGAAAGTTATGTTTTGTTGTGTTCTGTTTCATTTTGGTAGCAAGTCCTCTAGTGATAGACATTTATGTTATGTTTAGTCTTTTGAAATACAGTCCTCTAGTGTAGAGGCAGGCTTGTTTCTGCATACGTGCAAATATTTTTGAAGGTGGCTTCCTTGGAGAGGATTGAAGGAGCCAGAGCACATGCATATTTTAAAATTAAATTTATATTTCCAAATACACCTCCCAAAAGCTAATGTCATAAAAATGTTATTCTATTAAACCTCAATTAACTAAAGACTATTGTAGAGGCAGAACCCCTATCAGATCTTGTCAAGAGTATTGATGATGATGATGACGATAATGATGGTGATGATGGTGATGATGATTATGGTGGTGATGATGATGATGATGGTGATGATGATGATTATTATGATGATGGTGATGATGATGATCATGATCATGGTGGTGATGATGATGATGATGGTCATGGTGTTGATGGTGATGAAGATGGTGGTGATGATGATAATGGTGATGGTGATGGTGGTGATGATGATGATGGTGATGGTGATGATGATGATGATGATGATGGTGATGATGGTGATGATGATCATGATCATAGTGGTGATGATGATGATGATCATCATGGTGTTAATGGTGATGATGATCATGGTGGTGATGATGATGGTGATGATGATGATCATGATCATGGTGGTGATGATGATGATGATCATGGTGTTGATGGTGATGATGATGATGGTGGTGATGATAATGGTGATGGTGATGGTGGTGATGATGATGATGATGGTGATGATGATGATGATGATGGTGATGATGGTGATGATGATGGTGATGATGATGATGGTGATGATGATGATGATCATGGTGATGATGATCATGGTGATGATGATGATCATGATCATGGTGGTGATGATGATGATCATCATGGTCTTGATGGTGATGATGATGATGGTGGTGATGATGATAATGGTGATGGTGATGGTGGTGATGATGATGATGATGGTGATGATGATGATGATGGTAGTAGTTAACAATTATCATATTCTTTCAAAGTACCAATCATTATGCTCTGTATCTTTCAAACTTTGTGGGTATTACACATAAGGTGAAGGTGGCTCAGGGAAATAAAACTTGCCCAAAGAAACATGGCTAGTGAATGGCAGAGTCAGGATTTGAGCCCTTTTCTTTCATACTCCAAAGCCCACTCTACCCCTTCAACAGTACCCAGGGGTTTGCCATACACTGGTATTATGAGATGTTTCACTAGGAAAAACTGCATAGTAAATGAAAGTGTACTATGACCAAACCAATTCTGGGAAACAGTTTATATAATCTGTATATTTTTGGAGATTCATAATACTTGCTAATTAAATAAACCTCAGGAAAGCTGTTTAATCAAGGTAAATCAATGTTTCTCAAACTTAGTTGATTGTGGAACGCTTAAATGAACACATCTATTCTGAGGAACACACTTTGAGAAACGCTGTCCTGATTGTACAATATCTTTATGATCCCTTCATCAAATTTCAGGCATTTTAAAGTATTTTTTTAAAAATCATTTACACTAAAAGATTGACATGGATAAAATCCCTCCTTCAGGTCTTTGCTGGAAGGTTGGCAGAAATGGGGTTACTACCTCGTGGGCCAACCAATTTCATTTTAGGATAACTCTGATATATGAACATTGTTTATTATATGTTAACCCACTTAACTGTGAAATTTAATCACGGACTAATTTTACCTCTTTGCAGTTTCACAGAGTATATTGAATCCCACTTTTCCCTTCAGAATTTTGAAACCAGTAATCACATCTTAGTTCGTCCCTCATCATCATATCCCTATATTTCATGGCCCACATTTTTCTTTTACCTGCTTTTATCTGGCTTCTCCCTCCGCCGGCCACCCCTCCCTCCCCCCCCCACCGTCTCTGCACTCTCACAATGATTCTCTGCTACCAGTGGTTTGTACTATCATCGAAGTGTGATACCCAGAACTCGATACTCCATTCAAGCTGTGGGCTGACCATCATGGATGGGGACAAACCCAGTGTTTCCCTTGCTAAACATTCCATTTCTAGCAACACATTCTAGTTTGGAACACTTGCTTTTGCAGCCTTGGCATGCTGGAACACCAACTGCACTGAAAATAATTCAACCTTCTAAAGAGCCGTTACTTTGGAAGGGGGTGTGGGGAGTTGATTGTGGCAGCTTTTGAAGAAGGCAGACATATAAATGATGATGAAGTCTTGTTCAGTACTGCTGTGAACCCAAAGGAATATTTAATTGTGTGGCCTACTGGCTTAAAGCATCCTCTCTATGCCTAGAAAAGTTAAGTTGAAGGACCTGGAGGGAAGTGGTGTGTGTGTGGGGGGGAGGGGATACATAGTGAAAAGTAAAGGATGAATTATGGCAATAATTTTGGCAAATTTTTCAAGAAAGATAATCTTTAAAGTATAAAGCAAAAGAAAATAATTTAAAATAATTTAAAATAATAGTAAGAAGAGAGTATAACTGTTATGCCTTAGTGCTTTGCATATATCTTCTCTTTTAAAACCTTATAACATAAAGGAGAACATAACCCCTATTTTAAAAGTCCAGAACCTAAGGATTTGAGAAGTTAAAAGACTTATCTGGCTCTAATCAGCTGATAGGTTACGGAGTCAAGTTTTCTTCCCCGGTACCTTCAATGCTAAAGCCTTAAAATTCTATAATTCCAAGACTTCTCCTCAACACCCAAATCCAAGTGTTTCCAGCATAGAGCAGCAAAGCCCAGTGAACTCTGCTTCAAAGATGTGCCAAGCAGAAGTGTTGGGCAATGAGCAACTTACAGTGACCAGAAACAGTCATGAGTAATTGCCCAGAAAACCGGCCCCCTCCAAGGCCTGCCGAAAAGGAACTCTCCCTCAGCTCCCCAGTATGAATTAATTCTGAAAACCAAAAGCTTTACAGAGAACATGTTCGAGGCCTCCTATCAGGCGGCCCCAAACTCCAGTTCTAACTTTGAAGTTCTATGATGGCTTCTTGTAAGCTCCTCAGATCCTAGAGGTACCCCTGCTCTGATGGAGAAGGAGCCAAATAGGGCTGGCGGGTATCACTTCCTGTGTACAGGTTGCGGTTGGCCAAATTATTCACACTATCATTACTATTAATAGGTACTCTTCTATTTATTGAATACTTGCCATGTGCCATGCACTGTGCTAATGTTTTATATACAATATCTCATCGAATCGTCAAACATCATATTTTAACGTAAGTCTTATGATTGTTATTTTAAACAGCTTTTAAAAACGTGGGGCAGGAAGAAACTTTTGGAGGTGATGGATATGTTTAGCATCTTGATTGAATTAAGTATTACCATTATCTCCATTTTTATCAATAGAGAAACTATAAAGTTAACTTGCCCAGAATGCCAGAATGAATGAGTGGGGCCAAAATTCAAATCCAAGTCTGGCTGAAATTAAAGCCTCTTTCACCCAATACTTAGCCTGAAGCTTCTCAGACTTTGGAATGTATTGTAATCTCCTAGGCCTAAAACACACCCCTAGTTCAGGGTCTGATGCAGTGGGTCTAGAGTGGGCCAAGGAATCTACAATTTGACTGACACTACTAGGTAATTCTGAATACATATATGCAAAGAAAACTTTCTAAAACTGTAAGTAGAGCCCTTTCTGGGTTAAGAATTGCCTTTCCCCCCCTCCCCCAAGTAAAAAATGTGAATATGGTGTTCTTCTAATCAGAAAATAGCTGAAAAGCTGGGGTAATAAAAGGGATCCATGTATGGAGAGAGGAAAAGTGAGAGGTGAGATAGTGAAGGAGGATGAAATGATCCGTCCTGAAATCCTGACATTTGGGGATTTCTAGAAACTTAACTCAGTGGTCCTGATGACAGTGATCTTCTCCGGCTTTGTCCTGCTGGCTTCCTCACTGGTTGGTTGGAACATTCCCTGGACCAGAGAAAACACAGCAACAAGAAGGAAGGAAAGCAGTGACTGGGCAGGGGCTTGGTTTACAAATCAATGTCCTCTCCCCTCCTGCTCCCCTTCCAGACTTCTGCAGCCAAGAGGCGTAAACAGAGCCGTGAACAAAGGAGGCCAGAAGATGAGCCGTTTCCTGTGGGATGTGAAATGTATAACTTATGCATTGCCTGGAAATGCCATAAGAAATTAATATTTGTTACAGAAACAGTAGGGCTGCATTAATATTTTAATGGTGAATAAATATTTAATCCCAAATTCTGGATGGAAAGCAGACAAGACAACCATGACAGGAACAGTTACACCACCCGGTTAGAGATGTTAATGATTCATTGGCTCAGTTAGTAGCAATGATGCCACACAGTGTATTCATTATATAATTCCTTTGAAATATTGGTAAGTCACTCTTCAGAATCAAAATCAGGAGAAGAGTTGTTTATTCTTTAAGGGGCAGCATGTCAGACAGAGCAAATCTTTGGAATTAGGGAGGCCTGGACTGGGTACCAACTCTATAGTTTACTGACTCAGCATCCATACGTAAATAAGCCCATTCACCTCTTTGAGCCTTATCTTCAAGATGAGACAAGTATCTATTTGATAGATTGTTGACTGGCATGTAGCATTCACTCAATATTTCCTTTTTTATTTCTCCTTATTTTTATAATATGGCTACAAAATGATGTAAGATGGCTGAAAGATCTTTTAATTTAGCCCCACACCTACTTTTCAAAGAAAGACAATGAAATTTTCATTTTCGTATTTCTCCTGGATACTTGTGTCTGCCATCATTCTTCTTCCATGGAAATGTCCGTAAATAGTTTGGAGAAAACTATCTGCCTGATTACAAATCCAATTCTATCTGTGACCCTTAAATTTAAATTAAAAATCACTGATGATAACTGTTTATTTCAAATGCACTAAGATGTCTCCATCTGGCCCCACTATTAACGGTCACATTTACAATATAATTGCAATGAATCAATAAGCTTCTCCTGGTAGGTAATTCTCACTGGTCCAGGGCTAGAATATGGTCCTTCTCATATCTTCTCTGTGGTCCCACTATACCTATTTTACTAGCTTCTTTATTCTGCCCCTTGGAACTTTCTATAGTTTAATAGTTAAACACATGGGCTTTGGAGTCCATAGCCCTTAGATACAAGTCTCCACTTGGCCTGTTATTCAGAGCCTGATCTTCTCAAGGTCATTTGTCAACCCCGTAGGTCTTACAATTGGGACAATGACATTTTCTTCATTACATTACAAAGATCTCTGAAACACACATAAAATGAAATATTTTAGACCATTCCCTTTTTCAGATAAAGAAACAGAGATGTAGAAGTCAAGTAACTTATGCAAGATCATTCAGTAAGGACTAAAACAAGGTCTTCAAAGGAGGTTTTCATGAATCCACATGTCCATAAATCTCCATAAGACACTAAGGAGACATTGTGAATGTAAGTTTGCAATCAAGAGTTAAGAACAAAGCACCATCTACTGTGTTCTCTCTGAGAACAATAAGCCTCACTGGCTTTATGTTGTGGTATTTAAATGTAGTAATGCAGCTGCTGGTTGCATCTGACCCGCTCTAGAACCCCACCGGCACAGTGACCACAGCAGGTCAATCATAAAAGCAAGAAAATTCATTTTGTTGCAATTACTTATTCATTCATTCATTCATTCATTCATTCATTCATTCATTCAGTTGAGGTGAATGAATTACTGAATTCATTCATTTAGTTGAGGTGTTACTGACATTTATTAGTCCTCATATTCACTCTTAATAGAAGTATATTCTATGTATACCACATCTTCTTTTTCCATCGGTCTATTGATGGACATCTAGGTTGCTTCCATATCTTGGCTATTACTAGTAATGCTGCAATGAACATAGGGGTGCCTATAACTTTTCGAATTAATGTTCTTGTTTTCATCAGATAAATATCCGTAAGTGGAATAGCCAGATCACATGGCAGCTCTGTTTTTCAAGTTTTTTAGCAACCTCCATTAGTGTTTTCCATAGTGTCTGAACTAATCTACAACCCCAGCAGCAGTGCACAAGGGCTCTCTTTTTGCCACGTTCTCACCAGCACTTGTTGTTTGTTGATTTATTGATGATAACCATTCTGACTGGTGTGAGGTGATGTCTCATTGTGGGTTTAATTTCCCTGATGATTAGTGATATTGAGCATCTTTTTGTATGTCGGTTAACCATCTGTATGTCCTCTTTGAAGAAATATCTGTTGAGGTCCTCTGCCCGTTTTTTAATTGTATTGTTTGTTTGTTTGTTTTGGTGTTAAGTTATATGAGTTCCTTATATATTGTGGGTATTAACCTATTATGAGATGTAGCATTTGCGACCATCTTCTCCCATTCAGTAAGTTGTCTTTTCATTTTGTTGATGATTTCCTTCTCAGTACAAAAAATTTTCGTTTCGTGTAGTCTCATTTATTTCTTGTGTTGGCCTTGCCCAAGGAGATATATCCAAAAAGAGTCAGAGTTTACTGCCTACATTTTCTTGTAGGAGTTTCATAGTTTCAGGTCTCACATTTAAGTCTTTAATCCATTTTGAGTTAAAGGTGTATTCTAATAGTGAGGTATTTCTCCGAATCTCAGAGAGCTGTCTTTTTTTGCCATATAAACCTCAAGACTCTGAGTTTTATTTCTCTGCTCCTTAAAGGGTATATAGATAGTAGCCTCAGGCCTTATTCAGTCCTCACTTCTCTAATAAATTCATTTACTGAGAACGTTAAGGAAAGGACAAGAGAATCCCAATGGCACTACAAAAGAACTTCAAGAACCATTAGGTGAGTTTAGCAAGGTTGCAGGATACAAAATCAACAGAAAAAATTAAGCATATTTCTATATTCTAGCAATGAACAATTAGAAACTCAAGTTAAAAACACAATACTATACAATAATTATTTTTTTAAAACTTGAATTTTTAGGTATAAATATTAGGTATACATCTAACAAAACATGTATAGTATCTGTTAGTAGCTGAAAAGTACGAAACATTTGTGAAATAATTTCTTAAGAAATATTTTCAATGGAGAAACATACTCTGTTCATAAATTGGAAAACTCGACAAAGTAAAAATGTCAGTTCTTCCCAAATTGATCTATAGGTTTCATGTAATTTCCATCAAATTCCAGAAGGATTTTTGGAGAGATAGACCAGCTGATTCTAAAATTTATAAGGCAAGCCAAAGGAACTGGAATACCTAAAATAAATTTGAATAAAAAGAATAAAGATGGACAAAAGCGCAAAAGCAATTCAATAAAGATAACTTTTTCAAACAAATGGCTTTAGAACAACTGAACATCCATAGACAAAAACAAACAAAAGAAAAATGCCTTAAACTTATCCTCGCAATGGATATAGATCTATAAAACTCTTAAAACATTACATAGGAGAAAATCTTCATGATCTAAAGCCAAGTGAAGAATTCTTAGATGTGACACCAAAAGTATGATCAATAAAAAGAAAAAATTAATTAGACTTCATAAAAATTAAAACTATTTTCTCTCTTAAGGACACTATTAAGAGAATGAAAAGACAAGCCATAGGCTAGCAGAAAATATTTTCAAATTATTTATCTAACAAAGAATTTGTACCCACAATATACAAAGAATGCTCTGAACCCAGCATTAAGAAAACAAGCAATCCTATTAGAAGATGGTAAAAGATTTGTGCAGTCACTCCACTAAATAGGATATGTACAGGGCAAAACGATATTCAGCATCTTTCTCCAGTAGAGAAATGCAAATTAAAGCTACAATGAGATACCACTGCACATTTAATAAAATAACTAAAATTAAAAGTCAGGTAATATTAGGTCAAGAGGGTATCTGTTACATTGCTGGAGAAAATGTAAAGTGTTACAGTCACTCTGGAAAACATTTTAGCAGTTTCTTATAAAGTTAAACATATAATTACCATGTGACCCAGGAATGGCACTTCTCTTGGGTTTCTGCCCTAGAGAAATGTCTTAATATAACACAGAAGCTTGTATATGAATGTTCATAGCACCTTATCTGCAATTTCAAAACATTGGAATCAACCCCAATGTCCTTTGACAGACTTGATAAACAAACTGTAGAACATTGATACAATGAAATATTCCTCAGCAGTAAAAAGGCACCGACTATTGACACAGCCAACAACTTGGGTGACCACGCTCAAAACCATGAGGCAGAGTTCTCGTGAAAATCTTCAATACATTACATACTCTATAATTCTATTTATGTAACATTCTCAAAGCAACAAGTGATGAACAAACAGGTCCGTGGTTGCCAGTGCGAAGGTTGGGGGAGGATGTAATTAATAAGGAGAGAAGGGGGGAGTTTTGGGGGGCTGATGGAACAGTTCTATATCAAAATTGTGGTGGTGGTTATACATACCTGCACATATGATAAAATTTCATAAAACTGTAACCAGAAAAGGTGCATGTAGGGGGTAGCCGGTTAGCTCAGATGGTTGGAGCGTGGTGCTGATAGTACCAAGGTTTCCAGTTTGAGCCCCTCATGGGCCACTGTGGAAAAGGTGCATGTAAAAACTTATGAAATGTAAATAAGGTCAGTAGTTCAGGAGTGTTGTGTCATTGTCACTTTCCTAGTTATCTGAATGTACTTGAGAAGTTATCATTGAAGGAAGCTGGATGAATGGTGTATTGGAACACTATACTATTTTCATAACACAATACAAGAATAAGAGAAACTCAAAAAAAAAAAAAAAAGAATAAGAGAAACTCAAATATTTAACTCATCATCATTTAACTCTAGTTGATGTTTTTTCTTATTTCCTTGCTCCCATGAGATCACAAGCTACTGTCTTCTGATCATCTCAGCAGTTTTCCCTCTCTTTGCCCATAGAGAATCATAGAGAAAGTTTGTAACAACAACAAAAAACTGACACTTTGGATTAAAATTCACTGGTAGCTAAGCTAAGAATAAAACCACTGTTACCTACCAGCAGTGGATCCTTTCCTTTGATAAACCATCATTGAATGACTACTATGTGCATAATGTGACTGAATGTGTAAAGGCGAGCATGGAGGTAGAGAGGGGGTTATTCAGATAAAGAACCAAGGAAGTGGGAGAAGACTGAAGACAAATTATTATAATACAGAGCAGAAAGTCATCTTAGAAAATGAGAAGACTCTATTGCAAAGCAGAGACAAAACAGCAAGTTTTAATTCACATATTGGGAGTCAGTGTAAAATTTCACTGGGAGGAAAAAAAAAGTGTCCTTTGGTAAGAAACAGGGGAAACACACACACACACACACAAAAAAAAAACCAAGTCCCAAAACTACTATGATAAATGATGTCAATGAACTCCAAACTTTAAACATTCATCATTCTATGCCTTCTTCTGGAGAGAATTAAGTCATGGAACAAACTTCTGTGAACGCTCACCTTTTTGTTTTTCCTGGAAGAATGCATGGAGTATACGTGGGAGAAAGGGCATGATTGATGGATGCACCAAAAAATAAAAAAAAGAAAGAAAGAAAGAAAGAAAAAGCCAATAGCTTGCACTCAGAAGTAATAGTCTGAAGTGCTGTTTTAAAGTTTCCGCTTTGTCAAGGAGAGGAAGCAACCATACAATTCCCTGCCAGAGTCTATACAAAATGCTTTATATATCTACATAATTTCATTTAATTTCCACAAGAACCCTAGGAAGAATTGTATCAGCAACAACAGACGTCACCTCTGCCTGTCTTAAGCAATGGACTATTTCCGGGCAGCAGCCACAGGGTCTTCTGCAGGCCTCTACTACCTGTGGCTGCTCCTGGACTACACACCTGGGTACCCCTGCCTCAACTGAAAATCTCTCTTCCTTGTTCCTTCACCTCTGATCACTCAGTCAACCTCCAATGTCCAAGGCAAAAACATCCAGTCAATCAGATGCAGGTTGTGCCTTCCAGTCCAGGATACCTAAAGAGATGTACCTCTCTGCATGAGCTTCCCTACTTCCCTCCAAGATTCACCACGAAGTCCCCCAAATTGAGAACAAGTCCACATCCATATCCACGGCAGACCAAATGACAATTATTTACTGTAGGTGCTATCATCGCAGCCTTACAGATGAAAGCATAAGGCTGAGAGAAGTATAAAAATTGTCTTAAGATCGCATAGCTAGTATTTTTTAAACCACTTTATTGAGGTATGATAGGTACAAAGCTGTACATATGTAATGTACACAACTTGATGAGTTTGGGGATAAGTATACATCTGTAAAAACATCACCACCACCAAAGCCACAAATGTATCTATCACCTCCCAAAATTTCCTCTTGCCCCCTTTATAATTATGTTGATAACACTTAACACAAAATCTCCCCTCTTAGAGATTTTAAGTATACAGTACAGTATTGTTAGCTATAGGAGCTATGCTGTCTAGTAAATCTCCAGAACTTACTTGTCTTGTGTAACTGAAATTTTAACCCTTTAAACGTCTCCCTGTTTCTTTCTCCCGCGTTCCCCAGCAACCACCTTTCTACTCTCTGCTTCTACAACTTTGACTATTTTAGATTCCACATATAAGTGAAATCATACAGTGTATCTTTCTGTGTCTGACCTATTTCACTCAGCCAAATTTCCTCCAAGTTTACCCATGTGGTCCCAAATGGCAGGATTTCCTTCTTTTTCAAGGCTGAATAATATTCCACTTTATGCATATACCACACGTTCTTTATCCATTTATCTACGGATGGACACTTGGGGTGCTTCCATTTTGGGGCTCTTGTGAATAATGCTGTGATGAACACGAATGTGCAGATATCTTGTTTGGGTCCATGTTTTCAATTTTTTGGGATATGTACCCAGAAGTAGAATTACTGAATCTATGTTAGTTCTATCTTTTTTTTTTCTTCTGGAATTGCCATGCTATTTTTCCATCGTGGCTGCACCATTTTTACATTCTCACCAACAGTGCACACGGGGGTCCGGTTTCTCTACTTCCTCATCAGCACTTGTTATTTCCTGTCTTGTTTTGCTTTGATAGTAGTAGGAATCTATTAAGTGTGAGGTGGGTTGTGTAGGATAATTTTTAGTGCATGTTCAACTCTGGCTCCCATAGTACCCCCGTGGGATAAGATTTGCAGTTGCCCACACACAGTGGTGACTTGCCTTATTGGTTTCTTTCTCTTCCTTGTCTATATTTTCCCATTCCTCTACTGGTGTTTCCTCTGATTACCTCCCAAATAAACTGCTTACCCTCAAACTCTCGCCTCAGGGACTGCTGCTGGGGATCTGGAACTAAGACGCATATCTGAAATTATTCCTTATTCCTTACATGACTTATTGACAACACCTGCCTGGCTCAGTTTTGTTAGACTAAGTTGCTTCTCAACTTTAGTTTTACGAAGATTATCTGTTCCCCACAAGCATTATGGGGGCAGTAACTTCGTAAACGCAAATTAGCTTCAGGAACATAATCCATACTCTTAAAGAAACATAGAATTCATCAGACAATCCTAGAGATAAGAAATCTCTCTTGTCTTTAGTATACTCAAAACTCTTAAAACTGTACAACTACAGAAGCAAGTGAGAGCTTGCAAATCTATAGAGCAGCTGTTTTAAAACTAGTTTCATGCATCCCAGTGTTTTGGGGACTTGGGACATGTTTACTTTGTGCAATATGATGAATAAATTGGTTCTACACGAAGTATTAAGCTAGTTCAAATGTGCTGACATGGACGGCCAAGTTCATTGCTTTTGGTATAACACTCTGCTCACAGTTTCTGTAATCATCTCTTAATTTAAAAATATCCAACATCTTACCCGCAAGTTTGTTGTTGTTTTTTATTGTTAATGTTGTCATAGACAACCACATCTTTGTCACTCAGAACTTTATCAATACTGTGTCATATCATAACTCCAGATGTTTTTCGTGTTAATCCGGATGATAAAAATATGAAATCATTTCCAAGAAAAAAATCCATTGCTGCTTTTTTTTTTTTTACTTATATACAGGGGGTGCCAAAAAAAGTATCCACATGACATATATTCGTCTTTTGTGATCGGTTTATATTATTACAATTTTATACACTTTTTTCCTTTCTTAAAATGTGTATACATTTTTTTTGGCACCCTGTGTATATGCTGAGGGTTCCAGTATAATTCGCTTAAACATAAACAAACAAATATGAAGTTTACCATAGCCATAAAAGTTGGTAAATTATATATCTAGGTCAAAGCCGTCATGCGAGTCACAATATCCTTCAACTGCATCTTGACATGTGTGCTTAAATATGGTGAGTTAAAGAAAGTTTTTACCTCCTGGGGAAATTAACTTTATTTTAGGATATTTCTAATTGCTATGAAGATTTCTGTTTTTCCCTACTATTGGGCTGAAATATGCCTCCCTGCTAAATTCACTCTTCCATCCAGGGCAGGGTTTTGTTCTTTTCCTCATTCAAAGCAGCCTCCAGACCTCATTGGAGTTTCCCAGTGTTCTCACACAAGCAGGCAAAAACTATTGCAGGTTTTGGAACTCCTGGGCCTTTTGGCACCCGGCGAGGAGAAGGTCCCCCTTCTTCTCCATTGGCTGGCGCCAAGCCTCCCCTCTCCAGTCCATCTGTAACATATAGGAAAGTGACGGCAAAGATATGGATTTCACCAAACTTAATCAGAGCCTTAAGTGAATGAACAGAGGTGGGGGGTGGAGGAGAGTTAGGGGTGCAGAGAAGAGGTGGGCAACTTTCCAGCCACACAACATATGGCAATAGTTTCATTGAAAGCCCAAGACAGTATTTATTTCATGCAGCGACATTGCCCCAAGAAGCACACAGGCCAAATTTCTAATACATGAACCCTAAATCCAGTTTTTCAGATCTCCTCCTCTTCCTCTGATTTTTCTTCCCCCACCCCACACCCCTAAGTGCTAGTTCCTCCTCCTTATTTTTTTGGAAGACTCCCTGTTCTCCTTGAAAGCTGGGGCAGTATGAATGGAATGTTTTGATTTACTACAGCCCCCCTGAATTCTAGTTTCCCAAATCAATTAATTTCCACACATTCTGACAACTGAGGGGTAAGAGCAAGGACTGAGGGGGGCAATGGTTGGGTGGTGAGAGGTCAGGGGATAGCAGGGGGTGAGGCGAGTGGGAGATTAGAGCTCCCCAGAGGGGTTTAACCAGGGGAAGATGAATCACCCCTGTGCTTGGTGTTGAGAAAAGAAGAGTGGGGGAGAGCTTGGTGTCTGAGATGAGCGCACATGAGCACTGGAGGCAGGGGGATTGGTCGTCAATCAGAGGGTTTTAAAAAAATAGAAAAAGGAAAAGGCAACTTCATTTCAAGAAGAACTAGGGAATGAGAAGGCCTTCTCTACCTCCCTGGCCCAGGCTGCCTGGGGCCATAGTCATGGTTCGTTGCCTGGCCATTTGCTCATGCAGCTGTATCTCCATCTGAGGTGGGCAATGGTCTTTCTCTGAAGAAAATATTCAAGAATTCTGGTGGAAAACATGGGAAAAGGAGACTTTTCTTTTACATCTTCCTTTGTTTCTTCCTCTTTTTCAGTCTCATTTCTTTTATTTCTCCTCCTTCCTTTGTTTTTCCTTTCCTTCCATTCTCCTTCCCTCCCTTGCTTTCCTTCCTCCCTTCCTCCTTCCTCCTACCTCCTTTTCTTTTTTCTTTCCTTCTTGATCACTCAGCCATTAATTCTTCCAAAATGTACTAAACAGCTATTGCGTGTGAGACTCTATGTTAATTATGATAGGAAAGACCTGACTTCTGAGATATGATACAATTCATTTATAAAGACATTGACTCATCAAGCACTGTGCTCGATGTCAGAGATACTGGGTCTGCAAACAGGAACCCAGCACTGTGACCTCAGGAAACCCATTGCTATGTGGGGCAGACAGACATATAATTACTCACTTGTTCATTCATTAAATCCGTGTATGATGTTCGGTTATCACTGACTCTTTTTTAATCTACAACGTGTAGGACCATGCCTAGTCAACAGGCAGTAAGTATTCAATGATGAAAACACCTACATTTATTAGAACACCTGTGATGTGTCAGCTATTTTGCTCACACAAAATAGCTATTATTATTAATCTTTCTCCAACCTTGTAACAAAGATATGTTTATTCCCATGTTACGGATGAGAAACAGAGATGTAGCGAGATTAGACAATTTGCCAATGTTAAATCACTTAGAGGTAAAATTAAGATGCCAATTCAGCTCTGCCTGGTGCCAGTGTAGAACATTTTGCTACTCTTTCGTCCATGCTGCTTTTTGCAAAAAGATGTGAATAAAAATCTACTAGGTATTATATATTTTGAGTTGATGGGATTAAAGCCTTCCTACTTCAAGAAAGAAATCATATCCTCATTGGTAGGAAATCTAGGTTGTAACATATTTTGCAATGCGTGAACCTTTACAAATCGATGTGTAAAGAAAGCTGGCGTGTTCCAGGTTATATGAGCCTGAGGTTTCCATTGCATGGAGACCCACGTTTTGCTGTTCCAAGCTCTCATTTGCGTGATTGTGGGACCTCAGCACCATCCAGCTAAAGCCTATTTCCAATTTGTAGGCATCCAACTCTGCTCAGTCAGTAAGTCAACACATGCCCTTCTATTCTGGTCCCTTTATTGCTGTCTCCTGCACAAAATCACTGGGGGCAGTTGCGCATCTTGCACATGGCTTTCAAGACCCTGAAAGGAAAGAATGTGCTCCTGCTAAGGGTGATTCACCGCAGGGTCCCTCAAAATACACTACCAAATATTTATGTATGACTCCTACTACCTGCCCAAAGTGGAACATCAGGGAGGCTGTACTCATGGAGTAACTGACTCATCGCATGCTTCCACCACCATCTCAGCAATGAATAGAGAGAGAGCTCCCTGAGTTGCTAAACCCTGCTGTTTTTTTCTTTCTACAGTACACATTACATCAGAGCCAAGCTGTGTTTTAGTCACAAATGGGAAGAATGCTCCACTCCTCAACTCTGCATGACTCTATCATCTGAGCCTAGAGAAAGTTTGCCGAGATGCAATAGATTGACTGCAAATGTTTTCACTCCTCCCTGAATCCACATCCTTTGATTTATTTGATAGTAAACCCACTGGCTCTGGGCTTGGGCCATATGACTGATTTTGTCCAATGAAATAACAAACTTTATGGAAGCAGAACCTTGTGAAAGTACTTGCAAAAACATGCCCGGACCAAACTGCTTGGAGGATGAGACATGGCAAGCACTGGTCCTTGGCCGAGCTAAGACTATTGTAGATTCACTAACACTCAGCTAATCACCTGAGTCCCCAGAAGACAAAAAGAACTGCCTGAAAAAGACCAGCCCAATTCAGCAGACTGCCCAATCGACTTGTAAACTTGTGAAAAATAAGATATGGTTGTTTAAAACCACTACTTTGTGGGAAGGGGTTGTTATATAGCTGTTGCTCACTGATATATTTATTGTAAGTCATCTCCCAAATTATCTCATAAAAATAGATTGTCTACCTCTTGCCACCAACTTTTCTCCAAAAGGTCAGAACCCACCTGAGAAAGAAGCATCATCCTTTACATTCCATCTCCTGTATTCTCACTCTGTTCTCTATGAATGCAAAATTCACTCCCAGGTATCTGCTTGCAAAAGGAATCTATGACGCTATCCAGAAGCAGATGACCTCTTGTTACCCGTTCGATTCTTCCACTCGTAATTCTTCCTTCTCTCTGTCCCTACTTTCTGCATTCACTAGGGTACCTCCTTCAGGTACCTCTCTCCTCCTTCACCAAGAGAAACAAAAAGAAACACAAAGCTCTCACATATATTAATTCATGCAAATAGATATCTATGGGTTTACCAAATCTATCTCTCCATTAGGCAGACATAGACAAGGCTAAAATCCTTTTATACTAAGCCAGGATCTCACTACAGAAAACTAATATGTATGTAATTGATACTGGTATATCATACACACAGATGTGACTTGCATGATTTACGCAGACACAGTAAGATTAAACGGAAAAGAATAAGTAAAACAGATTGTGAAGAGTAGAGTCAGAAAGGATTGCATTATGCAAAACTACATTGTTACCTCTAAGAGAAGATGCATTATTATCTTGACCTCGATCATGTATTAGCATCACACATATCTTCGCTTAATTATAGCAGATTCTAAATTAGCAGGACATCAATTAACAATGTTTGTGTACCTGTATCCTGTCTTATGATTTTACCAAGGACGCATGAGAAGTTTTGACCTTCTGGGAACCCATTGTTGGTACTTCATAGGGGACCAGCCTCAGCTTTGCCAGATCATCCTGGTGACATCAAAATAAATCAGTCTTGCTCTTTCTGTCATGTTTCTAGATAGCTTTAAAAAAAAAATCTCCCTCGCACCTGCAGACAGGCTGTGTTTTCCTTTGATCATACTCTTATTTTACCTATTACAACCTTCCACATCAAGGATAGCATATCCTTCTTCTCTCAGCAAAAAAAAAGGGGGGCTGGTGCTCCATATTTCATGAGCAATAATTTGATCTTGAAACACTTCACAAGGACTAACTCTGAGCACGTGAGTCCAGTAAAAGGCACTCTGGGCTAGAAGTCCAGAAGCGCGGGTTCTAATCACAGCTCTGCACCCAACTTACCTTGTGACTTTGGACAAGTTACTCCAAACTGGACTTTAGTCTTCTTGTCTACTTGTCTCTGAAATGCAAAGCTGTATGAAATATTCTTTAGGACTCTAGCATCAAAAATTAAATGAGTCGCCCTGAAGTTCTCAAACTGCCACAGACCTTGAAGCTGTACTGCTTGAGAGTTTAGACCCAGGACTCCAAGACACCTTGATGTTTTGCTTGGACCACGGCAGTAGATTCCTATTTGGCATTCCTGATCCCACCCTTGTGTTACTACAATATTCCCCACGTAGAGTCCAGAGTGAGGTCTGTAAACACAAAATGAGATCAGTTCCGTTCCCTGCAGAAGTCCTCCAATCAGTTTCCGTTGAACCTAGAATTCCAGCGACTCTTGTCTACATCTTCAACTTCATCTCCCACCGCCTCCCAGGATGACACCCAGCAAGC
Source organism: Rhinolophus hipposideros (assembly GCF_964194185.1). Lineage (NCBI taxonomy): Eukaryota > Metazoa > Chordata > Mammalia > Chiroptera > Rhinolophidae > Rhinolophus > Rhinolophus hipposideros. The sequence continues at coordinate 67,445,279 of NC_138057.1, forward strand.
AAACAGGAACTGCATTTTTACAATTACATAGAGCTGAATTTTTCCAGCAACCTGAATGAGGCCTGGAAGGGATTTTCAACCATGAAACCCAGGAAAAAACGTAGTCCTGCTGACACCTGGATTTCAGCATCATGAGACCAGAGCCCACTGGACTTTTTCTGTGAGCCACAGACAAGCCAAATTGGATGTCTCACCTACAGAACTATGAGATAATACAGTTGTGATTTTTTTAAGCCACTAGTGGGGGGGTAATTTTTTACTGCGGCAATAAAAGTCTAACACAACAAGTGACTAAGCTCATCTGGGAAGACTCCATGAAGAAAGAGATCCCCAATCTTCCTCCATCTCTTAAGCTGGGTTTTCCTCTCTGAGAACCTTTTATCCTTCTTTTGAGTAACACACAGCCTAAGATTCAAATTGCTCCCAGCTCTGGATGGAATCTCAGCTGATATTACTGACCTGCCATTATGCAGACAGACATCGAAGTCAGGCTTTAGATGTACAAGGTGGATTTACCCTGGAGTCTTGGGACCCACACCTGCTATCACACTTGAAGATGAAAAGAACAGAGTGGGACATATTCAACATGGAAAAGAACTGGAAAACTATGAAAAAAAGGAACTGGGGGACTTTTGCCTAAAGAAGAGGGAGTTTGCCGGGGAGGGGTAGGGGGAGATACATTTCTCTAGGGTTCTCAGACAGGTGAGAAAACAGACTTGTTTTGGTTCCAGGGAAGAGAAATTAAACTGATGCGTGCATATTCTAGACACTTTAGTGCCTGGGTGTGGGGTGGGGTGGGTGGGAAGCAAATGAAGAAAGGTGCTCAGGTCGACCTCAGGAAGTGCTTCAATTGAGGATGCTATTTGGGAGAGCACTGCCAAATAGTTAGAAGTTGGAGCGCTTCAGAATCTGGTCCAACATATCATTTTATTAATGAGTAAACCAAGGCCCAATGACCTTTGCATGACCTTTAGTCTTTTGTCACTATGAAATTCCGTTTCAATTATTCCTGTTTTATGAAATATGACAGACCCATGGGGAAGACTCCCTACAGAGAACATGGAACTCTTCAGGAACTGCAATACCTTCCTTGTTTCTTTTCTCTCTAATGTAGACTCGGGCTCATGACCTTTGCAGTGACCTACTCCTGCTGCCTCTGCACTGAAGAAAACATGGAAATTACGGTTCGTGTCTGACTCCTGAAATGAAAATCCTCAGACGTCAGATGTGTCTGGGATTTACATTTTCTTTTGTACTGTGTGTTGAAAAAGGATTTGTCCAGCAAAATAAGTGTCCAATCAGGATGTTCAAATCGTGTTTTATCTACTGAAAGAGATTCGAACTTCCATTTGTTCTTCACTTGAAAAGCATCAGTTCCTTCCAGGCTAAGTACAAGTATTGTAGAAATGAAGAAGATAAAATCTGCACCCTCTAGTAGCCCCCAGGGAAATGACATGGGGAAAGAGCCCTACGCCATACTATATCATAAGTGCTATAGTCAGGGCCTCTCTCAGGTGAAAGGGAAGGTGAAGGTGAAAGGAATAGGAAGTTCAGAGCATGGGTATAGCTTGTTTTTAGAAAAAGACTTCTGATAAAATATGGAAGACCAATTTCCCATAATCCCCTCAGCATTATCCAGTTTTGTATTGTGCTAAAAATCATTCTCATTAAAACAGGTCCAGTGGGTTTCTCTTTTGGCTACGTAATGTTAGCTACTAATCCTTGCTTTTAAAGAATGTGTATCAGTGGTAATGAAAAAGTATTTCTATAATATTTGAACAGCCAGATTCATAACAGTATGATCTACATTAGTCCAAAAGTGAGAGCAACCTAAGTATCCATTGACATATGAGTGGTGTTCAACGTAACGCAACACACACACACACACACACACACACACACACACTCACACACAGTGCCAACAAAATGTACACACATTTTAAGAAAGGAAACAACTGTATTAAAATTGTAATACTCAATATATATTGACAATGAAAGATGAATACAAGTCACGTTTGACTTCTGCAATTACAAAAGGTGCTCAAAGTGGTTACCATCGGCGTAATTTTAATACAGTTTTTCCATTTCTTAAAATGTGTATACGTTTTTTGGCACCCTCTGTGTGTGTGTGTGTGTGTGTGTGTGTGTGTGTGTGTGTATATTTCAGCTTTAGAATGAAGGAAATTCTAACACATGCTACATAGATGAACCTTGAAGTCATTATTCTAAGTGAAGTAAGCCAGTCACAAAAGGACAAATATGGTACAATTCTATTTATATGAGGTACCTAGAGTAGTCAAATTCATAGACAGGAAGGAGAATGGTGGTTGCTAGAAGCGAAGGGGACGAAGGAATGGGGAGTTACTGTTGAACAGATATCAAGTTTCAGTTGGAGAAGATAAAGTTCTGGGGATGGATGGTGGTGATGAATGCACGACAATGTGAATGTCCTTAATGGCACAGAACTGGACATTTAAAAATGGTTCACATGGTAAAGTTTGAGTTATGGATATCTTACTACAGTTCTCTGAAATGGCAAGAGGTAAAGTTCAAACCCGGTTCTGACAGTGTCCTGAGGGAACGCACCACATTATCCAGCTTGTCTATGACTGGACGGTCACTCTGTGTTCCAGCTTCCCCTGGATTCCTTCCCAGGTGCATTTATCCCCTCAGAATGTGAGATACCCGTCTCTTCTGGCCTATGTAAAACAGAGACCAGTTTTACTGCTCATCAAACCCAACATGACAAGGGAGTTTGTGAGATCACTTCTTACATCCCAAATCTTTATTTGTACCAGGAGACAAGCTCGGCCAATTTGTGTCCATTTCGTTCTCCAGAATCAGGGACATTCCATCTCTCTTATTTTATGTGATCATACATACTGCTAGGGCCTCAGGGAGAGGGATAGTCTGCTACAAGTCTCTGTGTTTCTCCCTTTTCCCCTCAGATTTGGCATGAGACAAGGAACTCAGACACTTGCAGAGAGAGGGAGAGGGAACACCTACAAGCCAAGCCTGTCTGGAGACCTGAGCTGACCACCCTCTGTCAGAAACCAGGGCGGATGTCTGCTGAGAACCTAGTGCCCGCTGAGATGGCAGCAGGAGACAAACCGCCGGAATCAATGCGAGGTACTGTCAGAAACAAACACCGTGGAGAATAAGAGGAAGGGGGAGCAGCCCAAGTGTCACAGAAACAGCACGAAATTCAAGTCCGGGGCCTGGGTTCAGGTCCTGCTCTATGACTTTGGGCAATTAGTTTCACCTGTCTGGGCCACAGAAGTCTTCCTTGTAAAATGAACGTATTACTCTGTACAATTGTGATGCATAGTCAATGGGATGACAAAATAGAAAGTGTATGATAGGCGGTAGGTGTTCACAAATGTGCGTTCCCCCTCCTTCAGGCAGGGTATGAAGAGGTGGTCAGGTTCTTACAATTGTATACGGGTCTGTCTTCAACATTCATCTGTGCATCTCTCCTGCAAAAGGTGACGCTGCAAATGTTTCCCACGTACGTTACGTTCTGATTAAACGCCGGCTGTGTGCTAGACATTATACTGACTGCACATCTTAGATCTCATTCTAGCCTTTACTTCTGATGCTTGAATGCTCTGAAGGCTCCCCTCTGACTTCTTTCCAGTCTATCTTGTCTTGTAGATTTCAGAGCATACCTTGGGGGAAGAATTGCTGTTGGAGACCTCGCTAGGGCTAGGTGATACCAAATGATGTTTTCAGGTCTCCTGGAGCTCGTCCTTTCCTTCCTTATACCCAAGTAGGCTTGCATTTCAAATATTCATGCTATTCTCTACTCTCAATTACCTGGTGAGGGGGTCCTATGGGGTAGGGGAATAACCTGGGCCTTAGCAGGCAGACAAAATGATCATTTCTCCACATGACTTCAATTTCTCCTTGGAGTTGTTTTCAAAGTGATATCTTCATAGGATAACAAAAAAAAGTGTACATTTTAAAAGTGCTTATTCTATTGTGGAAAAAAGCATCAGCAGATGATATGTGCTTCCGATTATGTCACATAACCAGGAACTGGTGTCCAGGGATTTTAAGGGTGGAGAGGATCTTTGAGATCATATGTTCCACAGGGGTGAACTTAAGTGTCTAGCAAGGCCCGGAAGGGAAGGTAAATGAGTGACCCTGTTCAGGAAAGTGAAATAGGGAGGTCAAGCTTCATCTACAGGGGAAGTTGCTACTGAGGTCCTAGGATTGATGTCCTCTATTATCATAGGAAAGCTCTAATGCATCCAGATTTTGATGAGTTGGCAATTATTGTTTTAAAAAAATATTAATGTTGGCACTTAGTGCAAGGTTTTAAAAAATACTACGTAGGCCAAACATAGCATGTCCGTGCAGTCCATGGGCTACCATGTTGCAATTTCTCACTTTGTCCAAACCCCTCATGTTATAGAGATCCAGGAAATACAAATGAATTGCCCAAAGTCACACCAAACACTCCTGGCAAAACTGGAATCGGAACTGAGATCTGAGGCTAAGCCAGATCTTTCCATGACACCTCAAGTTGTGTGGCCCTCATGGTCCCTTCACCCTATTTGGGAAGGAAGGTGGAAAGAAAAGGAAAAGAGGAAGGTGAAACACATTTAGAACGGGGGAGCAGAACAATCCTCTGTGGTAGGAAATGTGATTCCTTTCTTGAAACTTCATCAACTCTACATGTTTCTGCTGAACAAGTGCAACGGGCTAAGTCTGTAGCAGGGCTGGGGACTCAGTGAAAAACAAGGTAGGACAAGTCCTCATCCTGGTGGACATCTCACTCTAAAGGGAAAGTCAAGTATTCAGGCGGTGGTAAAACGATGTGAAAAAGAGCTGGGACAGGAAAATGAAAGGATTTGTGAGAATACAGAGGTGGGGCACCTAACCCAGCCTGTGGTCACAAAAAGCCTTCCAACCCTGAGGAAGAGAGTTCAAAAGCAAAGTGATGGATTGATGGATGACAAAGAGGACAGCAATTGCTGGAGTGTGTAACCCAAACCACACAATCCAAAGGGGGGAGGGAAAGTTATCATTCAACCAGCCCAAGGGGTGACATTTTAATAAATTCTAGCTCTGTGTTTTGGGAAGTAGCGTTCCTCCTCACTTTATTTCCAGCCTTCCTGTCATTAAATACTGAGGGTGCCAAAAAAAAAAATGTACAAATATTTGAAGAAAGGAAAAAATAAAAGCTGTATTGAAATAGTCATACACAATACATACAGATAACACAAGATAAATACAAGTCATGTATACACCTGTTTCTGGAACCCCTGGTACATTGAAGAAATGGAAAGCCCATTCCTGAGGCTACTACTGTTGAAGGAACTCAATCTCCAAATAGCATTCGAATGCTGTCGTGGTTGATAGCTTTTTGGGAGCGCAGACTTTGGAGAAAAAACCCTAGCTCTACCCCTTGTAGCTGTGGGCTCTTGAGTAAGTTGCTTATCTTCTCTGTGGTTCAGTTTTCTCCTTGTAACACGGGACTCATAATAGTACCTAATGCTGGGGTTGTTGGATTAAATCGTAAAGTCTCAAAAAGAACTTAGAACAATGTCTGGTCCCTGGTAATATTTAATATATTCACTATTATAACCTAGGTGGTAGGCTGAACTCGGTGATCTTTAAAGTCCCCCCCCCCATGTTGGGGTTATATAATTCCCCAGGGAGATCATTAAATCAGGAGGTCTGATTGTACATATACTACAATTGTAGTGGGGAAGAGGGGATGGAAAAGACAAATTAAAAAGTTAAAAACAAATCTAGTAATCAGGAATCCATTTATTTAATGGAATATGAGAAGTGGAAGACATTACCATTCCTGCTTTTAATAAGCTCCTAATCCTTTTAAGTTGAGAATTGTTCATATGAACAGAGAGAGAGAGAGAAAGAGAGAGAGAGAGAGAGAGAGAGAGAGAGAGAGAGAGAGAGAGAGAGAGTCCGTAATGGAGGACCAGGACTAGCTCATTCATTTATGCAACAATCATTGTGTGAGCATCTCCCGTGTAACTGGAGTTGTCCTAGATTTAGGAATACATGAAGGATTAGCAGGCAGTGAAAGGGCTAACACAAAATAAGTTGGGAGGGACCAAAGTAGAACTGAAAAGGGGCAATTAATGCCACCTGGGATGTGTCCAGGCCTCCGTCATCTCTCATTTGAATTCCTGCAAGAGCCTCCTAACTGACCTCTCAGCCTCCCATCTTGTCCCTCCTAATCCGTTCTCTTCAGTGCAGAGCAGAAGTCTTCAGACAATTCAAATCCATGCCATTTCATAGCTTGCTTGGTGACAGCATGGCTTACAAGTTCTTACAGCACGTGACCCTGCTGTGCTTCTCCGGATTTATTTCTTGGCACTCCCCCCTCATCACTGAACTTCCTTCCATTACTTGAACCTCTCAGACTTGCACAATACTATTCCCTTGATGGGAACAGGCTTCCTCTGATCACAGCCTGCCTAAATCCTACTTGTGCTTCAACTCTCAGCTTAGACTTCACTTCCTCGAGGAATCCTTCTAGAATGTGCTGTGATAGACACACACACAGTCGCAGATCTGGAGGATGAGGTGACTGCCCTTGGACACCCCTCAGTGCCCTGTACTTCCCTACTAGGACACTTACCATGAAGCATTCTCATGTCCCTTGTGTCCACTAACCTCTAAGCCACACGCCAGCATGTACCATGGCTGCCTTGTTCACCACTCACTCCCAGCAAGGCCCACAGTGTCAGGCACAGAGTTGGTGCTCAGAAAATGTTTGGTGCTACGCCCCTCCTCTAGGAAGGGTGACTATGTGAGCTTCCCAATACAAACCTCTCTGTCCCCTGTCCCTGATCTCCTGGATGCCTAATTCCCCTCCACTATAAACCCCTCCTCTGCCCAAATCTTTCTCCCCCTCCCACTGTTTCACCTCCCGTCGGGCCTGGAATCAGTCCTTGCTTTATTAAGCCCGTGTTCACTTTGAAGCTGTGGCTACACATGGCCACACAAACTCTGGCGTCCAGGCCTCCAATCAACCAGATCCTTGGTGACCTGACAACAAAACATCTGGGCAACTGACTCATCTTGGTTTTCTTTTCATCCACATGGTTTGGCACTACTTAGGCACTGCCTGAAGGTTGGGCACTGAATCCTGATGCCGTGACAAGTTTCCTCTGGTCTCTTGAAATCATCAAGCATTTGTATACATGGGCAAGGCTTTTTTAATCAGGGAACAGCTGCTTGTGGTGGGGGATCTATTTGTTGCACCCACTATTAATTAGTAACATTTTAGAAAGCAGAACAAGCAAAAGGAAAAAGGAAAGTTTACTACGGGGAGGGAGAATTGGAAGCCATATGTAAAAACTGTGGGCAACAAAGGTTGGATTCCCAAGGCATGATTGAAGATTCTCAGGTGAAGACAAATATGTCTCCCCTGTGACTCCAGAGAGTGAAGCCGTGATCAAAAGTTTCAGGAAAGATGGTTTTAGATTTTATCCTTTCAGCATACAGGACTGACTCAAAAGATAATGTGTTGTTATTGTTGTTGTTTTCCAACAAACATTTATGAAACACCTATAACTTCTGGGCCAGTCCCTGAGCAAGTCATGTGATGAGCAATTTATAAAACAAAGTTCTTGCTCTCAAGGGGATTACAGTCAATGGGAAGAAACTGACAAACCACCAGAAGTTATGATGATGTGATGTTTAAGTTCAATGGCACACAGATGCATCATGGGAGTAGAGGACCAGGGTAACTTTTCTGGGTTTCAGAACTGGTACCAACACCTCAAAACCTACCTGGCACGACGGTAGTAGACCCGAAAAGATTTAATAGAAGCAACAGCATTGTGTAAACAGAAAATAGACTTATTGGTTAATGTCCACCATTCAACTTTCCCAAATTCACACAGGATAATTTTGTAAGTTACTGAGCTTCCGCTCATTGAAAGTATTTCAGGAGGCCAGTTGGCTTCCAGGAGAAGGAATGTTTAAAGAGAAATTCCTGCCCTGGGAAGAGGCCCTTAAATGCCTCAGGGTCTCTCATTTATAGCAGCTTGTTGTCTGTAAGAGCAGTGAGCAAGAGCAAGTTCTTGTTCGAGAACCTAGAAAGTGTGTGAGAGTCAGAAAGCTTCCAGCCATTGGTCATTGAAGAATATTCCACCCCTACCGGTGGCATTGAGATGGCCGCCCCTGATGCTGGCGCGGGCTTGGTTTCCTCATAAGAATATTTCAACCTAGACCACGAGTCAGGATGGCGACTGGGTTCCCTCTTCATGCCCCAGTGCCCCTTGATCTAGTTCCAGAGTTTCTTATTCTAAAAATTTTCAACTCTTCCTTCTGTCTCATCTTCCTCACATCACCAAGTCCCGTTGATTGTACTTCCTACGCATATTTTTATTCATCCTATAGACATTATCCTTGGTCAGGTCTCACCATTTCTCATATTAGTCCTTTGGCCTCTAGTCTTGTTTCCTCACCTTTAGCACCCAGGATAGTCCTTTCTTCAAACAATAGCCAGAATGATGACCCTTTAAAAATGCAAATCTCCTAATATCAGTCCTTTGTATGAAGCCATTTATTATCACCCACTGGCCTCAGGATCAAGTCCAAGCTTGCGGAACATCTGATAGGGCAATTCTCCAGCTTTTTTTTTTTTTTTTAATCATCAGGCACATTATACTCTAGTCAGATGAACCAAATGCATTTTTCAAATTGTCTATCTGAGTCCTTGCACAGGACCTTTGCACGTGCTGTGTTCCCTCTGCCTCAAAATGTGAACTCTCTCACTCTCTGATTAAAGTTAGGTTTTCTTCCTCTTTGAAACTTCCCCTAACCTTTGCCCTCTTCACCCCTCATCTAAGTCAGAATTAACCATCGATCCCTTGAAGGCCCTCAGTATTCTGTGTGCGCCGCTATCTGAGCAGTATGAATGCCTTATTACACTCATTTCTTTGCAGGATTGTGTCCCTTGCTAAACTGCAGAACCCTTGGGGGCAAACACTGCATCCCAACCACCTGACAAACAGTATTTTTAAATTAAAGAATTGAAACTGACCAGGCTACCTCTTGTTATTAAAAAATCAGCACATTTTCATTCTGAGGGTCTTTCATGCTATAAGAAGTTCAAGGCACTGAACACGGAGCCAGAGATAAAATCAAGCAAATTTCAAGATTTACCCCCTTTCTTTAAGTAGCTCCCAATCTCCGGACAGGAGCCTGCTAATTAGACTATATAATTAGTGCCATCACGAAGATCTGAAGAATAATCAAGTGAGGTGAGATTTTTCATTTTCCTGTGCCATCTGGGGACACAGACAGCATGACGACCAGAAGTCACATCAGGAACAAAACAGTTCTTCATGCAAGAGATAGTCTGATTTATGTTTCTGTGGGATAAGGGCAGAGACTAAGCACTGCTGATCCTTAGCAAAATCTTAACTCTCCTCATCAAGGTTCAGATGGCGTCCATGTAGGCAGAGCCAGTGCTTCCATCCTCCACTGTGGAAGCTGCAAAGCAGTGGTGGTCTGTCCCCCGGTCCCCCAGGGAGCTTATCACCATGAAATAGGAGGATTCAGGAAGCATATTCAGCCTTGATGGGCCACCATCTGGAGCTGTCAGCCTTCTTTCCCCCTGGCAATAAAGGTGTTGTTTGGAGCTTATTAACCCAGAAAAACAACAACAACAAAAGTATGTAATCATCTCCAAAACTTATCTGGCGGGGTGGGACTTGCAGTATATATGCATAACTAACTGTCCTGGGACTGTGAAGGGTACACTAGTCACTCTTCAAGGACGAGGAATACTAATGAGTACTTTCAAAATGGCCTGTTTGTGTGGCTACCTTTCTTCTGCACTGTACAGATGTATAACTCTATGGATGGGAACCACCCAGAACAGGGAAGCCTCATTTGGAGGAGTCAAATAATCCCTAACAGTGTCATTATCCTGATTGACAGGCAGTTGGGCTTACTCATTGTCCTAACAACATTTATAAGCTTCAAAAGTGTTTCCTTAGCATATCTGATCAAAAAGATTCTAGTGCCATAGCCAGGACTTGTCATAGAGCAGATTGGGCGCTTTTGTAGGACTCTGGAGATGTGTATCTTGTTCCAGCAAAGGTCACGGTTAGGGACACCCCCCTCTGTTCCTCCATTTTCCCATCTCTACAATGAGGATGGGAGCTGTGGGATGAGACAGATTTCTTTCTAGTTCTGCCTTTCTTGGTGTCTGTGTTTCCATGGGTTTTATTAGCTCAGTTGCATCTTTCTCAACAATGACACAATAGCAGAGTATTATAAGAAAATGTCCTGAGAAATTTCATTAACACATCAACGTTTCCATACTGGTGAGATCAGGGATCTACAGCTCTGGGTTCTGTGGCACTTATAAGAAAGACTTTATAATCAATGTTTGTGAGGTGTGATGTTCATTGAAGTATTGAAATGCTCCCCCAAATAATGGCAGCTGTGTCCAGCAAGTCACAGAAAATATTCATTACACAAGTACCCTGACTCTAGGAGATCAAATCAAGTACACTAATCGTACGTCAGTGGACCAGTTGCAATTATGATCTAGATTAGTCTTATTTAGCTTTTTATTATGCTCAGAAAACTTTTAAATTCGTGTGTTGTATTTCTTAGATCAAGATACTTGGGTTGAGTCCTTATTTGACAGACACAAGCTGTGTGACTTCAAGGGATAGAGGTAGTGGTGTTTACAGCGTGGTGTCTGGTATAAAGTGGGTGCTTGGTACATGACACCTGTGAGGTAGGCAGGAAGAGAAATAGGGAGATCCGGGTCCCAACTGGCTCATTTACTAAGTCTGCTTTGGAGACCAGTTCCCCTCACTCCTGAACCTATGCTTTATTTGTATGAAAAGAAGAAAGGGGGCGGGGAGGAGGGAGGAGAGAGAGACTGACAGACAGACAGACAGACAGACAGAAAGACTTGAGCCCAGTAGCATCCCTTGCCCAAGTAAGCAGCTTTTCATTCTTCAGCTCTGAATGTCAGTGCCTACTGCAAAGGTTCTATTGTCATTAACAAACTAATATTTAGCCTCCTTAGTAACAGGGAAAAAAAATGGACAAACAGGTATTTATAGCCAAGTATGTTGCCTGGGCAGGGAGTTTGGAAGCCATGTTAGTGGACAAATCCACTATACAAATCGAGTGTGCCTGCTAAGGGGTTGTCTCAGTTTCCTTTCTGCTTGTCTGGCATGGCAGACACACGTGGTGTGGCACCGAGAAAATGGCAGCTCAAAATCCAGCAATTACATATTCATCTACATCAAGTCTTAGCTTCTCCAGTTACCTTCTTTGGTCCCTCAGGAGTCTGAAATTAAAAAAAGAAGAAAAAGAGAGCGTGCCAACGAAAATAAAGAATGTCATTTTTCTTTCCCCCTTATGAAATATAGGCTGAGGACGAATGAGTCCATTTGGATAAAATGGGATCCCTTGGAACAAATACCTGCGGTTGGAATTGCTCCTTTAAAAGTTGTGTAACTCTCTGTCTATCATTCCATGGGTTTCGAGCACTGGCAATAAGCTGGTGCGGCGTAAGATACAGACACCTAACTCAGACAGCCCCATCCCTCCGCACGCACTGTGGGCCAGGCGCTGTGCCAGCGCCTTCGGTGCCCTCTCTCCTTCGTGCCTCACAATAACACTGCGAAGTAGGCAATTTTAAGCCTATTTACAGATGAGGAAACAGAGAGCAAGAGAGAGGTGAGGTAATTTGCCCAGGGGCACGCATTTTGTAAGTGACAGAGCCAGAAATTAAACTCATGCATGTCATGCTCCAAAGCCTGTTTCCAAGACACAAACCTTCTCCAGATCCTTACATCCTGCTTGGCCAGAGAGGGCATTTACATAAGACTGCAAAACCAGAGAGCTGCTTCTTCAAGGGCTACACCTTTGTGGAGGCATTTGGGTATATTCGATCACGTCATTTTTATAACCACACTCTGTGCAGTGAAGGAGGCATTGTTGTTTCCATTTCTCAGATGGTAAAACTGAGGTGCAGATGGATAGAGTGGTTGTCAGAAGGACAATGGTGGGATAGCTGCTTAGGAGTTCAAGGAAGGTTTCCTCAGGAGTTGGCCTTGACACTGAGGTGGTGGGGGTCTCTTTTCTCCTTTCTGATAAGTAACAGTGGAAGCATTAGTGGAGAGTAGTTAAGAGCAAAATGTCTTTAATTCAACGGCTTTGGCTGAACTCCTCACACAATCTACACTGAGCCAGTTAGTCTCTCCTGGTAAACCTCAGCCTCCCCATACATAAGTATGACTAAGAATCATGCTTATATCAAATGGGTGTTGAGAATATTTAATGAGTTAAAGCTTAGCTGAGTGCATTATGTTAGCAAGCACCCTAGAAATATTATTCCATCACCGTCACCATCATTGCCGTCATCCTCATGTTTTACACCTAGCAGCAGTGGGAACCTGCATCAGCCAGCCGAGATGGAGAGTGCTCATGCATCAGGGTGCAACGAGAAGCCCCAGGGTCACCACCTCTTAGCTGTTTTACCCCAGTGCAGTGGGGAAAGCTGAGCTTCAAGCTCATTGCTAAAGTGCAGTTGGTCAAGAGTCCTGCGGTTTCACCCACCCGGCAAGGAGGTCCCGGATTTCAAGTGAGATGATGGAAGAGAAACTCTTTGTGCAAACTCTACAGTGGCCTGGGTATAGAAAGAATTTGTACTGTTAATTCACCTTTAAGTATTTTCCTCTTCTTTTTAATATCAAAATTCACGCACAAGCACACCTCCATTGTAAAAGTAGAAGCCAAACAACACAAAATCCTTGATTCGTTCCTATCTGCTTGCCCTGGGCTCCCCCATCACTTTCCTCAGAGGTACCAAGTGTGAACCATCTCAACCGTTTCAATCACATTTGTTTTTGTTTATGGTGCGTGTGTGCGTGTGTGTGTGTGTGTGTGTGTGTGTGTGTGTGTGTAATTATTTCATGTTTTGCCTTTCCAATGAGCTATGTAGCTGAACGGTTGAAGACGAGGCTCAGAACCCAAATTGCCTGAGTTTGAATTGGGGCTCCTTCATATTCTAACACTGTGGAGAAGTTGTTTATCCTTTCTGGGTCTTAATTTCTTCCTCTGCAAAGTGAGGGCACTGATGGTACCTAACTCAGGACTGGCAATGGGAGAGCCCATTGAGGATCAAAAAGGTGAATGCAGCAAACAGGTGAGTACCTCCTGGCACCTGTGGTCCTCACTGCATGTTCATTAGTATTCTCATCAGTCAGGTAAGTTCATGAAGACATGGCTCATACTTGAATCTTTGGCACTTAGTCTAGTACCTGGTACCCAATGGGTGATTGACATATATTTCTTAAATTACGAGGAGAATGCTATGTTCATTTTTACCTGGAGATGCTACGGAGTGGGAAAAACTTAGTAGAAAGACTACTAAGATAAAAATAGCTTGCACAAATTGAGCATGTACTCTGCACAGAGAAGTCCTGCATGCGTAATGCATATAGACTTATTTAACCCTTACAGAAATCCTAAAGGATAGATCTTATTGTCACTGCCCTCACTTTACTGGTGAGGGAACTGAGGCAAACAGGTTAGGTCTCTGGCAGTCACACAATCAGGATTCAAATCCAGCCAGTGTGGGCCCAATGTGGATACTCTTCATTTCTATCCAGCCTTGCCTCTGTGTCCAAAGCGTTTGTTAACTGGTTTAGCATGAAGACCCTGAGTGACTTGGGCCCGTAAGAGTCACCCAGGGTTTTCCTTACTTATGTTTCTGGCTGACAGTGCTTGTTCCTCTCCCCTCTGAGTGGTAAAGATAATGATATGGGACATGCCGATAAGTTCATATTGCCTTTGAGAAAGAGTGTGCCAGGTGGCCCAGAAAATTTCAGGAAGGTGTCGAGACCGTTTGGTGGGTGGCAGCCTGGCTGGCCCTACAACCACTTCTGACCTTACAACCCATTTGACTTCAAGAGGTTGCCCACTACTGTGAACTGTGTTACACGGTAATGTGGAGAAGCTCAGCGTGCTGATGCAAATTGGGGAACAACTGAGTGGGTAGGACTCTTGGGGGCGGGGGCACCATTCAGGCATCTTAACAAGATTCCCACGGCAAGTAGGATGAGGCTGTTCAGCCTTCTCAAGTCATAAGTGAATGATCAACATGGGGTGATGCTCAGAGTCATTTAACAACGGGTAGGTCACGGACACCAACGTGTCAGAAACAACTCTGGCCCTAGGGCACAGAATGGCCAGTGGCCCCAGAGCACAGCCTACCAACGCATGTGTGTTGGCTCTCAGTCCAGGGGCTCAGTAGTTGTCCGTCTCCTAAGACTTGACAGACTGTCAAAGGGAAAAGGAAAGGACGTGTCTAAGGCAACACAGGGATTTAGTTGCAGAAGTGAGAATGGAGTCTGGACTCTTGGCTTCTACAAGAGCTCCTCCGTCAGTCTAATCTACCTCATTGTCCTTACTGAACACCACAGGAAAAGATCCAAGTGGTAATTGGTCATTTCGCAACATGACACAGCACAGGAAGTTTAAATGCCTTTTTCTTCTGAGGAGCACAAATTTCTCCACTTATACCAGGGCCGTTGTTTAAGGTTATGGTGATTGCTGTTGTTGTTGTTGTTGTTGTTATTTATTCACTGTTTAAAATTTCACATGTAGTCCAAGTCGGCTGAGGGCCTGTATTCTCCCAGGATTGAGTGGTGTTCTCTACTCAGTGTCCAAAAGTTCAATTGACTTCACTACGGAAGGCTGATCACTGCTGGTTCTTTATATCTATGAGTTTTAGGACACTGGGACATTGCACAAATGAATCTCCAATTATCTGCATGAAACTTTCGAATTTCTCATTGCTGTAGTTTATCCGAAAAGTTAAGAACGAGGTCTTTGAAGACAGGCATACGTGGTTTTTGGTTTTTATAAATTCATGCAATACTCTAAAGCTCCTTTTCTCCTTTGTAAAACAGAAGTAGTCCTATCACCTGCCTCTTCGGATTGTTATACAGATTAAATGATAAAATGTATAAGCACTCACCCCATCTAAGCAAACAATACATTTTGACTATTAGTGACAATGATAACTCAAGAGTGAAAAATTGTGCTAGACAGGTAGGCAGACCTTCGCATAATGCCGGGCACAAAATTGGTAACCAATAGATAATTGTTGAATTAATAAATTAGTTATCATCATCTGCATAAGAGAGGTATCATTATTGTAGAAAGAATATTGGTGTAGAAACCAGGAAACCAGAGAATTCTCATTTTGGAATGGTTTGGAAGGAACTTTGGGAGAATCCCTTCCCCTTTGTGATTCTTCATCTATAAAGCGAGAGTGCTAGATTTCGCAGGCTATAAAGCACTTTCTGCTTTAAAAAATATATATATGACATCGGGCTGGTGCAGCACATATTAACATCATCCCCATATGCCACCCAGGTAGTGTTACATCCATTTGACAAGGTAAGTAGTGATACAAGGCCATGCATACCCGTGCTGGCTGAATGAATGGCTTGAAGATAAGACAAGAGAGTTTCAGAGGAGGGGGCAATTCATTCTGACTGCTGGAGGGCTTGAGTAAGGTTTCCTGAAAGAGCCAGGATTTTCTTCAATTGGGTTTTAAGAATTAAGAATTCAAAGGATTCAAGCTAAGATAAAATGAAAGAAGTAGGGCGTTATTCTGGAAGTCACACATAGCTAGGAGTTTCGGAGGTCCTCAGGAGTTCACCAAATGTTCACTGAGCTTCTATTTAGCATAAACCATAGAGGGTTAACCCCATGGGGGAATCTCAAAAGGCAGAGAAGATTCAGGTCTCACCTTCGAGAACTTTAAGATCTGACACAGAAAGGAAGACAAAAGACACAAATCCAATAACACAGGAGACAAAAAGAAAAGCTAAATAATCCTCTGGGAATGATTTATTTCAATGTTTTATACAGAAGAATGTTACAGAGAAGGTGACATTTATACTAGATTGGAGAACAGCACATAGGTTAGAGTTTTGCATTGGACATGTATCTTCTAGGCAGGTGATTTGGAGTGAATTTATCCCTCTTTATGAACTTGAATTTCCTTATCTTTTAAAATAAACAGAGCAAAACAAATCTTGGCAACTGGTTGTGAGAATATGTGCCCTCAGGTCCATTCATTGAATACAGAAGGTGCTCAACGAGTCATGTTATTCCTAATTGGTATAGATCAAGTTCATCAGAAAGCATTGCTGGATTAGTTTCCCATGCAAAGGTCTTCACTGAAGAAACATTAATTGCATGCCTTCAATCTCAGTTTATACAAAAAGTGGCCAATGGGACAGTGGGTGATTCTACAATTTCTGGAAAAAACAGATTTGAAAGCATTGTCCATTATGTGACTCAAGGCCTCTTCTCAAATAAGCCACACAGTACATTTGTCCTGGAATTAAGCAGAAGGGTTATCAAATGTTTTATTTGCCATTCAACAAAACATGGTGAAAGGAATGAGAACACCTACCACTGCCCATTGCTGATTTCTCACAAAGCTTCCTCTTCCACAAAATTAGAGAGACATTTTCCTGATTCCAATTTAAAACGATAGAAAGATAAAAGGTCGATTAGAAGCAGGCCTGCCAAGCAGTTAAGAACCAGAGCTTTGGAATGACACAGACATAGGCTCAAATGTGTCATCAACTCCAACTTGACTGAACTCCATTAAAAACAAAAACCTCCATAATGGAGATAAGAAAACCTACAGATTATAGTTTTGTGGATTAAGTGAAATAATATAGTAAGCATCCAAGATAGTATCTCTCAAATTATAGCTAATTATTAGTACTACTAAAGAGAGTAAAAAATAAAATAATAAAATTCATAAAACTGTATCGTTTTCTACAAATGAAAAAAAAATGCAAGTGTCAAACAGCGATCTTCATCTTCAACTAAAATTCTAAGTTTAAGAAGTGACTTGGGCACCTGAACTGAACAAAATGAAGCCCTTTGACATGAGTCAAAGGACCAGGGTTGGAATCTAAAAGCTGCTATTTCAGATCCCTAGTCATAGACCTGCAGGAAGACTAAGAGAGGATTCCAATTCATTCCAGAGCCACCCACTTGTACACACAAAAGGTTCAAAAAATACAGAAGAAAACACCTAGAGCTCAACAGCTCTAACTCCAGCCAGAGTGGTTCCTAACCTCCATCTCCCCAACCCCACCTCAGGCAAATCAATCTCTCTCTCTCTCTCTCTCTCTCTCTCTCTCTCTCTCTCTCTCTCTCTCTCTCTCTCTCCCTCCCTCTCTCCCCTTTGTAGAACAGGCGATTATTAAATCAAGGATTTAATTTTCTTTCGGACAGGGCTTGGAGATGTTAAAAAGTCCTCAGGGCTGAAATTTGTTTTTTAATATGAGTTAAGAAGGTGGAAGGATAGACAGAAAACTGCTGAGCAATTCAGACAGACTGGGTTCTAACCTACTTCCTAGTCTTGTGAAAAGTGTAAAACTTAGTACAGCGTCTAACACGTAGTAGGGGCTCGACGCAGGCAAGTCGTTGTTACTGCTGGCAGGATTCTTACAACTGACAACTCTACTACATGTGTTAAATTAATATAATTAAACTACTGTTGGGGAGGAAGTAAAGAAGCTCATGTTTATCCAACACCCACTCACATATGTACTAGTCACTATGCAAGATGGTATTCGTCACCTCATTTAATCTTCCACATAACCCCATGAAATCTTTGAAAATGAAAAACAGGATTCAAAAGGTTAAGTGATTCTTCCTAGCCCCTCCCTGGAAGCTAGGACACAGAAGGCTAGATCCAGCTTGGCGGGGCTCTCCACTATTTGTTTAGTCTCAGTGATTCCGGGTTTCAGTTTTCCTTCTCCTGTAAAATACTAGGGTGACAAAAAAAATGTATGCATATGACTTGTATTCATCTTTTGTTATCGGTACACATTGAGAATTACAATTTTAATACAGTTTTTTCCTTTCTTAACATGTGTATACATTTTTTTTGGCACCTTCTGTAGAATGATTATTGGACCTCCTCTGTAGGTATTACGAGGATTAGATGGGCTCACGCCTATAAAAAGCATTTAAATATTGCTTGGAACATAGTGTATGCTCAATAAAGGCAAGCTGTTATTAGAATTGTTATTTAGCAAAGCTAAGATTTGAATCTAATTTATTTTGCTCCAAAGTCCACATTCTTTCCAGAGACCCTCACCTGGGCAGCCAATGAACTTCAATGTATTTGTCTGGGTGTCCGTAGATGGGAAAGGGGAGGCTGACATAATGAAGAAATTAAGTATTTATTAAGAACCTAATGTTTATAGCATTGAACACATTGGATCACAGGAAAAATTAAAGCAAAAACATGTATACATATGTTTAAATATCTATATAGATTTACGAATTATCTCTCTCAACCCCGTGTGTGTGTGTGTGTGTGTGTGTGTGTGTTTGTGTGTAAAATTAAATTCAATGGTTCTGAACCAGCAGCTATATGCAAAGTGCTGGGCTAGGCATTTGGGGGATACACAGATATAAATGCAACAGAGTCTCTGTCCACACGGAAAGGGGAGACAAGCAGATAGACAATTAAGCATGATAGCTGGCTTTGGTCATGTGCCCCGGGAAATTCAGAGGAAGTTCTGTGAGAGCCCAGAGGAGGGAGCCCTTCAGACAGGTGGGGGAGAGACCTGGTGACAGAATTGGCCTTTGAAGATCCTTGCCCTGGAAGGGTTCTAATCTCGCAGGAAAGACATAAATAGGACACCAAGAACAATGCAAGATCCTATCTAATTGAGTTCCAGATTCTACCAGACGGACGATGCCTGTTTAGGAATTCTGAGATGAGAATAATCTTTCTGGCGTGGAGTGAGAAGTAAGTAGAACTCCCGCTCTAGATGAAAGCTGACGAAAGCCCAGAAGGTCATAAAATTTAGATCCCTGAAAAACAAGAGAGGATACTCATTTATTGAGCATCTACTATGTGTTACACAGCACACTGTCCTCAGGGCACATCCATAATAAGGTCACTGAGACTCAGAGAAATTAAGCAACTTAGGTCATAGGAACCCAGGTCAGGATGACTCTGAAATGTGTACTTAGAAGCACCCTCGTGCAAAACCTTCCCAAACTTTAGGACTCCACCCAGGTATCACTCTCCTGACTTCTACTAGACCTTTACACCCTCCCTGGCAAAACACCTTGCTTTTACTTATTACCAAATAAAATGAATATTGAAGGATCATATCCTAAGAGTAAAGGAACAGAAATATTTTTGTTCTATAAAGTCGTTTTTAGGACAGAAATCTCCAGAAACAAGGGACTCCTTAGCGGGTGAGAGGGAATTGACCAAATATGGGATGAGTTGATGAGAATTATTGCCATACTGCAAGAATGAACGGCTCCGTTCTACTTCAGATTTGGAAGCGATCTTAGGAATCTTCAATGCCTATCTTTTCATTTCACATGACAGCAAACTGAGGTCAAAAATCTCACACAGGTCAGAATTAGAACCCGTTTCCTAACTCTCAGATGATTGCTCATTGACTACAAATCATGAAAGGAGCGGGGGACAAATCCATGAAAGGTCAAGGGATGGAGTAAAAGAGGGATAGCAGCATATAGACATGATTCTTACACATAAGTAAATAAGACCCATGAATAGGGTGCATTGTGAACCAAGAGTTACAAATCATCCAGTTCTATTCACTCAGTTAAAATCAAACACATACATACATGCACAGATACTGGCATAAAAGTAAGAGCGGCTTCCAAGACAGGTGGGATAGAATAACACATGTATGTTCAATGAAGGACCAGACAGGCTTTGCCAATTGCTCCCAATGCGCTTAGGCACTGAGGTCCAGAACTCAAGGAGCTGAGACTTGAATCTCTCTATCCTTTCCTCTTCGTGTCTGCCAAAGGAGAGAAATGAAAACATGGCCTCCCAAAATTTTATTTGTTTTTAAGAACCCAAGGAGCACTTGCTCAACAGACCAAATGGTATTTACGTAGCATTTTTATATTGTATCAAGTATTATTCCTGAGAGCATATTTTGTCCTCCACATCATTTTGGGAAATACCTATTCCCATTTTCAAGGTAAGAAAGTTCAGGGCTAGCAAAACAAGTCACTCAGGGCATCACCGTGACGTGTGTTGGAGTGAGTGGGGACTTAAGACTCTAGCTCTCATGTTCTGACTCTCCATGGGAGAGCTGAGAATCCCAAACATCTAGGAATATTCAAAACTATTGGATATAATGATTCAGAAGCCCCTGGAAGAAATAACATTTCCAAATGCGTAACTGCCACAATTGAAGTGAATTAGTAGTCATATTCCAATCTCTACTGGGGAAAGAGGGGCATTTTGTGGGACATAATTTGTGTAGTTCAACATGTCTTTTATTCTTTTTTCCTTTTTTTAATTGAATGGCAAACTCATGACTTTTCTAGATGACTTGGAGTTGCAGACATTGAAAGATTTGCTCAGGCAAATGCCTTATCCATGGCATTGGGCACTTCTTACAGCCAGTCTCTGAAAACACATGTAGGATATGATGCCATTACCATTTTATAACTGGAGAAACTGAGTTCAAACATTCTTGGCCCAAGACTACGAGTATATAGCATGTTCTTCTCAAACCAAGATCTGACTCTGGGCTCCCCTGTTTTCAGAATGGGGCCATAATCCCTGCCTACCACATTCAAGCTCTTATAGAGGAGATGTCAGATTCATTTGCTCCTTCCTCAAATCTGAATAGTTTCACCAACACTTATTCTCCACTGGTGTTCCCTCTCCCTGAAGTGTACAGGAATGATCCCAGCTCTCACATAGGATCTGGAGCAGCCCTGAGGACAGGAGCTCGTGGACAGGAAAGTCACACGTTAGTAGAGTTAATTTCCCCCCAGGCTTCCAGCATGCTATCCACATAGCATATTTTTATGACTACATTATTTGAACAGACTGGTAACTAATAATGTGTAATGTACCACTGCTAACTCATTTTGACTTATTAAACACTTGGAGGAAAAAAGAACTGTTTTGCCATAAGGGGGAGCTTTTGAGTTCTATAAAGAGGGGGAAAAAGAAGAACAAAAATATATTACATGTGTGTCCCAGTTCAAAACAGATATACAAAGCAGCAAATTGGTCAGATCCTTACCTGTGACTTGAACAATGTGAGAGGACCTGCATTTCTTAGTTTTTTTTTGGGGGGGGAAGGCAAATTAATATTTTTCTCTCATTTTTCAATATTAAACTATAATAATTTCTAAGAACCAACAAAATATTTTTAAGACTATTTAGGAGAACTCAGAGACCTGGTTGTGCTGAGTCCACAGCTTCTGAAAGGCAGATGCCTTGGAATATCCTTTCCTCTGATTTCTTCAGATAGATCCATGAGGGCTGTGGAGACAATACTGGGGCTAGCTGAAGCCAGCAGCTCTGGGGCTCAGGGAAAGGGGGCATTTTAATCATTGCATAACTTTAGGGAATTCTAAGAAGGAAAAGGAGAAAGGGAGAAAAGGATAGGGAAGGCAGGAGAGAAGGGAAAGAGGAAGAGGGAGAGAAATGTAGTGGAAAGAAAGGGAGTAAGGGAGGGAGGAGGAAGGAGAGAGAGAGAGGAGAGAGAAAGATAGGAGAGTTAGGGTGAGAAAGAGAGAGTGCAAGAGAGGGAGAAAAAGACAGCATTTGAAAAAAATAATCTAAGAATCAAGTTTCAAGACTCTTTATGTGCTATACAGAAGGACGAGGTTTACCAGCAAAGTGCAAAGGGGATCCTGAGAGAAGAGATAGATTTTTTTTTTCCTCCCGCCAGGAGGGAGAAAAAAAATAATAAGGGGGAGGGGGAGTGAAGGAGGGAAAAAAGAAAGCAAAACAAAACAAAAACAGGAATGTGTGTTTTGAACAGGAATGAGGAGAGCTAGGAGGACCGTAAGGGGGTGTGTGTACAGAATTTCATTAAATTGTTACTTTAAGATTGTCTTCTAAAAAAAAAAAAAAAAGGAGGGGGTGGAGAAGCGGGAGTGAAGGAAAGGAGGCAAATGGCAAAGTGGAAGCAGGCTGGGTAGCTCGGCCTCTTCAAACTGATTGATTACTCATGATCCCCGCAGTTTTAACAGGGACTCATTCAATTGGGAAGGTGGAGCGCTCGGGAGCAGATTAGCATACGCTTGTTTACTCATCTTCTGAGGGATTTTTTCCCCCTCTTTCCTTTCATTTTGTGAAGAAGGAGGGAGGGGAGGGGGGACTGGGGGGGGGAGAAGGGGGCTGTGGCTTGTGTTATAAAGGACGCAAAAAATAAATAAATTAGAGCATCTTTTGGGGGGAGGGAATTCAGCGGAGCAGTGTCTTAGAGGAGCTTTTTTTTTTTTTTGGTAGAGCGAGAAATCATATAAAATAAAATGAAATAAAACAAGGAGGAAGGCAACCAGCTGTTAGAGGGGGAAAATAAGGCAGATAGAGGAGAGGGGAGAGAAATTAATTGCCAGCCAGGAGGAGTTGGGTTGTATTTTTCAAAGGTGGGGGGAGTGGAGCACACACCTTGAGGAGGAAAGCGAGAAAGAAAAGAAAAAAGCAAGTGGAAGGGGGGGCTCGCCCAAGAGGTGAAGAAGCGAAGAAAGTCGAGGTGCGGAGGCTCCCAAAGCTGGCAGCTCCGGGCGGCGGTGCAGGGGCGAAGGGGGGGCGGGGGGGACCGTCGGACATGCGGCTCTGGAGTTGGGTGCTGCGCCTGGGGCTGCTGAGCGCCGCGCTGGGCTGCGGGCTGGCCGAGCGCCCCCGCCGGGCCCGGAGAGACCCGCGGGCCGGCCGTCCCCCGCGCCCCGCCGCTGGCCCGGCCACCTGCGCCACCCGGGCGGCCCGCGGCCGCCGCGCCTCGCCGCCGCCGCCGCCGCCGGGCGGTGCCTGGGAAGCCGTGCGCGTCCCCCGGCGGCGGCAGCAGCGGGAGGCGAGGGGCGCCGCCGAGGAGCCGAGCCCGCCGAGCCGGGCGCTCTATTTCAGCGGGCGAGGCGAGCAGCTGCGCCTCCGGGCCGACCTCGAGCTGCCCCGGGACGCGTTCACGCTGCAAGTGTGGCTGCGAGCGGAGGGCGGCCAGCGGTCTCCGGCAGTGATCACAGGTAGGCGAGGGCGCCGGAGCGGGCGCTGCACCGACCCGGCGTCCCCAGGGGCGCGCGGGTGCTTGGGCGCGGGTGGCGGGCTGGTCCCGGGCTGGCGGGTGTGTCTCTGCGGAAGCCGCCCCGCCACAGGCGAGGCGGCACCCGAGCTTTAAGACTCACTTTGCCCCATCTGCGGAATGGGCGCTCTCGGAAGGCATCGCTACTTCAGCCCCCGGGAAGAGCGCAGGGAGCGCTCCTGGCGGGCCGGAGTCCGCAATCAGTAAAGGCTGGTCCGAGGGGCGTCATACATGCAAACCGTGTTAGGGATGGTCAGAAGTACTGTCTCCTTCTGGGATGGAGGGAAGGATGACTCAATTGAGATGCATGTGAAAAGAGGCTAGGAGACTGTTGATTTCTTGGACTTTTTAATGGAAATGACCCCCCTTCACTTGACCCCCTTACCCTGAAAGCTTGTAAGGACGAGGTTGCTATGATCTCCTAGACTTACGAGTCCTTGAAGTGCCCCAAAGTTGCTCTCTGCTTGATATCTGCCTCTGGGATTCACCCCCTTCCTCCCAGCCAAACACACACGCGGGCGCGCGGGAGCGCGCGCACACACACACACACACACACACACACACACAGCCATCTCATGTCCTTGCTTTTAAAGCCTGTTGGTTGTCACTCGGGGCTGGGGCAAGACCTTCCTAACGCACACCCCGCCAGTCTTCCCCAACTCAGCTTCGGAATGGGGCGCTTTTCTCATTTGGGACTTTTATAGCCCGTAATGAAATTGAGTTCTCCCTCCTCACCCTCCCTCTCTCTCCCCTTCGCTGTTCCAGAGCAAAGCCCATAGTGAAACCGGACACTTTGCGAGGGTTGCAAACCTTAGAAATGCTCCAACATCCATTTCCCCCCCTCTAAATGAATTTGTGGCAATGCCTTTAATAAAACTGGGGGGCACGGGGAGGGGGACTGCGCTGGAGGAGAGAAGGAAAGTTTTGCCTTCTTTGCATCTTCTGGCTGGGAGATTCCCTTCCTGCACAATCGTGCCATGTCCTAGGATATCTTAAAGTGAGAGTAGGGCTTCCCACTTCCCTGCAACCAGGAACGTGGGGAAGCATTTTGGGATCCCACCCCGTCACACACATACTTTCTTAGAGGGAAAAACTCTGAGCTCTTCCGCAGTTCTGCTCCTTTCTGTCTTGGCGTAGACTTTCTCCAGTGTTGCGCCAACTCTGTCTTATTTACATGAAGTCCATTTCGGGGGACCCAAACTCTGCTGCTATACCAAGAATGTGCCCCCAAAGCTCCCTCTCTTCCTTACCAAACCTAGAGCAAGAAAGTGACTTTCCTCCACATCTGATGTCATCACATGCTACCCCCGCCCCCCAGGAAGGAGAGGGAAACTGAGCTCACTTTTAGCTCCCAAACCCTATTCACCCAGAGCTGGGTGTAATAAAGGGTAAAGGAGTGATGTTATTCATAATAATAATGATGATGATAATTCAGGGCTGTGGTATGTTTACTTCTCTTGCGGAACATAGGAAAAGCACAATGACTGTTGCTTGGAGATGATTTAAAAAAAAATGAGTAGATCTGTATTTTCCTAGTGTTTACCTGTTGTAACCAGTGATTTGGAAGGCTTCCCCTCCAGAGAGGAAAGCCCTGGGATGTATAGGTCTCATCAATGAAAAAGTAGTAAATGCATTTACAAATGTATATGTATGTACATATACATATATGTAAAACACCTGGGATTCCACAGGAGCCTGCTTTATAAATGTCTGTAATTCAGACAAGGAACCTCTCTTCACACGCGTTTTCTTGAGCACTCAATTCATTCTCTCACACAAAGATTGTGCAGTAAAATACTTTAATTGGATGGGGGACGCTAGGTTATTATTGCTTGTATAAAATGCCTGGTCCATTTTATGTGTGGAAATAACATTCCTCTCAAAAAGAAAAAAAAAAAAAAGGCACTGCTGTCGTGTAGCACCAGAAAGCCAGGAGCTTTCCTCCGGAGGATACTGGTGGATTTTTTTTTTCCCTCCCCTAGTTGAGTCTGAGCCAGATTTGGTGGTGTGTAAACACCTGGCCCTGAGCCAGCAAAGACTCATTCTGCGTATCCTCCATACGGTAGAGACTGTTGGACTAAAAAGAACCTGCTTTTCCTTGAATTAAAAAGCAAACAGAGGTTCTTTGCAGAAGCACTTTTTCAGCTTCTTCCTTCGTTTAAGTTTGGGCTAGGAGAAGCAGGAATGAGGTGGGCAGCAGGGATGCTGGTGCCAGGCCATGCCCTCCCACTGCCTGTGACCTCGGGTGCCCAGTTTGCTGCCTGACCTCTGGTGGCTCTGTTCATCTGGGCGTCGCCACTTTTGTAGGAATCCCTGGTCACCTATCTTGAGAGAGCAGGCATCTCTCAGCAGGGACCACGCTGCTATTTCAGGCAGAGGGTTGCTGTCTTGCTGTCAGGCCAGGCTACCTTACATCACTCTTTGCTGCAGTATTCAATTGGGCTTCGTAAAGGTCTAATTTTACGGTGCTGTTAACCGGGTCTGTCGTCTGGCAGAGGCAGGCCTTGCCGCTCCTGGTAGGCGGGCTGTGCTCCCAGATCCGTCCGGGATGCTATTTCTGCCCTGGTTCAAACTTCACTGACACCAGTTCAGACAGGCGCTTGGAGAGGCAGAGGGAAGGAATGAAGGAGCAGTTTGCTTCTGAAGCTCAGCAAATGTGCCTTTTATTTTTCCAAAAGGGAAGAAGAAAAAATATATATGTGTGTGTGTGTGTGTGTGTGTATGTGTATACATATATATGGACACATATATATGGACACACACATATATATTTATGTGAATATATATATATACACATATATATATTTATAAACATAAAAGGAAAGGCTAGTACAAGCAAAAACAAAGCTAAAGTTGGAAAGTGCCTGTGTGGAGGATTCTCCACATGACCCACCAACAATGGGTGGTCTTTTGGATTGAAGAATCCTTTAAGGCTATTGGGATAAGAGTCCTGGGAGGTTACCCAGACCAGTTCACTCTTTGGCTGAAACGGAAACAGAGACAAGGAAAAAGGAAGGGAATGTGCTGGATGACACAGATCCTCAAAGGCAGAAAATAGGATTTAATCCCAGGCATCCTGACTTCCAGGCTTTACCCCTAATACCCCTGAGAGAACATGTCTAATAAACACCATTACCTCTCGCCCCTCACAGATCCACCACCCAGGCACAGCCTTCAGGCTGCATGCACAGCGATTTGGGCTCTCTTTCAAGTCCTGGGTGGGGGCTTTCTGACACATCCCTTTGATTTTGTACCATACCAAGCAGGGTCCAGACCCCTGCCCCTCATCCGCAAGCATCCCATCCCTCAGTGCCCTCCAGTTTGAAAGAGAAAGAAGAAAAAGAAAACAATAGACTCACTTTGCTCCATGGAGCAGAGGCTCTGCGCAGCAGTTAAGCTGGTTAAAGTTTCTCCTGACCTGTAGATAAGTGAAGTGTGGACCCCACAAGGGCTGCCCCCTCCCACCCCCTCCCTTAGTGATCCAGCATCCCCACTCAGAAGGAGGAAGGGATTTACCTGAACCCCATCCAGCACGTCCTCTTGCCATGCCTTCTTCTTTGGTTCTAAATGTTGGACTGTTGATTTCGCTGACTACTCAGAAGGGTCTTTTCCCCCCTCTTCTCTATAGCCCCTACTACCTAGTACCTACCCAACCCCCCCAAAAAAAGAGTACCTGCATTTTTCCAACTTCAGGATTGCTGTAACGGAAGGCTAGGTTTCAAGGAACATTGCATTGACACCATTTTCCCCCAACATTGGTAGTCATACTTGGGGTCTGGAATATTGCAATAGTTAGAAGCCAGTTTTAGTAGTCAGGTTACCTAAGTGGGGATCCATCTGTGCCCCTAACTGGCTGTGTGACCTTGGACAGCTAGTTGACTCCTCTGGGCTTCAGTTTCCTTATCTACAAAGTCAGGATAGGATGAGTACCTATCCATAAAATGAGCTCCTATGTGGCAAGTGCTCAGAATAGGATTTGGTGTATAGTAAGTGCTCAATAAACTTCACTCTTATTAACGCACATGATTTCCCAACCGTCTCAGTCTTGACTTTATGGTCTGAGGATACTTAAAGGCAGGAAGGAAACCAACTTTTCCTGGGTGCCTCCAAGGTGCCGGACCCTGTGCTAGGTGCTTGCTTTGTGCCTGCACATTTCACCTTTACGGCCACCTGGGACCTGGGAATCATCACCTCTATATTACAAATGAGGAAACAGAGTCGCGAAGAGTGGGAGTGACCTAGTCCAAAGTCCCGCAGGCCTTTGGATGGGCAGAGCGCAGACGTGAACTTGAGACCCAAGTGTCTTCAGCAGTCTTCTCGGAGAGAGAAGAAATGACTCACCTTCCCTTCCTTAGCCGTGCTGCAGCACGTTCTCATTCTGCCTCTCTGCGTGCTGACCATCCATTTACAGACTAAAGAGGTTAAAAAATATGTGTAGATCCCACGTGGAGCCCTGGATTTGAAGGAGCGGACCTGTTTTTCTTTAATGCCCAATTATCAGACAGACCAAGCTTGAAATGTCTGTTGCCAGTTGCTTGCTATGTGATTTTAATCAAGTCACGTCATCTCTCTATCCCTTGGTTTGCTCATCTGTAAAATGGGCATAATGAGATCAGGATATTACAATAAAATAAATGTGCAGAAAGTACCTGGCGTGGTTTCAGCTCATATTAGGGCCTCAGTCAACAGTAGCTGGATGTAGTATGTAACCACATTTCCTTTCCCAGTTTGCTAGTCTGACCGGCAGAAAGTGGCCCCCTTTGTGCCTTGTTAGGGCTTCCCTTCTTGAGTTGCTGGGGAGTTTATCTACATAGCATAGACAGTATCTTGGGGAAGAGTTAGACCTCCTCACATCTCATCCTGGCACTTAGATTTCCTCTTCTGTGACCTACTTGGATGACCCCTTCGTGGTAAAAGCCAGAGGAGGTCCAGACCACAGGACCTGTAAACAGGAAAACCAGTAGCCTCAAGGGGGAGCATGCATCCCCAGGAACAGAAGCCAGACGGTGGTCACCGTGGGGTCCAGGTCACAGATCTACTGTCACATGCCTCCTGCTCCTTCCCCAGCTGCCTTTCAACTTCCACGTTCCCCCAAACAGCCATTCACGTGGACAGATGGGGTGATGGGGACTGTATCTCCCTTACCCTTCTACACAGAGGAAGGCAAACTTGAGGCTAGAGCCGTGGGGCTCAGGAGCGTGGGTTGTGTATGGTCAACCGGGACGCGGACTCGGGCAAGCAGCTCATTGAACTACAGGGAAAGTGAAGACCAGGGTCACACAGGAGCTAAGAATCAAACGATGTTCACAGATTGTCCCCTCTCAAAGGAGCCGGGGAGATCCTTTGGTCCAGTAGTTCCCATCCCTGGCAGCACTTGGGATCACTGGCTTTTAAAACATCCTGACACCCAGGCTGTATCCCAGGGATTCTGAGGTCATGGGTGTGGGGTTGGCCTGGGCACTGGTGGTTTTCAAAGTCTTCTCAGGTAATGAGGAAGAACCATCAAAGGGGAGAATCACTGATCCAAGCTGATGTCTCCCTATTCTGCAGGTGGGAAAACTGAGGTCCAAAGGGGAAACATTGTTCCCTGCTTATTGAACTGGTTTGTAGCTGAGCCTCGAGAGATATTTAGCTGTCCCAATTCTGAGTTGCCAAACTCCAGGAAGGAGCCTTCTTCTATTCCCAGTTTCCCTGCTGACCCCAACCCCCTAAGTGCCCTGGCCCTGACATTCCCCTTTTCCAGAGCTATTCCTGTGTGTGAAGCCACATCCTCTCCTTTTGGAGCTGCCTTTAAAGTGCAGACATTCCTGTAGGACGGTAACGTAACACACTGAGTTCTATGCATCTGATTTTTAATGAATCTCTCCAGGTTCTTGGGAGGGGATCCTCTCTGAGCAGGAACAAGGAATATTAAAAAGGGAAGCTCAGCTCTGAGGCATTCCCAGTTTGCTCTGGGCTAGTCCTGCAGAAAGGGGCAGGGGCATGTTCCTGTTACTTCAACGTCCCCCTCCCCCCACACACACACTTTTCCATCACTCTGAAACCAGCATGGCTGCAGGCTTCTCACTTGAGGAAGAGAGGAAACCCTAGGTACCCCAGGTAGGAGGCCTCCCTCGGCAGGCAGCTTGTGCCTTGTCTACCTATGGCCAAGTGCTCAGAAATTCAGCACATGCCTTTTTCCCCTCACCTGCCACCCTTCCCCAGGGATGTAACTTTCTTTTCCTCAGTGCCCCCTGATCTTTCTTCTCGATGCACTGAACGTTCTGCACCATGCCTTCATGCACTTACTGGAAATGCTCAATTGCGAACTGACTTGTGGATCTTGGCCCCTTGGCTCCTTCTAAGACCTGAAACGAACTCAGGAGCTCGGAGTTCAAGTGGAGGCTTGGCCTCCTCTGAGCTGGTAACTTGGGGCTTCTTATTCAACTACTGGGGCCTCGAGGGAGAGGGATTAAGGTGTGATTACACTCAGTGTCCCCATGGGTTGTCACAGGAACCAGGCGAGACAACGGTGACAGAGCTCTTGGCCAAGGTCAGAACTCAGTCCACATGGCAATAGTAGTAAGAGGAGCCAGAAGGTGAGAGATGTGAGGGATTTGTGCCATCAAGGTCATTCCTGCGATGTGCCTTTGTTATCATTATTCACACTGCAAATGATAAATCGTGACCGAGTTCGCAAAGCTTTTCATACCTGTAACCTCACTGGGGTCGTTTGGTGTTTGGACTTCACCGATCTGCCAAAACCTACCACTTATTTGCTGTGTGACCTTGACAAATTAACTGCCTCTCTCTGGGCCTCAGTGCTCTGAGGGTGCACAATGAAGGCTAGGGATACAATAGGGACTTTTAAACTGTGCCCCACAGTTTTGTGGAGACCCGAGGGAGAGGCTTAAGGGGAGGCGTCTGCTTCCCCCCACCTTCCCTTCACCTTATTCTGCTTAAATTGTGAGTCTGCAAGGTTCCATTTGAAGGAATGTGCAAGTTCCTTAATTACAGAATTTGAATGGGAAGGGACTGATATTTAGGAATTATTGTTAATTTTGCCAGGACTGGTGGTGGTAGTGTTATCTATTTTTAATGATCCAATCTGTTAGAAATGCATGCGGAAGTATTTATGGGTAAAATAACGTTATGTCTGTTTTATTTGTTTAAAATTCTCCAGAAAAAAATAGGGAGTTGGGGGTGGGGGGGGTTGTAGATGAAAGAAGATTGTCAACCTGTTAATGTTGTTAAAACCAAGGGACAGAAAGGTCGGGCTTCAATCCATTTTTGTCTGTCCCTCTGTGTGTGACTGAAGATTTCCATAATAAAAAGTTCTAAAACTTAAGAGTTTGAGAGCCACAGGAGGAGTTGAAGTCTTCAGTCCCTGTGTGTTCGATGAGCTCATAGGTTTCCAGATACAAAGGCGGTGAGTTGGAGAGGGTTCAGGACTCTGCCCAGGTCACACAGAGATGAACTGAAAGAACACAGTCTAGGCTTCAGACACTAGGAAACCTCCTCTCTTCCCTGCACACCTGAAAACGCAGGTGACTGACCATCCTGGGAGAGCTTAAGGGGAAGGAAAAGGTAGAGGAGCCTTAGGAGGGGCAGGTAGAACCTTACTAGGCACTAAGAAGCGTTTGAGTGACAACATTCTTTGTATGGACCTGTCCCACACATTGTGACACATGTAACATCCTTGGTTCTGTGCATAAGAAACACCTAGGATCTGCTAGTCATTGGGACAATACAAAATATATTGTGAACACACACATACACACGCACACACACTCACACATTTCCACATACCTCCATTTTTCATTAATGGCTCCTTATTTCTCTCCATCTACAATTGCCTTTGGAGCCTCCGAGAACCTTCTAGAGCCCTGGGGGAAATGATCTGCAGTAGTCTAATCTCAGGAAGAGTGGACACCATCAGGAAACAGGGAAAAGAAGCATGTATTTACTAAGGAAGTATTCTGTAGTGGTTGACCATCGGACTAAGAGTCAAACTGCCTGAGTTTGATTTCCTGACTCTCCCACCTGCCAGTTGCATGACCTTGGGCAAGTTACTTAATATCTCCAAGCTTCACGTTTCCCATCTGTAAAATGCGGATAGGACTGGCTCTTACTTCATGGGGTTGTTTTGAAGATTAACTGGGCCTCCATGTGGAAAATGCTTAGTAATGGAATCTAGACCATGGGTAAGCACCCAGTAAACGTTAACTCATATTGGTATTATGTGTGTCCAACCCTTGCCACACATTATTTTGAATTCTCTCAATCACACTGTGAGTTAGACATACTTCTCTCCTTTGGAAGAGCCTGGAATTGCCTCTCCCTCCTTCACCACTCAGGAAAGATGTATTGCTATCATTTTAACATAAAACAACCATTAAAATGAAAGACAAACAGAATAAACACTTTTATTGTTTTGTATTACAAAAGCAACGCATGCTCGTTATAGAGAATCTATGAAGTATAGCTAGAAAACAAGGGACAAAGTAAAATTTGACCATCCCTGCCCAAGCATTCCCTAAGTATTTATTGAGTGACTGCTACATGCCAGGTACAGTTTTAGACCCTGAGTACAGAGCAAGGAACAGAAGAGGAAAAGGCCCCCACCTTTGGGAGTTTATATTGGAAGGAAGTGGGAGGGACAGGTGAAGACAGAGGATACATGAATATGCAAATATACTACCTAATGTCAGGTGAATGTTTATGAAGAAAAAGTGGAGAAGGGATGCTAGGGACCACTGTGGGGGGTGGGGTTGCAGGGGGATTAAAATTTAAACAGGGTGGTCAGGGGAGGCGGTCCTGAGCAGTGTCACTGGGGAAGAGTTCTAAGAGCAGACCCAAGGCCATCGAGAGAAGACCACCGCATATTGGAGAAGGAAGAGCAGTGCAGAGGAGCAAGGAGATGTCAGTTTTAGACCATTACGTCATTCATTAGCTTGCTGTGCGACTTTGGGCAATTCTCTCTGTGTCTTGGGGCCCGTTTTCCTCATCTGAACAACAAGGGGAGGGAGTTTTTCTTTGTCCTGGAGAACTTCCTAGCAGAGATCTCTTAGGAGTCGATAATCCTCGCCAGGACTGTCCTGAGACAGAAGTGCAAAGTTGACATTAGCTCTGTTTTTCTTGCTCCTCTGGTGCATTTTCCTCCACTAGGTGGTGTCTGTGCCTGTATCCCTCAGGGGCCAAGTGCCCACATGCTTTCTGCTTCCTCTCTCCTGGCAACACTCATTCTCAGAAAAGGACATGGTGTTCCTTCTTGCTAAGGTATCATTGACTGGTAACAACTTAGACTGTAACTCTTCCAGAGACCTACATACTTTAATATCTCCCCAAAAAGCCTGGACTCAAAAAGCAAAGTACCAATGGGGAGAATTTTAGTCAAAGACTGACTGAAGACATTGTTTAGGGAATATTGGTACTTCCCCAATAGCTGGAAACCATTTCGTTAATAATATTGCTAATATTAGCTGCCATGCATATTCGAAAAACTCCCTGAGTGACTTTCCCAGTGATCACTCTAATGGTTAGAGTACTCAAATGTCATACTTTCTTACTATACAAAGGTCGTTCTAGACAAGTTGCTGGACATCAGAGTAGGCCGCTGGCCTTTCAGTCTTGCTTCTTATTTTAATCAGATCGTTTCAGGAATTAAAATGGTAAAACTCTGGAGTATGTAGCCATTGGTGAATCTGTTTCCCTTCCTGGAATCCCCAGTTCTATCACCTGTGAAGTACTCTTGCTCCCTCTGTCACCTCCCTTTTCTCTCTCTATTCCTACCTCTTATACGTACCACATTTATTTGGCCACTTAAATTTTTCTTCAAAGAAGAAAAAGAAAATTTGTTTTCCAGTATTATTTGCCACAAACCCAGGATTCGTAGAATCTGGAAGAGTAGGAGGTTTCAATTTTCAGGAGCATGAGAAGGTCCCAGGTTCCAGCCCCTTTGGAGGAGACAGACAAAATCTAGGAGGGGGGAGGTCACAGCTTGGGATCCAGGTGTGGGGACGGGGGCAGTGCATGTGACTAAATGCAGAGCCCTGGCCAACCTTTTGCCTTGAAGAAGTTTGTGCTCTAACCTGTACCTGTCACCTTCGTAGTCAAGGAGTCATTCCTTTATCTGTTTCCAATCCATGTGTTCTTACTTCCTGTTGCTCTACAAACATGAAATGCGGCTGGGCAGAATATGACAAATGTGTGTGTGTATAGAAGGGGTTATTTCCCTCCAATGAGACTGGAGATCTTTCAGATACAAAAGCTGGTAAGAAAACAGAGAAAGATATGATAACAAGCCAATCAGAAGCAAGTAGGCCTTGCTCTAAGAGGTGCAAAGTACACAGACAGAAAACATAAGAAATAAACGCATACTGTATTCTGTTCTATGAAGTAACATTCATGCCCAAAGAACCAAGGTGTGTGAGAATAAGAAACACGTGAGCCATTCATTTCGTAGATGAGGACCTGAGGTTGGTGATAGAAGTGGTTTGTCCAAATCCGTGACCAAGCTGCGTAAGAGCCTCTGTTTTCTGAGTCAGGCACAGCGCGTTCTACCTGTCTCCTGACTTCGCACCCGTCCCCATGGAATCATTTCCATCTCTCTGCTGATGAGGATCATTTATCTCCAGACTCTGCTGGACTCCAGACCCATAGATGCAAATATCCACTGGGAATGTCAACATGCCTAAGCTGAATCATCTTTCCTCTAAAATTCATTGTGTCCTCATCTAGTGTCACCTACTCAAGATATAATACGTCATTCACCATATTCAATCAGTCATTGCTTCCTATCTATCCTGCCTCCTATTTATATCCAGTCTTCTCTCTTCTTCGCTCAGGCCCTCTTCATCTTTGGCTGTGACTCTTTCCCTAGTATTGGAATCCTCACTTCTCTGAACCTCAACCTCTGTACCCCCTTCAACCTAGCCTTCAATATCTAACAGTCATGTCTTTCTAAAATGCAAATTTGATTCTAGCTAGAGGCCCTTCAGTAGCACTGGAATTATTTGCAGTACCCCCAGACTCGTTAGGCTTTTTTTTCCACATCATTTCCTTTACTTAGGGTGCCTCCTAGTTCCCCATGAACCATTTTACAGAACACCTAAGCCTCTGCAAGATTCCGCTTAAGGTTCCCCTCTTCTGAGAAGCCCTCCCTGATTCCTCTCCAAGTATAAATGGTTCCCCACCTCCCTTATCCATCTGCACTGTATCCTCCAAACATGAGTATCAAAAGACCTGGAATTCTTTATATCACATTTAATGGTGTGCATACTTGAGGTCATGTCAAGTTCTCCATTGCCTAGCACAGTGCCTGGCTTATAGAGAAGTTATATATATTTTCTCTTAATGAATGCCTGACTATATAAGAGAACCAGCTAAATAGCTAATGATCCTGGAAGAAACAGCTCAGGAACCTCAGGCATGTTGCATTACGTAACCAAAACTCATGACCTACTCTGTGCGTCACACTCAAAAACATTACACAGTGGTTAATTCCATTTCCCCTTGAGCAAAGAAGTCGGAACAGAAAAGAAATCCAGTCTTCCAAAACAGAGGGGGGAGGAGACAGTGTATTTAAATGCCTCCTCAACTCACATTTTGGCCTTTCTAATCCAAGCCACATTTTAGCCTTGGTCTTCCCTCCTCAGCCCCTGGCCTGTTTGCAAAGCATTTGTTTTGTGTGTGAACTGCAGCACAGAATCCTCAGCTTTGCTCTCCTCTCAGATTTCCCCTTCTCCCCCTTATCAGTTTCTTTCTGGGCCTCGAGTGTCCAGGCAGTTATATCTGTTGCCTGGGTTTTCATCCACTTCACTCCTTCTTGATGGGGGGCGGGGAGGCTTTTCATCTGTTTCCCTAGATCTTGTGATACCTTGTGGTGACCTCAGGATCTGGAATCCTCTATTCACTGTTGATATACCCTTGCGGGAGAATACGCATTCTCAACAGTAATAACAGTAATACAAGCAGCTAGCTTATAATAAGCACTTACTATGTGCTGGCACTCTCCTGGGTCCTCTGAATTAGATTTAGAAAGTTACAGGACTCGCTTGAAGGCCCCACAGCTAAAGGGGGGTAGAATTGGGGTTCAGATCTGGGACATTTTTATTTTTCTCTATCCACAGAGCCTAGTGCATTGCTTGGAATGCAACAGTTGTCCCATAAATGTTCCATGAGAGGATAATTGAATGAATGAATGAATGAATGAATGAATGAATGAATGAATGATGGCGCCCCCCATGGCTAAAGCAAACATTTAGAGATTGTTTGTAGAAGGAAAAGGAAAGGGAGGAAGGGAGACAGGGAGGAAGGAGCAGGGGAGATGGAGAAAAAATTTGAATAGACATTAAGAGATTGGCTAAGAAATCTGTGATATGCAAAATTTATTTTATTTGCAGGTAACTTTTGAACAAAAAGACCATTTACATCCATGAGAACATTTCCCGACTTTGAGTAGTCTATTGGGAGATACACACTTATTTCAAAGATGTTCTCTGCCAAAACCATTTCCGGATTTCTCTTTGGGGAATCAGAGCCTGGGGCATGTTCCCTCAAACATGCTGAATGAAGACAGGTTGCCACTCTCTGAGGAGGGCCCTGGTCCATTCTGAGCCAAATCTGAGATGTGTGTAGGTGATTGTGCTGCGAGAACTCTAGGGTTCTGAGTAGGAGAATGGCTCTGGAGTAACAAGGCTGATGGGTGGTGTGCTGTCATTGGAGCTGACAGAGCCTCCGTAGAAGCAGCAGGAAGCTCTCCGGAGGACATCCTTTACAGAAGAGCCCCACTGGGCTGATTAGTTTAGGTCTGATGTGCTAAAAACAAATACAATGTCTTCTTCCTCCCTTTCCCAAATTTTAAAGCTGGAACGATGTTAAAGTCTGCTTTAGGAAATCTGCTCAGCCTACAGATGGAGAAACTGAGGTCCAGGCAAGTTAACTTGTTAAATTCAGCTAAGCAAGCTTAAGCAACAAATTGACAGCAAAATTGAAACTAGAATTCAAATCTCTTGACTCCTAAAGGAGTGCTCTTTTCATTGGATCCCTTTGTTTTCCTTTACAGTGTGAGATGCCAGTTACATCTGCGGGTTCACACTAGTGAAAATATCATACAGCTGTTAAGTTGCTTTCCTTAAGCACTTCATAACATGCCAAACCTCTGTCCTGGGCATTCTCTGAGGTTCAGTAGGAAATGGCAGTAGGTTAGCAGAGGTAAATCTTCCTTCCATCTTTCTATCCATCCACCCATCCATGCGTTTAATTAGTTATCGAGAATTCTTTATGTCTTTGTGTATTATACATTGAGCTAGGATATGGGGATTAAACAGATGAACAGGGCACAGTTCCATCCCTTGAGGGGCTCCCAGTCCTCGTGGCGGAAGCAGACTGGTAAACAGATACATGACCTCATGGTAACCGCTATAACTAAGCCATTAATAAGAGTCCTGGGCAAGCACACAGGCAGAAACACTGTCATTAAGTACCTGTGTCTATTATGGGGGCTAGAAAGTGTGCTGAGATTTCAGAGACATAAGAGGTCCCTTCCACTTGGAAGGGTTAGGGGGTTGTTCGTGAAGCAGGCGGCAGGGGTACGCATGTGGGCTGCGTGCCATCACATGTGGGTATATCACGCACGCCATCTAGAATGCAGAGCTGTAGATCAAATCAGAACAATACACACTTTTTGATTCATATCTCGGCTGAGGACATCGAC
Source organism: Rhinolophus hipposideros (assembly GCF_964194185.1). NCBI lineage: Eukaryota > Metazoa > Chordata > Mammalia > Chiroptera > Rhinolophidae > Rhinolophus > Rhinolophus hipposideros. The sequence goes on from NC_138057.1 coordinate 67,482,098, forward strand.
CCAGAGTAGCTTTTTCCATATTTCCCCGAAAATAAGACCTAGCCAGACCATCAGCTCTAATGCGTCTTTTGGAGCCAAAATTAATATAAGACCTGGTCTTATTTTAATATAAGATCAGGTATAATGTAATGTCACGTAAATAATACTGAGTCAATATAATATAATACCGGGTCATATACATTTTTGCTCCAAAAAACACATTAGAGCTGATGGTCTGGCTAGGTCTTATTTTCGGGGAAACCGGGTAGGAGGATGAGAGTAGGAAATGATGGGACAATTCAGGACATCACCGTCTGAATCAACTCCAATCATCCCTTCTATCCCTCCCCCCATTGCCTTTACCACTTTGTTGTGATTGCCTTCAAGCTTGTTTGTCTCTCCCCACTTGTCTAAAAGCCCCTTAGGAACACAGACGCTTTCTGTTTTTATCTCTGGTTTATTCCTACCTTTAGCACATTACCAGCCTAGCTGGTCAGGCTCAGTAAACTTTGTTACATGAATTGGAGATGGCTCCAAATAGGGAGAAGAAAGGGTGACTGAAAGTGGGTGCTGTGAAGGAAAGGTGCTTTGAGACAAGATATCATGGGTCTTAGAAAGAGCCAGGCAGTGAAAGCAAACAGGTTGTGAGTGGCATTAACCATTAGATATGGCTGGCCCTGGTGTCTCTGAGCTGACCAGTTACCTGGATACATTCTTACCACTTTTCCCTATCCCTCTCACTCCCTTCCTTTCTGCTGAACTGGTGTACCATTCTGATGGTATTTAAGTCCTTTTCCCCTGGTTCCGTCTCTGCTTCTCCAACCCCATGCCTGGAGAGGGCTGCTGAAGAACCCGGTGTAACTGTGTAGGACACATCCATGCTCCCCACTCACCTGTGCTGTGGAGACCTCCCATAGGACATGAAAGCAGAACAATGGCAGAAATCGCGTCTGCTGTGCTCAGTACCCCTTCCCAGGGCCTGGCACAGCGCAGGAGTTCCACAAATATTTATGGGCGGATTTCATTATGGATGAATACATGATGTAAATATAAAGTGCATCTGATCCAGTGTCCTCAGTTCACAAATGGAAAATCTGACATCTAGAGGAAGCAAGGAAGTGATCCCCAGTTCATCCCAAACTGGGGACAGACAGGGACTAGAGCCCAGTTATCCTATTTCTTCTATCCAGCCATATTGTCCTGGGATTTGGGCCCAGCTCTCTTGAATTTGGTCACAAAATTTCAGATCACTGGACCCTGTAGTTGGATCAGACCCAAATATCCTTTTACAACTGGGAAGGCTGAAGTCCAAAGAGGGGAACAGATTTGTTCAGAACCCCACAGTGAAGTAGGGACAACAGCAAAAAGCCCTCTATGTCTCCATATAGTCAACAAATGGATCATATGTGCCTGGCACCTTTAGAAACGCAGCAGTGAGCAGAGATAGCAGGCTCCTACCCTCACAGACTCTATATTCTTGTGAGGAGAGAAAGACAGTAAGTGAAGGGGGAGAGGGTGGAATGAAAGAGAGAGAAAGAGAGAGAAAATGAGAGAGAAAAGAAGGAGAGAGGGATAGAGAAGGAGAGAGACAGAAGGAGGAGAGAGGGAGAGGAGGAGGAAGAGAGAGCTGGGAGAGACAGGGTCAGGGAGAGAGGGAGAGAGAGAGCACAAGCCCGTAGACCGTGACACAGGCTTACTTCAGGATGTTAAAGGAGCAGATGTACGAGCCAGTTGGAGATGTGTGTGTCTGGAGCTGAAGGCAGCCCAGGTCCTGGAATCTGGAGGTTAATCTAAATGAATTAGAAAGTTATCAAAAAGTTGCAAACAAGTTAAGTTACAGTGTCTGTTGTATATTTTCCACAGATCACTCTGACTCTATGTGGAGAATATATGGGGTGAGGACAAGAGTAGAATCTCAGTTATACCATGATCACGGTGTGAATTGATTGTTGATGTTATTATTTTAGTTGTGACTTAATATTTTGGTGAATATCATTACCGTCCCTTTCTTGACTATCACTGCTACCAACTGAAATACCTGGCTAGCATTTATATTTCAGATCAACAGAGCAGCGGAGGGGGCGTGTTTCTTGTTCTTTGGTTGAGGAGGACTTGAAGAGATTTGTGATCCCCAAGACATTTAGTGTAAAAACTGTGCATATTTTTCTGGGGAGAGGGTCCAAAGTTTTCATCAGTTTCTTAAAGGGGTCCGTGGCCTCCAAATGATGACTTAAGTGCTGAAAAGCAGGGGGCATGAGAGGTCATTTCCTGAAGCCTGTTCCCAGCTCTCCAATCTGAACACTCTCGGAGATCTGTGAAAATGAGAATGTTGATGTTGAATTGTCATATCAGACTGAGGAATTGCACTTTCCTTCATCTGTACCCTTGTTGGAGTAAATAGAATTTGGGACTTTTTTTCCTCTGAGGACAAGTTAGTTTATTCCTTAGAAATATAATCTACAACTTTGTTTATTCAAACTCTGGTCTCTGAGTTTCTCTGACTTTTAAAATTGGCAAGTTCACTTCAAACGTGGCCTGAGGTGGTCCTGAGCATAATTATTCACTATGGATTTTACCCCGAATCTATGAATCCAAATATTCATCCACTCTTCCATCCATCCAACCATACACCCACCTACCCGCTCTCTTCCCCCCTCCACCCCTCATTCCTTCTTCCCTCCCTCTCATCCATCCATCCATCCATCCATCCATCCATCCATCCATCCATTGATCCTTTCATCTCTCCACTCTTCCATCCCTCCGTGCTCTCTTCCCTCTACCCTTCCATCCATGTAATCTTCCATTTACCAGGCTCTGTGCTAGGGCTGGGGCAAGAGTTAGGAGACTCCAATGCTTGCTCTTATGCCACTGTGAATCCTTGAAAAATATCCCCTGAGAAACCCCCTTTGAAACCTTTGCTTCTATTAGAATACTGGTGTGAAAACCCCACTTCAGAAGTGGCAAACTACTTTGGAAAAATGAAAGCGGTCTGCCTGCATAGTTCCATAATTATAAGTATCCCCAGTAGTGTTCTGAGTCTGGGCCTAGACTCCTGGAGACTCCTTTATCAAAACTAATATTTTAGATCAATAACAGCTTCTACCCTTAGGTCAGCAGGTGGTGGGAAACCAATAGAGAACTTGAAATAGAAGCAGGCTCTTTGGGAAAGTGCAGTCTTCATAAAGCGAGCAGGGAAGGGAGCCACAGCCACATGGCTCCTGGGACTGTCTTTGCCCACAACCCCCAAATCCCTCATATAGTAATTCTGAGCCTTCGTGATCCATGTGTGCTCCTGGATGCATGATGTAGCAGGAAGTCCTCATGGCATGGGGTTGTTTCAGTTTCCGAAGCATTTTCGACATGTACCTATCATATTCCCACTCGCCTTGTAAAACAAGCGTTTTCATTTCATACAGTGAGGTCTTTGTATTCTCAACAACAAACACATGGGCTAAGACTCGCGGACACAACCTGCCTTTTTCTTCAACACCCTCCCCTTCCCTACCCCACTCTGTCCGCCCTTCCAAAGCCCCGTGTCAGCAGAAATATCTGTTTACAAACAAGGGCTCTGAGAGAACAGTATCAGAAGCTCAAACAAGCCTCTCAAACGTGCCCCCAACTCTGCCCTTGAAGTCATTGTAAACAGTGTGTATCACGGGCAGTAGCTTTCGTGGAAGGCTCCCTGCCTTTCAGTCTTTCCATCTGCCTCCATGCCTGGCTTCCTCTGCCTCCTTGTATTTATTCTGTAAAACCGTGAGGAGCCTGGGCTAGAGCGGCAGTTGGAAGCTGGCTCTGGCCTGGGGCTACCTGGAAAACAGAGCCCAGACAGAGGGTTGTTGGCAGACAGCAAGACAGACCCAAACGTGTCCAGCCTGCAGTGTCATTTGAAGCAGAAGCTGATTGAAGAAAGATTATTGATTGGGTGGATATAATAGTCCCATGATGATTGTGTAGCTGTAGACCATTTTTCTAGGATTATCAACAGCTGCAGAAATTCTTACGCCATCATCTTGAACTTGAGTCTACTGTAGCTCCCCTTTTACCTACGCGTGGTAATGATAATCACAAACATATTTAGCTCATAATATGTGCCAGGCACTCTTCTGAGTACACTGCACACGTTAACTCTTTATTTCTCACAATGACCCTCTGAAATAGGTACTATGATAATCCCAGTTTTCCTAATGGCAGAACTGAGGTACTGGAAGGTTAAGTGACTTGCCCAAGGTCACACAGCCAGTAATGGTAGAATCAGTCCCCAGAGTTCACATTCTAACTGTTCCTCCACAAAACTCTCTAGATCAGGTCAGAATTCCTTAGCCTCACATTCAACTTTCTCCCCAAACCTTGTTTCTTTCTGTAACTTTCCTAGTTCCTTATACGTATCAGGGTTTCTCAACCTCAACACTGCTTACATTTTGAAATGGGTGATTTTCTGTCGTGGGAGTTTGTCCTTGTGCACTGTAAGATGTTTAGTAACCTACTTGGCTTCTACCCACTAGATGCCAATAGCACTCCCCCTCCCTAGTTGTGATGTCTGCAGAAAAATGTCTGCAGAAACATTACTAAATGCTCACTGGTTGAGAACCACTGACTTACGTGGATTCTTCTGATTAAATAGAATTATCTGGTGTTCCTAGAACACATATTCTCATCTCCATGCTTTTTCACATTTCATTTCTCCCTTGACCTCCTCCCCATCAGTCTTCTCTAAAAGACTTACAGACTCTTTCAGCTCCTCAACGTCTTTTATAGCCAGAAAGGAAACACTAGCTTGTCTGGTTACTGATCTTCTTGTTTTAATGTGTGTTTTTTTGTCGTTTAAAACATCATCACCGTTTCCAAACTTTCCATTTAAAATCCCCTAAAGATTCCACAGGAGTCTGAGTTAAAAGCTCAATTCGTTCCATGTATGCAGCAGTTGTTCGTTGGGTCTACCTTGTGTCAGGTCCCAGCATTCAGAGTATGAGGTCAAAGAAGATACAATAGCTGCCCCTCAAGAGTTTACGTGATAGACTATCAGAGTTGGAAAGGAACTTAGAGATCCACTCTCCACCCTCTCCCAGTTGAGTAGATAGGGAAACCAAGCCCCAGAAAGTAGATGGTATTTAATCAAGGTCAACTAGAGACCAAGCTCAAGGCTGAGCTAGATCATCCTTCATTTGGTGGAATAAAATTAAAATTCCGAAGTCCCACTGAGCACCTAAATACTGCTTATTCATCTAGAGCCTTAAGAGGCTCCTTTGAGTTGAGTCATAATTCACAATTTTCTAGCGGATAGTAAAACAACAGAAAATTAATACTGGAAGTCTATCAGCCATCTTTCTTCAAAATTTTGCTTACGTCCCATGCTTCTCATTATAAGTCTTAAGGCTCAATGACTCCATCTAGCCAGTGAGCACTAGACAGGGAGTCCTGAGGCATGAGTCCTGGTTCTTTGAGTTCTGTGTCCCTATGAATAACAGCAACATGAAATCCCCAGCTAATGATCCCCACACCCATGGACTCTCTTCCTGAAAAACCACCAAAGATTCCCCATAGTCTAGGGAATAAAATTCAGGTCTCTTGGCATGCCATTCAGTCCTTTGCAATCTGGCCTCAGACAGCTCTTGCTATTTTGTTTCCCTTGATTCCTAGGCACCTTCAGTTACATCAAGAGCAGACGTCACAGCTCTTGACCTTGGCTCATACGACACCTTCTGCTACAGAAGTCTTGGCCCAGGTCCCCCCACCAAGTTCCTGTTCCTTGTGCAAGGCTCAGTTCTTAGGTCCCTCATTCAGGAAAATTTCCCTGAGCCTTCTTGTCCAAATCAAGGAGCTCTGTTTGCTTGTAGCTGTGCTTACACTCACTACTATTATGCTTTATTTATTATTTATAATTAAAATCTGCCCCTTGTCTTCACGTAGTCAGTTTTCCTCTGGCTGGGCAGCATAAGGTAGAAGGTAAGAACAAGGACTCTTGAGTCTGCTTGCCTGGGTTTGAACCCCACCTCTGTCCCTCAGGTCTGGGCAAGTAATTTGGGCTTCTCTGAGTCTCAGTTTCCTCATCTGTCAAATGGAGAGAATAGCAATTCTCCCCGCCTGGATTATTGTGAAGGTTACCTGAGTTAATCATGCCAAGAGCTTAGCACAGCCTCTAGCACACACTGGACGCTCGGCAGCCATCAGCTATCGCTGCTCGCCCTGCACAGAAGAGTAATTCCGGATGGCACCAGTCCTGTGAAGTAGGGATCTGCCTGTCTGGCCCTGTCCCTTCCTTATCTCCCTTTGTCATCTCTCTCCCTGAAAGGCTCACCCCTGGCTGTGTGGGCCAGGATGAGACGATGGCAGGCTCACCAGAGAGAGGAGCTTTTGTTTCCAGAGCTCAGCCCACACTGTCTGGGGTGTGATTTTACATTATTTGCTGTGCGCCTGCGTCAGTTATGAAATTTACATCAGTTAGCTTGCCCATGTAGGAACTTTCCCCCACCCCTCGGAGCTGCTTGGATTAGCTACAGGTGTCAGTTTTCCCACCCGATGCTGTTTTGCAGGTGAGGATCTGAGGTCCAGAGATGGACCCAAAGTTGACTTATCCATTAGTCAGCGTTGGCACAATGCCTGAAATCCACAGTGCTTTTTAAGGGCCCATAAAAATGACTTGATTTCTTTTGAAATCAGAAGGAAAAAAGTGAATATAATAATACCGATTTCTATGCAATTAAGAACCCAGACTCTTGATTATATAAATCTTTATACCAATGCAATCATGAAATGTAATTTTATATATATATATAAAATTATATATATATGGTAAGGAAAAAGTGCCCAGAGTCCATGAATGTTGTGTGTGAAGAGGAATTTGCCCAAGATCAGTAATACATTAGTGACAAATCAAGGCAAAAGTTCATTTCTTATCACCCCCAGTTTAGGAGTCTTTTCCCTACGTTTTCCAGAAAATCCCTCGAAGTGATCTCACTGTAGTCTTCTCCTTGCACAGCTGAGCAAAGGCACCAGAGACAGGATGAAGTTTGCCTCAGGTCACACTGCTTATTCACACCAGCACTCAGCTAAGCAGTGCTTTCCTTACTCCTTGTTCCTTTTTCTCGTACTTTATACAACCAAACGTAGTGATCATTGATGCCAACCTCCCATCTATGTATATGGAGAAATTGAGGGCCAGCAAGCAAGCAGAAGGGGCTTTAAGACCCAATGTCACAAAGATGCCCACTCCGGCCTCCAAGTTGAGGCTTTTGCTCCAGTATTATAAAGATGGTTTGAGAATTCAAAATCTACTTAAATCAGGTATCCTCACAAGCACGGGCCTTTCATCCTTCTTTCCTTTCTTCTTTCCTTCTCCTTCTCTCTCTCTCTCTCTCTCTCTTCTCTCTCTCCTCTCTCTCTCTCTCTCTCCTATGTAGCCAGCCAGCCATCAGTCCACTCAACAAATGTTTACAGAGTATTTATGTTCTAGACACCATACAGAGGACTCTGGATACAAAGTGGGAAGCAGACGGGTACTCTTTGCCCTCTCAGAGCCTCACTTTCCCCATGTGTGTGAACAGAAGCATACTTTCTGTTATGCCTCCTTTAGAGTGATCCGGGAGAAACAAATGAAATAATTAAGATGCTTTGTACGCTTTAAAATGTCAAGTAAACTTAAGGGCCCATAAAAATGGGCCCTTAAGCATGTTTCCCATATTGTTATAACCAACAGAGTATATAAACAATATAAGGAAATTAAAAATTGGTTCTATCAAGAAGTACCATAGAAAAAAATAAAGCCTTTGTTAAACACCTGGCTTTGGAGTCACAGGCCTGGGTTCTAATCCTATTTTTGTTATTTCAAGTCAAATGACCTTTGCCAAATCAGCACAACACTCTGAGTCTCTCTTTCCTCATCTGTAAAATGGGACCAGAAGAACACATCTCATAGCGTAGTTGTAATAATTCAAAGAGGTGAGGCACATAACATTCTTTGATCTTGTACGTAGCATGCCAGAAATGGGTCTATTTCTTTCTCAATAGGTTCATGGGGCTCTGAATGGCATTAGAACAAATCACAGTAGTGATCCTAGGGGCAATCTAAGGAGGCAGGTATGGTAATAATAGGTCTTTCAAATTGCACAGTATTAGCTCCTATTGTATCTACATTGTGTCAACAGAAAGGCTGGCACTAGAATTAGGGAATAGCCGGTCTCTTGTCAGAGGTTGTAGCCTATGTCTGGTCTGTACCCTGGATGACCAGTTAGGACCTGATACAATAATTGCCCCATGATTACGTGTCGAATGGATTGGTGAATGGACAAATAGATAACTGAGTCAGGACTCGGGCTTGTTAATTTGGAGAATAGGAGAGTCAGGAATAACATGATCAAAAGCCTCAGACATACCC